>NC_134269.1:46869697-47520991 GCF_031893055.1 Leptodactylus fuscus
GAGACAGATCTACAAAGATGTTCTGTGTATTCATTCCTACTCCTAATATTGCTAAGTTACATAAACTAGATAAAAAAAGTTTCTGCAGTTTTCAGATTATAAGAAAACAAGTTTAGAAGGAAGCAAAGAAGAAAGAAGCCAGCTGTCTCCTCAAGTTATTAGATCCATCAATGTTTTAGTTCTTTTTTATACTTTATAATGCTATAAAAGGGAATCTTAGGCTGGTTCAGAACCCAGCATATCATTCCAGCCATGCAGATAGATAGGTTAGGCCTGAATCACATCTGCGTTCAGTATTCCATTCGGGAAGTCTGCATGGAGACCCCCGAACAGAATAACGAACGCATTGACAAGCGGTGAGCTTATGAAAGCACATGGACCCTTTAGACTATAATGGGGTCCATGTGTCTTCCGCACGGTTTCCACATGAGTCATGTGCAGGGGAAAGTATGTTATGAACTACTTTCCTCTTCACATGACTCGTGCGACCTGCACGTGGAAAACACACAGACTCCATTATAGTCTATGGGGTCCATGTGCTTTTGCTGCTCCCCGCTTGTCATTTCATTCAGTATTCCATTCGGGAGGTCCCCATGCAGACTCCCCAAAACGTAATACTGAACCCAGATGTGAACCAGGGCTTAGAGTCACCTGAATCAAATAGAGTTTTCCCCTTATGAATTTGTGTTTCCAATGCCAAAATATTGCTGTTTCTTGTGTAAATGCATTGTGTGGAGCAACAAGAGAATTTCCACTTACCTGTTTGGAGCAACACCATAGAGCTCATTTTAATATTGACAAAAACAGCAATATATTTGCAATGAAGGCAGTAAGGTGACCATAATCTATCTATATATGGACTAGTGTCTGGTGTCAGACACTCTTTCAGATGAATATCTTTTTGGATATGTGTTATGTCTGCACCACTTACACCCTTAACTGTTCTGCAGAATTCATACATTAAGGCCAGGGCCCCACGTGGTGTAAACCGCAGCGTTTTATAGTCACAGCAAAGTGGATAGAATTCTAATGCATCCCATCCCCACTTTGCGATAAAATAAGTGCAGCGAACATGACCAGAATGGAAGCATGCCAATTATACCTACTGAAATGCAGGTTTCCCTATAGGTTTAATTGAAGCAGAAACTACACAGAGGAAACCTCTACAAATGCGCAAAGCTCTGCAGCATTTTTTCCCCACACTCCTTGTCCCACTACTCTAAATACCCCACATTAGAAGTAGTTAACCTATCCTTAGTTCATCAATATCAGATTGATAGGAGTCCGACACCGATCAGCTGTCCCCAACTTCTACATGCAACGGAACTAGAGAGTTGAGAGTCAAAATCAGCATAAAGGCCATGTTAGGCTATTGCAGCTCAGTTCCCATTAAAGTACAATAACTTGGAATAGTAACTACACAATAGATTTCCAACTCTGTCAACTGTATGTGTCTCCCACCTGTGAACAGCCAAGTCTTAGACCCCCTACTGAACTGACATTGATGTTCCTTCTTAAGGAGAATAGGTGAACAGTATCAAAAGACTTGACAATTTTTGCAACTGTCATTTGAAAATGGCATCAAGTCGCATGTCGTGACATGAACTACTTTCCTCTTCACATGAGTCGTGCGAACTGCGCGTGGAAAACATGCAGACCCCATTGCAGTCTATGGCGTCTATGACTTACCATTTCACAATATGTATGCGCCTTGTAGAGATGTAGAGCTTTGTAACCCTTGAAGAAGCTGTAATTGGGTCTGAAGCAATAATAATGATTTTGCCATTGTTTAACCTCCATTGTTCCAGCTTGGGAGATTAAAAAATGTATAAATACCATATAATTGTTTGTTAAAATCTGATTATAGAAAAATCCTTTAGTACAGGTGGAGATTTCGGCTGTATCTTCATTGTCGGACGTGCGGTAAAGCTCTTGATAACAAGAGGGATTTCTTTGGCACATGCAAATAGTAAGTTATTATAATCATTGATTTCTTAAAGCGCTGTGCAGATTACACTTAATGAGATTCCTTAATGGTAGAAAATATTTCTAATGAAATATCCAATTAGAGATAGATTCCAGCGGGGAAGTTCTTATTGTGTATTTATTGTATTTTAACCACTTCATAGGAAACTATCAATGAGTCAGTGGAAAATTACCGAGCATAGAGATAACTACTGGAGATGCACTGGTGACCTATTTTGGACTTTGGAAAGCAGATTTTTCTTTTTTCATTTTCCTATTTGAGCATTTAAAAAGTCATAACTTTTTTATTTCTTAAGGGCTTGTTTTCAATGGGGAGCATTATGAAGGCACCATATTGGGGTACATAGAGCATAATGTCTCGTTTAACTTTTATTAATGTTTTATATAGGACAACCACAAAAATCTAACATGCAATAGACTTAAAGAGGACCTTTCACCACTTTTGGGCACATGCAGTGTTATATACTGCTGGAAAGCTGACAGTGCGCTGAATTCAGCGTACTGTTGGCTTTCCCGATCTGTGCCCGGTGTAAAGAGCTTACGGTGCCGGTACCGTAGTGCTCTAGGGTCAGAAGGGCGTTTCTGACCATTAGCCAGAGACGTCCTTCTGCCTCGCGGCGCCTATCGCGCTGTGCTGTGGAGCGGGGAGGAACTCCCCCCTCCCGCTCCTGATAATGCTCGTCTATGGATGAGCGCTGTGAGCAGAGGGAAGGGGCGTTCCTCCCCGCTCCACAGCACAGCGCGATAGCACAGAAGGACGTCTCTGGCTAATGGTCAGAAACGCCCTTCTGACCCTAGAGCACTACGGTACCGGCACCGTAAGCGCTTTACACCGGGCACAGATCGGGAAAGCCGACAGTGCGCTGGATTCAGCGCACTGTCAGCTTTCCAGCAGTATATAGAACTGCATGTGCCCAAAAGTGGTGAAAGGTCCTCTTTAAGTCAACATTGTTTTTTAGGTGAAGACTTAACATGTTACATACATGTCCTAACAGCTAAGTGCCTAAGTCAGAAGAGCCTATATGGTGGACGATTAATCAAAATGATCACCCTCTTTCTTAGTCCAGTGATATGCCCCTTCTCAACGTCTGTCAACTGGCCAAAATGTCTAAAATTAAATAATCTGGAGTTTTCCTGTTTGTACTTGTGCCTGTTACCATCCCCCCCCCCCGGAGCTAAGAACAGCATGGACACCATGCGGCATGGAGGAGAAACCTACATGGAAGTGTGGACTTCTTCTTTCAAGGAGATAATTTTTGGCTTCTATTGCTGATGTGTGAAGATGCTACAGCTGACTGGTATTTCTTTCTTTTACTGTGGACACATGGGACTCTGTTACAGCCTGGAAACCTACCATCACCCACCTACCCCATGTGTTTATGGAAGCTTGGCAAGAGAGCAGCACTCTGTCTACCTGGATGGCTTCAGACTTCTTTGGGCAGTAGAACACAGTGGTAAGAAGAAAGGAGGAGGGCTTGTGATGAAGGACATTTGGGGCATTTTTTTTTTGTGGTTAATGGACAATAGTGCTGATACAAGATACCGAACTATCAGCTGTGAGCATGAGATATCACTACCTACCAAAGGAACTGCCACATGTTATCGTGATAGCTATGTCCCCCACCTCTGCAAAAAAAAAAAAAAGTTCCTGCTTGTTATTTCTACATGCTGTGACCCCTCCTCATGTCCTCCAACCAGGGTCGGGCTGTATTATCAATATCACTCCCCACAGAGAACTAAATGATCCTGCAGTGTGTCTGTGTTTCTTTCTTTTTTAGTTGCTCTGATTCCTAGGATTTCTCTATCTGCCATGAGCTTGTATGTGTTTTCTCTCTTGTTATATACTACTGTACATCTATGAAACTGTATTACTGAAATTTCCCCATTGTGGGACTATTAAAGGATTATCTTATCTTATCTTATCTTATCTTATAAAGGCATATCTAGCAATTTTAAAATACACTACCCAAAAGTAGACTCTGAGATCCTTCTTATAGGGTAATACAGGAAGCACTTTTACTCCCTCTTGTGGCAAGACCCAGTGCTTAATCAGACTGCATCTGTAATTTTCTTGTATATCTGCCTGAGACATAACCAGATGCCGAGTTTTGCAGCAATTCAAACTTGTGTTATTTTTTGTAATGAGTGTATTTTTTTCCTTATAGAATGATAAACTTTTCAAACAGTTCTCCAGACTTTTGTTGAATATTTTATAATAGCACAACTTCTTCCCCCCACCGGACAAATGTTCTTGTTACATTTTACCGTTCTACATTGATATAATGTAAATAAACAAATGTAGAACAAATACTTCCGAATTGAAGTCTACGAAAATCCCTTTAGGATGTGGAAGGCAATCTAAACACAAAGTTACTCGGCTATGAATAATGATTAATTCTAAAAGCATAAATGAAAAATTTACCTTAAAAACAATAGAGATTTTCCTCAATTAAGATTTTGAAAAGCTATATATGGTCTGAAAACCAAGACCCCCACCAATCTGATATCAATAGGTGCTCAAACTATACAGGTTATGAATCTATTATCAGGTAGCTCTGGGGATTGTGTAGTGGGCATACCGAGCTATTGTAGCTCTCCCATTCTCTTCAATAGGAGCTACAGTAGACTGGTATGCCCACTACACAATACGATCATTGGCGGAGATATCGGGTGTTGCACTATAATATTGATGACCCTATCCTAACCCTTCGTTCACATCTACATTCGGTATTCCGTTCAGGGAGTCCGCATGGGGACCCCCCCAAACGGAACTCCGAACGTAACTGCTAGTGGTGTGCAGTGAAAGCAAACGGACCCCATAGACTATAATGGGGTCCGTGTGCTTGCCGCGCTGTTTGCACAAATCATGCAAACTACTTTCCTGTCTGCATGATCCCTGCGGAGAACTGGTGGTAAGCACATGGATCCAGTGGCGTAACTACCATAGAGGCAGTGGAGGCGGCTGCCAAAGGGCCCAGGCCATTAGGGGGCCCGGTGACAGCTGCTACTGCTGCGTTTTTTTTTTTTTTTTAATATGCCGCTACGGGCCCTATTTACTTGCCGATCCTGGCTGGGCCGGGATCAGCAAGTGACACCGTGGGCCCCACAAACACTATCATTATACTCGGGGATCTTTGAAGACCCCCCGAGTATAATGATCGGCGGACCGGGAGAGGTAAGGGAACCTAAAAAATACTGTTATTTACCTCTCCACGATCCCTCCAGGCCTCCGTCATTCGTGTCTGACGTCTCTGATGTCACATGACCCGGGCCTGCTTCCCGGGTCATGTGACGTCCGACGTCATTAAAACAGGACAAGAGCGGCGGCCGACAGCCTAGGAGCTGGGGATAGGTAAGCAACTGTTTCTGTTTTTTTTTATGTTTTTATTCCCCCGGGTCTCCGATTATTATACTCTGGGGTCTGAAAAGACCCCAGAGTATAATAATTGTTTATGGGTGTCCACAGTGGGACATAATAGTGTATACAGAGGACACTATTGGGGATAATACTGTGTGTGCAGGGGACACTATGGGGGATAATACTGTGTGTGCAGGGGACACTATTGGGGATAATATTGTGTGTGCAGGGGACACTATTGGGGATAATACTGTGTGCAGGGGACACTATGGGACATAATACTGTGTGCAGGGGCCACTATGGGGGATAATACTGTGCGCAGGGGACACTATGGGGGATAATACTGTGTGCAGGGGACACTATGGGGGATAATATTGAGTGCAGGGACCACTATTGGGGATAATACTGTGTGCAGGGGCCACTATGGGGGATAATACTGTGTGCAGGGGCCACTATGGGTTATAATACTGTGTGCAGGGGCCACTATGGGTTATAATACTGTGTGCAGGGGCCACTATGGGGATAATACTGTGTGCAGGGGACACTATGGGGATAATACTGTGTGCAGGGGACACTATGGGGGATAATACTGTGTGCAGGGGCCACTATGGGTTATAATACTGTGTGCAGGGGCCACTATGGGGGATAATACTGTGTGCAGGGGCCACTATGGGTTATAATACTGTGTGCAGGGGCCACAATGGGGATAATACTGTGTGCAGGGGACACTATGGGGGATAATACTGTGTGCAGGGGCCACTATGGGGGATAATACTGTGTGCAGGGGACACTCAGGGGCCACTATGGGGATAATACTGTGTGCAGGGGCCACTATTGGAGATAACACTGTGTGTAGGGGCCACTATTGGAGATAATACTGTGTGCAGGGGCCACTAAGGGACATAATACTGTGTGCAGGGCTTACTAAGGGACATAATAGAGTGCGGAGGAGGGGGTTGGTCGAGGTCTTCGGCGCCGGTTTGGGGGGGTCCCCATGTCAAAAGTTCGTTACGGGGCCCCGCCATTCCTAGTTACGCCACTGCATGGATCCTATTATAGTCTATGGAATCCGTATGCTTTCACTGGCACACCATCTGCATTTGCGATCAGTATTCCGTTTGGGGAGGTTCTCATCTTAAAAATAAAAAAAATATACTCCCCTTTCCCTGGTGCCCCTGTATCTTCCAGCGTAGTCCAGTCCATCCACTCCATTGTTGTTTTCGAGCGGAAGTCCCCACCGCCTGTGACCACTGACAAAATCAGCAGTCTCAGTGAAGGGCATGTGACATCACTACTCAAGACGTACTGGAGTCTCCTCCTGAGGCCAATCAGTGGGTTCTGCAGAAAGAATTCAGTACATCACAGCGGCCAAACAGTTTCATGTTGAAAAGACACCGGAGCTGCAGGACCGGACCGCGATGGGAGAACACCGGAGCATAGGGGCCGGGTGAGAATGTTTTTTTTTTTTTAATTTCTTTCACCTCCCCCAGCCTATTTTAAAAATATTTTTTTTGCCCAAAAAACCTCTTCAAGTCCGGTGGACCAAATTTGGACTGAATTGAATCTGAGAATAACTCAATCAAGTCCAACCCCAAATTAATTTGCTCATTTCCACTCTGTACAGTACCTGTGGACACAAAACAATTTCCAATCAAGAATACAGATGTATCAAAGTGTGCCACTACACTGATAACACACAAAATACAATGAACTCAATTGAAATAATCAAGTTCAAGGGCGTCTGTCACCTGAACCCACTATATTATCCTTGTCCTGCATATAGATAGATCGATTAGCATCACCTGAATTAAACTGTGTTTATCCTTGTGAACCAGTGTCTATATTCTTGAGATTTCACTTTTTTGTCAATAAGCAAAGAAGGGAAGGGGTGTAATTCGGAGTTCTAGCAATGGCTGCCTCTGATTGGAGCTCCGAATCACACCCCCTGCCTGACACTGCCCTTCTGACATTACAGAGCTTAAATAACACATCAGGCATCAAAACTAACTGTGGAGTGGCACCTATTCACTGATCCTAAGAACTTGAATTGGTAGAAATAGTTGAACATTCTCTTTAACACACTGTACAGGCAACACTTTATAGATTACGTGTTAGGCCTGGTTTGCATGTGCGTTTGGTATTCCTTTCAGGGAGTCCACTTGGGGACCCCCGAATGATATATTGAATGCATTAAAAAGTGGATAGCTAAGAAACCACACGGCCTCCATAGACTATAATGACGTCTGTGTGTTTTCCACGCGGTGTCTGCACGAATCATGCAGAGAGAAAAGTACTTCATGCAGTACCCCAAGCGGAATACCGAACGCAGATGTGGACCAGGCCTTACAGTTCTTGTAATGTTAAACTCTGATACAAAATGGCTTCATTTTCTATTCTAGAGCAAAGTGTAATTGGTGGTAACAAAAGTGGAGTCTACCACCTCCCAAAACATATTCATCTGCTACCACTGCATTATACAGCCCATTACAATGTGAATAATACAACTCTGTTATGTATGTGACTTTTGTAGATTAGTTAGTGGTAGTTAACATGAGATGGATCTTATTGACAAGGGAACCGAAGGCCCAACCCCTGTGCACCAACTGTCTCATTTGCATAAAACTTCAAAGTTGTTTTTCTCCAAATCTACAAAAGTGACATACATTGTTTATCATTGTAACGGGCTCTGTAACACGATGGTAATAGTTAAATATGCTTTGGGGAGGTGGCGGACCCCCTTTAAGCCCTTCCAGTGCTATTATAGCCATTTTACTTACTGGAACTCACATTGCAACTGTAGTAGAAACACCTGCGTATACCCATTGATTGAAGATAAATGAACATCTGGCTCAGCAAAGCAGACTCTACATGCTCTGCTCTTCAGTGACATCGAAATGATCCATCATGTCAGGAGTGAGTATCCCCAAAACAAAAGAGGTCCCAGAAGTTGTTTTTTATGGTTCCGATAACTGAGGGATGGGGTCCTCAACCTGAAGTACTAATGAATTTCTCTTGTCACGGTGAGTGCAGATATGATGTTTTAGATTAATATGACCTTGAAAATACCGTAGCTATGATCATCATGGAATAGCGCGATGTGAATTTGTAAATGTGATAAAGCACAGATGTCACCCTGTCCTGGCTTACGGCCATTGTCTGACAATGGTATTCTTGTCTCCGAGCCCAACTCTATTTCTGCAAACTCCAGTTGTTTTTGATATGTAATGAGGTGCATCTGGAGAAGGCTGAATTGCTTTTCTCTCCAAAATAATCCATTCCGGGGAGCAGCGAGTGTGGGATTTGCTTGCGCTGTTTCTCCTTTTTCATATACATCAAGGTTTTTTTGGCAGATCACTCTGTAGACCTATAACCTCACTTGTTATTCAGACAAATTAAGCACTTAACTTTGCTGTGCTGTCTCTCTGCCCTTTTTTTCTTCCGGAATAAATTCCCTGGAAAAAAATATGTGCTGCGCCAGAGTGCAATGTTTGTGTAAATAAGAACTGAAGGGCATATTTCTTGAGCAAATAAAACTTGTTAGAAACCTCTTTAACTACATGACCATTAAACTGAGCCAATTATTTACCGAGCTGGTGAAATGAAGCTTCAACCAAGTTGGTAATAAAAAGACCCAGAGGGCGTTAAAGTTGTTATCGCGCTGTCAAAATTTCTCCCTAGAATGTAAATGTATTGCCACTTTGGTCTTTGCAGAATGCCTGGTAAGGTCCTGTGGCCAATCAATAAAGTTAGGGCAGGCGGCCAATGATCGAGTCTTCAGATTATGTTACAAGTAAGAAAAATGGGTGTCTAATGCTTAAGCCTTGCGGAATTCCTCTGATAGAAGTGAAAGGTTTATATGAGCATTAAAACGAACCTTAATTATACTGTACATGAGAGTGCCATAAAAGTCAGCCTTATGTCAATAGTTCTGTTACCCTTATGGGAACGCATTTCAGGGTCACTCTGAAATAACACTATCTATACTCAGTACTAGATTGTGATATCCTAAAATGACGCTACGAGCTTCAATACGTCCTTCGTACAGTGGTGTCCACCCTTATCTTTGACTGAATTTGGTTAAAGTCTCCAATATTTCACAAGACAAGTTTGATATAAGTTACAACATGCTAACAAAACCCTTGACTAACTGCAGTTTACAATATAACTATTTTTCTTTAGGCTAGTCTTTTTGTGTTTCACATGTCAGAATATATTGATCCATTAGGAAAGGTTATAAGGGACATATTCTATTGGGCTAGGTTACTTATTCCCCCATCATAGAGTGGACCCTACCAAATTGCCAATATCACTGGATAGGTAAGAAGTAAATGATTAATGCATATGGTGGCCATTATGATAACTATCAATACAGGGTCTCAGGGTCTTCCTTTGAAGGGTTAAGTCTTAAAGGGAGTTTGTCACTAAATAGATGAAGAAACAACTCTAAACAGACCTATGATGCCAATCATACTACTAGCTTGACACTTTGTCCCTTTTCAACCTGATGACGTGTACGCCAGTTGACTGTACACCTTCTAGAATCCCACTTGAGTCATGTATCTGGATTCTTGACAGTACCCATCCAAAACTCTTCTTTACATCATTAGCTGTTCCCAATATCATATGATATATAATCTGTACATCCTTGACACTGAAAATGGCAAACTCAAACCATCACACAAGGGCAAAGTGGAGAGGGTTTGGAGAATTGCAGGTATCAAGTATCCAATAGGGATTCCATACCTGGTGATGTGCCCTGGACTGTTGACCTTACAGAATCCCACTTTGGTGATGTGTTTGGACTCTTGACAGAACACCTTCCAAAACTGTACTTATGATTGTGCAATATCAATAGCTATTCCCAACATCATATGCCTTATGATCTGTAAATCCTTGACATGGGAAAAGGGAAAATGAGAACCATCACTCACAAGCAAGGTATAGAGGGTTTAGAGAATTGTAGACAAGACTCAACAAACTTTACTGTTTGAGGAACGCCCAGTTGACACTTGACATCTAGTTAGTTTATGGTGCAGGAGGGATTAAAACTTTATTTTCTCAATTATCCTAACATTTCAATGGGCAACAAAGATACAATGGGGAATTTACTATTCCCCCTATGCAAGGCAACTGATGGGAATAGTTATGGCGCATCTTTGGAATATGGGCCTTTATGTGCCAAAGATGCGCCACTTCCCTCTTTCTGTGCCCTGCTCACCACTTTCTATGAAGGTGGGCTGAGCATGGAGGAGACCAAGGTAGGTCATAGGAGACCAAGGTAGGTCGTAGTGTGGCTGCAGGAAACTGTGTGAGTTATCTAGGAAATCTACGCCAGTTCCTGACTGACATAGATCTGCATTCTGGTGCATTGGCTTGAATTATTATGAGGCCGAGCTTCTTGATAATTCGGGCGTAGTTATCACCATTTAGGGACTTCATTAGGGTTGAACACCATTGATATTCCTTCAAGTATGTTTAAAATTGGCTTTGTCATCTCTCTAGTCAAGGAGTTTTAGTAGTTTTGTGGGGTCCGGTGAGAGACAGAACTATGCATAGGGGCTTCCTTCTGAGACTCCATTCAGCTAAACCTATAGAGTCGAGCCCTCCAGTCTCAAAAGAAACCCCTACCCCTTCTCATAACCGCCATACAAGTCATCTTTGTAACTGTATACTGTAAATATAATTTCCATGGGCATATATTTCATCCTAATAATGGCAGCAGAGCGTTCTGTAAATGTATACATATATCTAGTCACTGCTGTTTGGAGCCAAATGAAATAGAAAGAGCTATTTAACATTATATTAAATGTCACGGGAGTAGTTTCGTGTCCTCTTGCAAGAAAATGATCGTCCATCTTCTTTATGATAGCTGTCAAGTACACTGGACTTGCATATTGTTAACACATTCCTACTGCTGTCCATTAACCTCAGCACAATTTTGAAACACAATAAATATGTAAGATTTCATTATTATTCAGCTTCTTATATCCTCTGATTTCTTTACAACTTAGCACACACATTCAGCTCTACTTCATCGGGCTAATAGAATGCATTGGCCAGCGCTGATTGGCCGAATTCCGTACTCTGGCCAATCAGCACTGGCTAATGCATTGTATTGGCTTGATGAAGCAGTGCTGAATGTGTGTGCTTAGCACACACATTCAGCTCTACTTCATCGGGCTAATAGAATGCATTGGCCAATCAGCGCTGGCCAATGCATTCTATTAGCGTGAACTGAGTTTGCACAGGGGTTCTAGTGCACCCTCGGCTCTGCTACATCAGATTGCTACATCTGATGTAGCAGTGCCGAGTGTGCATCAGATGTGTAGTTGAGCAAAACTGACTCAGCACTGCTAAGTCTGCATTCGCATAGGAATGCATTGGCCAGCCTTCGGCCAATCAGCGCTGGCTCTGCCGGAGGAGGCGGAGTCTAAGGTCGGACCTGAATGGAGACTGGTGTGGAGCGATCTTAGACTCCGCCTCCTCCAGCAGAGCCAGCGCTGATTGGCCGAATTCCGTACTCTGGCCAATCAGCACTGGCTAATGCATTGTATTGGCTTGATGAAGCAGTGCTGAATGTGTGTGCTTAGCACACACATTCAGCTCTACTTCATCGGGCTAATAGAATGCATTGGCCAGCGCTGATTGGCCGAATTCCGTACTCTGGCCAATCAGCACTGGCTAATGCATTGTATTGGCTTGATGAAGCAGTGCTGAATGTGTGTGCTTAGCACACACATTCAGCTCTACTTCATCGGGCTAATAGAATGCATTGGCCAATCAGCGCTGGCCAATGCATTCTATTAGCGTGAACTGAGTTTGCACAGGGGTTCTAGTGCACCCTCGGCTCTGCTACATCAGATTGCTACATCTGATGTAGCAGTGCCGAGTGTGCATCAGATGTGTAGTTGAGCAAAACTGACTCAGCACTGCTAAGTCTGCATTCGCATAGGAATGCATAGGCCAGCCTTCGGCCAATCAGCGCTGGCTCTGCCGGAGGAGGCGGAGTCTAAGGTCGGACCTGAATGGAGACTGGTGTGGAGCTATCTTAGACTCCGCCTCCTCCAGCAGAGCCAGCGCTGATTGGTCGAGTTCCGTACTCTGGCCAATCAGCACTGGCCAATGCATTTCTATGGGGAAAAGTTAGCTTGCGAAAATCGCAAACTGACAGGGATTTCCATGAAATAAAGTGACTTTTATGCCCCCAGACATGCTTCCCCTGCTGTCCCAGTGTCATTCCAGGGTGTTGGTATCATTTCCTGGGGTGTCATAGTGGACTTGGTGACCCTCCAGACACGAATTTGGGTTTCCCCCTTAACGAGTTTATGTTCCCCATAGACTATAATGGGGTTCGAAACCCATTCGAACACTCGAACAGTGAGCGGCTGTTCGAATCGAATTTCGAACCTCGAACATTTTAGTGTTCGCTCATCTCTATCTATTATCTATCTATCTATCTATCTATCTATCTATCTATCTATCTATCTCTATCATTTATCTATGTATCAATCAATCAATCAATCATCTATCTATCTATCTACAGTGCTGGCCAAAAGTATTGGCACCCCTGCAATTCTGTCAGATAATACTCATTTTATAAATCTTTATGTGTTTTTACTAGAGATGAGCGAATATCGTTCGATCGACTAGGTATTCGATCGAATATTAGGGTATTCAACATATTTGATTCCGATCGAATGCCACACGGTAAATGCAGTAAAAATTTGTATGCCCTTCCACCTTCCCTGGCGCTTTTTTTTGAACAAATAACTGTGCAGGGAAGGTGGGATAGGAAGCAGGAAAACATAGGCATTAGAGATGAGCGAGTAGTGTTCGATTGAGTAGGTGTTCGATCGAATACTACGATATTCTAAATACTCCTACTCGATCGAACACTACTAGCTGTTCGAAGTTTAAGGTTCAATGCAGAACCAGCGTTGATTGGTAGAATGCTATACATTCTGCCAATCAACTCTGGTTCTTCTCTTACCTTTCCGAAGTCTTCTCCGCGCTGCGTCCCCACGTCTTCTTCCGGGTGGAATTCACTCTGCCTAGGTATCCGGCCTAGGCAGAGCCGACTGCGCATGCGCGGGCATGCACGCACATACACGCGCATGCGCAATCGGCTCTGCTCAGGCGTCGTGCCTGTGCAGAGCCGACTGTGCGTGCACGTGCATGCGCGTGCATGCCTGCGCATGCGCAGTCGGCTCTGCCTAGGCCGGATGCCTAGGCAGAGTGAATTCCACCCAGAAGAAGACGCGAGGATCCTGCGTTGGGAGAAGACTTCAAGCAGAATCCAGCCCGACCGTCACTCGTGGACTTGGTAAGTATGATTTTATCGAATGTTGCCTACCCCTGAAACAAGCATTTCCTCCCATAGACTATAATGGGGTTCGAAATCTGTTCGAACAGTCGAACAGTGTGCGGCTGTTCGAATCAAATTTCGAACCTCGGACATTTTAGTGTTCGCTCATCTCTAATAGGCATCAAAAAAAAAAAAAAAAAAAGGAAAAAGTCATCGGCTGGCTAAATCAGGTGACCTCGGTTTTATAAGAATAGTGTCAGCCATATTCGTGTCAGATGCGGTTTGGTGAGATAGGGGAGACATTGTACTGAGGGAGAGAGAGTGATTGTAGCTTCTGCTAGGCAGGAAAACATTCATAAACAGCTCTTTTCAGAGCTACACTGCAGGAACAGTGTATATACACTGAACCTGCCAAAGATGCGTCAGGGTAGCATCAAGGGACGGTGGCTTGCACGTGGACGTGGAAATCCAGCTGGGGATCCAGTCCACAGTCCAGCTACTGGAGAGGGGCAGCCAGCAGTGCTCCTCGTCATTAGCACACGGGGACGAGGACATGGACGTGGAAATCCAGCTGGGGATCCAGGCCACAGTAGCTCGACTCTCGGATCCAATTAGCTACTGGAGAGGGCAACCAGCAGTGCCACAACATCAAGCAGAGTGCAGGGTACCCCGCTGACAAGGCCCGAGCACTAGGAACCTATGCTAGGGTGGATAGTAGATATTGTGGACCCGCAACCAGCATGTCCCATCATCAGTACTGACGAGACACAGTTCCATGTGTCTGTGCCAGCACACAAGTTCCTCGTCCTCCTCCTCCTTGTTCTCGTCCAACACCACCACCTTCACTGTTAACAAATAGTTTTTTTTAAAAAACATTAATGGTTTAGGACTCACCCCAAGGGCCTGAAAAATAATTTTTTAGGGCTCACCCCAAGGGCCTGAAAATTAATGTTTTAGGGCTCACCCCAAGGGACTGAAATCTAATTTTTTAGGGCTCACCCCAAGGGCCAAAAACTAAAACTCTGTTGGCTAAAAGCTCAATTCACCAAAAGGGCCTAAAACACTGCTGGTTAAAGGCTCAACTCACCACAAGGGCCAAAAACACTGCTGGTGCAAGGCTCTACTCACACCAAGGGCCAAAAAATAAAACACTGCTGGTGCAAGGCTCTACTCACCCCAAGGGCCAAAAAATAAAACACTGCTCCTGAAAGGCTCTACTCACTCCAAGGGCCAAAAAGTAAAACACTGCTGGTGCAAGGCTCTACTCACCCCAAGGGCTAAAAACTAAAACTCTGCTGCTACAAGGATAAGTTCACCCAAAGGGTCAAAAACTATGCTGGTAAGAGGCTCAATCCTCCCATAGGGCCAAAAACTAAGCTGGTTAGAGGCTCAACTCACCCAAAGGGCCTAACATTCTGCTGGTGCAATGCTCAACTCAATTAAAAGTGCAACGTTTAGATGACTTTCCTACCTTTCGGTAAGATGTGATGGCTGTTTCCAGCCCTGATTATCCTGGTTGATTTTGTTCAGTAATGAGGCCAGCTCAGCATGAGGATATTGTACGTTAGGTTGTCCATGCCCACTAATATGCATGAAGACTCGATCACAGTAAATGTTCTTATTTTTCTCCAATTCAATCTCTGAATGAACTGCTCTGAAAGATGGCCTAGGCACTGCTGCAATGGCAATCACTGGGGTTTCCTGTTCTGGTTCCAAATAATCTTGTGCTTTACTTGAAGAAGAAACAGTCTTAGGATCCATTCACACAGAGTAACGTGCCGCGTGATGTGGCACGTATACGGCGTGTGAGACTTTGCGCGCCATTCAAAGCGCCCATTGATTTCCATGGGAGCCTGGATCGTATACGCCGCGTTATTTTGCGGCCGTGATTTTGTGGCTGCAAAATCACGGCCGCGAAATAATGTGGCGTATACGATCCTAACCTTTAAATCAGCCGGGGACATTGAAATTTTTTTAAAAAAAATGCATACCCACCTATCTCTGATGGTGTACTCCCGCACATCTCGGTTCTTCTGCTCAACGGGTCTCTTCACGTGACCGCTGAGGCCAATCAGCGAAGGCCATGCAAGGTCTGCAGAGACGGCTAATCAGCAGCTTCAGTGGAAGAGACCCAGGAGAAGCTGCTGGAGCAGAAGAACACAGAGGCGCGGTAGGACACCGGAGCATCAGGGACAGGTGAGTATGATTTTATAAAAAAAATTTCAATGCCCCTGGCTGATTTAAAAGTTAAAAAGGGTTGTCCATTTTTGCCTGGACAATCCCTTTAAAATCCCCAACAGACTCCTAAACATCAAGAGCAGGCCCCAAACCTCAGATCAGCCAGCCCCATTTGCCTCCTTAGCTTCGATAGACCATGTTTACAGACTTCTACTGTTCTCTTTGCCAGGACTATACTATAAAGCCTTAAACAATTAAAAAGCTATATGCTAAGTGGTCTCCTAATTTGTTATAGTGGTTTACACACTGGAAGGCTATCAGACAAAACCTGTCGGAAGTCCCACATATGTGCCACGGTGATGTGCCAGATGGAGGTGCCCTCCCGATTCTCCTGTCACTTAATTCGCCTGGTGCATACACATAAAGAAGAAGAACCCAGGGAATGTAGAATACGCCAAGGTGGACAGTCTATGTACCAGAATTAGGAGCACATGGCCATCATTCACATAGTCATAGTGCACAGGATTTCGGCACAGCTGAGTAGTGATGTCCCTATACTCAGGGATGGCAAAACTGGCAGGGGGTGTGGAGAGCTTGACTTTATGGGCTAGTGATTTGCACATTAAATAAAGTATATACAGCCGTTGTTCATCAAACCCCCCCTGTCTAAAACCTTATTATAATAGCGGCAGTGGTCTCAGGTTAGCTGTTTCAATAAGGCCGGGTTCACACGGAGTTACGTGCCGCGAGATTTGGCACGTAGACGCCGCGTGACCCTTTGCGTGCCGTACACGCTCCCATTCATTTCAATGGGAGCGGGGAGCGTATGCGCCGCGCTAGTTTGCGGCCGTGAATAAATGCACGGCCGCAAACTAGCGCGGCGCATACGCTCCCCGCTCCCATTGAAATGAATGGGAGCGTGTACGGCACGCAAAGGGTCACGCGGCGTCTACGTGCCAAATCTCGCGGCACGTAACTCCGTGTGAACCCGGCCTTAGTTTGGATCTTGCCGTAAAATAAACTGAACTTTCATGTGTTTTGTTATTTCTTTATTTTAATAAATTGAGTTTTTGTTAATAGAGAAGAGATTATTGGAGCTTAATTTCTCATATTTGTATATGTTTTTTTTCTCTTTTATCAACCCACAAACGAAGTAGTAATTATGTCATACAGGAAGAGAGGATTTTTAATTCCGTCTTTTATAATTCGCAGCAGTTTTGTTTTTACCAATCTCTTCTAAACAAGCCCCTTTAGTTAATCTCCCACAGACTTTGATAATTGCAAATCCTTTATCAGAGTCTAACGGTGACTTGTTACAAAGCAGAAAACAGACTTTTTGAAATCTCAGCACCGGGAAGGCCCCATAGAGTGAGTGAATTTAATACTGCGCTTCTGTGACTCGTATACTTGTGCTAAATTAGATTTATTAGCTTTATGCAGTTGCCTACAGTAAAGGGGCTGCTCCGCATATGGGATAGTTCTGACAATGCAGGTGGCCAATGACCAGACCTGCAGGTTCCAGTGACAAAGACTGTGCATGAGGTTTGGGTCAAAGATGAATCAACTGAACCACCATTTTTGGGACACTGGAACCTATTTTATAATATAGATTTTATGGTAAAGAGCATTGGTACAAGGCTCAGGAACAGAGAAGGGCAAGGGCTAATGGTGCACTGTGTAACCACCTCTGGGTTCCCTGAGCAAATATGGCCGACATCACTATCAATGATACCATGCACTAGCGTGTTAGCAGATCGCACTTATGTTCATAAAGTTAACACAGGCGACCAATAATATATCAAATAATGTACCAACTATATGTTTAGTATGTCAACTTAATCATATACCATACTGAATGTTGGTTTGCTTCTCTCTAAATCTGTTTGCTGGGGAATGGAGTCCCTTTTGGCACCCCAGAGATGAGTTACAGATGACGGTCTATGCATGTGGATTAGAGATGAGCGAGTACTGTTCGGATCAGCCGATCCAAACAGCACGCTCACATAGAAATGAATGGACGTAGCCGGCACGCGGGGGGTTAAGCGGCCGGCCGACGTCAAAGCGGAAGTACCAGGTGCTTCCATTCATTTCTATGGAGCGTGCTGTTCGGATAGGCTGATCCGAACAGTACTCGCTCATCTCTAATGTGGATCTATCCATTGTAGTTTATGGGAATTTGGAAATGTCAGACTGTTACAATAATGCTAATAATCTTTAATGGAGAGAATCACATCCATACTGTACAATATCTCTTCTCGCTGAGGGAAGGAGGAGATCTTCATTCTCCCAGTAGTTGGCATTTCTGGAAGTGGAACTTGCACTTATCAGATATTTATGGAATATACATTTAATACGCCATAAGTGTCTTAGCTGGGAATATGATCAATGTGGTAATGTGGCCTTTGGGCCAAACAAAGATTGCACGCTCCTGTTTTAATGACATATAATGGTTGCCACATTATTGAATATTCTGGACATCCATATAAAGTATAGAATTATTGAAAGGACATCATAGACATTGGAAATACATGAACAATCCAGGTCTAACAGAGTGGGAGCTACTGTATTTGTATAGCGGCTGTGCTTGTTATCACAGCTCAGTCCATTCACTTGACTGGAACCATGAATGTGACTCCACATAGTCTGTGAAAAGGAAGCAATGGTCACTGCCGCATCAAAAAGATGATCCATGGGGTTCCCCCTAGGATTTTCAATTGATGACCTATCCTAATTAGAGATGAGCGACTAGTACTCGATCGAGTAGGTATTCGATCAAATACTATGGTATTCGAAATACTCATACTCGATCGAGTATCACTCGCTGTTTGGATGTAAAAGTTCAATGCAAAACCAGCATTGATTGGCCAAATGCTATACAGTCGGCCAATCAATGCTGGTTCTTCTCCTACCTTTAGGGCCCCTTCACATGGCTGAAACACGCGCGTTTTTTTACGCGTGTAAAAATGAAAACGTCGCGTTTACGCAATGTTTTAATAGACGGCGCGTAAACGCGGCGTTTACGCGGTCGAAAGACGCACCGTAAATGCTGCGTTTACGCGCCGTCTATTTATACGTTGCGTAAACGCGATGTTTTCATTTTTACACACGTAAAAAAACGTGCAAAAAACGTGCGCCTTTCAGCCGAGTGAAGGGGCCCTAAGAAGTCTTCTCCGTGCAGCTTCCCCGCGGCATCTTCCGGCTCTTCATTCACTCTGCCTGGCAGAGTAAATTCAGAGCCGGAAATGCCGCGGGGACGCTGCAAGGAGAAGACTGCTCGGAGGATCCAGCCCAACCCTCACTCGTGGACTTGGTAAGTATAATTTGATCGAATGTTGCCTACCCCTGAAACTAACATTTCCCCCCCATAGACTATAATAGGGTTCGATATTCGATTCGAGTAGTCAAATATTGAGGGGCTACTCGAAACGAATATCGAACCTCAAACATTTTACTGTTCACTCATCTCTAATCCTAATGATAAGTCATTAACTAATTAAGGGTCCAAAAATTAATATAAAAAGGTGGTTATCCATTTATATAGAAATTAGTATTTGCATACAGATCTTTTGGGCTTTTTTGGATGGACACAAAACTATAGTATACTATATTTGTATGGACAGAAATGGATACTTTTTTTTTAACATTGATCTCCATGTAAAGGCAAGGTCAACCATTAGCATCGACTTTTTGCATTCATTAAAGGGATCTGTTAACCACTTCCGGACCGCCCATAGACTATATACGTCCAGGAAGTGGTTGCCTAGTTCTGCCAGGACGTACCTGTATGTCCAGTCAGAACACAGCAGCTGCACGGAGATCGTGTAGCTGCTTTCACTAGGAGCCGGCTGTAACTTCAGCCGGAGCTCCCAGAGAGATAGCAGGGCAGATTTATTTCCTCCCCTGCCTTCTCGATCGCTGTGTATACAGCGTTCAATGAGCGCTGTTACACAGCTATGGACGCAGCCATAATTCAGCTGCCCTCTGACCCGGCGGACACGTGATCCGCTGGGAGCAGAGTCTTACCAGAGCTGCTGGGTCCTACAGGACCCCAGATCAGCTCAGTAAGCTGTATATACAGCATGCAGGAGGTTGGATTTCTCCTGTATCTGAGGTTAAATGTACCAGCCCCAGTTATAGGAGAAATCAGCCTCAAGTACAAAAAAAAAAGTGATCAGACGTCCCCAAAGGTCTCTTATGACTTTATGGGGACACAATCTGGAAAAAAAAATAAAATAAAAATATAATAAAAAAATGTAAATAAAATAATAATAAAAAATAAATAAATAATACGCTAATAAAACGCCGTTATTAAAGGTTATAGCCCCACCCCCGACGACACCATACAAAATAAAAATTACCGTAACGGAGAGGAAAAACTATATTATAAAGTTTTTCAGTGACACTTTGTGTTATTAAATTTAAAAAAAATAAATAATTGAAAACCAGACACAATTTCCCTCCTATTTTGTTTATATTTTCCAAGATATAAAAAAAAATTAAAACACATTCGAAAATAAAGATAACATAAAAATAAAGCCCAATGTGTCCCCGAAAAAAGACGCAAAAATTAGTTGACTGAGACATACGGGAAAAATGTTACAGCCCTCAAAACCGCCCATACAAAATAAACCTAAAATGTGTCTGGTCCTGGACCACAAATTGGCCCGGTACTGAAGTGGAAGAAATGTAAAAACATAATGTGAATAGACCCTAACAGTGCAGCATAATATATATGAGGCTACCTTTTGGCATTTTGACCTTTGTCCAAAGAGGACAGGTCTTTCATAAAGGTGAATTGATGTGAATAATACCGTATTATTATTACCGTCATTACCAATGTAGAAAAAGTAACTATACAAGAACACAAGCAAAAAGTTCTTAAAAGTTTAATTACTAATCCAATTAAGTTCTTTTTATACCCAGAGGCTGACTTGGATGAGAAGACAGGTTTGGACAGATGAATAACATCCTGTACCTCCCTGAATTTCGCCTCCTTCTTTCATGCATTCATTACTTCCGCTGTGTCGAATAACGGCTAAAAATGAATTCTCATGAAAAGCTCAGTGACATCATTTTTGGTTGAGACATTCTAGAAAGCTGTCATACTTGAACATCATATCAATTTAAGACGTCCCCAGAGTTTGCGATAATTAAAGTCATTTTTTCCATTGCCAATCATTTAATTCTAAAGTGTATCATCTTTCTTGTTCAACAAGACTTTCTGTTTGGCAAGTGCAGTGAAAATCAAAAGCGCATAGGCGATCATTGTCTGCAAACAGAAGCAGTGTGTGTTCCCAGGGTCTCCGATGAATTGCTTGTTTTGCTTAAAACTAACTTTCAAACACAAAAGACGGAGCTGAGTAACTTAGGGTGAAGGAAGAGGACAATAGTCAGCCAGGGAATATTACCGCCTACATCATAAAATAGCATAAACTGAGTTCTGGCAGATGAGACAATAAACACGCCAGATATAAAAGGGTCTGCTGTTATTTGCATGGATGCAAGGTGATCTTACCCCTTCTTTTGACCCCTTAACGCACTAAGACATCAGAATACTGGAGAGAAATCAGTGACAGCCAACCAAATTATTATGTGATATGGAAGAGTTGAGGAGAATATGATAGCGTTATATACGGTAAATATCTTAAAGGTCTGGATAAAACTTTGTATGATAAATTATTTATTCCATGGACACTTTGTCATAAAGTTGAGAAGCATTACTGTACTTTACTACAGGTATTACCAATTCTCACAGGATTTGTTAATAGCAGAATTCTTGGCACTGGCACGGGCTTAGATGTTGTCCTTGTAAACCCTAAAGATAAAGGTAATGTTACAGGCACATTGAATTAAAATAATGTTAATGCGTGTACGAATGGGGCCCCACTTTTAATTTTGCCCAGGGCCCCATTTTGTCTAAAACCGGCCCTGAGTACAGGGGTACCAATAATGTGACTTCATGGGACTCTGAAAATGTGAAAGGGTCACAATTACAGCACAGTACAAGTACAGTATAGCATAATGCAAAACAAGATATCACAGAAAAGGAAAAATAAAGAGATTATAGGGAAGATAATCAAAGGAAAGCCATAGCACCGAAAAAATGAACACAGTCATAGCACAGAATAAAAGTTCTCACAGTCATATTAAAGTACCAAAAATGTGACTTCATGGGACTTTAAAAATGTGAAAGGGTCAGAATCACAACACAGTACAAGTACAGTATAGTATAGTATAGTATAATGCAAAAAAAGATATCACAGTAGAATAAAAATAAACAGAATATAGGGAAGATGTTCAAAGGAAAGCCATAGCACCAAAAAAATGAACACAGTCATAGCATAGAACAAAAGTGCTCACAGTGATATTAAAGTACCGATATGACACACAGTCATAATGCAAACAGTATACATGTGCTGTATATGACATAGTTGTTCCAGGAAGATTAATGGATTAGTAAAAATTATGCCTCAAAGTGAGCAGTTGGGTATGAAAGTGGTGGTGGATTGGGGTGGCCCGGGTGGGCTAAAATCTCTATGATATATGGATAATATATGCATATATGTTAGCACCAGAATGATGCAAACAGTGGCACAACAGAAATGGGAAAGGATAATGTAGTATCCATGTTAAACCTAAATATATTCTTGTAGCAAATCTACTAGAAGACTTATTTGGATGTCACGTATTGTTCCTGTTGATTTGTTTTATCTTCCTTGCTTGACCGACTGCTGCCATAGCATAGTTGTGATAACTCTTTGTTCAGTGCTCTATTGCTCTATTGCTATACAACATGATACTTTAGCTGGGTGAGTTCTGTGATGTCATCAAGACTTGCTACTTAACCTCACCTGGGCCTCACACTAATAGTCTGGTGATCGAGGTACAAACTTTTCCTGGCTGTATTGTTTGCTATTGTGCTGTACCGATAATGTCTCCTGAACTTGACTTTGTTCCTGATCTTGACCTTACATAGCTCTGTTGTTTACTATAACTCGCCCCTGACCTCATTCCTGTCTAGTATCTCACATACCTTGTGTGGTGCTGCCACATTTCTCATGTCTTGACCCTAGCTACCACCTGGGTTGAACTGGGCCACCAGATTCCCTGAGGATCCACCGGTGGGCCGATGTCCTGGCAGAAAAATGGGGTCCAAAAATCCAGCAGATGACAACACTATTTGGACTTGCTTTTCAAGCTAACCAATTCCCATTAAAGTTTTTTTCTTATGGATTCATTACAAATGCCCTATTAAGATTTATGGAAATATTGTTTTAACCATTATAAGAACATTGGATCCCCTTTCCATCTCATGCAGGCACTGGCTGGGAGGAGGTGAATCAATTCAGATGACATCAATCCCCCATCTCAGTCATCCCATGTTGGATACCAGTGATGTATTAGGATTTGAAGTAATAAGAATTTCTAAACTCTGTAACAGGTAAAGGTGCTATTGGGTTTACTAACCATTATTAGTATTTTGTTTTAACTGTTTCCTTTCAAGAGCACACAGTTTAGATGGAACATCATATGTACTTACGACCTAGCTAATGCTTGTATGGTATGGAATGAGGAACCCCAGGGTGGAATGGAGGAACATGGAGGGGGGGTGAGTATCATTGCTTTTTATGCTCACCCCCTCCCCAAATTCAGGAATTTCCACATTGCCTTGAAACCCCCTTTAAGGTTGAGATCCCACAATGCGGAAACATTGCAGTTTTTTTGTTGCAGATTTTGATGTAGTTTTCTGTGCCAAAGCCAAGCAGAAGGTAGAAGAGTTTACTATATATTTCCCATTCCTTTTGTATCCATTTTTGGCTTTGGCTCATAAAAACCACAACAAAATCTGCAACAAAAAAGCTGCACTTCTGCACCATGGGGCCTTAGCATTATGGCGGACACATATGTAGTTTTGCTTTGGAGTCCTGAATTTTAAAGTTGCCTGGGATAGTTGTGCACATATCAGTATAACGGTAACACAGAGAAGAATTGCACAATTTTCGCTAGCAAAATATTTCATGAATTATATACTGTAGAAAAAAATGTGTTTTTAAAGAATAAATTCATCCGAGTACTGTACCGAGTTTCTTCCTAAGTAAAGTATGTTTAGAGAAAGTTATATTCCTTTACTTGATGTTTGTAGCTGTTACATTCTCCAGAGAAGACCCCAGATAAATAAAAAGGTGGTCACAGGAGGATTTTAGCATGTAGAGCAAATAAACAGACAATTAAAAGGCAAACACATTGTTATTGCCTCCTCTTCCTGCGAAATCAAATTACATTTCTAACAAGATTGCATTTGGATTACTGAGATTAAGTGGAAGTTAAAGGCAGCTTTCCAGGAGTTAAGTGGTTACGAGAGACTCCAGTGAATCAAAGAACTTTTACGGTTTGTTGGTTGTTCTTCTGCTTTTAATTAACATTTTATTTTATGATTTATTTGATTTTGGAATAAATACGTCCATATATATTAAATCGCTGTTGCATAAACGCTCGCCAAACCAATAACTATCTCTCACGACACAGCCTGGGGAGATGTGACTTAGTTGTTGCTGGCAGGGTCATGTATATAAGAAGAGGGACCACAACAAAAACAATAGACACAATAATGGTCTCAACTTTTCTTCTGGTAGCCTGGCAGAGGACCTGGTGTTTGTTTCCCCTCCGTGTACTCTCTATAATCCTTGGCCAACAAATGGGCATCTTCAGTTCTCATCCCCTAGATTAGTATTTCCCAACCTTTTCCAGCAAATTACACCCTGGTGAAAAAAAAATCACAAATGAGTAACTCCAAAGTAGTGATGTCTAAGAAATGACATAAAAGTTATGTAATGGCCCCCACATGTAACATAATGCTCCCCATAGTTGTCCCTCATGTAACATAATGGCCCTACATGTAATATAATGGCCCCCACATTGCCCAAACTTGTAACATAATTAGGGTTGAGCGATCGTGTTCAGAAAAGATCGGATTCCGATCGGCGATCGAGAAAATTTCACGATCACCATCGGAATTCCGAACACTATCTTTTTATGTGGGATTGAGATCGGTGATCTTTTCCCACAATGTTTTGCTTAGCCTTCACACTGAGGCTCCGCTGCAGTTCCATAGGAATGAATGGAAGCAGCCAGCACACAGCCTTAACCCCCTGCGCGCCGGCTGCCTCCATTCATTGGAATGGGAGGCTAAACTAACATCCTTAGCAGCTACTTACCTCTAGAGATGGCTGCTCCGGTGCCCTCCTTCTTCTTGCCTCGCTGCCCCACCTCCTAGGTTAGTGTTTAAAGCGCTAGGTAGGCGGGGCTTGTGGCTTAGCAGAGTGTGGGCGGGTACAGGGCGGGGAGACGTGACGTCTCCCCTCCCAGTACCCGCCCACACTCTCCTAACCCACCCACACTCTCCTAACCCGCCCACACTCTCCTAACCTGGCAGGGAGGGGGCAGGGAGCAGCGTGGAGCAGCAGCAAAGCAAAGAAGAAGGCACCGGTCACCGGACCAGCCATCTCTGGAGGTAAGTGGACACCAGTGGGGACTAAGTAGCCAGAGGATTAAAAAAAAATCCTCTGACTACTTTAGTGATTCAGTACACAGCGTGGATTCTAACAATTGTTAGATTCCATGCTGTATAGCGAATAGGATTGCTTTTAAAATCCGATCTCCGATTAATTAAAAAATCCCATTGACTTGCATTGGGATCGGAATTGGGATCGAGATCAGGTTCGAATGAAAAATGATTGAAAATCGGATTTTAAAATCGATCCTGAAAAGTCAAGATCGGCTCAACACTACACATAATGGATCCTGCAGTGCCACCGCACCCAGAGATGACTATATTACACACTTCACTGTTTGTAGGTTCCCTTGCCAAGAACATCACTGCATGGCCATGGTCACCATCTTTACTTTAGAGATGCAATGAGTCCTTCCATCAGTACTAATGGGGCACTCAATGCATTCATCACACACCACTCTCCTCCATGATTCCTCTCTTTTCTGGAGTCTGCTATAATGTCAGCAGTCAATGCCCAGAGCAGAGAGAAGGAGGGGAGCAAAGAGTTGAGTGATGAATGTAGCTCCCCACTCTCTCAGGGCGACACTAGATGCAATGGGTGCCCCAATAAGTACTGATGGAAGTGCTCATTGATCTTTGAAACATGGCAATGGCAGCATCCATTCTGGGAAGTGCCACATGTAATATAGACCAGTGGTTCGTAATCACATTGCATACCCCCAGGGACTGCCATGTGTACCCCAGGGTTTAACAGCCACTGCCCTACCTTACTCAAAAAGTAGGGGGATGACTTACACAAGTTCACAATACCCAGTATCAAAGGGAAGGGGAGTGACCAGGGTAAACTTCTGCCATCTGGGAGTCATCTATATAACCCCATACACATTGTATTGTCAGTTGATAGAGCCAAATTATGAGGATTTATCCACCTGTTATATGAGAATGGTCAGCTTTTCAAGGACAATTCAAGTTCAAATTAATGGTACCAGCAAGGTGCCCACAAAAAAAATCTTGTTTTCTTCCAAGCCTGTGAATAAGAATATCAAATTCACATTGTAATATCTTTGAAACAGATATATACAGTATACTTAAAGTGATAAGTGTGAACATCTCTCAACCAGGAAGAATAAAAAGAGTTTTCTGAGATATACATATTGATGACCAATGCTTAGGGTGAACGCTGTGACCTCTTCACTGAATGCCAAGTGCAGTGCTATATGTATCATAGGTACTTTGCTTGGTACTTGAAAGAGACTGAGCTGTAGCTGTACTATGTAATAGGCTTCAGCTCACATGTGCACTGACACCTCTTCAAACATCAGATCAGCAAAGGTCTCCAGTGTCAACGCCTCCACTGATCTCATATTGACCCAGAAAACTCCTTTAAGTTATGGCCCCACATAGCGGGCTGTGGGAAAAATCATGGCGGAAACGCATTGTGGTTTTCCTGCAGCGCCTTTCATAGAAAGTACATAGAGTTTTCCTCTGATAACTTATTGGGAAGCCGCCAGTGTTTCTGTAGCTATAATTAAAAATATGCAAATCTATTCTCCTGGATGGAATTAGGAGAACAGAGTGCACTCTGTACACCACCCTATAGAGGGCAGCATCCTTAACATCATGAACGACGAGCAGGAATGACTTGTAAGTCTCCGTACTGCCTATGTAGGCACACACTCTCCCTGATGTGGACGAGTGTCCCCAAACCCTGTAGCTATAATTGTAATGGAAATCGCATAAGTTGCGCTGCTCATATTTTCTGCAATGTGTGGATGGGATACGCTAGAGACTGCAGCTGCATACCCCTCCCTCCCCCTTTTCATTTTCTTCACTGCTTCCCATTAGACATATCTAGGCTTTTAAACATTTACCGAAAGACTGAAGGCACCGAAAGGGTTATATAGATTGCTGGAACATAAGGAAGATGTCACGTTCCTCTAATAATGTAATGACAAATACTCATCTATACTTATCTATTCACATATACGACTAATTGACATTATTAAGACAGGTAGCCAATAAGGTGTGAGCTTCTATTTATTACCATGCTCAATCTAATGGATCTAAGCCAAGATATATACATCCTAATAGCTATATACCTTGGAAAGTATGACGTCTTCATGAATATGTATGCACAACATTTTATGTCGGGAGCCAATGTGTTGCGTATTGTCATTATAATTCTTTGTTGCCCTAAGTACAGTACGGTATGCTTGCGTGTTTGCACAATGTAAAAGTATTCTTATTGTGTTATGTAGTTATCCAATTTTACATTTCCATTGACTGCATTGACAGTTATTATTCACAGGTTACCACAGTAACCATGTTTTATCAAACACCTATCCTGTACTTAGATGCACTAATTATTTCACGGTTCTCGCCCTTTACGTCTCTATCATGATGTGCGACAAATTTGCACAAACATGTTGCAATATTTCTGATCATTTACTAAATCTACAGTGTATCTCCAGCTCTAACTGAATAGTACAGGTGAAAATAAGAAACTTTGCAATATATATAAATAACAATATTTGTTTCCTTCTCCACTTATTAAGTAGTCCTCCTGTTTCTTATCTTCAATCTGCCTGCTTACTTACATAAAATTTGTCTTTGTAACCAGCC
Organism: Leptodactylus fuscus; assembly: GCF_031893055.1. NCBI lineage: Eukaryota > Metazoa > Chordata > Amphibia > Anura > Leptodactylidae > Leptodactylus > Leptodactylus fuscus. The sequence goes on from NC_134269.1 coordinate 46,897,658, forward strand.
GCACACACGGAGCTCTATGGAGAAGGGACTGGTGAAATAGAATGTTGTTTCATTCTGTTCCCTGGTAGCCCCTTATCTACAACCTAGTAGTGTTAACCCCTTTCCGATATGCGCCGTAATAGTACGGCGCATGTCGGGTCTGTAACTATGGCGACCACCTGGGAGCCGGGCGGCCGCCATAGCCGCCGGGTGTCTACTGCTTTAAGCAGTAGACAACCGGCTCTAATGCCTCCGATCGGTCCCCAGACCGATCAGAGGCATTAACCCCTCCGGCGCCGCGGTCAAAGGCGCTGGAGGCGCCATTTTCCCGGCGGCGCATGGGCGCCGCCATTTTGTCCGGGATCGCGGGCTTCTGGAGCATGCTCCAGGGCTGACGTCCCATTGCCATGACAGCCGGGAGCCTTGTACAGGCTCCCAGGCTTGTCTGCAAATCCTCTCTTTTGCAGGCTGGTCTATGCAGCCTGCAAAAGAAAGGATGCTTTTTTGCAATGCATTGCAATGCATTAGCATTGTAATGCATTGCATTAGTGATCAGACCCCCTGGGGTTCAACACCCCTAGGGGGTCTAATAAATGCAAAAAAGTTAAAAAAAAAAGTTTAAAAAAAATATAAAAAAATATAAAAAGAATTAAAAGTTCAAATCACCCCCCTTTCCCTAGAACACATATAAAAGTAGTTAAAAACTGTGAAACACATACATGTTAGGTATCCCCGCGTCCGAAATCGCCCACTCTACAAATCTATAAAAATATTTTTCCTGTTCGGTAAACGCCGTAGCAGAAAAAATAGTCGAAATTGCCAAACTGCCATTTTTTCACTGTTTTGATTCTGATAAAAATTTGAATAAAAAGTGATCAAAGCAATAACATTTCCCGAAAATGGTAGAACTAAAAAGTACACCCGGCCCCGCAAAAAAGACGCCCTATGCATCCCCGTACACCTATGTATAAAAAAGTTACGGCCGTCGGAATATGGCGACTTTTAGAAAAAAAAAAATTTAACACAGTTTTAGAATTTTTTTTAGGGGTTAAAATGTAAATAAAACCATATAAATTTGGTATCCCTGGAACCGTACCGAAACACAGAATATAGGGGACATGTCATTTTGGCTGCACAGTGAACGCCGTAAAACCAAAGCCCGTAAGAAAGTCGCAGAAATGCATTTTTTCTTCAAATCCACCCCATTCTGAATTTTTTTCCTGCTTCCCAGTACATTATATAGAATAATTAATGGTGGCATCATGAAGAAAAATTTGTCCCGCAAAAATTAAGACCTCATATGGCTCTGGGAGCAGAGAAATAAAAAAGTTATGGGGTTTAGAAGGAGGGGAGTCAAAAACGAAAAACGAAAATCAAAAAATGCCATCGGCAGGAAGGGGTTAAAAGAGCACAGTGTAGCACAAACAATTATTTGAGTGTCTTTTGTATCAGCTTCCTGGTGCCTAGAACTAGAGCTTGAAACTAAAACTGTAATGTTGGATCCTAAGGGTTTGTCGGGATTAGAATAAAAGGGTCTGCGTTTTCTAGAAACTGTGCTTTGTCCATGTTTTGTGTCTAGTGCAGTTTAAGTTTGTCCTATTCACTTCAATTAGGAGAGGGCAACTAAGGTTATTAAAGGGATGGGTGGATTAGGGCAAAAAGACGGGTTATCAAACTTGGGATTGTTCAGTTTGGTAAAAACAGCTTTGGGGAACCGAATTACAATGTACAAATATATGAATGGATGGTACAGAGATCTTTCCAAAAATCTCTTCATACCAAGGCCTGTAATCATGTAAAAGGGGACATCCTTTAAGTCTAGAGGTCAAAAGATTTACCATAGTTAGAGGTGGGGCTTCTTTACAGTAAAAGAAGTAAGACTATGAAGCTCGATGTCACAGGATGTGGTGATGGCGAGAAAATAAAGCTTACCAATGAATTTCCTGTGCTTGTTAAGGTAGGGTTCACACTACCATTGGTGAATGTTTAAAAAAAAAAATGGACATCTATCATACACACATAGACCTCAATGTTAAAAAAAAAAAGGACATTCGCTGTCTGTTTTTTTCAAATGGACAGAATAGTCCTGCATGTAGAATTTTTTTGTCCGCTTGAAAAACGGGCATGGTTGTAAACAGACACTAAAGGACAGAAACGGACACTAAAGGACGACTGATAAAATCCCCCATTCAGAGGGAAACTTGGGAACCGGTACTTTTGTTCCTCTGTCTCCCTGTTTGACATTCCGACTTTCGGTCACATAACAGTCCGAGTAGGTGGAGTTGGTGACATAAGTGAGAGTTAGAGCGACTGCAGGAGGACAGAGGAACAACAGTTCTGGCCATCCCAGCTGCCCTCTGCAAAGGGACTGGAGTATATATTAGTAATCCAGTTTAACCATTGCAGAGAATGGAGTGGTAAGTTGTATTATTCCCCAGAAAAGGCTTTTAACAAACTTACCCATTGTCTGTTGCCATTGGCATCTACTGTCCTCACCAAGGCTATTTATTATTCTCAAAACATAATCTATAACATGACAAATGTAGATAAATTGTTAAAAAAAAATTCTCTATAAGGCTACATGCACACAATTGTGCTTTGTCGGCATGCTATTCATTTTTTCAATGGATTGAATACTGACCCAGTATTTTCTTTGGTCCCATACACATGACTGTGTGTTATCATGGTTGCATGGGGGGAATCTTGAGCCCAGAGACAGGTCCTATTCCTGTCCATTTCATAGTTCGGGTTCATTAATTGAATGTATGTGTCTGTGGAGGGCATGTGTGGCATATCAAGTATCACAGGATCCAGGGGCCAAGGCCAGATCTGTGGAACATCCCACCACTCTGATTTTTGTGCCCGAAACTCTGAGTTAACAGGACCACATAACATGAGAGGGGAATATTGTGTGCTAGTATGGTGGTGGGCATCCACCTATGAGCCAAATCGGAACCCAGATACACCTTAGAGCTGTGACAGTGACATTTAAAGGGCTAGGAACATCTTTCATCAAATCTACCCCACACCCCAGGACTTTGCTGTGTCACTAGGTGTACCCTGTTATTGTGTACAGAAGAAACTGTTTAAGGCTAATGCCCCACAAGACATCCTGCAGCAAAAAAGCTTTGTGATTCTTCCTGCAGCACTTTAGACAGAAAGTTTGCAGAGTTTTCCTCCGCAAACTTTCTGTTACATTTATACTTTAACTATAGGGAAACAGCGCCAGTTGTGGAAATCACAACGTTTCCGCACCATGGTTTTTACCGCAAAGTGGGCATGGAATTTGCTAGAGTCCAACCCACCTCGCCCTTACTGTTTCTGCTGTGGGCAAATCGTAGCATTTCCGTCCTATGGGGCCCCGACCTAAGCATTTGTGCCTTCACACCCTTGGAAGAATTTTCAGTAAAAGTTCAGCTCTGTTTCAACTGTTTCTATGTTTGACTCTGCACTGACAACATCAGGGCACCACAAATACCCCTAGTCGGCACAGTATTGGGAAAGTGCCCCGGGGGAACAATCACCACCAACATTTGTGCAGCCCTCTCATCACCGGTACTAGTGGTGGTAATGTGGGACAGCAATCAGTGCTGTGCCCTCGTGCCCAGAGACCGTGACAAGTCTGCGTTGTCTGCACCCCGTAATCTCCCCACCATCTGATCACCACACAAGGAGAGCACGATTAACACACAGATATCATCGATGTGCCATTTTCTCATGGGGCAAAAATACGTGAAGGGGTGGATACAGATAGCTGAAGGCCCCTGTGCAAGAACAGATATGAGCCTCTTGTTCTTCAATATCTCCCTTATGTCTCTTTAACAATCCACCAGTAATAGTGTGCCATGACATTTATTACCCACGATATAATAGATAGTAGAAAGCTGCTGTTATGGTGATAGGGCCCCTTACTTACTGGGTCCCTGTGCAACTGCACCAATGGTATGTCCACCCCTGCAAATATGCACGTTTGTGTATATTTGGTTTAAAGCTGTGTTTTTACAATATATACTGTTTTATTCTACCATAGATTATTATATCTAATCCAAAGTAATAACAGCTGACTTGCAAAGCAGAATTTTTTTTTACAACAGATGGTATTTTAGTCTGCTAAGGTGAAATAAGGGCTGTAAATCTTCTAAAACTCTGCTCAATAAAGCTCTGTCTTCAAATCTCTAATATTATGTAATACCCTGACCCTAAAGAAAGTTATATATTCACATCTGAAATTAAATTATAGATATTTCTTGCAGGATTTTTTTAGTATTCAATTAGTATTTCACTCCAGTATAAAGGGTAAAGCGCTCATGTAATGCTCAAGAAAATTCTCTACACTGGCTGTGAACAAGACATAACCAAAATGATTCCCTTCTAAAAAAAGCAAGTGGTGCTTCTTAAGGCTCTGGATCCTACCATGTACCATTTATAGTACTGGTATCTTCTTATATGGCGATGAGGTTTAGGACCCTCTTGGTCATGAGGACTGAGATGCTGCTTTTACCAATTTGAAGTAAAAGGAGCAGATATTCTAGAATCGACATAAAGCGTGTTGTCTAAACATTGTGTTTTATTGTCCAAAACTAGAAAAATAGCTACAGCCCTCATCCAAAGTGACATACAATTCAAAAATAGGTAAAAAACCTTGTGCACTCACTCTGTCCGTTTGCTGGTTGCTGTGAATCGTGGAACCTCAAGACCGGTGCCAGGAAATCTCTCTCGGCTGAGATGAGGTCAAATGGAAGCAAATTTGAAGAAAATCCAGCACTGCAGTCAGGTATCCGTATAAAATAAAACTTAACTTTTATTGACTTGTAGTTGCTACATTAAAAAATCTGTGTGCAGCAATAGGAGTAGCAGAAGCCTTCTGTAGCTTCTGCTACTCCTATTGCTGCACACAGATTTTTTAATGTAGCAACTACAAGTCAATAAAAGTTAAGTTTTATTTTATACGGATACCTGACTGCAGTGCTGGATTTTCTTCAAATTTGCTTCCATTGTGTTTTATTGACCTTAAATAACCTGGTTTTAGTATCATTTTCAGCCTTTAGAATAATCCAGTGGATCCAGGATGGATCCAGGATACCCAATCTCCATCCTACTCCCATCACATGTATGATACTGTGACAGCACTGGGCAGTACTGTCAGTGACCAAATGCTTCACCCCAAGTATGAGGAGCGCTATCGGAGATCCTTCCTCCCAACCGCGGTCAGGCTGTATAATCTACATCAGGCCAAGCGGAGATCACTCCGCACAGAGAACTAAATGATCCTGAAGTCTTTCTTTTCCTTTTAGTTGCTATGACTCCTCGTATAATTTTTCTATCTGCTATGAGCTTGTATGTATTCTTTCCTGTAATATATTACTGTATTATCCATGCTGCTGTAACACACTGAATTTCCCCATGGTGGGACTATTAAAGGATTATGCTATCTTAATAAAGACGATGAGTCAATACAGAGCAGTTACCTCCTGCTATAAACGTGCACACCAGCTTTTCAGGCATTGTGTAACCCCAAAACAGGGATACAGAGCAATTAGGTATGTACACTCAATCCAGATATCCCAAAACCTGGTTGGAAATTTTTAAGGGTCTATCCCCCAAAAGCTAAGTGTGATACAAAGCAATTCAGTCATGCTATATCAGCTCAATCCAATTTTTTGTTCAATCCAGTATTGGTTGCTCTCCATGATGTGAACTATGCCTTTGTCTCTTGAAAAGCAACCCAATATGAAGTCATCCATGTGTGCCAGTCTGTTACTTGGCATGACTTCGCTGCCCCCAACTGTAAGGGTTACTCTCCATTTCCTCCATTTTCCACTCCCCTTCACACCATCTGTGCTGAAGCAATGGAATGCACTGAACTTCACCCTCAAGCCTCGTGTGGGACAGTGACATGAAATGCCACTTCATCCCCCTCGTTTTCCTCCGCCAGCCAATGGTGCGAAGATGAGAGGAGTGTGCTCTGAATGTTTTCAGCCTAGCAGAGGCTACTTTTCACTTACGAAAATGGCCCCACTTTGACCAGTATATCAGGCACAATGGTGTAGGTTTCAAAGAACCTTTGCACCAACAAGTTGAAAACGTGGGCCATGTGTGGACCATGTTTGAGTCTGGCAAGCTGCAGATCTGCTACCAGGTTCCAGCCATTATCACATACGCAAACATGCGTGGGCCCAGATGCAGCTGGGAAAACCATATTGCCATATCATCCTGGATGGCATCCCTCACCTCGGAGGCAGTGTGCTGTCTGTCCCCCAAGCTGATGAGCTTCAGCATGGCCTGCTGACATCTCCCCACGCCAGTGTTACAGCGTTTCCAGCTCGTAGTTGGGGTCAAGGTTGCAGCGCAGGAGTAGGCTTTCAGAGAAACCCTGCCATGAATTTTGGGCTGGGAGAGGAGATAGGCCACCCCAGTTTACACCCCGGGGCAAGACTTCACTACATTCACCTGGCCTGTCATTAAAGATAAGTAGCATCCCTGACCGCAGGCGCTTGTCGATGCGTCAGTGGTCAAGGGGACCTTGCAGCAAAGCGTGGAACTCTGGGCCCGACTGATGTTATGGGACACAGCACACCAAGATCAGTAGTAACGGCTAGGCCCAGTATAGGGAGGTGTCCCAGCTGCCATCTGGTGACGGAAGGCGTGGGTATCCAGAAGTATAAACGCCAACATCTCCAGGGCCAGCAGTTTTTAGATGAGGACGTTAAAGGCTTGGGCATGTGGGTGGCTTACGCTGTACTTCTGCCTGCAATGAAACGCCTGGGAGATGGGGAGTGGCTGAGAAGAGGCACATGATGGTGCAGGCCAAAAGGGCAGATGAGGGTGAACTCCCCAATGTGTCAGAGAAAGATGTGTAGGTGTCCTGGCTGGTGTAAACAGTGGAAGAGGCAGTGTCGGCAGTGCCAGGCGACGATTGTCTTACGTTTGCTCTCTCCCACTGAGCCCAGGGCTTGCCTTCCAAATGACAGCGCACGCAAAAGGTGGTAAGGTTGCTCTTTTCAGAGCCTCTACTCAGTTTAGACTTGCAAAGTGTGCAAACCGCACTAAATTTGTCATGTAACTGGTGACACTAGGCACCTCAGTGGCGGTAGTTTGGCCAGGGGGTGTCGCTAGCCTCCTGTGTGACAATGAAATCATCTGCCACTTCCTCATCCTCCTCTTCCTCCATAAATATACGCTGTGAAGTGGACAGGAGTGTGCCCTGACTATCCTGCTGGAATGGTTCTGCCCGACTCCTCAGTGTACAATGCATTATCCCTGATGGTGATGAGGGATTCTCGCATCACACACAAGAGTGGGATTGTTAAAATCAGTAATGTGTCATCAAAGCTGACCCTCTTGGTGGACTCCTCAAAGACACGGAGAGCTCTCGCATAAGTCTGGCAACATGGGCGAGTGATGGTTCTGGAACCACCGTTTTAGGGGCTAAGAATTTTAAAGGGGCTAACACTCTGCTGGTGCAAGGCTCAACTCACCGTAAGGGCGAAAAACTCTGCTGGTGCAAGGCTGAACTAAGTTAAAGGGACTAAAACTGCTGGTAAGTGGCTGAAGTCACCTAAAGGGCCTCAATCTCTGCTGGTAGCTCAGCTTAAGGGCCTCTAACTTAATTGGAAGGGCTCACGTTAAGGGCCAGAAAAGTGAATTTCGGAAGGTCTTACCACATCACACACACATCCACAATGACAGTTAAGGGTGGGGGCTTTTGGATTTCTCATTGCCATTCCATCTGTAGCTGTCATGGGCAACATGATTTAAAGGGGTGCTTGTTAATGTTTCTTTAGCTTAAATCTGGGTTTCTGTCCATCCATTTGGGGAAGAAAGAAGGTTTCCAGGTATTTTCGCACTTTGATAGAGGTTTTTTGAGTGTGGAATGTGTGTAGTTGATAGGCTGTGATGGTGGGGTAAAACTGTGATTTGGGCTTGTTAGATGCCCCCAGGCATGCTTCCCCTGCTGTCTCAGTTGCATTCCAGAGGTGTTGGCATCATTTCCTGAGGTGTCATAGTGGACTTGGTGACCCTCCTGAGTCGAATAGTGGGTTCCCCTGAAACAAAGCATTTTTCCCCATAGACTATAATGGGGTTCGATATTCGATCGAATAGTCAAATATTGAGCGGCTATTCAAAACGAATAACGGGTATCAAATATTTTACTGTTTGCTCATCTCCAATAATAACCAGTCACTAGTATAGATTATTTATGGTACTTCTACTATATCACACAAACTTAAAACACAAATTGGTGCAACTCCTACTATTAACTAATGTACATGTTAAAGGGGTTATGTGGTGGTATCAATTATTTTTACAGTGCATTCAGGGAACCGTATAAACATTGTAGACTTTGTACATGATGGCACCCCAATGATTAACTTTCCAGAGCAGAGGGGAAGGGGAGTGGGAGCAGTGGCGTAACTAAAGTCTTGTGAGCCCCAGTGCAATCTTATGTCCGGGGCCCCCTACCTCATCCCACAGCGAATTCTTGATAGTGATGGTTACAGGTGTTAAGGAGCTTAATCCACCTTAGTGTGGTTAGGGTAACCTGTAGGTCTCCTTGGCTTATGAGCCAGATGGAAGTTGCAATCTCAATACTGAAGCCAGTGCTTATAGGCCCCCTAAGGCTCCTGATCCCCGGTGCGACTGCACTCCTTCAAGTTACGCCCCTGGGTGGAAGTGTCATTCCTCACTCTCCCCTGTTATCGCTGTTCTCGGTCACATAAACAACTCCAATCTACTCTACAGACCTACATCTGAGAAGAGTGAAGTCAGTGACATCACAGGAGCTGAGGCTTTTGTCACTACTCAATTCTTTATAATTCAGGTGCCATGGCTGAAATCTACGCCAATTCCAGCTTTCTGACGTGAGATGTAATAACATTGATCCCACCTTGAGCTCTGATCTACTCCACCAACTTTCACAAAGCATGGTGACCAAAGCCCAGAAAAAGGAAATGGAGTATAGTATATATAATAAATTTCCCCATTATTCCAATATTTTACTACACTCTAATAACTTTAGTATCAAATAAGATGAAAAACCGTGATTTTTATCCGATTTTCCGTTTGATTTTCAACCTTGGGTCTGCCGGTTTATTATATTATTCCATATAGAGTATGTCTTGTTACTGCGAGTAAAAAACAGGTCAATAGTCTACTTTTAGTTTTGTCCTAATAGTCATGTTGACTCCATATATTATCTCCACCTTTACCAATCATTATCTAATTGCATTTTCTATCAAGTAAAGCAGGACATAAATTTCCACCGTCACCAGAGACCTTATACCTTAACATAAAACATCTTCATTAACATTTTCACTGCTCAGCACAAAACTATATTAAAGTTTTATTAATGTATCTTAATTTCCTCAAACGTGTTTTGTAGCATAAATATTTCATCCCCTTATAAACATGCGATCACTTTGGTCTTCCTGTTCTTCTCACAAAGCTTTATTGACTAAATGAAAATGTACAACTAATTACTTTTCGGTCCCTTGGGCAACCCTTCCACAGTTTTAATCTTCGGTTTGTCCTGAAATCACATTGGAACAGGAGGCGTTGTGCATTTTTTGGGCTATTCATACACTAGCAGCGATACTAATTGTCTGTCTTAAGACTATGGGGTATATTCATCAAGGGTTCTTATTCTTCTAACGTGAGATAAATACAATGCCCTGCCCTTGTATCCTATTGGGTTTATTCATTAATGTCTTTCAAATATGACATAGCTTGATGAATAGGCTATGAAGAAGATCGGTAGAAGCTTTGAGCATTGTGTAAGCACAGACGTTTCCTGGTGCAAGGATAACCTTGAAGAAAGGGCACTGGAACTTGAGTCGACTTTCATAAAGATTTGGGAAGAGTTAAGAGCCAAGGCGAAGAGTTAAAAAAATAGGTATCATATACTACATATATTAGGGGAGGATAAGGCCCTATTCACACAACAATGACAAATGACCATGTGACAAGCATTTTAGAAATTATGAGAGTGAGTGAATGAATGTATACATATGGGCCTGGGATGCTTCTGTATGAGAAAGTCAGCTTCTCCTCTTCGTAAGCCGTTGGGCCCCTTCACACGGCGTAAGCTCTCGGCTCATTCCGAGCCCTACACGCGAGTGCTTGTAAACACTTCCCATTCACTTCAATGGGAGCACGCGTAAAGCCGGCTTTACGCGTGCTCCCATTGAAGTGAATGGGAAGTGTTTAGAAGCGCTCGCGTGTACAGCTCAGAATGAGCTGAGCTCTTACGCCGTGTGAAGGGGCCGTTAGTTACATGATAGTGATGTTTTTCCACTTTTTTGAAGACCAAGTGTTATCCATTTTCTATCAGTTTTTAACTATGTGGGAAAAGATAGTCTATCATTGGTCTTTCTTTTTTGACCCAAACCACTGATCGGTTTTTAATGGACTTAAAATGAACGTAAATACATTTTACATCAGTTGATAACATATCCATTGATTTCTATTGGATCTGTGTATCCGTGAAAGCAAAGATAGGGCATGTCCGTTTTTGACTGTCAAAAACCGATGCTTGAATAAACACATTGAAATCAATGTGTTCTTAAACTGGGCATGTGAACTGTAGGGGGTTAAGCTTTTATGTTCTAGAGCAGGGGTAGGGAACCTTCGGCTCTCCAGCTGCTGTGAAACTACAAATCTCAACATGCTCCATTCACTTCCTTGGGAGTTCCAAGAACAGCAGAGCAAGTATGCATGCTGGGAGTTGTAGTTTTGCAACAGCTGGAGAGCCATAGGTTCCCTACCCCTGTTCTAGAGGAATTTGTGTCAAACATCAATTTCATCTGTATTTTCTGCTCTCTGCTCACTACATCCTTCGACTTCCCTGTTGTACGTGCCAAATCAGAAGGGTGTCTCAAGCCATGGACTATACGACTAAATCAGCCGTGATATGTGTGACAAGATCAAGCAGGGAACTTATTTTTTTTAAGGGCAAAATCTGGCGATCATACCAGATTCAAATGAGCAAACATACCCTAAAGCCAGATGCACATGACGGCGGCCGTGTATGAACTGCACGGGCAGCACACGGGCGACACACGGATGTCACCCATGTATGATTCCCATGCACTGTGGCTGAGCTAACGTGGCCCTTATCATTGAATGAATAGGAGCCGCATAAGCAGGGCTGCAAAATCAGACAGTAATAGGACCTGTTTCCTATTTTGCGGCTTGGACTGTCGGCCTACACAGTGAACTGTGGAATTCATGGTCATGTGTACAGGCCTATAGACATAAATTGGTCAGTGTACTATGCTGGAAAAACCTGGATAGCACACTCAGCTGTGTGTTGCAACTTGTCTCCATCCACTAGATCAGGGAAAGCTCCAAATAAAGCTTGCACAAGAAAAAAAAAGAAATACAAGTCATGTAGTTCTTATTCATCATGGCTGTTTATCCTGAAAAGTCACATAAGGATTAGAGATGAGCGAACAGTAAAATATTCGTTATTCATTTCAAATAGCTGCTCAATATTCTACTATTCGAACGAATATCGAACCCCCATTATAGTCTATGGGGAAAAATGCTTTGTTTCAGGGGATCCCACCATTCGACTCAGGAGAGTCCCCAAGTCCACTATGACACCCCAGGAAATGATGCCAACACCCTGGAATGCAACTGGGACAGCAGGGGAAGCATGTCTGGGGGCATCTAACATGCCCAAGTCACTGTATTATGTCGGGATTCCTGTCAGCTTGCGATATGGGGTAGCTGACTTTTTCCTATAGGAAGGCATTGACCAGTGTTGATTGGCCGAATGCCATACAGATTACAGCATTCGGCCAACCAACACTGGTTCTGCCGGAGGCTCGTCTGCGAGGAGGCGGAGTCTAAGATCGGACCGGAATGGAGACTGCTGTGGACCGATCTTAGACTCCGCCTCCTCCAGCAGAACCAGCATTGATTGGCCGAATGCTATACTCTGTATGGCTTTCGGCTAATCAACACTGGTCAATGCATTCCTATGCCGAGATGTAGCAGAGCTGGCCGTGCGCTCGACCACTCCGGAGATGCATCCGAGCTGAGCGCACAGCCAGCACTGCTACATTGGAGATGAAGCAGAGGTAGCCGTGCGCTGAGTTCAGCTACTCCAGAGATGCATCCGAGCTGAGCGCACGGCCAGCACTGCTACATCACTGCTGCATCACTGCTACATCACTGCTCAGATGCAGCAGAGCTGAGTGTGTGTTGAACCCCGCTGCACACTCAGCTCTGCTGCATCTTTGTGTGTGCTGAGCTCTGCTGCTTCTCTGTGTAGCAGAGCTGTGTCAGCACTGCTACATCTGAAATCGGACCACAATGGAAACTGCTGTGGACCGATCTTAGACTCCGCCTCCTTCAGCAGAACCAGCGTTGATTAGCCAAATGCTGTACTCTATATGGCATTCGGCCAATCAATGCTGGTCAATGCATTTCTATGGGAAAAAGTCAGCTCACGCATATCGCAAGCTGACAGGGATCCCTACCAGATAGAGCCCCAAAGAGCTGGGTGAGTAACATTCCCACCTAAATAAAGGTAATCCCTAGCTAACCCTGCCTGTAGATCTATCCCTGTCTCACAGTCACATAGTTCACAGTCCCAAATTAATCGAATGTTAAATCCACCATTCGTATAAATTGGAGGTCACCTGATTTAGCCAGCCAATTACTTTTTCCGATTTTTTTTCGATGCCTCCGTTGTCATAGTTCCTGTCCCACCTCCCCTGCGCAGTTATTGGTGCAAAAAAAGCGCCAGGGAAGTTGGGCGGGGATACGAATTTTTACTGCGTTTGCCTCTTGCTATTCGATTGCCATCGAATACCCCGAACGGCCTGATATTCAATCGAATATGTATTCGATCGAACAGTGTTCACTCATCTCTGATAAGGATGCATTCACATGGAGGAAAATGGTGCTGAATTTGGTGTGGAATCTGCATCAGATTCAGCGTTGAAAAAAAACCCTCCCATTGACTTCAATGGGTTATTTTTTCTGCTAGTATTTAACCCATTGAAATCAATGGGAGGCTTTTTTTCAGCACTGAATCTGATGCGGATTTCACATCAAATTCAGCACCATTTTCCTCTGTGTGAATGCACACTGAAACCCACGGTACAGATAGACAGCAACGAGCCCATATACTATTTTTATTCCACTGACTTATAGAGAGAAGTGAACAATATTGATGGTGAGAATAACAATTGAAAATGGCTTCCTTTGAATTTTTCTACAGTACTGGTGGATCTTGTATGAATTACAGATCTATAATCGAGTTTCCAGCAGCAAAGTATATCCTACATGGAAATTGTTAGCAATAATATTACTAATATCTACTAAACTTTTCTAGTCTAACCAATAATTTACAAATAAGATAAAGATATTTGGAAATTGGAATGTGCGCTTACAAATATATAGCGTCTTCCATTACCGGAATGTGTAAATTCTTCATAACGTTTCCTACCACTTAGATATGAAAGGACTGTTTTATTAGGTCACGCATTAGGCTTTTTATACATTAGAATAACACTATAAGACAGTTTTATTCTGGAAAATATACATGATCAATCAATAATACATTACTAGATACTTTCAAAAGCAAAACACGCCCAGATAGCGCCATTAACATCTGCTATTCGGTGGGTGTTGTATTCACAGGCAGGAAATTGTGGATTTATATACTCCCACTATATGACCAATAAAACAAATCAAGTCACACGTCCTGATGGATTATCTTTATTATTCACACAATGCAGCACGGCCGAGGATCAGAACACGTTTTCCTTTGCTATTTCTATGAATAGTTGCGTATAACTAACATACCATAGAATATTTTTACCACTTCAATGCTGGCTTATGACCGGAATTTTCTAAGTTTTCTTGTACGTTTAATTTTGACATACCATAGCTTTTTTTTCATTCAGGTTATTCAAACAATTTTTGCAATTTTTTTTTTTTTAAATGTAGATTGTTAGCCCCATATGGGGATCACAATGTACTTTTTTTTTTTTTCTTATCAGTATGTCTTTGTAGAATGGAGATGGAGACGGGGCGACACAGGCAGACGTACAAGCCATGGGAGAACAGACTGTACCAGCACTATGACCAGGGGGCCCTAGAAAATGAGACCCACTTCCTGCTACACTGCACCAAATACTCAGTTGTGAGGGCCGTCTACTACCAAAGACTCTCTGCCCACATCCCAGACTTCATATCTGCAGACGAGAAGAGGAAACTCTACATCCTGCGAAAATGCAGCAGAAAAAATGAAACATTTTGCAGTCACTGTGTAGTGGATGGGATTCTAGGGAATCTTAGTCCCACAGTGAACGAAAATACATGCTGCAATTTCTAAAACCATTGCGGTTTTAGAAATCTTAGCATATCAATTATACCTATAAAATTGCCGGCGGTTTCCCTACAGGTATAATTGAAGCAGAAAGTCCGCACAGGAACACTCTGTCGAAAGTGCTGTGAGAAGAACCGCGATGTGTTGCCACCGAGTTTTTGCCACAGGGCTTTTTTGCTGCAAGACACCACGTAAGCCTTACCCTTGGTTCACATTTGTGTTTGGTAATCCATTCAGGGAGTCTGCATGGGAACCCCCCGAACAGACTACCGAATGCATTTGCAACTGGTGTGCAGTGAAAGCACATGTACCCCATAGACTATAATCATGCGGACAGGAAAGTAGATCGTGAACTTGTTCCCTGCGGATATCTTGCGGCAGCAAGAACATGAACCCCATTATAGTCTATGGGGATCCATGTGCTTTTACTGCACACAGCTTGAAAATGCATTTGGTAATCCATGCGGGGGAGTCCCATGCAGACTCCCCAAAACGGATTACCAAGGTAGATGTGAACGAGGTCTTAGACTGAATCAGTAAAGTGCAAATGTAGGGGCCTTTAATAGCAGAAACATACCTTAGTGGCAAAAAACTGGTGAAATGCAGATATAACCATCTTTATATAGATATACAAGTCATCAGTAGCAGAGATTTACCCTTTACAGCACAAAAACTGACAAAAATAGAACGTCCTATTTTTTAACACATTTTAATTTGTAAAAAACAGACATTTGGTTGTACATGCGTGAATAATGTTAAAAGGAGTCAGCTATACATCCATTGTTCACTGTTGTGTGCAGGAAGCCTTACACTTTTCTCCTCGGGCATGTCTCCAACACAAGTTCTGAATTTTCTTGCACACGTCTGGACATAGTCATCTCCCTTTCATTGCTTTGTCTATCCCTTATTGTCAAATTATTCATATATTTGTAGAAATAATTTAGATTGAGACATCGTGTTGAGTTTACTACATTTGTCATCTAACCTCTGAAGTCTTACTAGGTTCATTCTCCAGCAGAACAAAGCTCAGGCATTAAACATGCCCACGCCATGCCTCTTGACTGATGATACCATTGATATTGATGTAGAACGACGGCCTGCCGACACCACTAAATCAGCAAGTGTGAGGCAAGAAAAATCTTTATGGATAACATCTCACAGCAGGATCAGAGCATCATTTATATACATAAAACTGGATGACAAAACTAATATCTCAGGAAGGAGATGCAGATTGTATCCTGCAGTGTAAGCGTATTTCCTACTTAAGAAATTGAAGGTATTCTGCCTTTGACATTGACTGGGGTCCTACAGTATTCCTTTTATACATGAGCAGGTACCTTCCGATGACATGAGGCTCTGTCATATATAAAACAAGCTCATGAAGCCATAGATCTGACTTAAAAATTTCCGTCAATTCACATCAGGTAGAATCGATTAACGTAACCTTGTAATCTGAAAAGAAAACTAAGACGACCTTAAATCGTACTTTGTATTTCTCTGTGTATTCTCATACTGCCATGTCTGAAAGAGTTGTCTTTAAGGCCCCATGCCCAGAACTGAAGAACAATAATTTTAACAATTATTTCATGTCCATTTTTAGAACAATGGGAGTCAATGGGTACGTACACAGCGAATAACATCAGTTAAAAAATAGAACATGTTCTTTCTGGCCTGATGGACCCAATACAAGTATATGGGCTTGTTCACACAACACTGAAAAATGGAAATCTGATGGCCGTTTTTGTTAAGTGGCCACACGGCCGTTTTGGGAACACATTGATTTCAATGCATATATTCACATGGCCGTTTTTTTTGACTAAGGCTACAATCACACGAAAGAGGAACAAAGCAGCCATGAAGAACATCCATTTTTCATGACCATCTTATACTCAAGGGGTATGTGGAGAACAAGAACCAGAGGTCCGTGATAGGAGGACGACCCACGCTCACTGGTGATGGAATGACACAAAAACCGGAATATCCAATGTGGAGTCTTTTATTGAAGTTGATAAAACAGCACTGTAGGCGTCGCTCCAAGAAGAAAGAAGAGGCAGGCGTGCCCGAAGATGACGCGGCATCGTGCATCACCACCCCCGGTGCACGTTCGGTAAGATTTGCATATATGTTTTTATGCTTTTATTTAAAAATGGGTTTAATATAACATTTGCAGTGCCTGAATAGCCTTTTTAAAGGCTATCCATGCATATGTGGGGCTCTATAAGCATAATTTTGCTGATAGAGCCCCTTGTTATGTCAGTCCAGGTAGCTGCAACGGGGCTAAGGAATAGCAGTAGGGAATCTCGCCCTGCACTACTCCCACTAGCTATCCCGGTCCCTGCCTCACGGGTGTGGGTCGGCTGTACTCAGGCTAAGCCTGACCCCGACGGCTCCTCTCTCACTGATACCGTAGGCCTAGAGGGAAGTGGGAGAAGGAATGGCCTATAAGATCTCTAGGGACTGGAGACTAAAGGGGTCACACCTAACGAACAAGTGAAGCTGCTACTGACAGGGACTGACAAGGGTGTGCGCTGACTAACAACACAAGCAGCACACAGGAAAAATGTGGGAAAGCATTCCCCCAAACCAATATGGGAAGGAACCTTACACTAGGAAACAAACACAGGGAAACTGAGTAGAAATCAAAGGATAAGGCAATTCACTCACACAGTCAATTATACACAGAGGGGGGATTGGTGAACACAGAAGGGAAAACATACAAACCAACTCGTTCACCCAAACCTCCCAAAAACCAACCACGGAACTTCCTCTATCCAAGATAACCACCTACTCCTCCTGCTAAGGCCTAGCTCTGTAAAAGCGACACTCAGCACAGAACCATGGGAGGCATGGGTTTAAATACAGAGTAGAGACCACTCCTCCCAGGTGCAAATGGGAGGACAGACTAATCAACCAGGAAATAAAAGCTGCCTACCAGCAGTGCGTGCGTGCAAGTCAGAAGGTGTGCACCAATACCCACGACAGGACAACCCCGCAGCGCCAGGATGCCACCCCAGACACTGCGCAGCCAAAAACTCCCCAGGTAAGAAAAATAGAAAGTAATGAACCTAAATACTCCTAACAGGATCCTCCCCTCAAGGAGAAGACTCCGGATTCTCTAGGAGCATCCTTCTTCGGGAACTCCTTGTGGAATTTCTCCACGAGTCTGGGGGCTGACATATCCGACTCCAGGACCCAAGAATTATCCTCAGGACCGTATCCCTTCCATGCCACCAGATACCGTAGCTTCCCCCGAACATATTTGCTATACAGAACTCGGGATATCTCATACTCCCCGGACTCAGAAACTGGTGGAACCTTAACTGGAGACGTTCCCTTCTTGGCCTTCTTTAACAAGGAGACATGGAAGACCCGGTTTATCTTCCACCTTTTAGGTAGTTGCAGCTGCGCCGCCACTTCATTTACCATCTTGATGATCTTAAAAGGACCCACAAACCTGGGACCCAGCTTCTTGCTAGGAACCTTCAACCTGATATTCTTGGTGGACAACCAAACCATCTCACCAGGGAAGAACTGCAACTCTCCTCTCTTCCGATCCGCCTGGACCTTAGCCTGGTGCGACGCCCGCACCAGATTCTCTCGGATACGGGACCATACCCCTTGCAGCTTTTTAGAAAATAGCTCCTCCTCCGGAACTGGGGAAGAAATGGAAGAAAATATTCTGAAAACAGGATGTCTACCACCGGAGCAAAAAAAAGGTGTGGTACCTGTGGCATTGGAATCATGGTTGTTTAGGGAAAATTCTGCCAGGGGGAGAAAGGCAGCCCAATTATTCTGGTTCTCTCGAACAAAACACCTCAAAAACTGTTCCACATCCTGATTCTTCCTCTCTGTTTGTCCGTTAGACTCTGGGTGAAACCCGGAGGAAAACGACAGTGTAACTCCCAACCTGCTGCAAAAAGCCCGCCAGAATTTAGCCACAAATTGCGGTCCCCTGTCCGAAACGATCTCCTCAGGAAGACCATGCAACCTTACAATTTCTTTAATAAACGCCTCTGATAGTGTCTTGGCACATGGCAGCCTGGAAAACGGGATCAAATGGTACATTTTCGTGAAGCGGTCAACGACTACCCAAATGACCGTGAAATCCTTAGACACCGGAAGGCCCGTGATGAAATCCATAGACAGATGAGTCCAAGGTGCCTTAGGAGGTTCCAATGGATGTAGAAGACCGTGGGGACGGGTATGCGACGCCTTGGCTCTTGCACAGACCGAACAATTTTGAACAAACTGCAAGACATCCTTACTCCACCCTGGCCACCAAAAATTCCTAGACACCAATCTCATGGTCTCTGAAACCCCCGGGTGACCAGCAAGAACCGACTCGTGACACTCCCTCAGGAGACTTTGTCGGAGAGTAGTCGGGACAAAAAGCTTGTTTCTAGGTATCTTGGAAGGTGCAGCGTGTTGCGCTTCGATCAAGGCCTTCTCCAATTTCGCGCCCAATACTGCTACCACCACTCCATCCCCAAGAACAGTGGCAGGTGCCTCTCGTTCCTCCTCAGTCGACATATACCGGGATAAAGCATCAGCCTTAACATTCTTTGAACCCGGCACATAAGTCACGGTAAAATGGAACCGCGCAAAAAATAGAGCCCATCTGGCCTGCCGTGCATTTAATCTCTTCGCCGACCCAAGATAAACCAAATTCTTGTGGTCAGTAAATACCTGGACTGGCCTTCTGGCCCCCTCCAGGAAATGACGCCAATGTTCGAACGCTAGTTTTATTGCCAGTAGTTCCCTATCTCCGATGTCATAATTCCGTTCAGAGGCAGAGAATTTCTTAGAAAAGAAGGCACAGGGATGCGTACCCTCCTCGAACTCCTGAGAAAGTACTGCTCCCACCCCCACCGAGGAGGCATCCACCTCCACTCGGAAGGCCAACCTCTCATCCGGCTGTCTCAAAATGGGAGCGGACGAGAATTGCTTCTTCAGTTCTTCAAACGCAGCTAGCGCCTCTGGCGACCACTTAGCACAGTCAGCCCCCTTCTTAGTCAAGTCCGAGATAGGTTTCACAACCTCAGAAAATCCCTTGATAAACTGGCGATAATAGTTGGAGAACCCCAAGAACCGTTGGACCGCCTTTAGGTTCTCGGGTCGCGGCCACTCCAAGACTGCCCTGACCTTCTCAGGGTCCATCTCGAATCCCTTTTCCGATAGGATATAGCCAAGGAAACATAATTTATTGACCGCGAACACACATTTTTCCAGCTTAGCACTTAATTGGTTAACCCTCAGGAGATCTAAAACCTCTATCAATCTCTCCCAATGAGTCTCCAAATCCGGGGTGTAAATGAGTATATCGTCCAGATAGACCACAACCCCCCTCCCTATGACGGCACTTAGTACATCATTAATAAAATTCTGAAAAAACGCAGGCGCATTGGTTAGACCGAAAGGCATCACAAGATTCTCAAAGTGTCCTAGGGGTGTGTTAAACGCTGTTTTCCACTCATCCCCCTTCTTGATTCTCAGCAAGTTATACGCCCCACGTAAATCTATTTTACTAAACCAGCGGGCTCCCGTAATCTGGCTGAATAGATCCGAGATCAACGGAATGGGATAGGGATTCCGCACCGTGATTTTGTTAATCTCCCTAAAATCCAAACAAGGGCGCAACCCTCCATCTTTCTTCTTTACAAAGAAAAACCCCACTGCTACTGGGGACTTAGATGGGCGAATATGCCCCACCTCTAGACTCCCCTCAATATACTCTTTGAGCGCCTCCCTCTCCGGAATAGTGAGATTGTACAACCGTGTCTTGGGTAGCACTGCATTTGGTATAAATTTAATCGAGCAATCATAGGTGAGATGTGGTGGTAATGTCTTGGCTGCCCTTTCCTCAAAGACCTCCCTGAACTCACATATTTCTTGAGGCAAATTGTCTATAGACAAAGACATAACGGATATGGGCAGACATCGACCATTACACCCCTGCCCCCAAGAAACTACTGACTCGGTCTCCCAGTTGATAATAGGGTTATGCTGCTTCAGCCAGGGCCACCCCAACACTACTTGTGCTGGTAACGTAGACAACAAGAACAAGTCAATCTCTTCCCTGTGGCCACCCACAATAAACTCCAGACCCTCCAGCTTGCTGTAGAGGGGTCTTATCAATAGCCCACACCGGTATCTGAGACTTCAAGACCAAAGGACTCACCCTTAATTGCTCACAAAACTCTGAGTCAATAAGGTTGACGGCCGAACCACAATCAACCAAAATCCGGCACTTCTGCCCATTTACCCATCCTTCAAGGGTCAACCCGGCAGTCTGAGTACAGGAAATATGCACACCTCCCTCCTTAGTAGGTTTTCTCCCTTTACCCTCAATAGACCTGGGGTTATTACTCTCCTTGGCGAACCATTCTCTGGAGGGGCATACCCTTGCTACATGTCCCATCCCTCCACACACAAAACAGCGTACTGTGCGGGACCCTTCACTCTTGGGTCTAGCACTTCGCACAGTGGCCCCAATCTGCATGGGTTGGTCCCCCGGGTCCTCTCTAAAAACAGAGAATTGAGGAGGGCTAAGCCCCCCAAGACTATTGTCTCCACGCTCCCGGAGGCGCCGTCCAACTCTAATTGCCAGCTGCATGGCCTCATCTAGATCTCCCGGAACAGGGTGAGAAACTAGATGGTCTTTAACCTGGTCCGAGAGCCCTGTCTCAAACTGACTAAGTAGAGCGGGGTCATTCCAGTGTACTTCTGCTGCCCACCTACGAAACTCTGTGCAATATTTCTCTATAGCGTGATCCCCTTGCACCACACGTCGTAGGTTATACTCAGCCGTGCGTACCCTGTCTGGGTCGTCATACAGTAACCCCATTGTGGAGAAAAACGCCTCTACAGTTAGTAAGCAAGTTGAGTCGGCTGGTAACGAATGTGCCCAGATGAGGGGATCATCTCTCAATAAAGTAATAATAATCCCAACTCTCTGTACCTCAGAACCGGAGGAAAACGGCCGTAGCCGGAAATACAAAAGACAGTCCTTTTGAAATCGGAAAAAATCTGACCTCTTACCTCGGAAGGGTTCAGGTAAGCTGACTTTCGGCTCCAGAGGCCGACCCACAGGGGCGCTACTCACCTGCCTCTGTATGCCCTCCACCTGAGAGGCTGTGTGTTGAGCCAACTGCTGTACTTGAGATACGCCAGAAGCCTGGATGGCATCCATTCGTAGCTTGATCCCCTCCATCTCAGTGGAAATCTGCTGCACCGCCTGGTACAACTGTTTCAGGTCCGTCATAATGCAAACAAACCTTTTTTTCTTTTTTTTTTTTTACCGGCTGAGTGTACTGTTATGTCAGTCCAGGTAGCTGCAACGGGGCTAAGGAATAGCAGTAGGGAATCTCGCCCTGCACTACTCCCACTAGCTATCCCGGTCCCTGCCTCACGGGTGTGGGTCGGCTGTACTCAGGCTAAGCCTGACCCCGACAGCTCCTCTCTCACTGATACCGTAGGCCTAGAGGGAAGTGGGAGAAGGAATGCCCTATAAGACCTCTAGGGACTGGAGACTAAAGGGGGTCACCCCTAACGAACAAGTGAAGCTGCTACTGACAGGGACTGACAAGGGTGTGCGCTGACTAACAACACAAGCAGCACACAGGAAAAATGTGGGAAAGGATTCCCCCAAACCAATATGGGAAGGAACCTTACACTAGGAAACAAACACAGGGAAACTGAGTAGAAATCAAAGGATAAGGCAATTCACTCACACAGTCAATTATACACAGAGGGGGGAGAGAGAGAGAATGGGAAAAAGAGCCAAGGTGAAAGTATTAGACCCCCTACACACATCTATTGATAGAATGTACAAAAATAGTGTAAAGATGAATACAGTCCTATGAAAAAGTTTGGGCACCCCTATTAATCTTAATCATTTTTAGTTCTAAATATTTTGGTGTTTGCAACAGCCATTTCAGTTTGATATATCTAATAACTGATGGACACAGTAATATTTCAGGATTGAAATGAGGTTTATTGTACTAACAGAAAATGTGCAATATGCATTAAACCAAAATTTGACCGGTGCAAAAGTATGGGCACCTCAACAGAAAAGTGCCATTAATATTTAGTAGATCCTCCTTTTGCAAAGATAACAGCCTCTAGTCGCTTCCTGTAGCTTTTAATCAGTTCCTGGATCCTGGATAAAGGTATTTTGGACAAACAATTCAAGTTCAGTTAAGTTAGATGGTCGCCGAGCATGGACAGCCCGCTTCAAATCATCCCACAGATGTTCAATGATATTCAGGTCTGGGGACTGGGATGGCCATTCCAGAACATTGTACTTGTTCCTCTGCATGAATGCCTGAGGATTTGGAGCGGTGTTTTGGATCATTGTCTTGCTGAAATATCCATCCCCGGCGTAACTTCAACTTCGTCACTGATTCTTGAACATTATTCTCAAGAATCTGCTGATACTGAGTGGAATCCATGCGACTCTCAACTTTAACAAGATTCCCGATGCCGGCATTGGCCACACAGCCCCAAAGCATGATGGAACCTCCACCAAATTTTACAGTGGGTAGCATGTGTTTTTCTTGGAATGCTGTTTCTTTTTGGACGCCATGCATAACGCCTTTTTTATAACCAAACAACTCAATTTTTGTTTCCAAAATGAAGCTGCCTTGTCCAAATGTGCTTTTTCATACCTCAGGCAACTCTATTTGTGGCGTACGTGCAGAAACGGCTTCTTTCTCATCACTCTCCCATACAGCTTCTATTTGTGCAAAGTGCGCTGTATAGTTGACCGATGCACAGTGACACCATCTGCAGCAAGATGATGCTGCAGCTCTTTGGAGGTGGTCTGTGGATTGTCCTTGACTGTTCTCACCATTCTTCTTCTCTGCCTTTCTGATATTTTTCTTGGCCTGCCACTTCTGGGCTTAACAAGAACTGTCCCTGTGGTCTTCCATTTCCTTACTATGTTCCTCACAGTGGAAACTGACAGGTTAAATCTCTGAGACAACTTTTTGTATCCTTCCCCTGAACAACTATGTTGAACAATCTTTGTTTTCAGATCATTTGAGAGTTGTTTTGAGTAGCCCATGATGCCACTCTTCAGAGGAGATTCAAATAGGAGATCAACTTGCAATTGGCCACCTTAAATACCTTTTCTTATGATTGGATACATCTGGCTATGAAGTTCAAAGCTCACTGAGGTTACAAAACCAATTTTGTGCTTCAGTAAGTCAGTAAAAAGTAGTTAGGGGAATTCAAATCAATAAAATGATAAGGGTGCTCATACTTTTGCACCGGTCAAATTTTGGTTTAATGCATATTGCACATTTTCTGTTAGTACAATAAACCTCATTTCAATCCTGAAATATTACTGTGTCCATCAGTTATTAGATATATCAAACTGAAATGGCTGCTGCAAACACCAAAATATTTAGAACAAAAAATGATTAAGATTAATAGGGGTGCCCAAACTTTTTCATAGGACTGTAGAAAGTAATGAACCTAAATACTCCTAACACCCCTTTAAACTTGCGATAACCTGTCTAGCTCCTCATCCTATTTACTGTCATGAGCCCTCTCCACTACCCCTTTGGGTCTGCTCCATGGCGCTTTCTTGGCTCCCACACTACTAAAGAGGGTGCCTAACGGGCCCTCAAAAAATACACTTTCCCTTTCGTGGAGTCTGCCAGGCTCACTTCATCATGCTTCATCCCGACAAGGCCCGATGCCAGAACAACCAAAGATGGCCACCGGCCGGCCCAGGACTTCTGGCCGGGCTGCTGCACCAGCATCTCCTCTGACTGAGCCATCGTGCCTGAAGATGTCCTAGGAGGCTTGGGCCTGGGCCTGGACCTCCAATCCCGCCAGGCCCACCACCCCGCTAGGAACTTCCGTGGGGGATGCGGCCATGGATGCCAGAAGATGCTTCTGACAATGGGGGGAGGGGGACCGCATGCTCAGGACACCAACAGGAGAGTGATACCCGCTGGATGCAGAGGCTAAATGGTCCCGGATGGGACTCCTTCTTCGTTGCCTGGGCTGCGGGGACATCTCAGGGCTGAGCCATTCCACGCTTGTCTCCTGCACAGGTAAGGCTTCTGGGTTCCTGCAGGAGGAACAGGGGCCAGGCCCCCAGAAGTTGTTCCTGGATCCAGCCAGGACCACGTTGCATCCTAGCCTGACGCACCTGGAGCAGCAGCGTTTCCAATTCCAGCAGACATGGTAGGAGAAGAACAACAGCTAACTATCTCCACAACTTTCCTGTCTCACTTCTATTCTAATCGTGACCCCTCTTTCAATACTCCTCCCTTTTATAAATTGTAAATAATCCCCACCTCTTGTCCCTTTGCTGACCTACTAAACTCAACTTAACTAACAAAATGGACAGTATAACGGACACCCGTCTGTTACCCATGGACTTTTTTGTTAAAAAATAACAGACACTTGAAACCATTTTTTTTTTTCACGGATACAAAAGTCCTGCATGTTGGATTTTTTGTTTGTGAAAAATAATGGACATGTGACGAATTTGGTGAAAAATGGACTGTAACGGACACAAGATAAAATCCCATGGAAATGAACGGAAATTTTAACGGATTTGTGACGGTTCTGCTAGTGTCCATTAATATCTTGTAACATACAATAGCAACAGACACTACTAGCGGTAGTCTGAACGACCCCTAAATTGACTCCCAAGTAAAATAATAACATTTTTGTCTTGTGACGAACAAGATTGACCCTAAACTAAACAAATCTTTAGAGATTTCCCATCTTGATGTGGATCTACATGTTATTTAGTTGGTCAATAATAATAATTCATACATAAGCAAATAACCCAATCAGTATAATTAGTATTAATATACGAAGGAACATTCTGGGAATAGGAGATCTATTACACTTAGTTACGCTTAATACATATTTACAAATTAGAATTACATCCAGTATTTTTAGCAAATGGATTTGTTAACTATGAATCAGAACTTGGCAAATTACAGTAGTTTATTCATTTCGAGACTGTCCTGACATGTGTCATTCTACCCTAAATAGTTGTCCAACTGTTGTTTTGCTGTCAAGGGATTTTAAAGTGGTTATGTGGGGATATAAAAAGTTATTTGTATCTTCTGTAAATGAAAAATTATTGAAATGACTAATATGCGTTCACCAACGCCTTAAAGAGAACCTGTCAAATCGATTTGGGACACTAAAGCACCCATAGGTCCTTATAGACTTCGGGTTTAGTGTCCAAAATCTCCCTGTTTTAAAGCCATGTGTGCCCACAATTAAAATAAAAAACATTATACTTACTTAGAAATGAGTCCGATGAGTATTGGCGACTGCCCAGTTCTTCAGTGAACCCAAGGATGTACCCTCCGACTTCACTGGGCAAGTGATGGAGGTATGGGGCTTGTGAAATGAAACCAGGGTATACTCCTTTCTTTGGACTCATTGAAGAACTGTGTCGGGAAGGGGAGTACAGTGGTAGGTTGAGTATACAACTTTTTTATTTTTATTGCAGGCATGGATGGCTTACAGAGTGATTTGGGAGACTAAACCCCCAGTCCATAAGAGCTTGACAGATTCCCTTTAGGCTAAGGACCAACATAGAGAGCCACAGCCAAAAAGCGTGCCAGGAAAATATGAGGTGGTTTTTCCACAGGGGTAAAGTGGAAAAAAATGCAAATGCGTTATCTTGCTAAGTATAACTGTTCTGATATCAAATTTCTATACTTTTTGTTATTTTGTTAAGTATATTTAAGAAATAAAAACCTATATTTTTTTAAAGTACATTGCATCACCATATTCTGAAATCTTTAACTTTTTTTTCACTAATGGAACTGTAATATAAAGAAAACAAAAAAGCTTGATAGTCTTCAGTAGTTGATACCTTTTTAATGGCTAACTCATAATGATGACAGATTACAACGTTTCAGAACGTCTAGGCTCCTTTCTCAAGTAAATGTACAAGAGCAACCATTTTCCTTATACTTAATGGAACTGTGTGAGAGTTTGTTTTTTGTGGGATGGGCTGTATTTTTGTACTGACACCATTGTGGATATATATTACTTTTTTTTTTTAAATGCCATGCCATGTTCTGGATCTTTGTCACACAGATCATGATTACAGCACCACTAGAAACCACTAGACCTATAATGTACCTCCAGGGAGCCAGGGAGAGGTAAGGTCAGTGCCGCACCTCCTATGAGGCGACCTGAAGCGAGCGCTTCAGGCGGCGCTATGTCAGGATCCCAGGGAGGGTTTTTTATTATCTAAGCCAGTCCAGGACAAGCTGTCCTGGACTGGCTTAGCACCGAGCAGTGGATTGGGGAGGCCGCTGGAGCAGCGCTGCTCCAGCAGCCTCCCCTCATGCTCAGGCAGAGAGCAGGTCCTCTCCGTGCCTGCTCTCTGCCTGTGAACTGCGCTAAGCCCCACCCCCTTCGTTCCACCACGCCCCCTTCGCTCTGCCACGCCTCTACGCTCCGCCACCTTCTCGGGGGGGGGGGGGGCTTTCTGTAGTTCGCCTCGGGCGGCGAAAGGGGTAGGTTCACCCTTGGGTAAGGTACAGTGTTTTTTTATGTTTGTATACTTCCCTGGGTCTCTGATCATTATATTCTGCAGTCTGAAAAGAGCCCAGTGTATAATAATTATTCAAGGGTGTCCACAATGGGGCATAATACTGTGTGCAGTGGCCACTATGGGGCATAATACTGTGTGCAGTGGCCACTATGGGGCATAATACTGTGTGCAGGGGCCACTATGAGGCATAATACTGTGTGCAGTGGCCACTATGAGGCATAATACTGTGTGCAGTGGCCACTATGGGGCATAATACTGTGTGCAGTGGCCACTATGGGGCATAATACTGTGTGCAGGGGCCACTATGAGGCATAATACTGTGTGCAGTGGCCACTATGGGGCATAATACTGTGTGCAGTGGCCACTATGGGGCATAATACTGTGTGCAGTGGCCACTATGGGGCATAATACTGTGTGCGCAGGGGCCACTAAGGGACATAATACTGTGTGCAGGGCCACTATGGGGCATAATACTGGGTGATGGGGCCACTATGTGGATAATACTGTGTGCAGGGGCCACTATGGGACATAATACTGTGTGCAGGGCCACTATAGGTCATAATACTGTGTTTATGGGCCACTATGGGGCATAATACTGTGTGCAGGGGCCACTATGTGGATAATACTGTGTGCAGGGGCCACTATGGGGCATAATACTGTGTGCAGGGGCCACTATGTGGATAATACTGTGTGCAGGGGCCACTATGGGACATAATACTGTGTGCAGGGGCCACTATGGGTCATAATACTGTGTGCAGGGGTCACTATGGGGAATAGTACTGTGTGAAGGGGCCACTAGGAGGCATAATAGTGTGTGCAGGAACGCTGAGGTCGTGGTGGTGGGGGGGGGTCAGTCAGGGTCTTCGGGATTGGGAGAGACAGTCAGGGGGGTTCATGTCAAAACTTCGCCACGGGCCCCTACCATTCCTAGTTATGCCACTGCTCTAATCCCAAGTATATTGGTTGTACTGAACCTCCATAGGTATTTGTTGTCCAAATTTTTTTTAGCAAAAGCAATGTAAAATATTAGGACGATTACTACAGAATTGCAACTTGTAACAGTAACATAGATTTAATACTGCAATAGCCACACAATCGGTGCATGGTGTGCATGGGATCTATAGCCATAGCAACAGTAAAAGCAGCTGCTTATTACTACATAGTATTTTGTTTCCTAGCATTTAGCTGCCAAAGAAATCCTCTTTGCTTTCTCGTATGACTGCCTTAGAAGAAAGTGTCTTCCGCCTGGCTATTCCTAATAGCTGCATGTAGTACAGTCACATTGATCAGAGATGAACACAGGATGAGCATATATGTAGTCCGATGCCTCTCAGCTATCTCTTCTATTGCTGGTTGCTTTCCAAAGCTGTGTCAAAAGACAAGTGAGTCCTACTGGAAATCTGTGTAGCGTGGCGTTCTGGAATATGGTTTCATCCTGTAAAATAGAAGCAGGTAACACAGGTCACATCTGTACCCGTCTTCTTGTGTAATTCCTAAAATGGCTCATCTACCAATTTTCCTAAAATTATCCCAAGCTTGTCAGCTATAATTACATTTGTGATGAGCGAAGATGTTCCGTTTGCTTGCCAATGCTCTGGCAGAGGGCCTACTCTCATCTCTCTGCTAATCTTCCACTCTCTCTGCCTGCCCTCGCTCTCATGCCCTTCACGGCTGGAGTGGGCTATTAGACATGGAGATTATGCAGCTTTGGTAGCCCTGTTTCTTTCTTGCTTATAATACCCCCTGATTTCTCACGGCGAGAGCTGGAGACTTGATTACACCGAGCTCTTCACAGACATGTAGATCTAGTTAGGGAGATTGCTCGCTTTGATGACTTGATTGATACTTTCAGCTCTTCGCTCTTTGGTGGATTTAACCCATTGAAACCCAGTCTGTAGCGACACAAATAACTCGCCTTTATTCTAGACAAAGCAGAGCGTTTCTTTATCTCAGAATGTTCTCCACTAACTTTACTTTTCACCAGTAAAATCCAGATAACTGAAATACTACAATGAACTTGAGCAAGGTGGCCACTTTTAAAGATTCTACACATTAATGTGACCACCTGTCAAAATCCAGAATAACCACCTTTGGCAGAGCGGACCGCTGCGAGACGTGCAGGAAGAGAGGGGATGTTGTAATGATGTTCACTGGGGTGTTGAGCCATGCTGACTCCAGTGCCGTGGCCAGCTGCGCTAGCTTACGCGGTTGAGCATCCATGGCGCAAACAACCCCATCTAGGTGGTCTAACAGATTCTCGATTGTGTTCAAGTCTAGGGAATTTGCTGGCCAAGGGAGTACAATAAACTCATCCCAGTGCTCGTCGATCCACGCACGTACACTGCGAGCTTTATGACACGTCACATTGTCCTTCTGGTAGATACCATCATCCTGAGGAAAAACATTTCATATGTAGGGGTGAACATGGTCTGCAAGGATAGATACATACTTGTGTTGATCCATCGTGCCTTCCACAATGATGAGTGCACCCAGATGGCTGATGACACGGGCCTTCTGCGATTGGTTATTTAACATTGACGTCAAAAGTAGGCGGTGGTCACATTAATATGACTGGACTGTGTAAATACAGTACTACATTAGTATTATGAGGAATAATAAGTAAAAAATCATATAAC
Organism: Leptodactylus fuscus; assembly: GCF_031893055.1. Classification (NCBI taxonomy): domain Eukaryota; kingdom Metazoa; phylum Chordata; class Amphibia; order Anura; family Leptodactylidae; genus Leptodactylus; species Leptodactylus fuscus. The sequence continues at coordinate 46,927,167 of NC_134269.1, forward strand.
ACACTTAATAAATCAAGACTATGTATGAACTAAGCCAGTAGACAGTAGGCAGCATAAACCCTTTCAGTACCAGAAGGGTACATTCCAACATCAGTGAAAAACAGCCATCGGATGGCATTTACGCAATGTTCATCACTTGGCCATTTTGGGAACGCATTGATTTCAATGTATCTATTCGCACATCTTTGTTTTTTAACGGATCATTTTTAACATAAAAAAAAGTCAATCTGGCTTTCTCCGTTTTCATGGACACATGGACTCAATACAAATCAGTGGATCCATTTTTAAACAATTTAAAATGGATTTTACATCCATTAAAATTGGATCGATGAGTTGCGTCAAACAGGAAGACCAATGAAATACGCCCTTTTTTGTCACTGAATCAAAATGGATGACACTCAGCCATCAATAATGGAAGAACAGGACGGATACAAAATAGCTGTTAAAAATCGACATGTACGCCTCTTTTTAATACCCATTACATCCATCAGAAATGTCACTGTCATGTACATAAGCTTTAATACATCAATTCTAGCCATTTGCAAACACCTTTGGTTCTGATCCATCTCCAGTATTGATTCTGATTTTGGTTGTAATCTTTTTTATTTTCATGAAATTTAATAGAAATGTATAATAAAGGGTGCTTTTGATGGTTCCTGGACGGCCATTGTAATTAAAATCATTCAACTTCAGACCATAATCTTATGGAGAACTAGTAACAATTTCCAAAGACTCCAAGGTATCACAAAAAAAAAAAAATTAAAAAAATACGATTAAAGAAAAATTATCACATATCTCATAGAAAACCTTGCACAAAAAATCTGGGAAAGACTGAGGGAAGCTGCAACTTACTTTGTATGATGTTGTTGACAAAGGACCAGCATTTGTATTACTGCACTATTGTGTATAGAGGTGATACTAGCCGTTTAGGCAATGCGTGCACTTCACTAATACGGGGATTTCTCCAGTGAAATGACCATGGGGATTTGTTGTTGAGTAATATTAGTGAAGACTACTGATCAGAATCAGTCAGATAAACAATGATGATTTTTGATTTTAATACAAAACCTTTGTGGCACTCTTGGAATTATTAGTATTAAAATATTAGAATTAAATACTATTAATATTATTATTTAGAGATTTATTAATATGCAACCCAACCAAAACATGTGACATTCTGTTCCGAGATGGACCTTCATCAGACAACGGGATGGCCAGAAGAGGATAAAAAATAAAGATCATATAGGAGACAAGAGGGTGCCTACTAGAGATGAGCGAGTAGTACTCGATCAAGTAGGTATTCAAAATACTCGTACTCGATTGAGTACCACTCGCTGTTCGAATGTAAAAGTTTGATGCAGAACCAGCATTGATTGGCAGAATGCTATACAGTCGGCCAATCAACGCTGGTTCTTCTCCTATCTTTAGAAGTCTTCTCCGTGCAGCTTCCCCGTGGCGTCTTCTAGCTCTTCATTTACTCTGCCAGGCATCAGGCCTGGGAAGAGCCGACTGCGCATGTCCACTTGTAGTGCGGGCATGCGCAGTCGGCTCTGCCCAGGCCCGATGCCTGGCAGAGTGAATTCAGAGCCGGAAGATGCCGCAGGGACGCTGCACAGGGAAGACTTCTCGGAGGATCCAGCCCGACCCTCACTTGTGGACTTGGTAAGTATAATTTGATCGAACGTTGCCTACCCCTGAAACAAGCATTTTCCCCCCATAGACTATAATAGGGTTCGATATTCGATTCACGTAATGAGGGGCTACTCGAAACGAATATCGAACCTTGAACATTTTACTGTTCGCTCATCTCTAGTGCCTACACCTAGATTCATCCTCCACATGTGGAAACACACTTCTCCTAAATGCTTTAATTTCTCATTCTCTTCTGGCAATCCGATCATCTGGTGAAGGTTCGACTTGGACCAAGACACCATGTGTTTTGATTGGGTTGCATGTCTATAAATCTCTATTAATATTTTGCATATGTTAATTTTTGGTTGTAGTCACCCTTTGGTCCCTTTTCTTCATCTATAGCACCATGATTACTCTACTGAAGAAAGTTATAGTGCCAATTGTACTGTTATTAAGACTTATACGATACCCCAAAAAGATAGTAAATAGAACATTCTATAGTTCTTCAGTTCGTCCATCTGATTCCTGAAACTTTATCCAAACAGAGATGTCATACTCCGCAGAACACCAGATTACTAGAATGAAATTGAGCAAGAGACAGGTTAGTCAAGTGCAAAACCTTTATTTAGGAGTTTGCAAATTCACTATGTATTGTACAGACAGTTTTTCTAACACTTATCTTGCAGCTTTGAAAGGAGAGTGGTAAAATTCATTAATGGTCTGTGACATTTTTTGTTTCAAATTAAAGGTGTTCTCGAGATGGCTAGAGATGAGAAAGTCTCATCTATTTTTGGTTCTCACACAGAAGTGAATGAAGAAAGCCTAACATGTGCTGTCACCTCCCCGTTCACTGCAACCACAACACCAATTGGACCTGTAAGCTCCAATGTAGTACAAGTTTCTGTATCTGTAGTGTCCCACAGGAACACTATTTGAGGTTTAATGTTGTTATTTGATGTTTTACAAAGTTATAGCATGGTTTGCACTTCTATTACCTGAACATTTTACCTTTCAGGGTGAAAGACTGTTATCATCTCTGCTGTGTAAATGGGTAAATAGGAGTCGTATTTTGTAGGCTGCTTCTAGAAGGTGAGAAGAACTCCCTGGTAGCCTAAAAACCCCTTAGCCAGACTGAGTTCAATTTAATATAGGTTTCTGGAATTAAAAAAGTTGCAACAAGTTATGCTCCTTAATTTTAGTGCAGTTTAGACCAGGGACCCTGAGACATACTGCTCTATACTACTGGACCACAGAACATTGCACAAAGTAACCTTTATTGCTGTGCAAATATTTCCACCACTACTCAGTGAGCAAGCCATGAAAGGTTGGAACAGGGGTTGCCCCATGTTTGCTATGGACACAGGCGGGAGTGAGAAACAAATACAGCTTGTGTTCATGTTGGATAGAGGCCTGTAAGTGCATGATGCATCTGTAAGTGACTGTGCGTCCACCCCTGTTGAACTGTTCATTTATTGTACATAACACCAAGGGTACCCCAACCACTGTTGGCAGGAGACTAACACGAGGGTAGGTCATGGGAAAAACTACCAACACCATCCTTATACTTATGCATCCACCCATCATTGTGCCACCCTGGGGCTTGTGGGAGTTTGTGGTATAAAAGACACCATGACAAATGTCAGGAAAAGTCCAGCAGCCATCTTGGGTCTATCTACCACTACCACACCGCTTCCCCTGGGATTTTGCGCATCTATCAGACATTTCTTTGCGGCATATTGTTTTCAGGTGATAAATGGGATGGACAACCCCTTTGGTTTGCTTGAATGTATGATATATAATCTATATCTATATTATACCTTATGAAGACCTTATTGGTCGTCATCCACTTGTCTCATTGATAAGAAATTGGGAAATATACACTCCTCAACATTGAAATTGCAACACCAAGAACCAAAACCATAAGGTTATGAAAATTGAAGAAGAAGTAGAAATCACTAAGATCTGCAAAAGATCAACTTTATTTTCAAGCACATAGCTCCAATCTGTGGCGAGTTGGATGGGTATACAAGCCAGACTGAAAGTCTCATGGCCACAAGAAAAGACAAAAATCAGATCAAGTGGTATGGGAAGGTTGTGCGATGTCTCCTGTTCATCAACAAGAGAGTTATTCACAAACTGAGTGGGACAGAAATCTTTTAACTGGTTTATCACTCGAGCAGATCTCTATGTGAATAAACCAAGATGTTACCATTGTTCAATGTTGTGTATCCCGGTGGTTGAGAGAACAATGACAAACTGTAATGACAGCAAGATGTGCTCAGAGCTGAACCTTGGCATGGAGGAATAGTCTGTCTAGAACAGCAATGCGTATTAATTCATTCTGTACTGAAAATCGGACATCACATCCCAAGCTTAGGTAGCAAATAGAGATGAGCGAGTACTGTTCGGATCAGCCGATCCGAACAGCACGCTCGCATAGAAATGAATGGACGTAGCCGGCATGCGGGGGGTTAAGCAGCCGGCCGCCGTCAAAACGGAAGTACCTGGTGCATCCATTCATTTCTATGGAGCGTGCTGATCCGAACAGTACTCGCTCATCTCTAGTAGCAAACAGTGTTATCATATGTCATCAGATGGTATTTGCATGACACTGGATTATGAGCCAGATGTCCAACTGATTCAATTGACCTCAAACCACCACTTTCAAAGACTATCATGGTGCAAAGCAAGACAGCAATGGAGGCTGTTATGGAGGTCTACCCTCTTCATTGGACACTATGATAGCTGGAGAATGATCTGGAGACTTTGTGGGCAATGCCATGAAAAGGTCTTCCTATGGGAATATCACCACGATCCTATTCCTGGGATTATGGTGTAAGGTTATTATTAACATCATTGATAGCATGGCAAGGCGAGTAAGTGTAGGTATTTTTGCACATGGCACTCATAACCGCTCATAACTGATACTGAAGAATTTGAGATTTTTTAAAAATATTTTGCTTCCATTTTGTCATTTGCATATTACTAACTTTTCTACTGATTCCGTGTTTTCCATAATTCCAAGGCTTTTTCTTTTTGGTGATGCAATTTCGGTGCTCGAGTGCATTATACAGCATATACTGTATATAGATATTACATCTGTCTATAAAGTCACAAAACCAACCACTGTCGCTGCTATCCCAATACAGTGTATATCAATAGTCCCAAATGAATTTTCTGGTTGCCCACTTTGTCATTGTAAGCAAGCAGGTGGCTCCTTTGAAATATTGCCTTCCTTTACCAGTGATCCACCCCTTCCAGCCCATCTCTGAATTAATAGAGCAGACTAGCAATACATTGCATTTTATAGAAATCCATACATTTTTATGTACACCCACTTCCTACAGAGTAGCATTTATTATTAAAGGGCACAATGTATTTCTCTTCCGCAAAATGTTTGTCATGGGGATTTACATTACAAACGCCGCCTTTCTGCCTTCAATGTGCTATACATATTTACTGTCATGTTGCAAATTAAACATTTATAAAAGCGTACACACGTTTGGTTATGTTGAGTGGACCCTGCTGAATTGTGCAGTGGATTTTCTTCTAGCTATGCTAAACTGTTCTTTCTGCAGACACAAAGCACGGATTTATGCTGAATCTCTAATAAAGCTTTGAAGCAAGCAAGAAAAAATGATGATATATCATTGTTTCCTATGCAAAAAATGCAAGCTGTCGTATAAAGAGGCCGGTTTGCCGGAGCTTTTGTTTGTTTGTGTGTTTTCTGCTTCTAGATCACTGTCTGCGGGAGCAGATAATGCTTTCTGTATATTGGAGAGTAAAAACTCATTCTGTTGTCACTAGGGCTTACTTTCAGCCATATATTTATTGACTCAGCTGTGATTTTGCTTCTATCTTTGCTTCTATCCTTTATATCTTTATCTCTTTAAAACTATATTATCATCTTTCTAAGGCCCCTGCACACGACCGAGTGTACATCTGAGATGGGGCCAAGTTTGCAGCGGAAAGCAGTCGGATGACATTGTAGGTGCCATTCGAGTGTATTCCAGGTGCCATTCTATGGGGGGCTTTCAATCTATTCTGTTCCAATAAAGTTAAGCAGGATAGGACCTGCTCTATTTTCATTGGAACGAACCATCAGATGCCCCCATTGGCATTGGATTGCACACTCGGATGTGTACATAGAGCCTTACACTTTTTGATGACCACATGCATGTACCTCTTTAATCCAACCACTCAAATTATGGAAGTCTTCTCAAAGAAAAAAAGTATACAGAATTGGCTACAAAATGTATATAGTTCATTTGCTCTATGTGTAATATGTTTGTTGTAGCGTCTACCTTGTTTGTATATAGTGTATAGTTTGTTCCTTAAATGGGCTTTATCATTGTGAGCCATAAGTAGAAATTTGATAAGGTCCAAAAAGTTTTTTCTGGAATGGAGGAGAAGACCAGGAGCCCTCTCTAGTCCTTAGAAGACTAAGGAAATGCAGAGAGCAGTGAAACATAGCTAGAGGCAATGGTGGTCTGGAGACCATCCAGCCAGCCCATACTGGACTTGAATGTTAGACAAGAGGAAGAAGTGTGACCCCTGTCCTCTCTTTCCCTGAGCCATGTGATGGTGTTTGCAAGGGCCCTGATGGTAACAATTCAAGAGGCAGCAGTGCAGATGGACTAAGGTGTAACATTACTGAGGCAACAAAGGGACACATACAGCTTCCCAATGGAAGTATAGTAAAGATTGGTCCCGGACTTGGGGTAGAGGATTCTTGAAATAAGTGCCTGCTATCTACACTATTACCTATTAATATTCTTGTAAAGAATATACTCTGACTTTCCCACTGAGTCTATAGAGGCTGGTAATATGAAATCCTAGAATCCTAGGTTACCTGTATGTGAATAGGAGGAGGTTCTAAAATCTTCAACTTCTCCAACTAGGCACTCTCTCCCTTCAGGGGCATTTTAGGCTCATCTTCCTTGTCTTAAGGGTGTGATATTGGTGTCTGAGCAGTAGCTCTAATAGGAACTCAACTCCTACTCAGGGGCAGCTCAGCCACTCAGTAGGTCTTGACTTCTTTCCTGCTAGTACTAGACTCAAGTAGTAAACTCTAGAAACTTCCAGTCTTCACCTCTAAGTCCCAGCAAATGATCGGCTAAGAAGTGCCCAAGTCTAGGGAACTATGAAAGAAAAGGGGTGCACCAGGCCACCGTGCTCCCAAAAGAAATAAACAAAACCATAGATGAAGCTGTAAGCTACTCCAGACCCGCCCTAGACCACACATAGGTCAGAAACCTGGGGCTGATATAGCGGGACTCCAGCACTTTGCCTGTCATCTCCTCACACCATATACAATACAGTATGTATATACAATATGGTTACCCCTCATTCTAGCCATGGCTATACCAAACGTAGTTATCAAAACTTCATTAGTAAGCAGGACAATGCTTTTTGAGCAAACCACAATCTACTGAATTTCCCATGGAGGATTAGCTCACGGCTGTTTGCCTAAAAACAATCCAGAAACATAGAATAAGACAGTTTCAGCAGTAGGTTCGGCATAGACACAGGATTGAACTTATTCAGAACATGAAATTTCAGTTCAGCTGAATAGTGCCCTTGACATTGTCTACACCCATTGTCTACAGATCTGCAAGTAGGTGAAATGGTTGCGTATTCAGCATGTTTATCCTGGTACTCCTTCCTTCATTAGGACAACAGGACAATAGACATAACATAAATGGTGGCTACACGTGACTGATACATAACTGTGCTCTACTTTCTCCTCAACAATAAGGACTATTTTAGCCACTTCAACCACTGTGATCTTTTACATTAAGATGGCCTTGTTCTTTTATTTTCTAGTTACCTAAAAGGCCTGAAATACAATGTGTCACACAATAGGGTCGCCTGGTAAAAACATAATAAGCTGCAAAGATAAAGTCAAAAAGAAAAATATCAGAGAACTTCATACTGATAACTCCTTCACTACCATACCCTAAACATGAAACATGATAAATGATAAACTCTATGTGTGTTTTCACTTGGCCTGGTAATCTGAGTCTTGGAAGTGGCCCAGAATACCAATGTGGAGCAGAAGGAACTCTATGTGTTGTCTTATAGTACAATAATGGAGCAGGCCACAATAATTTTTGATAAAAAAAATTAGTGGAGGATATTTATTAGGACTCATCAGGGGCATAACTACCGTAGAGGCAGCGGAGGTGGCTGCCACAGGGCCCAGGCCATTAGGGGGCCCGGTGACAGCCGCTACCGCGTTACGGGCCCTATTCACTTGCCGATTCTGGCTGGGCCGGGATCAGTAACTGACACCGCGGGCCCCACTATGGGGGATAATACTGTGTGCAGGGGCCACTATGGGGCATAATACTGTGTGCAGGGGCCACTATGGGGCATAATACTGTGTGCAGGGGCCACTATGAGGCATAATACTGTGTGCAGGGCCACTAAGGGACATAATACTGTGTGCAGGGGCCACTATGGGCTATAATACTGTGTGCAGGGGCCACTATGGGCATAATACTGTGTGCAGGGGCTACTATGGGCTATAATACTGTGTGCAGGGGCCACTATGGGCTATAATACTGTGTGCAGGGGCCACTATGGGCTATAATACTGTGTGCAGGGGCCACTATGGGGGATAATACTGTGTGCAGGGGCCACTATGGGGGATAATACTGTGTGCAGGGGACACTATGGGCTATAATACTGTGTGCAGGGGCCACTATGGGTTATAATACTGTGTGCAGGGGCCACTATGGGCTATAATACTGTGTGCAGGGGCCACTATGGGCTATAATACTGTGTGCAGGGGCCACTATGGGGGATAATACTGTGTGCAGGGGCCACTATGGGCTACAATACTGTGTGCAGGGGCCACTATGGGGGATAATACTGTGTGCAGGGGACACTATGGGCTATAATACTGTGTGCAGGGGCCACTATGGGGGATAATACTGTGTGCAGGGGACACTATGGGCTATAATACTGTGTGCAGGGGCCACTATGGGGGATAATACTGTGTGCAGGGGCCACTATGGGGGATAATACTGTGTGCAGGGGCCACTAATGGACATAATACTGTGTGCAGGGCTTACTAAGGGACATAATAGAGTGCGGAGGAGGGGGTGGGTCGAGGTCTTTGACGTCGGTGTCAGTTGGGGGGGGGGCAAGTTCGCCACAGGGCCCCGCCATTCCTAGTTACGCCACTGGGACTCATCCTCCATTTATATGGATATGCGCACATCTTCATAAATGCAATGGCTTCCCCTTTGGGCCGTGCGCCAATGGTGGTTTTCAGTGATCTATAAACTGCTGTAAATGGAGGGAATACATTAGGGCTGCATAGAACTCTGTGTTGTAAAGCCTAAAGGTTATTCAGAGTTGCAATATGCTCATGTGCACTAACTTTGTGATATTACAGTGACTCCTGGTGAAAAGTGACAAGTCCTGCCAGCCTGATATCTATAACCAGTATAGTTCAAGCCTGTGCTTACTCTGGTCTTAGGAGTCCAGTGGGTTGTCCTATCAATTTTTGTACACATGTTCAGACAGTGAGCACTGTCAATTATTAACCCCTTCCCACCACAGGCATTTTTTGATTTTTTGTTTTTGACTCCCCACCCTCCAAACCCAATAACTCTGTTATTTTTACATTAACAGAGCCATATGAGAGCTTAATGTTTGTGGGACAAATTTTACTTTGTAATGGTAACATCAGTGGCGTAACTAAAGTCTTGTGGGCCCCACTGCAACCACTTGTCCGGGGCCCACTACCTCATCCCTACTTAGAACTCTTGATAGTGATGGTTATGGTGCTAAGGAGTTTAATCCACCTTAGTGTGGTTAGGGGAATCTGTGGGTCTCTTTGGTTTATGGGCCAGTTGGAAGCTGCAATCTCAATACTCATCCCAGTGCTTATGGGACCCCTAGTATGACTGCACCCTCTGCACCCCCTCAAGTTACACCCCTGTGTACCATTTAATATTATGTATAATATACTAGGAAGGTGAAAAAACAATGGGGGGGGGGGGGGGATTGGAGAAAAACTGTGATTGTGACACTTCTTACGGGCTTTGTTTTTATGGCATTCACTGTGCAGCCAAAATGACATATGTAATGTCGCATGTATTCTGTGGGTCGTTATGATTCTTGGGACACCAAATTTATATAGTTATTTCTGTCTCTTTGTGTAATCTCAGACGGACTGAATGATGTAGAGATCAGGGCTCCGCGGGGGCCATATCATCACTCGTCCTCCAAAAGGTGGCCACACCAAATATTGATGGAATCAGATTTCTCTTTTCTTCATTTACTTTATTTTGTTAATTGGCAAATATAAACTATTAACCCTTCTATTTCTGGAAGCATTCTTACTTTGTAGGATTTTTCCACACCTGTTTGAAACCTTTGCACAGTACTGCCCATGGATGGGAATGAGGGGTTAATGTGAAATCATCATTATGGGCCACCATTCATTTTGGTTATGCCGCTGTAGTAACATATGTCTCTTTGCGTATTAGCAAGCAGCCAGGAAGATAAAGAAAAAGCTTCTTTAAGACAGCAGATCTGTTTTAATAATTCATACAGAAGAACATAGAAAAGATGGACTATTAAAATAGACTGGCAACTGCCCTGCACCCCCATGACTCCTCTTCAAGCCCTGTATATTTGCAATGTTGTCAAAACTAAGACAGAAGCACGCTTTAAAGCACTTCAACAGAAAAATATACTGGAAACTAATAAACGGCTTATTGTAATAGAGATAGCTTCGGGGCTTTAATAACCAGATCCCTTAGCTCACGTCTATGGAGTCTTCTGTAGCAAGCAAAGACCTACAGTAGAGCCAGAATGCTAAAACAGATCGGTCGCAGCAATAATGTTGACTCTATTTTTTCCAGCTCTTTGCAATTTTTATAAACTTCTTGCAAAATTGACTTTATATTATATTTTAATGTTGCATTTGGAGGATTTTAATATAATTCCAAATATTAGCATTGCTGCGAGAAGTCTGCCAATAAGAGAAACTTTACTGCCCTCTAATGGAAGGAGAGCTGGTAGGAAACTGCAAGAATTTATGTTACAGAGTTTAGCACACATCAATGCGGATAGAGATGGGCACAATAAACTGGGAAGAGATAGCAAAAGGAAGCACCGAGCAGAATTTGGTTGGAAAGCATTTAGGTAATGTGACACTGAATAGATGTCTCACGGCAAAAACGTCAGAGGTCAAAAGGTGAATGCTAGAGAACCCGTACAGATCTGTCTTTAAAGAGTAGAAACAAGATTTATTGTATATGTAAATTTACATTTTGCTCCCAGTTTTGGACAACTCCCTTTAAAAAATCCTTCAACACGTTTTCTTTACAGAGAGGTCTTTCACGAGGACCACATATGATGTAGCCTCAGCTTTGAGGACAACCAGGCTGTACGCTATGAACAATGCGTAGCACGTGTAGAGAACATCAGTATTGAAGTTTTACAAGAACTGGGTCAAGTTTGCTGTGTTTGCCTTCACAGTGACACTCCCAGCCACACACTGTCAGTATCAAGATAAACCTTGCCCCATGTGTACATCCATATTTAGACTATTCCTTATGGATGCTTTATCCAATGCGCTGCCACTTCGATATGATTTGTAAAAACTGGCTGTAAGGGAATTGCAATAGGAGCATTGCCCCAGTAGCTGCTGGTGAACCCTGGGGGGAGGGGTACAATAGACAGTGAACCCTTCCTGCTTGCCCTGTCCCTTCCTGCTTGCCGCTCCTATCCTAAGCAATAGACGGCAACTGGTCGACAGGCCCTTCCTATATAAGTGACAACACAGAACAAGACAAACAACAACAAAGGGAGGTCAGCTAGCCAAGGGTTCTGTAACAGTCAAGCAACACAGTACATAATTGTAATCCAAAAGAGTAGTCAAAGGGTAAGCCAGATGTCTAGAATAAGAATATAAATAAGAACAGCAAGAGAAACGCCAGCACAGCACACACAAGGCAATAGCAAGCACCAATGTGAATGTTTGTTTGTTTGTTTGAAAACTATTTTTATTGAGTACAATGTAATCCAGAACACAAGAAAATACAGGCAAATAAAGCATGCATTGTACAAGTTTTTTCCCCAATGTGAATGTTAACCAAGAATAAATAGGGAAGAAGAACCCGCCCTGGACTTGATAGGAAGGTACTGTCAATCACATAGGCAAGGCTAGAATTAACTATTTCATGAACAGAGGGAAACAAGCTGCAGGGGATGGGTGTGGTGGTAATTCAATTACAGAGATAGGCAATAGAGCAGTGTTCACATAGTGCAATGAAAAACTCTAAGCAAGGAATCAAACTGCACATGCCTCCTGCACCACAGCATGTGAGCGGAGGTTGGTGCAGAGACCCAAATAGGCAGAGATGTTACACTGACACCCATAATATGATATATACATGTTCCAGACGTCTTTGCCTTGATATAACATTTGTTATTGGAGCCGTATCTCTTGTTAAAAACTGATCAATTTGGGATATTCGAGTTGAAACATATTCTGTACAAATCAATTCACCCATCTCTATCAGGCACTTGGGACTCCCACTGATCAGCAGTTCGAAGCGAACTGTGGCCCCTTTATTGAATATCAACCACAGTACAGTACTTTGCTTAGACTGTGCTTGGTATTGCAGCTCAGAACCATACACTTGAAAGGGACTGAGCTGCAACTACATCATGTGACTTATGATCAAGTGTTAGGACTGGGTCCCGCATCCTTCCCGTCCAGCGCATAGCGCCACCTGCGGGCCAATCCAAACCTTGCCCTCGGCGTTGTGCAGTAAGGTGTCTTGAGTCTAAGCCCAGCTTTCGGCCCACTGAGTATGCTCAGACATTTTGGAGCCGCTCAGAGGCTGCCATTCTCTCCCTACTGAGCATGCTCAGACATTTTGGGTCCGCTCAGAGGCTAAGTCCCATTTTGGCCATACTGAGCATGATCGGTGAAGTCATGCCACCGCCTCTGTTGGGCGGGGACTAGCCTTTAAATAATGTGAGCCGACGCCCACCCGGTGCTCACATTTTGACTAAAATTGAGACAGGAGGTTAGGGCTAGGTTCCTGTGAATGTCAGGTTGTCAGGTCAGGGATCTAAACTAGGACTCCTTGGCTCTGCCTGTAGGAATCCCCTAAACCTATTGGAACTGTCCATTTATATTGTTGCTCCAAGCTGTTTAGGAGCCCTTTGTGTTATTGACCAGGGGTGACGTTAACCCCCTGGCAGCCTTTCCTGTGCAGCAGGCTGAAGCTTGTACTAGTGCCTTTCCCTTGGCTGTGTTTTAGCAGAAGTCTTGTGCAAGGTTTCTTTCAGCTTCACCCAGTGGCTTTGCACAGGTGCACTCTCCCAGTGAGGTTAACTGGTGAGAGTGTGTTTGCACTTAATTCACACCAGAACCACACAAACACCACTGCCAGTGCAGTTAACTGGTGGTTAGCCTTTCAGGCACACGGCCGTCCCTTCCCCCTGGGGCTTGTGGACCTCACTGCAGTGTCTGCAGTCCTGCGGTTCTGTCATTGTGAAAATATTATTTTCATATATATAGTCAAAACCGTAACATCAAGTTACTAAAGACATCATTTGTACAGGGGCATGAGTGCTGCAGCCTTTTCAAACAGCTGATCTGTTGGGTTCCTGGGTATCAGTCCCCCACAATCAGATATTGTTGACCAATTTTAAAGATAAGTCAGGAATTTTTCAGTTCCAGAAACCCCTTTAAGAAAGTCTTAATTTAAAAAAAAACATATTTGAACCAAAGCTTATGGCGATCATCGAGTATGTGACCATGTGCAGATTATTCAGACACCATAAATAAATTTGGAGCACCACAATGAAACTCCCCCGTAACTGAGCATGTGAATCTATTTTCATAGGTGAACGGTATGTTAAAAGAACACTAAACATAGAAAATGTGCCAAAATTATTCAATGACTTCTATTAATCTCTTCCATGCCATTGATCCCATCTTACTCATGTTATAATTTAAAATACATGCACGGGATCATGTGCTTTGTTAGTGTACTAGCCATGTTTTTTGTGCCAGTATTATTCAATATTACATGTCTTGGTGTTTCAGAAAACAAAGATGAATTGGAATGACACTAAGAGGTGTATGAAGAACCTTGGCATGGAAGAATCTACAGATTGCAAGAGTGGCACATAGTGATGACAAGGGACATCACACCAGATGTACTACTGGAATTCCATAGGGTACAAGAGCCAGACACTGGTTCCACAAGCAAATTAATCAAGGTCTTTATTTCAGGAACACTAACTGCTTGGTATTACATTGATTTGCTCGGGGGAACCAGCGTCATGACCATTCCTTCAAATTGTCCCAAGACAATATTAAGCTGTATGTTGCTTGTGCTACTTTGAGTCACCTGGTTGACCTAAATGTGCTACTATGGCCTGCAGAATCTCTGGACTTGTCTCCCATTGAGCACATCTGGGATATCGTTGGTCAGCAATTACAAAGGGACCGGTCAGTAGCCAATCTTAATGATTTGTGTGCCCAGTGCATTGAACGTGACTACGGTTGAGCGATCTGGATTGGAAAAGATCGGAAAAGATCAGATTCTGATTGGTGATCAAGTATATTTCACGATCATGATTGAAATTCCATTCCCGATCTTTTTCAGTGGGATCGAGGTCTCATGTTAGTTCCCACAATGCTTGGCTACTGGCTAATAGGATTGAGCGATCGGGAAAGATCGGATCCCGATCAGCAATCAAGCAAATTTCACAATCACAATCGGGATCGCTGGAAAATGATCGAAAATCGGATTTTAAAAAAGATCCTGAAATCTCAAGATCGGCTCAACCCTAAATGTGACATAACAACCATTAACAAGCTCAGTGATAGCAAGCCAAGGATTGTAAGTATGTATATTTCTGCACATGGCACTCAATCTAGAAACTAAATAAATTGAGATGTTTTGAATATTTTGTTTCCGTTTTTATCATTTGCATATCATTAACACATCTATCCATCCTGTGATTGGTGTTGCAATTATAATGTTGTAGAGTACATTTGTATTATATGGTTACCTTCTGTTAGTTTATATTTTAGATCAGATTGGATGTTAGATCTATATTGGAACATATTTACTGTACATGCAATTTTTTACTAAATTTAACCAATTCAGTATTGTTCACAAACTTTTCAACACTTCCGAGAAGTTCTGGCTACCAAAACTGAGCCTCGCTTTTAATAAAACAGTCCTAAATTTTACCCAACACCCAGAGCTTTTCCATTTCCCTGTAATGGAGACCATAATCGTATATTCTCAGGGTTAAAAAAATGTTCCTCTGCTTTATAGTTATAAAAGCAAAACACAACATAGTGTAATGACAATGTGCTGCTAGAACAAATCCAAAATCACCATTTTTTATTCAGACACCGTAAACTCTCTAACTTAAAACCAACAAGAAGGGCCAGTAATAACAGTCACATAATATGTGCTGGCGGAGCTGTAAAGTATAACTCAGCTGTAATGTTACATGTCAGGGAAGGCTTTAAGCCTCAAGGCTATTGAATAAAAATGGCATTTTGTAACAAGGAGGGAAAAAATGCCTACAAAAATAGCACTAAGTTTTAATATTTTGTGAATGGAAGCCGATCCCCACAAGACACATTGCTAAACTCTCCTTCAGATGTTTTCCGGGGCATAATAGGGTCTACTAATAGGGTCATCATATACGTATTTATGGAGTGTAATGGGGTCTATGGTTAGATGATGAGATTAGACCGTATGGATATGGTTGAATGCAAAATTGGGCATGTGTAGAATTTTTAGTTATTTAAAATATATATATATATATATATATATATATATATATATATATATAATCGCTTACAAGATTTACTATTCATTGTTTACCAGGCACAGCTCTAAAATCTATGTCTCATTCTGCAGCTTGTTGCTGTTCAGGCACATTCAAGTCAGAATCATTCACATCACTTTAAGGAACTCCATCTGACGTATAACTTATTAGAAATAAAACAGCTATAAACACATATCTGTCAGCAGACATATGCTAGGTCAACACTTAAGTCCTGGTTCACATCTCCGTCGGTAATCCATTCGGGGGAGTCCGCATTGGCAAGCGATGTACAGTGAAAGCACATGGATCCCATAGACTATAATGGGGTCCGTGTGCTTTCCGCATGGTCTCCTCATGGAACATGTGGACAGAAAAGTAGTTTACCATCTACTTTCCTGTCCGGATGACTCGTGCGGAGACTGTGCGGAAAGCACACAGACCCCATTATAGTCTATGGGGTCCGTGTGCTTTAACTTCACACTGCGCGTCAATGCATTTGGTTGTCCATTCGGAAGCGATCCCCATGCGGACTCCCTGAATCGATTACTGACGCAGATATGAACAAGGCCTCAGTCATGGAACCTGAACAATGGAGAGGCGAACCGCTAAAATGCGGGTTACAAGGAGCCCCGCGGACCTCATTGACTGTAACGAAGTCTGTCAAATATCCATCATTTTTAAACTGAAATCGGTGAAGAAAACAGTGCGGGTTTTTTAGATTTTTTTCTTCTTTTTTTCATTTCTTTTTCTTCACTTTTTTCTATGTTTGTATTTTTTACTCTTTGACAAATGGATTAAAAGTTAAATTTTAAGTGTTTTTCAGCGAGATTCCGACTTGTCTTTTTTCTATGCTGAAGAAAACAATTCTCCATGTAGAACTTTTTCCTTTGCAAATTTCTCAATGAAGACTCTGGTGTTAAACCAGCTGCTTTTGACTCTGTTTGGTCAACTATCAGTCCCACTTTTTTGTTTCTGATGGACAGAGACGCATATCCCAACATGCCTTTCTGATCTTCCCAAAAAAGGGACCCATAATGAATCAGTTTTTAGAGCCAGTGTATAATGGCTGCAAATGGATTGTCTGTCCTTTTGCAACCATTTTTTTCTTATGCACCCATAACACTATAGTCTGGTGTCTCCTCGGACCTCATAGTATAACAATTGGTGCCCCAACGGAGGAGAACAAAATAAGAAAAACAACTATATCACTTCTCTCAGACTTCCAGTGGTTCCCTGGTGGCTTCTTCTGGCCTCTTCCAGCCCCTGGACAATGTCAAGCATTCCCAGATCACCACTTTGGCCAGGTATGTTGGGTGTGTTGATGTCACAATGCTGGGTCAACATGTAATGATGTCAGTGCATGGAGTGTGTGAAGTCATCCATGAGCCAGAAGAAGAAAGAATAAGATGGCAGGAGACCGTCTGACAATCTGAAATGGTGAACCAAGTTGAGTAAGTCTGTTCTCCTATGCTTATTATAATCTGAGGTCTGAGGAGACCCCGGGCTCTTGAATCATGAATCTTGCAAGGTTTGGTTATGGTTATGAGCTGCAATACCAGGCATTGCCACTACAATATGTATGGAGATGTGCCTGGTAAACAATAAATTGCTGTGACCCCCTCAAACAGATGATTGGCAAGAATGCTAAATCTAATTCCTGAAAATCTTTCAAGGTAGGGGTCCTACGTGGTGTAAACTCTGTGCCAGAAAATGCAGCGTTTTTCAGTCACTGCAAAGTGGTTGGGATTCTAGCGGATCCCATCCACAAATTTGAGAAAAATATGCACAGCGGAAATGTTGCAATTTTCAAGATGGTTGTGGGTCCTCTAGAGAGAAATGAACAAATATCCACATTTGATTCTGGCTAACCAATGGTAGAGATGGGCAAACCACATGACATGTGTTTCATGAATATTTGTGAGGTTCGTCCGCCAGTTTCGTTTTGGACCAAACCTGTTTGGTTGAATCATGTTGTTCCCAAAGTCTCCATGGTAGCCTGGAAAATAATAAGTGGTGATACTCATGTTCCATCACCTCTACTGGGTTTGCTTTCAGCTGCTTTGTAGGTGCCTTCACACCAGCTTTTTCTGGCCTCCTTGCTAACAGAGGTCCTGGCAGGTGACTGTGACCTGATACTGGACCTGGAGCATGAGCATGGAGCATTGAGATGTCACGATGCCTACTCCTGGGGCCGCTGATAGGACACGTGAGCCCAGAAGAGGACCAATGATGGCCATCACGGAGCAATAGATGCACAGGTTTGAAGAGATGGCTTGTTGGATGCGAACACAAATTTGAAAAAAAAAAAAAAGATTGTAACAAAAATAGTGAAATGATTTGCTCATCTCTAACCAATGGCGATCCCAAAAAATGAATTCTCTATGGGAATGGGTCTTCTAAACCAGACAACCCCTTTAAGACTTTGCTATATAGACTAAATGGATAATTATTTTATATCAGCAACACTTTATCCTCATTTACAATACTGCTTACGCTGAGATTAGTTTGTCTGGAAAATGCCAGTCACTAAGGAATGAGAATTTATGAGTGTTGACATGTTTGACTTCCAGCCGTTCAGGTTAAGTGTGGGCAGATTCTTGCAATCTCTTTTTAACAGCAACAGCGAAAAACAACATTAGCACAGCTTTTAAAAAATTGACTGTATTGTTTTTTATTGGGAAATAATGCAGTGGTTTACAAAGTTCCTCACTGGCTCTGTACATAATAAATTACACGTGAGATGCTGTAAATTGCCTTTCATAATACCAGCTGTTCTAGGAAACCTACGCCATCTCTTATTGAGCTGAAGCCAAAAAATGTTGACATGGCACTTACCAAAACTATGACTCAAGACCAAAGACTCTCCATACATCACATAGTCACATACACTCACCAGCCACTTTATTAGGTACACCTGTCCAACTGCTCATTAACACTTAATTTCTAATCAGCCAATCACATGGCGGCAACTCAGTGCATTTAGGCATGTAGACATGGTCAAGACAATCTTCTGCAGTTCAAACCGAGCATCAGTATGGGGAAGAAAGGTGATTTGAGTGCCTTTGAACGTGGCATGGTTGTTGGTGCCAGAAGGGCTGGTCTGAGTATTTCAGAAACTGCTGATCTACTGGGATTTTCACGCACAACCATCTCTAGGGTTTACAGAGAATGGTCCGAAAAAGAAAAAACATCCAGTGAGCGGCAGTTCTGTGGGCGGAAATGCGTTGTTGATGCCAGAGGTCAGAGGAGAATGGCCAGACTGGTTCGAGCTGATAGAAAGGCAACAGTGAATCAAATAGCCACCCGTTACAACCAAGGTAGCCAGAAGAGCATCTCTGAACGCACAGTACGTCGAACTTTGAGGCAGATGGGCTACAGCAGCAGAAGACCACACCGGGTGCCACTCCTTTCAGCTAAGAACAGGAAACTGAGGCTACAATTTGCACAAGCTCATCGAAATTGGACAATTGAAGATTGGAAAAACGTTGCCTGGTCTGATGAGTCTCGATTTCTGCTGCGACATTCGGATGGTAGGGTCAGAATTTGGCGTCAACAACATGAAAGCATGGATCCATCCTGCCTTGTATCAACGGTTCAGGCTGGTGGTGGTGAGTATTGTTGCTGACCATGTCCATCCCTTTATGACCACAATGTACCCAACATCTGATGGCTACTTTCAGCAGGATAATGCGCCATGTCATAAAGCTGGAATCATCTCAGACTGGTTTCTTGAACATGACAATGAGTTCACTGTACTCCAATGGCCTCCACAGTCACCAGATCTCAATCCAATAGAGCATCTTTGGGATGTGGTGGAACGGGAGATTCGCATCATGGATGTGCAGCCGACAAATCTGCGGCAACTGTGTGATGCCATCATGTCAATATGGACCAAAATCTCTGAGGAATGCTTCCAGCACCTTGCTGAATCTATGCCACGAAGAATTGAGGCAGTTCTGAAGGCAAAAGGGGGTCCAACCCGTTACTAGCATGGTGTACCTAATAAAGTGGCCGGTGAGTGTAGTAGATGAGGTTGGATGAAGCGATCAGTCCATCAAGTCTAACCTGTAACCCTACAATCCCCTACAGTGTTGATCCAGGGGAAGGCAAAAAAAACCCTGATTTGTGTAGAGATCAGGCGGACGTACAAGTACAAGAGACTGGGAGGCCCTCTTAGTAATTTTAGGACATTTCGCCCATTGGGGAATGAATGAAGACTGGGTTGAGATTCATCAGTCTTAATAATTTCTCCTCCCCTCCACAGAGTCTGAATGACTGGCAAAGAGCAGAGATATAAAGTGTTAACTTTATCTTTTTTCACACAAGATGTAGGCGGAGAAGGAGGCGGCAAGTAACACGACATGATAGCTTTTTTTTTTAAACTGGTCATTAATTTCAATTTAAGAATCTAAATCTGGTATAATAAAAACCTCTACTAGTAACTAATACACTGATCCAGAAATAGCCCAATGGCTTTGTTTTTCAGTAAACTAAGTCAACACAGAGGCAATGTCAATTTAGACTTGATAATCTAAGGATTCACCAGATGTATCATCCAGCTTGTCCCAGCTTGACAGTCTAAATACCAGACAGGATGAGTAAATCTGCATTACAGTGTGAATACTGTACCTAATACAGATCTGATGACACTAATAAGGGGATGCCAAGCAAAGCACCAGCAGGAGGTTAGAGATATGGATACAGTATTTTACAATTGATATAAGTCTATGATTGGGGCTGTAATGGGGGTCTAATCCTAGCCCATTGGATCCTCTGCTGTAAAAGTGGACACCATTATTACCAGTGATACTCTAAGGGGCACATGATACTGTAGTTCGAGGGTATTGAGAGTGCAGAATTTTAAAAGGGTTTTCTGGCACTTATACCAATAGGACAGAGGATATTACGACTGAGATCAAATCAATCCTGATAATTGGGGGTGTTTTATCGCACTGTGAATGCACCCCACTACCATTCACTTGAATAGGGGCATCGGAGATAGCTCACTCTGATACCTCCATTGCTCCTTTTGATGGGAGCGGGAACTGTCTGAGTTCACCAGGGGTCCGGATGTTTTCAGGATTGGGTGGGATCTCAGTAGTCAGGCGTCCACCAATCGGCAATGTATTCTCTACACTATAACTATTGGAGAATAGTTCTTACAATGCCATTTACATCATTATATTTACGTCAGTATTGCACCTTGAGATTTAAAGGGGGGGCCTATAAAGGTAATACCGTCTCTGTTTTTCAGGGTAAGTATTCCTTTCCTACCTATGCTCTTCAATAAAGAAATCGGATTCTTTCACCTCTGTAAGATCCACAGAGTCCCAATGTCCGGTGACAGCTCCACACTATGAATTCAGGACAGCACTTGGCTTTGGCGGAAGGAAAAAGCAGATACTGTAGACTTTCAGCCTTACAGCCAACGAGTCTGTCAGGTATCAGAACATCTAGTGGAAAGGGAGAGAGCGTGAAGGAGCGTGCATTTAAAGAAAACTCCCAACTGTTCTGTCAGATACAAATTGGACGTGTCAACATCTCCAAACAGATTTAGTAAGAGCATTAACAATGCTAATGATGTATGGCTGCGCCAGGAAGGATTGCAGAGCCTTGATATACACAGAAGAGACTGTAGATACAGCTACTGTACATCACATAGCGTGTACTATATAGGGCTGTATGTTCAAGAACAACCCTTGTCTCTCTAAATCCTTTACTGAGTCAAAATATCACTTATATTATACCATAATAACACTATATGTCTAAGGAATCCCCACTGTTTGCTTTTGGTACATTTTTGGTCAATGTGCTGTTGTGCCAATGTTATTATTAGAGATGAGCGAGTAGTATTCGATCGAGTAGGTATTCGATCGAATACTATGGTATTCGAAATCCTCGTACTTGATCGAGTACCACTCGCTATTCGAATGGAAAAGTTCGATGCAGAACCAGCATTGATTGGCCGAATGCTTTACAATCGGCCAATCAACACTGGTTCTTCTCCTACCTTTAGAAGTCTTCTCCGTGCAGCTTCCCCGCGGTGTCTTCCGGCTCTTCATTCACTCTGCCAGGCATCGGGCCTGGGCAGAGCTGAATGCGCATATCCGCTTGTAGTGCGGGCATGCGCAGTCGGCTTTGCCCAGGCCCGATGCCTGGCAGAGTGAATTCAGAGCCGGAAGACGCCGCGGGGACGCTGCACGGAGAAGACTACTCAGAGGATCCAGCCCGACCCTCACTCGTGGACTTGGTAAGTGTAATTTGATTGAACGTTACCTACCCCTGAAACGAGCATTTTCCCCCCCATAGACTATAATAGGGTTTGATACTCGATTCGAGTAGTCCAATATTGAGGGGCTACTCGAAACGAATATTGAATTTCGAACATTTTACTGTTCGCTCATCTCTAGTTATTATTTCTCTGGTGCTACTCTTTTGTTTTTTATAGATTGATAGTTAAATATAGGATAGATAGATAGATAGATAGATAGATAGATAGATAGATAGATAGGAGATAGATAGATAGATAGATAGATAGGAGATAGATAGATAGATAGATAGATAGATAGATAGATAGATAGATAGATAGGAGATAGATAGATAGACAGACAGGAGATAGATAGATAGATAGATAGATAGATAGATAGATAGATAGATAGATAGATATGTAGCTGCCCATAAATTCACAGCTATTGTATGGATTGCTCATTCTTATACTTCATATATGTAATGAAACCATTTTTCTATACAATGTTCTAATATACAAAGATCTATGAAATTGTTTAAAGAGGACCTTTCATCAGTTTTATATACTGCTGGAAATCTGACAGTGCACTGAATTCAGCACACTATTGGCTTTCCCGATCTGTACCCGGTGTAAAGCGCTATCGGTCCCGGGACCGTAGCGCTTTAGTGTCAGAAGAGCGTTTCTGACACTTAGCCAGGGACGCCCTTCTGCCTAGCAGCTCCTATCGCGCTGTACTGTGGAGCGGGGAGGAACGCCCCCTCCCTCTGCTCACACAGCTCTTCCATAGACGAGTATTATCAGGAGCGGGAGGGGGGAGTTCCTTCCCGCTCACACTGTACAGCGCGATAGGCACTGCTGGGCAGAAGGGCGTCCCTGGCTGACTGTCAGAAATGCCCTTCTGACTGTAAAGCCCTATGGTATCGGGACCGATAGCGCATTACACCGGGCACAGATCGGGAAAGCCGAATTCAGCAGTTTCCAGCAGTATATAAAACTGCATGTGCCCGATCTGATGAAAGGTCCTCTTTAAAATAAAAAAAATATCAATATATAGATTTTGTTTTATTGAGAAAATGACAATGAAACATTATAAAAGAAAAATCATCTTTATCACCTGTAGCAATGACAGGGTGGCTTAGATTTTCTGTAGTGCTCTCTATATGTAATTGGTTTCTATGTGAATAATGACAATTTTCATCAATTTGCCCCCTGGTGTATGGAATTCTTCGCCATTTGGGATATATATTTGCTGTCAGTGAATGGAAAATTGTTTGATTAACAATGTATTACAGTTCATACAGGTGCACTGCTTGTGGACAGATGGAGAGTGCTCTAAGGGTATGTACACATGGCAGAAAATGGATTCCGAGTGTGAACATACCGTGTGGCTAGCTACGACAGAATACTGATGCAGTGCATTGGCATCCCGTTGCGGCATTTCACTCCAGATTAGGCCCAAATGAATGGGCCTATTCGAGAAGGAGTCTCACACCGCAGTGGCTGTGTCAGCCAGGGAATCTGCGAGAAGAAGTCGCTTCTTTTTTCCGCTACTACTTAGTGGGGAAAAAAAGTGAGCGGCTCCCATTGAAGTAAATTACCTTTACATATTCTGTTCTCACCGCCATCTCTTTATAAACTACTTTATTTATTTATGCTAATTAACCCCACGGAGCATCCTGTGCGTTCCCCAAGACCTCCAAGCACCCCCACGTCATACCTTTAATACCGCCCCTCCACTGCTTGTGCTCCATTTGCCCTCCTCCTCCCCAGATACGCCTCCTCTTCCATCTGCTCACCTCCTCAAATCTCAGTTCAAAGCACAGGTCTCCAGAGAACTACACCAAAATGGCCGCTCGGACAGTACTGGGTATGTCTGAACAGTCATTCTGGTGTAGTTCTCTACTGGATTAAGGATGTATGGCCAGATTAGTTGAAACGCGTCAACCAAAATTACAGGCAGTTGGAGCTGCAATATTCAGGGCCCTGAAGGAATCTTTTAGCCTAGGCAAAGTAATAGATATCTAGAGCTGCACATAACAGGACTCCGAGAGAAGTCTTCAGCCTAGATCACAGCAACAATATGAAATGGATCAGCTGGGTCATATAGCAACCTAAGTTTTCTTGAGGGCCTAATCTTAACCTCTAGTGAACTAGACACTTACGTGTGTAGTTCATTTGTACACAGAGTTTTGGGTGTCTTGTTTTCGGGTTACCCTATCTTTAGTCGGGGGTTAATTGAATTGTAGAAGTAGCCATAATTGCAGCAGCTATAGTCCACACAGTGCTGTTGGGGGTGGATCTTCATTACCCTTGTGACTACATGAAAATAGTTATTGTTGGTAAGTTGGTGGTTATATCACATTTTGGTTCTTTTAATTAGTATTAATAAAGAATTAGATATATGTCCTATTGTGGAAATAGCCCACTCCACTTCATTCTTCTCCATTGGTTGGCATGTAATACCTAAACATCTCTAATTTGCCTGCACTGTACTGGCATCCAGTCACAGCTACTGGTTTTTTGGTCTGGAATCTGAGGTGGCCTCTGCCTCAGATTTCGGCTCAAAAAACCCCATCTGGACTCAGCCTTAGGCTGAAGCCCTACGTTGTGGAAACACAGCTTTCTTTGTGGCAGATTTTGTGGGATTTTTTAGCTAAATCCAAGAATGACTACAAAAGGAATAGGAAATATATAGGAAGCTCTCGTACTTCTCCCTTCTGGTTTATCTACTCCTGGCTTTGGCTCAAAAAAACATAGCAAAATCTGCAACAATATGAACTGCAGTTATGCAATATTGGGTCTTAGCCTTAGGCTAAAGCCCCACGTCATGAGCTGCAGCAAAAAAATGCTGTGGGAAAAACCGCAGTGGCAACGCATCACCGTTTTTCCCACAGTGCTTTTCACACAAAGGGAGCATTCACACAGAGTAACGAGCGCTCCCATTGAAGTGAATGGGAAGTGTTGGGCAGCCTGCCGTAACGCCGGCGTGTACGGCTGTGATACACGCCCGGCGTTACTCCATGTGAATGCTCCCAAAGTCTGCAGAGATTTCCTTTGCGGACTTTCTTTTTTCATTATCACTATAGGGAAACCACCAGCGTTTCTGTGGGTATATTTCTCACACTATGGTTTTAGAAATGGTAGGGGGTCCGCTGCACGTATTTTTCCACAATGTATAGATGGGATTCACTACATAGAATCCATTTTGCAGAGGCTATGTACGCCACATGGAGCCCTGACCTTAAATAGATTTACTAGTCCTACTTCTGTAATCTTTGTGATCTTCTGTTATTGGAAGAAGCCCAGATATTCATTTCTCCGCAGTGGTCACCACCAGGGAAATCTAGTATTAAGTACTGACTACTTTTTGTTACCACTAGAGATGAGCAAGTACTATTCGAAACGGCCATTTCAAACAGCATGCACTCATAAGAATGAATGGAAGCGGCCGGCACGCAGGGGGTTAAGCGTCCGGCCGCCGGCAAACCCCTGTGCGCCGGCTGCGTTCATTCATTCCTATGGGTGTGTGCTATTCAAAACGGGAGTTTCGAGTAGTACTCGCTCATCTCTAGTTACCACCTCTGTTTCCATAGAGATTAACCCCCTAATTCATGGCATCCACATGACACACGGAAAGGGTCAGTTTATATAAGACAATGCCTATAAAACAACACGTGAAAGTTTAATCAATGTAGTGGGGAGTGAAGTTCTATTACATGATCTTAATGTTCTCCAGTACAAGTGATAAAATAAAAAATATGACTTTTCATAAACGGCACAAGTATTCCGCAATTATAAAAACACTGTAAACTTCAACGACATAAAATAGTAAAAAAAAGATTGTAATGGAAACATCATAGCAATACAGCAAAACAGTATGAAAGCTGGTCTGCAGATTAAGGTGTAAAACACCACTCAGTACGACGACTAAAGCCATTATAGAGAGAAACCGAAGGAAAGTAATGCTTAAAAATGCACAGTAAAGACCTTCCACGAAAAATCTCCACTCCGAAGTCCTCCAGCCTAATTACTGTTATAAAACACCCCCGCCTCCGGAACACTTACTTATTCAGCAGAAATCATTAGAAACAGTGAAATCTGCATGGTATATATGGTATACTGTATGTTTACAGTTAATTCACATGTGGCAGGTTCTCTGCAATTGTCCTATTCATCTCTTCATGTGCTTGTAAGATGGTGGAAGACAAGTAGGAGTGCCCATTCTATATACTCTTTATTGCATGCATTTATTTTCTGATAATAAAGCATTCTGTTGTGTATATTGTTGGGCTTTCCAAACATCATGAAGTCATGACGCTCGGCATGCCCATGTGACCAGCGCTGCACCTCCCATGAGGCGACCTGAAGCGAGCGCTTCAGGCGGCGCTATGTCAGGACCCCAGGGAGGGCGGCATTTTTTATTACCTAAGCCAGTCCAGGACAAGCTGTCCTGGACTGGCTTAGCACCGAGCGGTGGTTTGGGGAGGCCACTGGAGCTGCGCTGCTCCAGCAGCCTCCCCTCACGCTCAGGCAGAGAACAGGTCCTCTCCGTGCCTGTTCTCTGCCTGTGAACGGTGGTAAGCCCCGCCCCCATCGTTCTGCCATGCCCACTTCGCTCGACCACACCCCTTCGCTCCGCCCCCTCCTCCGGGGGGGGGGGGGGCTTTCTGTAGTTCGTAGCTCGTGGCTCAATCACAGGCCTCAGTGGTGACCCATCACATAACATCACCAGAGCACCGAACACCAAGAAGAGACCTAAATGAGGTAGTGGAAGGGGAGTATGAATGATTTTTTTTGTCAGTTCCCTTGGGCCTCCACTTATTATATTCTAGGTTCTAAAGAGACACCAGTGTATAATACAACAGCCATTTTAGTGTGCCCAAGCCAAATCTCTATTTTTCAATTTGGTAAAAATAAAAACAATTGAATTTGGAATTTTCTGATAGAACAAGTCGGTTCACCCATCTCTATTATTGATGGTTGTCAACTGTGACTGTTGTCACATTATTGTAAACTCCCTGTGAGGCAATTGTATCCTCAATTATGTCAAGTATCTGGAGAACCTGAATGGTGCAAGTGTCATATTTGGCCGCATGTCTCTAAGAAGCACTTATGGTATATTATGGCTGCCCTGATTTTTACCACTGGGATAGCTGGTTGGACAAGGAGTACTGTAGGGATGTCTTGTTATATGCATTCCATTTAAACAAACTTATTAATGTAAATGGAAACTGATTTTAAGTTGCAGAAATTTGTGAATTTACATCAATGTTTCTTGACAAAGATGCCTGGGTGCAAACCTGAATGGGTTTTCCTGGGACTGGTTAAAGGGCTTTTCCCATTTTGACAAATCACCAAACACCAGTCCCAGAGTTGTAGGTGAGCAGTGAGTAGGTGAGTGGTGACCAGGTGAGAAGTGAGTAGGTGAGCGGTGAGTAGGTGCACAGTGAGTAGGTGAGCGGTGAGTCGGTGAGTGGTGAGTAGGTGAGTAGTGAGTAGGTGAGTGGTGACCAGGTGACCAGTGAGTAGGGAAGTGGTGAGTCGGTGAGCATTGAGTAGGTGAGTGGTGAATAGGTGAACAGTGAGTAGGTGAGCGGTGAGCGTTGAGTAGGTGAGCGGTGAGTGAGTGAGCAGTGAGTAGGTGAGCGGTGAGTAGGTGAGCAGTGAGTACGTGAGGAGTGAGTAGGTGAGCAGTGAGTAGGTGAGGGGTGAGTAGGTGAGCAGTGAGTTGGTGAGCATTGAGTAGGTGACCAGTGAGTAGGTGAGCGGTGAGTCGGTGAGCATTGAGTAGGTGACCGATGAGTAGGTGAGCGGCACTGCTTTGCACTTTTTTTCTATTTTGCATCTCCTTTAGAGGTCAATTGGCATTACTGAAAGTGTAGAACATCCCTGCTCAGCTGTTACTGTAAAACCTACCCTGGCAGTAGAGACATGCAAGCAGCTATTCACACCTTGGCATCTATTTTCCAAGATTAGTGTAAGCTTTAAAAGACAGCATAGTAAATGTAACACTGGGCATGCTTGAATTCTCTGATTTTTCATAACCCTGATCTTTAATTTAGTAAGTATTTACTATATGTAATGTCATCCACAGATGGTGTGTATGTAAAATTACTATCTAAGGCTGGAGCCCCATGTAGTGTAAATGCCGCAACGTAGTACAGTCACTGTATAGTGGATTGAAATCTAGCAAATCCCAACTACACAATGCAGGGAAATACGCATTGCGGACATGCTGTGACTCCCAAAACTGTCACAGTTTTGGAAATTGCAACATATCAATTATACCTACATAAACGCTATAAGTATAATATAAGTAGAAAGTCGGCAGAGGAATCATGTGCCTAGAGATTGTCCCATGTTGAGTACAGAATACAGGTCCTATGACTTCAGATTGGATGTGTTATGTGTTGTTGCTTCCTATAAAAAGAGAAGGAATTTGGAGCTTTGATGTGAAATAGACTCCAATTTCCATCCAAAATTTTCCTTCTTTCATTTTTATTGAGAGGCAATACCTTACACTTCTTTTTCTGGAAGTGTTCTGCTTGATCTTGCCATGGATTCCATGGAAAACTTTCAGTACGAGACTCCAGATGATCGGCCTTATGGTACATGGTGCAGGTCAGTGAGTTGACCCGCGATAGAAAGACAAAGCTTTGCTTGAGCTTTCCTCTTTGGGATGCAATGGCCTGGAAAGTGAATGTGAATGACTATAGACTCATATTAACTTGATGGAATTGAGCAAAGAAATTTTCCAGTGGACCATCCAAGTGCCAAACCTTTCTCCTGGTCCATATATGTGTAAGACATAGTATTAAATGGAACGACACACTTCAGGTATGCGAAGTAACGTAAATTTATTCTGTAGAGCAGAGTAAAACGTTTTTCGGCACCTCAGTGCCTTCATCAGACTCTACATATTATACAGAAAAAGAAAAAACAAACAAAACACCAAAAACGGTCAATAATGTAACGCATATGTACAAACATGAGTTCAATTACAATAAATGGTGCCATTCATGAAGATTGCAGGTGTAGACCCGACTCTCAATCCAGATGGAATCAATTATCTTGAGGAGTGATGAGATTGAAACAAACAGTGAGTAAGCTTAAATAGAAGCAGGTAGGAGAACCAGGTAGTGGTATATCTTGAGGATATGATAAGGAAAACATAAGGATGTTATATATAATATGTAAATGGATAGGAAAGTCCACAATGAGCGAAGAATTAAACAAAAAGTGGCAGTAAAGAAAAAGCAACAGTCACTCGTATGTTGAGCATATGTAAAACATATACCTTCAAATTGTCTAGAGAGAATTTAGGGTATTGGTCCCTATTGGGCAAAGCATACCCCCAAGTTGAAGAATTTCAACAACCATTTCTACCCTGTTTCAGGAGACCACGAAATCTCAGGGACCGTTTGGTGAGGGCTGACATTGGTTCTGATAAAAAAATCACCCCGACAGACATTTCTTGATACCCAACGGAAAGGTACATTTCCATGCTTACACTGCCACCAATGTTCGAACGTACAAAAGGGTGATAAAATTTATCACCCCCTGAGCGGCCAAATGATCCCAATTCACGATTTCTTCACCTGTGATTCAAACTTTGTTGTATATTTCATTAAATGTCCGTGCGGTCTCGGATACGTTGGGGAAACCACCCAGCGTATCCGAGACCGCATCAAACAACATAAGTCCAACATTCGTTGCAAAAATCTCTTTCTCCCCATACCAGCACATTTTGAAGAAAAAAACCATAGTATTTCACAACTTCGTTTTCAAGTGTTGGAACATGTTGAGACCCCGAGAAGGGGAGGTAATCGGATTCTCACCCTGAAAAGGCGAGAGGCCTATTGGATTCATAGGCTCCAGACTCTCGAACCTAAGGGGTTAAACCGAGAATATGACATTAATGCATTTGTTTGATCTATATACTATCTGACATGCCATACTGTTTCTTTCAGGCTCGTTGATACCCCGCTGCTGCTCTGCCTCCAGGGTCCGCTTATGTTTTTCAGTATCCTTTCAGAATTTTTCATAAACTTTTTTATTTTTTTGACTACTATCATTATTTTTATTTTTTCAATTTTTATTTTTATTTTTTATTTTTATTTTTATATTTTTTTATATTTTTTTATTTTTAATTTTTAATTTTTTTATTTTCATTTTTATTTTTATTTTTATTTTTATTTTTTTCATTTCTTTATTTCCATCTTTATAGTTATTTTCACGTTTATCTTCTACTCTCTATTATTTTACTATCCACACTTATCATTTATAGTTTCATTTATCCATAGTGTCACTTATACTTTCACTAACTATGACTTTGATACTGTTCATTTTATTTCCATGGTTTACTTATTCTCTCCATTATGTTACCCCTATATTCTGGTATAACCAATTTGACACCTCTTATATATCTACTTTCGCTATACATATTATAGCAATAAATGGTCTTCTGTGCACTATTCCATCTCTTTGTAGCTACTATGGGATGTGGACTTGGTCTCACGTTGACTGATAGCACGTACTTCTTCTACACTACGCATGCGCGCGATGACGCAACACGCAGGACGCTTGCGTGATGACGTAAGACGTCAATAGCTCCCTGCCCGGACGGCCCGTAATGGGCATGCGCGTACCACGCGCCCGGACTGGCCAGCGTCCTCTTTTTATAGCCGGCTGTAGTTTACCAGAAGCAGACGCCACTCTCTCTTTGCCGGACGGCCTATTTGTCTTTTTGGCGTGCCATTATTACCATCAATTATTACTACCTATCTACAGCGGACCCTGCGGGCTTCCTGAGCGGAGGTAAGTTATCACCTAGACAACGAGCTTCTATTACCCCTGGATATTCCTGTGACTGCCTAAAGTGTATGTGCATTTGTAATGCAATTGTAATGCAACTGTTGTACGTTTATGTATATTACACCTGGGCCTTGGACTACGGCTAAATAGATGTGGTGTACACTATCTACAGACATGGCTTACCGACATATTTTATATTCTACAGGGATCTTTGTGTACACATCCAGGAATACCCTAAATTCTCTCTAGACAATTTGAAGGTATATGTTTTACAGATGCTCAACATACGAGTGACTGTTGCTTTTTCTTTACTGCCACTTTTTGTTTAATTCTTCGCTCATTGTGGACTTTCCTATCCATTTACATATTATATATAACATCCTTATGTTTTCCTTATCATATCCTCAAGATATACCACTACCTGGTTCTCCTACCTGCTTCTATTTAAGCTTACTCACTGTTTGTTTCAATCTCATCACTCCTCAAGATAATTGATTCCATCTGGATTGAGAGTCGGGTCTACACCTGCAATCTTCATGAATGGCACCATTTATTGTAATTGAACTCATGTTTGTACATATGCGTTACATTATTGACCGTTTTTGGTGTTTTGTTTGTTTTTTCTTTTTCTGTATAATATGTAGAGTCTGATGAAGGCACTGAGGTGCCGAAAAACGTTTTACTCTGCTCTACAGAATAAATTTACGTTACTTCGCATACCTGAAGTGTGTCGTTCCATTTAATACTATATACTGGGTTGGAACCCTATGACCACGAAGTTCCATTCAATTGGACCTTGCATCCCTCTACTATATGTGTAAGACAGTTATGCTTAGGATATGCAATATTCAGCATGTCTCAGACAAAACAGACTGCTGATGGGTATTCTACTACCTTCAGTCTTCTCGGTTTTGAAGAATTAAGTCTTGCGAAAAGGAAATGAATGAGTGAGTGTGTCCTTAACAAGTGTTCAGATCCGAATGACATAAATAACAGGGAGAAAGACTTCACAAACACTTAACACTGCAGCCGCTCTGAACTGATCCATCATATTCAGCATTTAATTGGACACTTCAGTCTTATTTATGTTGTCATTAGACATGCAGTAGATGGAAATGGCCTACTTTAACAAAGGCTTAGGATATTGTATATACAGTAATTGGCTATCCTCTTACATGTCCTTGATTAATCACTTGTTTCCTGCGTTCACAAAGAGAGTACACATCATGTGAGTCCCGCAGAAAGCAAAAGTAACCCAAATGACATTTAATAGACAGAAAGGAACATTTATGGACTTACAGCACAATGGAAAAGTCTCTCAAGTGTCATTTCCATGATTATAAGGCTCCAAGTTCAATGTTTTTTGGGAACTAAAATTAAGTTTCTTGGAACATCTAACTAAGGGAAGAAAAATATACGAGCTGTTACCATAACTAGTGCGTTTTTTCATTTCTCCATGTCCATGATGCTAATCCATGGGTGTATATTGCAGGGCAGATTTAGATAGAGAGTAGGCTTGAGCAATCGGGATCGAAATTAAGCAAATTTCACGATCGAGATCAGGATCGGCTGAAAATTGATCAGAAATCAGATTTTGAAATCTCAAGATCGTCTCAACCTTAAAAGGGACTTTTCCCATAGAGAAGCATTGACTAGTGTTGAGCGATCGGGATCGGGAAAGATCGGATCCCGATCGGCGATCGAGCAAAATTCACGATCGGGATCAGCTGGAAAATGATCGGAAATCGGATTTTAAAATCGATCCTGAAATCTCAAGATCAGCTCAACCCTAATAGAGAGAGTAGCGCTATCAGATTTTTTCTAAGGACCATTTTAATGTCCTATTTTAGTCCATTTTTATGAATCTGTCTATAAACTCAGGTTTATAAGGAATCTGTAATAACTTCCTCGTAGATACAAAACGATCATAAAAAAGACACGTTTCACAGTCATTCTTGGCAACATTTGCATGCGTGTAGCTATGGTCTATGCTGTTTTAGCATAATGGCTCAGTGGCTAGCACAGCAGCCTCACAGCGCTGGAGTCCTGGGTTCAAATCCAATCAAGTGCAACATCTGAAAGAAGTTTGTATGTTCTCCTCATGTTCACGCTCCAAAGACATACTAATAAGGAAATGTAGATTGTGAGCCCCATATGGGGCAGTGATTGATAATATCTGTAAAGCATTGAGGAATGTGTTGGTGCTATATAAGTAATAAAAAAAAAAATTAATAACATCACATGCATCCATTTTTTGAAAATTACAAAAAAGGAGAAAGTGAAGCCTGTACAGGCGGTGGATAAGTAAAATACAGGGTAAGATAAATGAATAGTGTATGTCGCAAAAACATCATCTTCAAGTCAATCTTCCCGACATAAAAAAGTAGAGTACCCATTATATATTTTGCTAATATAGTAGATGGCTAGATAGATAAAATAATAGTTTCTAGAGATGAGCGAACAGTAAAATGTTCGAGGTTCGATATTCGTTTCATGTAGCCCCTCAATATTCGACTACTCTAATCGAATATCGAACCCTATTATAGTCTATTTGGGGAAAATGCTTGTTTCAGGGGTAGGTAACGTTCGATCAAATTATACTTACCAAGTCCACGAGTGAGGGTCGGGCTGGATCCTCCGAGCAGTCTTCTCCGTGCAGCGTCCCCGCAGCGTCTTCCGGCTCTTCATTCACTCTGCCAGGCATCGGGCCTGGGTAGAGCCGACTGTGCATGCCCGATGCCTGGCAGAGTGAATGAAGAGCCGGAAGACGCCGCGGGGAAGCTGCACGGAGAAGACTTCTAAAGGTAGGAGAAGAACTAGCGTTGATTGGCTGACTGTATAGCATTCGGCCAATCAATGCCGGTTCTGCATCAAACTTTTCCATTCGAATAGCGGTACTCGATCGAGTACAAGTATTTCGAATACCGTAGTATTCGATCGAATATCTACTCGATCGAGTACTACTCGCTCATCTCTAATAGTTTCATGTACAGGTACCCCCACATTATAATGGCCCATTTCCAGGTTACCCCCAAAGTATAATGTACAATTTCCAGGTTGCTTCCTTGAATATCAATCAAATACATAAATAATAATAATAATAATAATAATAATAATAATAAAACAACCTAATGCTCACCTTTCCCCATTCTCCTGTTGTCTTCTGTCTCTGCTTTTTCAGGAAGCCACAGCGGCAATGTAAGTGACATCACCACATCACGCCTACTGCTTCCGAACAGTACACTGGGAGCAGAGACCATGGAGACGTTGAATGGTGATACAGGGAGTGTATGACTCCATGCATCCCCATTGTACTCCATTCATCTGCACCTAGAGGAGCAGATGAGTTGGAGCTGTGACATACAAGAGCGGCCGGGAACAGCAGGACTGAGCTCTAAAAGCAGGATTGTCCCACTGTCCTAAGGGGGCGCCCCGCTACCATGGGGCACTGTTTGCCTTATGGTTAAAGGAGCCCTGATTATATCATATATTGAAATCTATCCTATAGGAGTCTATATGGTGTAAACTGACATAGACATGGCTGCATAAAAAAACAAAAACATGCAGACATAGCAAATAACCCTCACAGTCGTGTGCCTAAGAACTGATTTCCCAAACATTACGGTGATATGAGAACTGGTCGTTCCAAATATAAGCAAAATATGTAAAATATTTATCAACAGCGCCCAACCATAGCGAGAGCGAGTAATCAGAGCATGACCTGCAGTTCATACGCTGGATAATATATTCGGCGTTTATTGATTTGTTTTGCCAATAATTGCTCTCATAACAAACTGAGCGTCTGAAAAACAATATATCCGTGTCTGCTTTTTATGCAGGCTTGCAATCGTCAAGTCAGAAATCTTTGCATAGGCAGAATGTGTTGGCTTAATAGCAATTTGTTATTGGAATGCTGCTATCTTGGGCTGTACGAGTGCGTGTTCGCTCCCATCCATCACGCTGACGTTGGTTTATTATACAAAGTTTATTCTTTTATTTTTCGCAGCTATGCTCAGCAAAGCACTGCTTGTTTATGATATGTATTAGTGGAGAACATTGGCTCTGCTCTTTAAGTATGATTTAACCTGACTCGAGAGTTCCCGGCCTTCACATTAATCCTATATCAAACCTTGTGTATTCTCTGGCAGGATAGATATGCTACCCATGTTTGTCCTATCCATTGGAGTTGATAAATGCTTTACAATAGGGGTCAGCACATGGGAGGTTAAGAAGATATTGCTCATGACTTTATGTCTTTTAGCCATTGGATAAACAGGTTTTCCAGGTTTTTGGTGGTTTTTGCTATTGATGACCTATTCTTAGGATTGGTCATCAATATTGGGTTGGTGGGGTCTGACACTCCCCGAGTTATCATTTGTTCTCAGCATCCCTTAGCACTAAAATTATTAGTGTATGTAGTCACAAGCAGAAGACTCCATATACAGTGAACTGGCAGTACCCCAGCTAATCTCCCACCCAAGTAAATGGGTATAGAACAGTATGTTCTTTATACAGTGTATAGAGAGTTCTGCTTCTACCTCATACACTGTATAGTTTTCGAAGGCATCTAAGAATAGCTGTTCATTGGAGTTGTTGGACCCTAAGCCTGATTTCTGGCGTCAAAAAATTGCAATCCTCGGGTTTGAAACTTTTTAAATACCAATTGTGAAACACATTGTCCCAATGTTTTGCTCCTCCCTCCTCACATTCTTGAAAAGAGAAAGTGGCATGGGAGTTGCGTTACATTTAAGATCATTTACGCCAATTTACTGGATGGAAATGATCATTGAACTCTATGCCAGCTATAAACTGGCCTACGTTCCAGCACAAATGAGACGGCTGTTTCACCGATGCTGAGATTGTAAAGATTAGTCTACAATATTTACTGAACGCCAGTCTTCACAAATATACCCTATAGTGGTCTAAAAATGGCTGCGTAACAACCATTACAAAAACAGACGCCATTAAGATGTTTTTGAACGTCATGTGAATAAAGCTAGAAAGTTATATAGAGCCCAAATGGCCTTCAAATTATTATACACAACTAACTATCATTAGAACCCCATTTTAAGCTAAGCCCATGTTGGAATAGCCTTAAGAAAGCTATTCTTCCCCTACCTTCAGATGTCCTCTCTGCGCCGCCACTGCTTAGACATCCCGGTTTTTGTCCATATGCTAATTAGTATTCTTTCAGCACTGGGGATGGTCCCCAGCACTCAAACAGCACTGGGGGCATCCCCAGTGCTGCAAGAAAACTACCCAGCACCGCCTTCTTCTTGCTCGGCTCCTCCACTTCTTCTTCCTTGTCCTCTCACGTCTTCTTCAAAAAGCTGCACATGTCCATCGCCATTTTCCTGTGGCCGAACGGGAGAAGCCACAGGAAAATGGCCGACAGACATCCACCTCGTCTTGCCTCTTTGGCCACAGGAAAATGGCTGACTGCGCCCACTGCGCATGTCAATCGGCATTTTCCTGTGGTCAAAGAGGAAAGAAGAGGTGGAGGTGGCGAACAAGAAGAAGGCAGCGCTGGATAGTTTTCTTGCAGCACAGGGAACGCCCTCAGTGCTGTTTGAGCACTGGGGACCATCTCCAGTGCTGCGAGAAAACGAATTAGCATATGACTGAAAACTGGGATATCTAAGGAATGGCGGTGTGGAGAAGACATCTAAGGTTAGGAGAAGAATAGCCTTTCTTAAGCCGACGTGGGTTTAGCTTAAAATGAGGTTCTAATGATAGAATCCCTTTAAAACAACTTATTTGTAATGTCACTTCAGAACAAACCAGTTCAGATTCATTGACCTTTTGGTCCAAGCCGATGAACTTGAATCAAATTGAATCATGAAAAATTTGCTCATCTTAAGTAAATGTATAACAGTCATAAGACTATTAGATGACCTCTTCTCAGAATTATATCTTCAGACATACTATGTAGAAATCACTATAAAATCCAAGATATAGGGTGGATTAAACCTCCCACTTAATAAATTAAGACTAGATCTTAAATATTTTTAGATGGTCACACTCTAGAACGTAGTCCACATTTGCTAAAAGCATAGAGATTTCAACAAACTTTTCTTATACTGTATTTTCAATGAGAAAAGAGAACTGAACCAGCAGATCAGATATAATTGACTAGGAACATTATCTGACAGCAAACCAAGGTGCAAGCTCCATCAAATAATGATGAATTGTACCAGATGGAGGCCTTACAGGTTCAGGAACCACTCCTCGCACTCCTGAGGGCTACATCATAATAAATGACTACACTTGAAGCAGCACCTGCCTAACTTATAGACCCATCATTATGGCACGTAGCAATCCTCCACATCCAGAGTTTCAACAAGGAAACCTAAGCTTATGAAATAATACAGCAATAATTTATAATCTAACACTAAGAAATGAGACACAAGTGTCTTGAGACTTGTTATGTATCGTTAACAGTAAAGTCACAAATGTATCTAAGACTTATATTTTATACCAGTGATGGCGAACCTTTTGGAGACCAAGTGCCCAAACTGCAACCTAAAACTCACTAATTTATCACAAAGAAACAATACGGCAATTTAACCTTCATGCTTTGCGGATCCACAATTGCAGACAATTACGGACCCAAAAACGTGAATGGGCCCCCACACAGTCCAATCTGCTTTACAGTGACCTCCACCCAGTCCAATCTGCTCCACAGTGACCCCCACACAGTCCAATCTGCTCCACAGTGACCCCCACACAGTATAATCTGCTCCACAGTGGCCCCCACACAGTATAATCTGCTCCACAGTGACCCCCACACAGTATAATCTGCTCCACAGTGGCCCCCACACAGTATAATCTGCTCCACAGTGACCCCCACACAGTATAATCTGCTCCACAGTGACCCCCACACAGTATAATCTGTTCCACACATGGGTGCCCACAGAGAGGGCTCAGAGTGCCACCTCTGGCACCCGTGCCATAGGTTCGCCATCACTGCTTTATACTGTAGCTGAGTTTCAAACTGAAATTTTGGACATTATTAGCTTAACCAGTTCATCCACTAGTTGTTTTGTATTTGAACAATACATAACTTATTGAACAGGTTAAATATTTTTGAATTTGTTCCAATATTTTTGACTTTGTATCAATATTTGTACAAATTTGCTTCAAACAAGGCGATGAGAGCCAATGAAATACAATTGAAGGGACTATATAAAGAAAGGCATTTTGAATGCTGGTATTGGTAGTCCCTGCCTCAATAGAGGGATCACTTAGTTTATGATGAGGCACATACTTTGTCATAAATCAGAAGGCCATGCGCCTACACAGAAATCTACACCAGTTTGTAGCTGGCATAAATTTCAGGTATCATTTACTTTGGAAAACTGGCATAAAAGATGTTAAATCTGACTGCCCTAACACTCCGCCAATACTCCTTGGTATACTCAAAGAAAAACTCCCATAGGCTGAGGCCCCACGTTACGGAAATGCAGCTTTTTTTGTTGCAGATTTTACCGCATTTTAGCCAAAGCCAGGATTGGATTGAGCAGAAGGTAGAAGTATAAGAACGTCCTATATATTTCTCATTCCTTTTGTAGCCACTATTGGCTTTGGCTCCAAAAATGTGCAAAAAAAAAAAAACTGTCTTTCTGCAATGAGGGTCTTTAGCCATGGATATATATGAATATATAGACCTCAGACCCCAGAGTATAATAATCGGAGACCCAGGAGGGATACAAACATAAAAAACACTGTTACCTACCTATCCCTGCGCTCCTGCTGATGGCAGCCATCTTCAATGATGTCCAGGACATCACATGACCTGGTGGGCCCTGGTCATGTGCTGACAAAGATGTCACACAGGTAGGCCCGAAGCCTGCTTGGAGTCCGAAGAGGTAAGTAACACTGTTTTTTTATGTTCCCTTACCTCTCCTGGGCCTCCGATCATTATACTCGAGGGTCTGAAAAGACACCCTAAGATAATAATAGTGTTTGTGGGGCCCGCAGCATCACTTACCAATCCTGGTCCCTACCAGGATCTGTAAGTAAATAGGGCCTGTTACCGTCTGGAATTCCAGCTGGTAACGGCCTATTAAAAAGAAAACACAGCGGTAGCGTCTGTCGCCGGGCCCCCTAAAGTCTTGAGCCCTGTGTCACCCTTGCTCACCAGAGAATATTTTTTGTAGTTGTACTTCTTTAAGAAATACTGTATGACATCAATAATTTATTTAATTTAATAAGAACCCTTTTCAAATGGCATGAAAACAAACTATTGAAGGGAAACTGCAATCTGCATAAAATAATCAGACATGGAAACACCGGGCAGCATCTTCTGTACATGAGAGATTTTGGAAGATGGCAAGAATCGTACTTCCACAGGCCAGGCACTAATCTGATTTTTGATATGATTTCAGATTAAATGTTTCCAGCTTAGTCTACCCAGAAGCCCTGTTAACTAGCCAAACAACAGCAATGATGGCAACAGATGATGCTACAATTCAGAGTCCAGATGAATCCATCCAGATAGATTTTCTTCATGTGTTACATTAACACTTTTACAGCCATAGAAAAGAGTTTGTGCATATAAAAGTGTTCTCTAGCTGTTCATCATAGATCAAGAAAGCAAGCAAATACATTTCACTTGCAATTCCAAAAAAATACATATAATGAATATGCCTCCCTGCAGCCAGAAGTTATCCTCTTTGTCAATGTTTACCTCCTCAGTTCTATAATTCTAAGTAATACAATAAATAAAAAAAGGGGTTGGTGGGGAGTCAGCTGCAGTTTCTTTCTAAATCTGTGAGCCTGAGACAGCATGCTGTGAGAGGGGGGATGCATCACTTAGCGTCACTTCACAAGGCACCTGCCCCTGCCCTTTGTAATAGAGAGAATATGTATTTGCAAAAGTCCAATAAGCAGTTCCACTGTATAACAAATCTTTACCGTAAGACTCACCTATGTGACCACCACAAACACACCACAACTATACAATATTGCAAAGTTGTGGAAAAAAGAAAACACTTGGGTTGCTGCAACAATTTGTGAAGTATTCTAAGTTACAGCAAACTGAACAGTTCACATACAAGAATACCATATCTGTATAAAACCTTACATGTCAGTATATAGCTAATAAATCAAATGGTGTCACCAAAAAAATACCACTATATTGGCCATATAATGGTATATATAGTGTCGCATGGATATATAAGTGGAATATTAAGAGGAATCTGTCACCAGAAAATGTATCACAATGTGGCACATCTAGCTTGGGTTAAAAATATTTTAATATGCTAGACACATGTGTGGATTCTTCGAAAAAAAAGGGATGTGACTTAAATGTGCCACACCCCCTTTTTCGAAAAAATCCACACACAAGGAGCCCAGAAAAGGTGTTTATTAGAGATGAGCGAACACTATTCGAAACAGCCGTTTCGAATAGCACGCTCCCATAGAAATGAATGGATGTAGCTGGCACATGGGGGGTTAAGCGGCTGGCTGCCGGTAAAGTCTGCGTGCCGGCCACTTCCATTCATTTCTATGGAAGCGTACGGCTGTTTTGAATAGTGTTCGCTCATATCCAGTGTTTATTAAT
Source organism: Leptodactylus fuscus (assembly GCF_031893055.1). NCBI lineage: Eukaryota > Metazoa > Chordata > Amphibia > Anura > Leptodactylidae > Leptodactylus > Leptodactylus fuscus. The sequence goes on from NC_134269.1 coordinate 46,967,264, forward strand.
AAGTTTTTATTATGATTCTGGACCTTCACTCATGAGGGTCTGAAGAGAACACAGAGTATAATAGCAATTCATGAGTGATGAACAATATGAACCCTAAAAGAGTTGGCTTCAGGCCAAGCCCAAAACTATTGGAAAATTTGAGGGTGAATCCAGTTCTATCCAATCCAATTATCTCATCTCTAGTGTTGGCTACAGATATCAAAAAAATACCCAAATCATTATAGAAATATATACATTCAGCACAGATTTAGGGCTCATTCACACGGGGCAAGAGGGGGCAGATTCTGACGCTGAATCCACCTCAGAATCCACCCCCTCACAATAGAGGTCTATGTAGACCGCTACCTTTTCTCCGTGTGCGGTATGTTCCGGCTCACGGAAAAAAGAAGTGAGCTGCCCTTTCTTCAGGCAGATTCTGCGGCCGAGTCAGCCGCGGCGTCCGCCTCACGAGAGCACCCTCCGGATTAGGTTTATTCATTTGGGCCTACTCCGGAGCAGGAAGCCGTGACTGTCGGAAGCCGAGACAGTCGCGGCAGGCACATTTTGGTCCTATTCTAACACGGCTTCTGCATCAAAATCAGGACCAAAATACGCGGTCCTATGCCCCGTGTGAAGTAGCCCTTAAAGATTCCAAATATGCCTCTGATTTACAGCTTTGTCGCTCCATTTTCATGTAAATAGAATACATGCAAATAAAAGGAAAAGTCCAGACAAGCTAAGGCAATCCCTCAAACATTTTCCTATCATTTGTATATCAATAAAATGTTGATTTACATGAAAATGGGGCCCAAAAGCTGAATAACAGAGGCATATTTGGAAACTGTAGAATCACTACTACAAAGTACTGTCATGGAGTTTATAACTAATTCATAAGGTTGAGCGATCGGGATTGAGGAAAAAATCGGATCCCGATCGGCATTTGAGCAAATTTCACAATCGCGATCGAAAATCGGATTTTGAAATCTCAAGATTGGCTCAACCCTACTGTATATATAATATACAATTAAGGTTGAGCTATCAGGATTGGAAAAGAACAGATCCTGATCAGCGATCGAGCAAATTTCAAGATCAGGATCGGATGGAAAATGATCGGAAATCAGATTTTAAAATCGATCCTGAAATCTCAAGATCGGCTCAACCCTACTAATTTATTGTTGGCAGACTCCCTTTAATCTATGTCAATGGGTAAATGCCAATGGACGCTGGGTATACACCTGCTTGGGCATGTCCGTTAGTCTTATCTGCCAGAGGAGCAGTACAATGTACAAAAATGACTGACCCCATTGACTATAATGGGGTCCACCATTATCCATGTTTGTTCCTTTTAGGTGAAGTCTTTTTCGTCTGTTGATTTCCAAGGCGCAACGCGACAGAGTCTACAAACAGATTCTCGGACACAGAGGTGAACCAAGCCTTAAAGTGACTTTTAATAATAATGATACAAGTTTTTAATATTTGTCATAATGCTTGTGAGCCTGCCGCAGTAATATAATGTGCAAACACGTTTCTCCTTTTGGACGGTTGCTCCTTGTAAGCATTATGTCAGCCTTCCAGCTTCTCATTGCATAGGATCTGCATTGAACCAATACCAATAAATCAAGTAATCGCGTAAGCGGCGGCGCTCATAATGTGGCGTGTTATAGTCTCTACGCACTACATGAAGATCTCTAGTTCCCCCTCATCTGAATGTTGTATGGCTAGTCAATGACACTAACGTGGAAGTCAGCACTGAATTATCCGGCGTCCTCATTGGGTGTCGTTTCCATGCTGGTGCTGAGCAGTGAGCGGCTGCCTAAATTGGAAGCTTTCCATTCTGACAAATCACATCAGAGAAGTGAATAACTACACCTCATACACACGGCTCGGAGACAATAAATGTTACAGCCGTACAATGAGGAGAAATGAGACATCTCATTCCCACGGGACACAAAATACATCTCAGCTTATGACAAGTTGTTAGCATTATGGATAGCATCTGCCTCGGCCTTTATCATGTTCTAAATTTGTTTTCCCCCGATCACTGCGCTGCCCGATATTAGGATTCAGAAATGTGAGTCAGAATACTCTGTACATTATCGCCCCGCTGAAGTTGAAGTGTATTAGATATATTATTGCTTATTTTTAATATGCCTTAAAAACGGAGTAAAGATGGAGGAGGCGCGGTGAAATTGGATAAAAAAACATGAGCACAAATAAATTAATGTTGCGATTATGCTTATCAGTGAATTAAATCCACAAAGTATGGAAGCTTATGGAAACTAGAGGGGGCGAGCCCGTAGGCAATAATAGTCGGAAGGGGAGTAATATCTTTGTTGTGGAATATTATGCATTACAAATCCTGGATGAATCGGATTTCTCCATGGGTTACGCTTGTTCACACTAGTCCAATAATATTGTCTTCTTTCTCTACATTTGCCATAAGATACGGCGCAGTTAGGATTTATTTCATGGGGCTTTAATGAATATATTTTATAGTCAAAAGATTTAAAACCCATTTCACGGTGTATATATGGTTGTAATGGACATAAAAGGTGAAGTCCCTGGGTAGCTCTTGGTAGTTTTTATCTCATAGTCTTTCCGAATTACAGTGCGTATTAACTCCTTTTGGTTCAACATTGTACTATTATGTTGTGCTGAGCATATAGCTAATGTTCAGTGCTATAATAGTATGGCATTAAAATGCTAAGGCATTAGAACTGGACTAGGAAAATATTCCAACTCCAGCGACTCAATGACCGCTGTATACACAGCTATGGGAGACACCATGATGCAGCTCCCCTCTGACCCGGCAGTGATGTCACCTGCCAGGGACCAGAGACTGTAAGAGCTGCTGGATCCTACAGGACCCAGATCAGCTGTGCAGTTCAGGTTAGGAGGCTACTTCGGTAAGGGTATGCTCACATAAGGGAAAAGGTCACGGAAACCTTTTCCACCATGTGAACATTCCAAGCCGCTCACCGTGACGGAATGCTGAAGCAAAATTGACATTCAGTCGCGGCATCCCACTTCTGTGTAGGCCCGAATAAATGGATCTACACTGGAGCGTGTCTTTAGCTGTGGACGCCGCAGCTCATTTATCCATGGAATCCGCGGCAAGATAGGGCATGTCATTTCTTTTTTTCCGCTACTAGCTTGCAGAAAAAAGAAGCGAGCGGCCCCCATTGAAGTGAATGGGAGCTGTTTTTGGCAACGCATTTTGAGGCGGATTCCACATCAAAATCAGCTGCCAAAAAACTCTGTGTGAACTAAGCCTAACTGGGCCTCAGTTACAGGAGAAATCAACCAAAAACAACACAAAAAAAATACTGTTAAGATGCCCCCCAAAAGTCTTTTATGTCCTTATTGCTGGCAGAATGTAAAATAAATAAATAAATAAATAAAAATGCAATAAAAATAAATTAAGTATAATAAAAAAAAAAAGTTAAAACCATACCCACATCACAGCTAAAAATTACCATAATGGAGAGGGAATACTATTTAGAAAAATTTTTTAGTACCACTTTGTGCTATTAAAAAAAAAAAAAATGGGAAAAATGCAGAAAAGAGAAAAAATTGGAGTCCTCATCCAAATTTGAGCTAAGGAAAGGGTAGCTATTAGAGATGAGCGAGTAGTATTCGATTGAGTAGGTATTTGATTGAATACTACGGTATTCGAAATACTCGTACTTGATCGAGTAACACTCGCTATTCGAATGTAAAAGTTTGATGCAGAACCAGCATTGATTGGCCGAATGCTATACAGTCGGCCAATTAACGCTGGTTCTTCTCCTACCTTTAGAAGTCTTCTCCGTGCAGCTTCCCCGCAGCGTCTTCCGGCTCTGAATTCACTCTGCCAGGCATCGGGCCTGGGCAGAGCCGACTGCGCATGTCCACTTGTAGTGCGGGCATGCGCAGTCGGCTCTGCCCAGGCCATGGCAGAGTGAGTGAAGAGCCGGAAGGCGCCGCGGGGACGCTGCAAGGAGAAGACTTCTCGGAGGATCCAGCCCGACCCTCACTCGTGGACTTGGTAAGTATAATTTGATTGAACGTTGCCTACCCCTGAAACGAGCATTTTCCCCCCATAGACTATAATAGGATTCGATATTTGATTTGAGTAGTCGAATATTGAGGGGCTACTCGAAACGAATATCGAACCTCGAACATTTTACTGTTCACTCATCTCTAGTAGCTATATCTATGGTTTATTTATTTTGCCCGTGAAGTCTTTGGTCTTTACTCCCAAAATCGAAATGTTTGTATTGCTTTGGAATGTGTGAAATCAGTATATTATGGATCTGTAGATCCTTTAATGAGTAGTATTGTTCTAAGGGGTTTTTCTGTCCTCCATATGCTTTCACGTATCGTTTTTTATAGTCAAATTCTACGTAGATCCAGTAGAAGAAAGAGTTTGGCCTGCTCCATCAAGCCTCATATATAACCATATAATCACACCTAGTGCTGTGGCGAGTCGACTTTAAATAGCCATCCTTGACATGCTCCCGCTTTGTAGCATTGTTGAAATTTCTGTCTCAAAAGCTGTTGTCAAAGACCAGGCCGACAATTGGCACAGGAGGCATTTTTTGTCAACGCTTTTCACAGAGTCAGTGGGTTCCAAAACTTATGCAAGTACTTCACCATTATATTTTTGTGACGGAAATTGTCTTATTATTTACCTGCTACTTATAAGTAAGTTTTCTTATCTTTATCTTGCTCTCTTCAGATCTTATAGTACTAAAGAAAAAAATATTCTTCCCCATGGTAGAGAAGAGATTGAAATACATAGTTCTCAATAAGAAATACAAAATGACAGTTCTCTATGTGTGACATATTTTAATGGCTAACTAAAATAAAATGAAAGAAGTGACAAATAGAAGCTTTTAAGACGTTGAGACCTGAGAAGTCCTGAAAGCTTGTTATTTGTCATCACTTTTATTCTTGTTAGCCATTATAAGGTGTTACATGCAGAGGACTATCACTGCCAATCCCTTATTGAAAACTAGATATTGCACCTCATAATGAAATCTTTCCATCTTTTCTGCTTCCTGTGTATCCTTCATCTCCACTGAGATTATTCTCTGTGGACACACTTGAGAACACTTGTCCTATATGCTAGGTAATCTCATAACCAGCAATTCCATAATACACTCTGATGTATGGGGCTAATCCATTGGTATTGTTCATTTTGAAGGGTGGCACTTACCCTAGGCTCACACCTCCGTTCGGATTTCTGTTCTTTGGCCCAAAAAAATGGAAACCCAATCTAGATAAAAAGTGGTTACCTGTGGAAACCTGCAGACCCCATAGACCAGGAGTGCCCAATACGTCAATCGCGATCTACTTGTCGATTGCAATGGACGTATGGGTCGATCACTGGCTGCAGCCAGGGATCCCCGGTGTCTGCTTGTCCACAGTGCAGGCTGAGAGTCATCTCCGGACACTGGCAGGAAGGACTGCAGCAGCCCCAGCCTGCCAGTGTCCAGAGATAACTCTCTGCCTGCACTGTGAACAAGCAGACAGCGGGGATCCCTGGGCGGCCACAGAACGCCGCTGTCTCCTGCTCTCATGCTCCGTGCCGTGCCGGCCCTGCCCACATACCCTGCTCCGCCCACAGACCGCTCCGGCCCCGCCCACTGTCCCGCCCCAGCCCCACCCACAAGAAGTGGGTAGTAGATCTTTGGACTTGGGCATGTTACAAAGTAGCTCACATGCTGAAAAAGTGTGAGCACCCCTGCCATAGACTATAATAGGATCTGCCAGGTTTCTGCCCAAAAAAGGACTTTTCTCTCTGCATTTTTCAAGTGGAGTTGGGATGAATTCCCAAATGAAGACCAAGCGCTTACACATATGCACAGGGCTGGCCTCTAAAACAGGCAAACCCAACGTTTGAATCAGGGGTGTAACTTGAAGGGGTTCAGAGGGTGCAGTCGCACCGGGCCCTGGAGCCTTAGGGGGGCCATAAGTACTGGCATCAGTATTGAGATTGAAGCTTCCGTCTGCCTCATAAGCCAAGGAAACTCACAGATTACCCTAACCACACTAAAGTGGATTAAACTCCTTAGTACCTGTAACCATCACTATCAAGAATTTGCTGTAGGGAGGAGGTAGGGGGCCCTGGACAAAAGATTGAATCGGGGTTCTCAAGACTTTAGTTACTTATGCTAAATTTTTTCCACCCAGGAAGGGCTACTAAGTCCATTTTGATTTCTATGAATTGTATTAAAGTTTAACAAGTTGTACAACAGAACATATGTGTATAAGTATTATAAAAATGAAAGTAGCATATACATCTTACATATACATAGATATACATCAAAGCAATTGTGTAAATCAAATTGCTTGTACTTGAATGCAATATTTTGGCCAGAATATGTTAGCGTGAACTGTCATTTTCTGCGTAATGTGATATTTCAAATTAAACTTCAATAGAAACAAATAAGTTGCAATAAATGGTCCTGGGTCAACCTATATAGGAACGAAAGAGGGAAGATTCCATATATTTCGCTAAGAATGAGCCATCTATTACCATAGACTACTGCCCTCTCATAACTATGTGTACTGTAGTTTTAACCAGTTACATTACCTCTGATAGGGATGGTATGTGAGTGGTTTTCCAATGATAAATTATGGCTATCAGTATTCCAAAAATAAGATTCTATTCTACAGTAAGATGGGACAATGGACATAAAAGAACAAAAGTGGCACTTACAGTGGTTCCTGTATTCTAAAATGCACCCCTGATAGCAATTGAAATGGTTTGAGCAGGGTCAGTTCCATAAAATCTGATACAATGAATATCCACTATTGACCAGAGGGAAAGGTGCCAGAATATGATCTGGAGATCAGCCCGCAAGTCGTAATCTCGTCAATGGACTAATTTAGTTCTCTTCTATAAAGAAAATGGCCGATTAGTAATTCACCTTTGTATGACCTTCCACTATGGCATAAAAAGGCTTCATTTCTCTTAAAGTCCATTTTAGAACATATTTATAAGTCATCCCTTTGGGGTCCATTTTATGGGACAATTTGATTGTCAAGCTTAAGGACGAGTAAACATGGATCTTGTTGTAACTCTGTTGCAGAGAGGGCTAACATTCACCAGCAAATGAAAGAACCTTTCCAGAAAAGTACTTTTGTAGCATGTATTAATAATTCTTTTTCTATTCTGGTGTCAGTGGTCACACCTTGATTTCCTATTGTCTTCCATAGCCCTACAGCCCTACAGCCCTATTTACGTACCGGTAAGTAAGACTGGGATTGCCAGGTGGTTTGTTTCAGACCAAATATGTCCAAACCAAAACTGCTATTATCATACTCCGGGGTCTGCAGACCCCAGAATATGATGATCGGAAGCCCAGGGAAGGTAAATGAACAAAATAACCTGTGCTACTTACATCTCCTGGGCTCCAATGTGACTCGCTACCATCTTCGGGCCGTCATGTGGGTCAGAATTGTGTCATGACATAGAATGACAATGGTGTAACCAATGTCTATGACGTAATCAGAGAGGGCCGAAGACTGAACAGAGAGTGGCGTCAGAGCCCAGGACAGGTAAATAACATGTTTTTTTTATGTTTTTCACCTCCCAAGTATAATAATAGTTTGTGGGTCATGAACTCTCAAACTTTTGGGTTCCACTGAACCCAAAATTTTTCCAATATTTGCAAGGACCACCCTAGGGACATGGGGCATAATACTGTGTGAAGGGGCCACTATAGGACATTATACCTTGTGAAGGAGCTGTTATAGGACATTATACCATGTAAAGGAACATTATATGGGACATTATTCTATGTGCAGGGGCTGCTATGGGACATAATACTGTGTGGAGGGGCTGCTATAGGACATCATTCCTTGTGATGGGGCCGCTATAGAATATTATAATGTGTGGAGGGCTGCTATGGGACATTATACCTTGTGGCAGGGCCACTATTGGACATTATACTGTGTAGAGGGGCCGGTATGGGGCAATATGCCATGTGGAGGGGCTGCTATGAGTCATTATACTGTGTGAAAGGGCAAATATGGGACATAATGCCTTATGGAGAGGCCGCTATGGAGCATTACACTGTGTGGAGGGGCTGCTATGGGATATTATACTGTGTGGAGGGGCCGCTAAGGGACATTTTTGCTTGTGAAGGAGCCGCTATGGGACATTATGCCATGTGGAGAGGCTGCTATGGGACAATATAATGTTTGGTGAGGACGCCATGGGATGTTATTCCATCTGGAGGGGCCGCTATTGGACATTATATTGTGGAAAGGGGCCGCTGTGGGACATTATACTACGTGGAGGCCATTGTGGGACGTTATACAGTGTAAAGGGGCTACTGTGGAACATTATACTTTGATTAAATGGGGCATTATACTGTGTGGGGGCCAGGAAAGGAGGCACTATGCTATGGGGCAAAAGTATGTTAAGGGCCCAGTCTTTGCTAGTTATGTCCTTGTAGATATTTATTATACCCTGTCTGTGTATATATTTATAAGTGCATGTATGTATCTGTAGGGTTCAACTCAATTTCTGCATTCAGCACTTCCATTAATCCAGATGAAAGTGTTCATTGCACTGTTGATAGAATCCGGTCCTGTTCACATGGTGGAATGTGGCGCTGATTTTGCAGCGAATTTTGCCCCCCAATCAGCGGCAGATTCTTCCCTCATTCTGCCTCCTATTGAAAACAATTAGTGCAGGACTCTGAAAAAAAGTGTCCTGTTGGATCTTGCCGCGGATTCTGTAGCTTATTCGGAGGCCGCTGCTTGAGACGAATGAGACTGGTCAGACTCATTCATTTGGGCTGAAATGAATGGATAGCCACAAGGGCCTGCTGATACTCTGTATCCACCACCGTGAGTCGGGGGCAGAATATAAAGGGTAATCTGGGGCAGATGTCTGCCTAAAATTCCTCTTTACTTTCTGATGTCTGAACAGGTTGTATCTATTTGTATGGAATGGACTGTATTTATTATATTCCACTCCAGTAGATCTGTAGATTTCACTGCGGTGCGCATAAGTAGCTCCAAAAAGGGGCCCACTGAGGCTCTGTTACCCAAGGGCCCACAAAAATCTGGAGCTGGCCCTGCCTGTACCCCTGGTGCATGGGGTCCCAGAGTAATTATAACAGGGTTTAGTATTAGCCTTTAGCTGGAGAGCACTAAGTAAATATACACAGAGAGAAAAAAAAAAAACGCCTTATTAAAATAAAGATTTCCTCACACATCCCTGTCTGACCATTTTATTAAATGCAGGTCTGGCAGAGTCCAGTGAATCTGCTGAAATCCATATAGGGAAAGGTGTAAAAGCAAGAAAGCAAACAAGAAAAACCCATGCTAGTAACAAGAATAAATACATATGTCTGTGATCTCTGGGATCTGAACGAGTCAATGGCAGTTTATAGCTATCACTGGCTGGTTTAATGTAGTTCACATTACGGGTATTCAACTACTAGGCTAAAAGTAAGCCAATGATCATTTTCTGGCCAACGGATTCCCGAGATGCTCCACATTTATGTATTAGAATTGCTGGGCTGTTTCTGCATTTTCAATATGCAAAATGGAAGCCAAAATATTATGCCGGCATCGTGTCTGGTGTATGGGTTAATGTGCTACAGCTACATCTAGACGAAAAAAGGTTTCACTATTACAGTGGGGCAAAAAAGTATTTAGTCAGTCACCAATAGTGCAAGTTCCACCACTTAAAAAGATGAGAGGCGTCTGTAATTTACATCATAGGTAGACCTCAACTATGAGAGACAAAATGAGAAAACAAATCCAGAAAATCACATTGTCTGATTTTGTAAGAATTTATTTGCAAATTATGGTGGAAAATAAGTATTTGGTCAGTAACAAAATTTCATCTCAATACTTTGTTATATCTCCTTTGTTGGCAATGACAGAGGTCAAACGTTTTCTGTAAGTCTTCACAAGGTTGGCACACACTGTTGTTGGTATGTTGGCCCATTCCTCCATGCAGATCTCCTCTAGAGCAGTGATGTTTTGGGGCTGTCGCTTGGCAACACGGACTTTCAACTCCCTCCAAAGGTTTTCTATAGGGTTGAGATCTGGAGACTGGCTAGGCCACTCCAGGACCTTGAAATGCTTCTTACAAAGCCACTCCTTCGTTGCCCTGGCGGTGTGCTTTGGATCATTGTCATGTTGAAAGACCCAGCCACGTTTCATCTTCAATGCCCTTGCTGATGGAAGGAGGTTTGCACTCAAAAACTCACGATACATGGCCCCATTCATTCTTTCATGTACCCGGATCAGTCGTCCTAGCCCCTTTGCAGAGAAACAGCCCCAAAGCATGATGTTTCCACCCCCATGCTTTACAGTAGGTATGGTGTTTGATGGATGCAACTCCGTATTCTTTTTCCTCCAAAAACGAAAAGTTGTGTTTCTACCAAACAGTTCCAGTTTGGTTTCTTTTTTTAATTCAGGTTTATTGACATAAAAGTATACAAAAACCATATCAAATGACAGATCAAAAACAGACAGGGCACAGCCCGGCAGCGCTTGAAAATTGACATGAGAGTGTAAATAGCAAAGCACAACACAGATAATGGTATAATAAAGTCAATAAACTCCTTTTTTTTTTTTTTTTTCATTTTCACAAAAAGGGGGGGGGGAGAAAAGGAGAAAGAGGAAAGGAAAAAGAAAGAAGAAGCAGAAGAGGGGGGGTGGTGGAAGGGTAAGAACAGATATAAAGAAGAGAAATAAAGACATAAGCGTAGCAGAGTTCTCGACACAGGTTCCCCTCCAAACACACAGGAGTGAAGGGTAGCACATCCCCATGGGATTTGTCTCCATAGGAGATAGCAAATCAACACAGTGAGCGAACCTATCTAATCTCAAGCCAGGGTTGCCAGACCTTGAGATATGAACTTCTATTCCTCCTGTTCCAACTCAACATCTCCTCAAAACGAGCAATATGATTTGTTTTGGCCACCCACTCTGATAAGGAAGGGGCTGAGGTTTGCTTCCAATACAACGGTATCAGGGCTTTAGCTGCAGAGAGGAGATGATAAATTAATCTCTGAGTGTGCTTGGGGATATTCGGTAGTGGAAGGAAGAAAATCAGTAATGATGGCGTAAGATCAGGTAAGTTTGGGCAAAGCTCGTTCAATTTAGCTTCCACCCCAGACCAAAAATCTCTCAGCTTCGTGCATGACCACCATAGGTGCAGTAATGTGCCTCTTTCCAAGCCACATCGCCAACAGGTTCCAGAATCTATCAGACCATGCGTCGCCAGCCAGTCAGGGGAACAGTACCATCTCGAAAGCAGCTTGAAGTGCGTTTCCTGAATCCACACACATGTCGACATACCATAGGACCTAGAGAGAATCACTGCAACCTCTGAAGGGTCAAGTGTGACCTGTAGTTCAGATTTCCAACTAGATAGGTAGAAGGGTTTAATGATCCTAGGCGGTCTGACCACTTTGTACAACAGGGAAGAAGACTTGTACTTTTTCGGATTGGCCAGGAGGTAAATCTGTTCAAAATATGTAGATCCCCTCTTCCAGTCAAAAGAGGCCTCGAAGGCCTTTCTGCAGTTATCATAATGACTTAAATGTAAGAAGGACAGTTTATTGGCAATTTTGCCAAAAGCATCCAGGGAACGTAGTTCATCTGGCTCTGGGAAGTCACCACTATCACACAGGGAGATCAAAGGAGTATACAAGAGCGCATTCCAAAAGTCTTCAATTTTTCGAGGCTTATTCGGGAGGATATCTGGCACCAAGGCAGCTGGTAAACATAAAGATGGAGTTGGAGCGATCAATGGTTGGTATTTTTCCCAAACCGTGAGTGCCCCGCCAAAAATAATATCAGATTTAGAAATTGTCCTCCCTACCGACACAGGGCTCGGCGAGAGCCATAAGTCGGCAAGAAAGTAGTCACCGTAGACCTTCCTAAGCAATCTTCCCATCGGAGAAGAGGGCGACGCAGTCGCCGTCTCTGTCCAAAACTGTAATTGGATTGCCTCATACGTATATAACAGGTCTGGAGCGTCAATCCCACCCTCCAGTCTCCTTCTGCTGAGAGCGGTATATGCCAATCGAGGCCTCCTACCCCTCCATAGAAAGCGAGAGAAAGAGGACCTCAGATGTTTGAAGAAAGAGAGCGGTAGCTTTATCGGCAGCATTCTGAGTAGGTAGGAAATCTTAGGAGCTATATACGTCTTCAACAAACTTCTCCTACCAAACCAGGAGATACAGGGTTTATCATATTTCGCTAAAAGCTTATCTACCTCCTTCAACATAGGGACATAATTATGATCATAAAGATCTTTAAGATATCGAGTTATCTTAACTCCTAAATACTTAAGATAGGAGTCTGACCATTTGAATGGGAATCGTTCTGCTAGAGTCTTCCTCTCAGCTGGGGGTAGGGAGAGGTTAAGTAGTTCACATTTATCCGGGTTAATTTTGTAATTAGACAGAAAGCTATACTCTTCAATCACCTCTATTACATGTGGTAAGCTCGTCGAAGGGTCAGAAAGTACAAACAAGACATAGTCCGCAAAAGCCAAGGAGTGGAGGGACCCACCAGGGAGAGGGACCCCCAAGATCCCCGGATGTTCTCTAACCTTTTGCAAGAAGGGTTCTAACGTTAAGATAAAGAGGGACGGTGAAAGAGGGCAGCCCTGTCTCGTGCCATTAGCGATGTCAAAAGATGCAGAAAGGGTACCATTTACCTTAAGCCGAGCATAGGGAGAAGAGTACAGGGTCATAATAGCAGAAATAAATGGCTTGGGTATCCCAAATCTCTCGAGTGTGGCCATTAGGAATTCCCAACTAACGCGATCAAATGCCTTCTCGGCGTCTAAACCAAGAAGGACTATGGGGGTAGATAACGTCTGAGATAAGCGAGTAATATGCAAGAGGTTCCAGTTTGGTTTCATCAGACCATAGGACATTCTCCCAATACTCTTCTGGATCATCCAAATGCTCTCTAGCAAACTTCAGACGGGCCCGGACATGTACTGGCTTAAGCAGTGGGACACGTCTGGCACTGCAGGATCTGAGTCCCTGGCGGCGTAGTGTGTTACTGATGGTAGGCTTTGTTACATTGGTCCCAGCTCTCTGCAGTTCATTCACTAGGTCCCCCTGCATGGTTCTGGGATTTTTGCTCACCGTTCTTGTGATCATTTTGACCCCACGGGGTGAGATTTTGCGTGGAGCCCAAGATCGAGGGAGATTATCAGTGGTCTTGTATGTCTTCCATTTTCTAATTATTGCTCCCACAGTTGATTTCTTCAATCCAAGCTGGTTGCCTATTGCAGATTCAGTCTTCCCAGCCTGGTGCAGGGCTACAATTTTGTTTCTGGTGTCCTTTGACAGCTCTTTGGTCTTCACCATAGTGGAGTTTGGAGTCTGACTGTTTGAGGGTGTGCACAGGTGTCTTTTTTATACTGATAACAAGTTTAAACAGGTGCCATTACTACAGGTAATGAGTGGAGGAAAGAGGAGACTCTTAAAGAAGAAGTTACAGGTCTGTGAGAGCCAGAAATCTTGATTGTTTGTATGTGACCAAATACTTATTTTCCACCATAATTTGAAAAAAAAATTCTTACAAAATCAGACAATGTGATTTTCTGGATTTGTTTTCTCATTTTGTCTCTCATAGTTGAGGTCTACCTATGATGTAAATTACAGACGCCTTTTCATCTTTTTAAGTGGTGGAGCTTGCACTATTGGTGGCTGACTAAATACTTTTTTGCCCCACTGTATATGGAGCTTTTTTACAGTGAGGTCCAGGGGTGTAACTACCGGGGTAGCAACAGTAGAGGCTGCCACAGTGCTCGGAACATTAAGGAGCCTGGTGGGCCCCTGATTTTTTATTTTTTTTAATAGGCCGTTACCTGCTGGAGTAATTCTAGTAGGTAACGGACCCTATTTACTTACCGATACTCACTCTGACTCACGATCCCAAGTATAATTATCGGAGGCCCAGGAGAGGTGAGGGAACATAAAAACAATCTGTTACTTAACTTTCTCGGGCTCCGGAAAGCTTCGAGCCTATTTTTCGACATCCCAGATGTCATGTCCATGACATCACGTGATGTCTCGTCCATCATTGAAGATGGCCGACATCAACGGGGAGTGCGCTGGAGCCCAGGAGAGGAAAGTAACAGTGTTTTTTATGTTTCCTCCCCTGGGTCTCAGATCATTATACTCTGCGGTCGGAAAAGACCCCAGGTTATAATAATTGTTCATGGGTGGTCCACAATGGGACATAATACTGTGTGCAGGGGCCACTATGGAGCATAATACAGTGTGAAGTGGCCACTATGGGGCATAATACTGTATGCAGGGGCCACTATGAGGCATAATAAGTAGAGATGAGCGAACAGTGTTCTATCGAACTCATGTTCGATCGGATATTAGGCTGTTCGGCATGTTCGAATCGAATCGAACACCGCGTGGTAAAGTGCGCCATTACTCGATTCCCCTCCCACCTTCCCTGGCGCCTTTTTTGCTCCAATAACAGCGCAGGGTAGGTGGGACAGGAACTACGACACCGGTGACGTTGAAAAAAGTAGGCAAAACCCATTGGCTGCCGAAAACATGTGACCCCTAATTTAAAAGAACAGCGCCGCCCAGGTTCGCGTCATTCTGAGCTTGCAATTCACCGGGGACGGAGGTTTCCGTCCAGCTAGCTAGGGCTTAGATTCTGGGTAGGCAGGGACAGGCTAGGATAGGAAGGAGAAGACAACCAACAGCTCTTATAAGAGCTAAATTCCAGGGAGAAGCTTGTCAGTGTAACGTGGCACTGACGGGCTCAACCCAGCTTTCCCAGGATCCTGAATGGAATACACTGTCAGTGTATTCCCGTATACCCGATATATACCCCCGATACCCGTTCCAACGGTGTGCCCCCCCACCTTCACCCCAGAAATACCCTGCAAGTCCCCTAGCAATAGAATTGGGGCTATATACACCCACAATTTTTGCTACTGCCATATAGTGCCATTGTCTGACTGGGAATTCAAAGAATATATTGGGGTTACATATCACTTCAATTCCAGGGAGAAGCTTGTCAGCGTAACGTGGCACTGACGGGCTCAATCGCCGCAACCCAGCTTTCCCAGGATCCTGAATGGAACACACTGACAGTGTATTCCCGTATACCCCATATATACACCCCAAATCCCCGTTCCAACGGTGTGCCCGCCCACCTTCACCTCAGAAATACCCTGCAAGTCCCCTAGCAATAGAATTGGGGCTATATACACCCACAATTTTTGCTACTGATATATAGTGCCATTGTCTCACTGGGAATTCAAAGAATATATTGGGGTTACGTGCACCCACAATTTTTGCTACTGGTATATAGTGCCATTGTCTGACTGGGAATTCAAAGAATATATGGGGGTTACGTGCACCCACAATTTTTGCTACTGGTATATAGTGCCATTGTCTGACTGGGAATTCAAAGAATATATTGGGGTTACGTGCACCCACAATTTTTGCTACTGGTATATAGTGCCATTGTCTCACTGGGAATTCAAAGAATATATGGGGGTTATGTGCACCCACAATTTTTGCTACTGGTATATAGTGCCATTGTCTGACTGGGAATTCAAAGAATATATTGGGGTTACGTGCACCCACAATTTTTGCTACTGGTATATAGTGCCATTGTCTCACTGGGAATTCAAAGAATATATTGGGGTTACGTGCACCCACAATTTTTGCTACTGGTATATAGTGCCATTGTCTCACTGGGAATTCAAAGAATATATTGGGGTTACGTGCACCCACAATTTTTGCTACTGGTATATAGTGCCATTGTCTGACTGGGAATTCAAAGAATATATTGGGGTTACGTGCACCCACAATTTTTGCTACTGGTATATAGTGCCATTGTCTGACTGGGAATTCAAAGAATATATTGGGGTTACGTGCACCCACAATTTTTGCTACTGGTATATAGTGCCATTGTCTCACTGGGAATTCAAAGAATATATGGGGGTTATGTGCACCCACAATTTTTGCTACTGCTATATAGTTCCAGTTTCTGACTGGTAATTCAAAGAATATATTGGGGTTACGTGCACCCACAATTTTTGCTACTGGTATATAGTGCCATTGTCTGACTGGGAATTCAAAGAATATATGGGGGTTACGTGCACCCACAATTTTTGCTACTGGTATATAGTGCCATTGTCTCACTGGGAATTCAAAGAATATATTGGGGTTACGTGCACCCACAATTTTTGCTACTGGTATATAGTGCCATTGTCTGACTGGGAATTCAAAGAATATATGGGGGTTACGTGCACCCACAATTTTTGCTACTGGTATATAGTGCCATTGTCTGACTGGGAATTCAAAGAATATATGGGGGTTACGTGCACCCACAATTTTTGCTACTGGTATATAGTGCCATTGTCTGACTGGGAATTCAAAGAATATATGGGGTTACGTGCACCCACAATTTTTGTTACTGGTATATAGTGCCATTGTCTCACTGGGAATTCCACAAATAATTTGGGGATTCATTCACCCTACATCTCAGGCTCTTGCCATATTCACCCAGGTTGTCAGTGCTGCACCAGCTCGTTCCCAGACAGCTCGGCCCGAAAAACACGTTACCTATATAGAGGATTTGGACAATGAAGACAACATGTTCTAAATCTAATGTCTGCGCCTTCTCCAGAATTAAAATAAAGGCAGCATTTAACTTTCAAATAGCACTGCACAAAGGAAGAGCTTATCAGCTTGTCTCATGACATGCTACTGAAAAGTGTCATTTGTGTATCTTAATGTAAATATAGTTGTATAAGCTTTTTGGGTTTTAGGCACTGCCAAGTTATTTATTACCACCCGCTCCCTTATAATGATGATGACGCCAAAGTCACTGTGGGTGTTCAGAGCTCACAGCTTTGGTTGACATTTGTCTTGCTCTCTGTCGGTACCAGCTGTCTTTTTGGATACCGTAAAGTTATGTTGACTTTATTAACAGCTATAGAAGCTTTAGCCAGGTTGTGACGGTGTGTAACCCTAACAACACTAAGTGGGATACACATTAATAGTCAGTCTATGTACGCTAAACGTATCACTGAAGTAATTTTTTTTCCCTCTCCCCTAATATAAGAAAGGAACAGACATTAGACCTAGACCGGGGTTCGAGGCTTGTAAAAATCCAGTATTATTTGTTCTTCATGATGTGAAATATGTGTTGAAAAGCAACCCAAGATGAAGTCAGCCATGTGTGCCAGTGTGTTACTTGGCATGCCTTTGCTGGCCCCAACTGTAAGGGTCACTCTCCATTTCCTCCATTTTCCACTCCCCTTCACACCATTTGTGGTGAAGCAATGGGATGCACTGAAGTGCACCCTCTAGCCTCGTGTGGGACAGGGACATCAGATGCCACTCCAACCCCCTTGTCTTCCTCCGCCAGCCAACGGTGCGAAGATGAGAGGAGTGTGCTCTGAATGTTTTCTGCCTAGCAGAGGCTAGTTCTCACTTACGAAAATGGCCCCACTTTGACCTGTATATCAGGCACAATGGTGTAGGTTTCAAAGAAACATGGCACCAACAAGTTGGAAAACGTGGGCCATGCGTGGACCATGTTTGAGTCTGGCAAGCTCCAGATCTGCTACCAGGTTCCAGCCATTATCACAGGCGCAAAAATGCCAGGCCCCAGGTGTAGCAGGGAAAAAAAAATGCCATCTCAGCCAGGATGGCATCCCTGACCTCGGAGGCACTGTGCTGTCTGTCCCCCAAGCTGATCAGTTTCAGCACGGCCTGCTGACATCTCCCCACGCCAGTGTTACAGTGTTTTCCGCTAGTAGCTGGGGTGGAGGTTGCAGCATCGTAGGGTTTCAGTCTACTCCTGCCATGAATTTTGGCCTGGGAGAGGAGATAGGCCACCCCAGTTTGCACCCGGGGACCAGACTCCACCACATTCACCCTGCCTGTCATTAAAGATAAGCACTGCAGCATCCCTGACCACAGGCGCTTGTCCATGTGTCGGTGGTCAAGTGGACCTTGCAGCAAAGCGCAGAGCTCTGGGCCCCACTGATGTTATGGGACACATGCAGGCGCAAGGCAGGGACAGCACACCAAGAGAAGTAGTAACGGCTAGGCCCAGCATAGGGAGGTGCCCCAGCTGCCATCTGCTGACGGAAGGCCTGGGTCTCCAGAAGCATAAACAAACACCAACATCTCCAGGGCCAGCAGTTTATCGATGAGGCTGTTAAAGGCTTGGGCATGGGGGTGGGTTGTGTTGTACTTCTGCCTGCAATGAAAAGCTTGGTAAATGTGGAGTGGCTGGGAAGAGGCGCATGATGGTGCAGGCCAAAAGGGCGCATGAGGGTGAACTCCCCAATGTGTCAGAGATAGGTGTGTAGGTGTCCTTGCATCATATACTTGCACCATATTTGGCTTTGGAAGTTAATTTTGTGCCAAAAAGTGGTTAAGACAGCGATCCCTCAGCTACTCCCGTTACACTGTCTAGTGAAATTACCATCTTTGGAAGTGGACCACCACTTGTAAGATCCCAAAGGAAGCAGGCAAGAGATGTGCAGTGCAGAAAAAAAGATGAGAAAATAAGTGTAGGCTGTAGAGCACAGAGGGATCGGAGAGGACAGAGCTGGTGTCGGCCAGGTATTCCCACAACATGTGCCTATACTTGTCCCTCCTGGTGACACTAGGCCCCTGAGTGGCAGTAATTTGTCCAGGGGGGCCATTAACGTGTTCCAGACCTAGGAATAAGTCTTCCAACAGGGTAGAGTTTTGCATGCCTTTGCTTCTACCCACTGTTTTTGCTGCTTAGCTTCCCTCCACATCTACACTGCTTTCACCCCTAAACATCACGCCAGTTTATGCCTTTGTTTCTACCCTGTTTTTTTTGTTGAATTAGCTTCCCTCCACATCTACACTGTTTTAGCCCCTAAACATCACCCCAGTTTATGCTTTTGCTTCTACCCTGTTTTTTTTTTTTGTTGAATTAGCTTCCCTCCACATCTACACTGCTTTAGCCCCTAAACATCACCCCAGTTTATGCCTTTGCTTCTACCCAGGTTTTTTGTTGATTTAGCTTCCCTCTACATCTACACTGCTTTAGCGACTAGACATCACCACTGTCCATGTGGGGTCGGTGGCCTCGTCATCCACCAACTCCTCTTCCAATTGCGCACTGGCCCCTTACTGCAAACCGCACATGACCACAGCTTGCCCTGATGGCAACTGTGTCTCATGATCCCCACTTAGGTTCAGACAAGTCGGTGGCGGGTCCAAAACCCCAAAATTGGAAGGAAATGGCGGATGCTGCAGTATTTCTAACACCTGTTCCTGGTGCTCGGGCCTGGTCTGTGTTGTACCCTGCACCCTGCTTAACGCAGCTGCCATATCCGAAGTTGTGCTGAGCGCATGCTAATGTTTCGTGTCCAGTGCAATGGATGGGATGGGATTTCACATGTCTGCCACCCATGGCCACTCATGGTTGAGCAACTGAGGGAGTTGACTTTGACGAACCCGAGGGTTTTGGAGTTGGAACTACATCAAAGGTCTGTGCTGCTCACACACTCTGCTCAACACATGATATGTTTAGTGCCAGCAGTGTGGAGACGTCGCACAACAGCCGTTGTTTCAGCAGGTACAGGCGTTGTAGGAGTGCATAGAGGCTAGCAGCGGCAACTATACACTTTAAAAACTATCCGCACAAGCGCCACACTTTCACCAGTAGCTCAGGAACATTGGGGTACCTTTTTAAAAAGATTAGCAGCAATGAGTTAAAAACGTGGCCCAGGCATGGAATATGTTGCAGGCTGCCAAGCTACAGAGCCGATCCCAGGTTACGGCCATTATCACACATGACAACATGCCTGGGCCCAGGTGCAGTGGCAAAAACCACATTGCCGTCTCATCGAGGATGGCATGACTCACTTTGTAGGCAGTGTGCTGTCTGGCCCCCAAGCTGATGAGCTTCAGCACGGCCCGCTGACGTCTCCCCACACCAGTGTTGCAGCGTTTCCAGCTCGTAGCTGGGGTCAATTTAACAGCGGAGGAGGGTGGTGTTTCAGCCCTCCTCCCAGGAATGTTGTGTGGGGAGACAAGTCAGGCCACCACATTTTGCGACCCGGTCCACGCCTCAACTACATTCAACCACTGTGCCAAAATTGAAAGGTAGCGTCCCTGTCCGCATGCACTTGTCCATTCGTAACTGGTCACGTGGAACTTTAGGGCTAAGCGCTGAATTTAGGGACCGCCTCATGTTTGGGGGAAAGTGCTGGTGTGGACGGCACAGTGCGGTGGCGCAGTAGACACTCTGCCCAAAAAGGGCAGAGTGTCCCCCAGCCGGGATTCCAACATCTCCTGGGCCAGATTTCTTGAGATGAGGCCGTTGAAGCCTTGGGCATGTGGGTGGGTTGCGCTGTACTTTAGCATGAAATGAAAGGCTTGGGAGATGGGGAGTTGCTGGGAAGAGGCGCATGATGGCGCGGGCAAAAGGAGAAATGGCAGGAAAAGGTGAGGATGAGGGTGAACTCCCCAAAGTGTCAGAGGCAGATGTGGAGGTGTCCTGGCTGCTGGTCTGGACTGCAGCGCCAGCCCTGTCAACAGTGGGAGAGGCAGTGGCCGCCAGGCCAAACGACGATTATCCTGCGCTTGCTCTCACCCACTGAGCCCAGGGCTTGCCTTCCAAATGATGGCACCCGCAAGAGGTGGTGAGATTCCTCTCTGCAGATCTCCAACCCATCTTGGACTTGCAAATTGCACTAAATTTGTCATGTAACTGACATGTATATGATCAGTCTATCCATTGTCTGTTCATTTTGGTGAAAGTCAGCCTGTCAGCTGACAGACAGCTGTGCTTGTCAGTGATGATGCCACCGGCTGCTTGTACCCCCAGTTTTTACTGCTTAGCTTGCCTCCACATCCACACTGCTTTTGCCCCTACACATCACCCCTATCCATGCCTGTGCCTCTAGCCATAAGTCTGCCACCCATGGAAACTCATGGTGCAGAAAGTGAGGGAGCTGACTCTGAGGAACCCTTGGGTTTTGTAGCTGGTACTCCATCAAAGGTCTCTGCTGCTCACACACCCTGCTCAACATACGGTATCTAGGGTTAGATCGTGTGGTGACCTCGCACAACAGTAGGTGCTTCAGGCAGATGTAGGCCTTGCTGGAGTGTATTGCGGCTAGCTCCAGGTACTATAGACTTGGGAAAGTGGGTGTCCAAGTGCCGCACTTTCACCCTTAGGTCAGCTAATTTGGGGTATGTTTTTAAAAATCATTGCACCACTACATTGAACACGTGGGCCAGGCATGGAACGTGTTGGAGGCTGGCAAGCTCCAGAGCCCTCCAACAAGACAAAAAAGCCTGGCCCCAGGGGCAGCAGGGATAAACAAATTGCCATCTCATCCAGGATGGCATCCCTGACCTCAGAGGCAGTGTGCTGTCCGTCTCCCAAGCTGATGAGCTTCAGCCCAGCCTGCTGACGTCTCCCCACACCAGTGTTGCAGCGTTTTCAGCTCGTAGCTGGGGTCAATCTAACAGCGGAGGAGGAGGAGGAGGGTGGTGTTTCAGCCCTCCTCCCAGGAATGTTTTGTGGGGAGACAAGTCAGGAAAATTCTTGAAACAGGGGAGAGTTTTGCATCTTTGCCCTTGCTGCCTATGGACATCCCTTTGCCTCTAGCCAACATTTTCCCTGCTTTGCTTGCCTCCACATCCACACTGCTTTTGCCCCTAGACATCACCCCAGTCCATGCCTTAGCTTGTACCCCCAGTTTTTCCTGCTTAGCTTGCCTCCACATCCACACTGCTTTTGCCCCTAGACATCACCCCAGTCCATGCCTTAGCTTGTACCCCCAGTTTTTCCTGCTTAGCTTGCCTCCACATCCACACTGCTTTTGCCCCTAGACATCACCCCAGTCCATGCCTTAGCTTGTACCCCCAGTTTTTCCTGCTTAGCTTGCCTCCACATCCACACTGCTTTTGCCCCTAGACATCACCCCAGTCCATGCCTTAGCTTGTACCCCCAGTTTTTCCTGCTTAGCTTGCCTCCACATCCACACTGCTTTTGCCCCTAGATATCATCCCTATCCATGCCTCTGCCCCTAGCCATAACTCTGCCACCCCTGGAAACTCATGGTGCAGAAACTTTGGGAGCTGACTTTGAGGAACCCTTGGGTTTTGTAGATGGAACTCCATCAAAGGTCTGTGCAGCTCACACACCCTGTTCAAGATATGGTATTGTAGGGTTTCAGCGTGTGTGAATGACGGACAACAGCCTGTGTTTGGACAGATGTAGGCCTTGCTAGAGTGTTTTTAGGCTAGCAGCAACTCCTGTGCACTTGCAAAAGTGGGCCCACAAGCGCCGCATTTTCAACAGTAGCTTCGGTACATTTGGGTATGTTTTCAAAAAACTTTGCACCACTAGGTTAGACGTGGGCCAAACATGGAACGTGTTGGAGGCTGGCAAGCTCCAGAGCCGCTACCAGGTTCCAGCCATTATCACAGGCATAAAAATGCCAGGCCCCAGGTGTAGCAGGGAAAAAAAAATGCCATCTCAGCCAGGATGGCATCCCTGACCTCGGAGGCACTGTGCTGTCTGTCCCCCAAGCTGATGAGCTTCAGCACCGCCTGCTGACGTCTCCCCACACCAGTGTTTTAGCGTTTGCCGCTAGTAGCTGGGGTGGAGGTTGCAGCGTCGTAGGGTTTCAGTCTACTCCTGCCATGAATTTTGGCCTGGGAGAGGAGATAGGGTACCTCAGTTTGCACCCCGGGACCTGACTCCACCACATTCACCCTGCCTGTCCTTAAAGATAAGCAGCATCCCTGACCACAGGCGCTTGTCCAAGTGTCGGTGGTCAAGTGGACCTTGCAGCAAAGCGCGGAACTAAGGGCCCACATGATGTTGAGTGACACGTGCTGGTGCAAGGCGGGGACGCCACACCGGGAGAAGTTGTGACGGCTAGGGACGGCATAGTGAGGTGCCACAGTTGCCATCAGGTCCGGGAAGGCGGGAGTTTCAACAAGCCGGAACGCCAACCTCTCCTGGGCCAGCAGTTTAGCGATGTTGGCGTTCTAGGCTTGCGTGGGTGGGTGGTTAGCGGTGTATTTCTGCCGGCGCTCCAATGTCTGAGAGATGGTGGGTTGTTATAAAGAAGCGCCTGATGGTGCCTTTGATGGTGCAGGAGAAGGAGATAAGACAGAAACAGGGGAGGATGAGGGAGAAGTCAACAAAGTGGCAGAGGCAGATGAAGTGATGTCCTGGCTCGTCCTCTGGAGTGCATCGCCAGCACTGTGAGCAGAGGCAGTGGCATGAACGGCGGGCGATGTTTGTCCTGCCGTTGCTGCCTGCCACTGATTCCATTGCTTGGATTCCAAATGACGGTGCATTGAAGTGGTGGACAGGTTGCTCTTCTCAGGGCCCCTACTTGATTTCGAGAGGCAAATTGTGTAGACGACACTATATCTGTCCTCGGCGCATTCCTTGAAAAAACTCTACACCTTCAAGAAACGTGCCCTCGATGGGGGAGTTTTTCTGGGCTGGGTACAAAAGGGAACATCTTCGGACATTTCGGGTCTGGCCTGGCTTCGGCAAAGCAGCTGACCTCTGCCTCTGGACATGTCTCTGCCTCTAGCTACCCTTTTTGGTGCTGCACCTGCCTCAACATCCACACTACTTTCCCAGCTTGACATCCGACTTGTCCAGGTGGGGTCGGTGTCCTCGTCGTCCACCACCTCCTCTTCCAACTCCTGTCTCGCCTCCTCCTCCTGCACAATGCGCATGTCAACTGGCTGCCCTGACAGCAACTGCGTCTCATCGTCGTCGATGAGGGTGGGTTGCTGGTCATCCGCCACCAAATCGACCGGAGATGGAATGGAGGAGACTCTAGTGTTTGAGCATCTGGACACAGATACTCGTCTGTTAGGTCCGTGGAATCGCGAAATGGAGGGGCAGGTTGCGGTACAGTCAAAGGAAGGGAGAACAGCTCTGAGGAGCAGGGACAGTTGGGGTTATTGTTCTGGGAAGATTGGGAATTTTGGGTGGAAGGAGGACAAGACTGTTGGGTAAGAGGAGGTAGAGGCTGACTGGCTGGTGGACAATGTGCTTTAAGCGTTATCCGACAGCCATTGCAAGACCTGTTCCTGGTTCTCAGGCCTACTAATCTTTGTACCATTCAGCCTAGTTAATGTGGAACTTTTGTGCAAAGCGCAGAACTTAGGGCCCGCCTGATGTTAAGGGACACACGCTGGTACAAGGCTCAACTCATCCTAAGTGCCAAAAACACTGCTGGTGCAAGGCTCTACTCATGCCAAGGGCCTCAATCTCTGCTGGTAGCTCAGCTTAAGGTCCTGTAACTTTGTTTGGAAGGGCTCATGTTAAGGGCTAGAAAAGTGAATTTTGGAAGGTCTTACCACATCACACACACACACACACACACACTCAAAATGACAGTTAAGGGTGAGGGCTTTTGGAATTCCCATTGCCTATTCCATTTGTGGTTGTCATGGGGAACGTGATTTAAAGGGGTGGTTGTTACTGTTTGTTGAGCTTAAATTGGGGTTTGTGTCCATCCATTTGGGGAGTAAAGAAGGTTTCCAGGTATTTTCCCACTTTGATAGAGGTTTTTTTGAATGTGGAAAGTGTGTAGTTGTTAGGCTGTGATGTTGGGGTAATAGAGGGTCTTTGGTGTGTTAGATGCCCCCAGACATGCTTCCCCTGCTGTCCCAGTGTCATTCCAGAGGTGTTGGCATCATTTCCTGGGGTGTCATAGTGGACTTGGTGACCCTCCAGACACGGATTTGGGTTTCCCCCTTAACGAGTATCTGTTCCCCATAGACTATAATGGGGTTCGAAACCCGTTCGAACACACGAATCGAATTTCGAACCTCGAACATTTTAGTGTTCGCTCATCTCTAATAATAAGATAAGACAATCCTTTCATAGTCACACCATAGGGAAATTTCAGTGTGTAACGGCAGCATGATAATACAGATACAGGATAATAACAAGTAATATATTACAGAAGGAGACACACATAAGCGCAGAATAGCAGATAGGAGATAAAATACTAGGAGTCATACCAGCTAAAAAAAACAAAAAAGAAGACTTCAGGATCAATTACTTCTGTGTGTGGAGTCATCTTCGCTTCGTCTGATGTAGATTATAGAGCCTGACCATGATTGGAAGGAAGCACTCGCGATAGCGCTCCTTCTCACACTTGGGGTGAAGCACTCGGTCACTGACAGTACTGCCAAGTTCTGTCAAGGCCTCATACATGGGGTAGGATTTATTCTTCTGCTGCAGCTCACCAGTGACAGTGTCATTCTGTCACCCTCCACCCATACTGGGTCCAGGGGGCTCCCCAGGACAGAGCTGGCCCTTCTGATCAACCTGTCAAGTATATTCCTGTCTCTGGTTGATATACTGCTCCCCTAGAAGGCTACAGCGAAAAAGATGGTGGAAGCAACCACAATATTGAAAAGAAGTGCCCCTTGGGCTCCTAAGGCACTCAGTCTCCTGTGCAGATAGAGCCTGCTGTGGCCCTTTCTGTGCAGCGCTTCCAGGTGATCGTCCCAGTCCAGCTTATTATTGAGGAGCACACCCAGATACTTATAGGTCCTGACTATCTCAATACCTGACCCTTGAATCACCACTGGAATCGGAGCACTTCTCCACTTACTACAGTCCACCATCATCTCCTTGGTCTTCCCGTTATAAATCCTGAGATAGTTCCGCTGGCACCAGTCCACAAAATCCCGGTTTAAGTCTCTGTACTCCCTAACGTCTCTGTCTGTGATGAGGCCTGTAATACTGTGCCTGGGGGCCACCATGGGACATATTACTGTGATCGGGGTTGGAGGTGGGGGGGCATGACAAATGTACGCCATGTACGCCCAGCCATTCCTAGTTAGCCACTGATGAGATCAGTTAGAGTATGGAACTAGCTGCTACTGGATGTTATAATGGCCAATACCTTGTACACATTGAGGAGAAGCCTATGGATGTTTGTTTTTATTTAATGTAAAATATTACAAATTGTGGGAAGTAAGATTTTGTGATGGGGCATAGATCCAGGGATTTATTCCTATTGCCATATTTGAATTTTCCACTAATATGGGGCAATTGTTTTGGCTTCCTTCTGATCAACATAGTAGGATGATAGGATGGACTGGGTGGACTTTATCTGGTCTTATCCACTATGTTACTATGTTACATTTTATTGAACTAATTGTAATAAATGTCCATCCTATCATATATGTTTTTATGATTATTGTATACATTGATGGTTTGGATGACAACAATTTGTCCATAGTACGAAGCACAGATGTGGAAATTAGTAGATTTATATTGCGTTAGTAATGTTCCACGGATTTCTCAGGGTTACATCATCATGTAACAAAAGATGAACAACCTTATCAGGATAGACATGGTGTTACGGAAACTGTCATCTAGCACAATCTGTGTGTTTTCTCTCCATGCGTGTGGGTGACCGGCGTAACCCAGGTGTTGAGCGCACACTTCTTGCACACAATAGCTTTATACATAATATAGCAGCCAGCAATGTGGCAATCCGCACAGGGTTTAGTATTCGTTTTGTTGTTGTATGTTTGAAAAGCAGATGTTACGTGTGAATCAAATGCAGAAAAATGTCAGTTTCGCTAAGTCTAGTGATGGATGATACAGCATGGTCTACTGAGAACAGTGAACAGCTGGGGAGG
This sequence comes from Leptodactylus fuscus, assembly GCF_031893055.1. Lineage (NCBI taxonomy): Eukaryota > Metazoa > Chordata > Amphibia > Anura > Leptodactylidae > Leptodactylus > Leptodactylus fuscus. The sequence continues at coordinate 46,993,921 of NC_134269.1, forward strand.
TGAACAGGACACCACAACCGAATGTATCAAAGCTGTCTCAGAAACAAAACTGGTCTTTTTGTCCATGGTAACCAATCAGAATTCAGCTTTTGTTTAATGAGGAATCAGACTCTGATTGGTTATTATGGGCAACAAGGTCGCTCTTGTCCAAGACTACGGGAACTCATAATCAGACTGTAAAGTGTTTATTACGGGATCATGCACATAGAAAAATGTGGCGGACTCTCACAGGATGTTCCCTCGCCATAAATAGGTCACACGTAATGGATGACTGTGGGTAGTCTCCTTGATTAAGGTTGATTATCCTCCGAGGGGGGATGACTTATTGTAATACACACATATCTAATATAAATTGTGCGCAAAATGCAAGACCGGGTCACTTATGACAAATGGGAATGCGTCCAAGGCAATGTGACTTAAACACCACATGTGCCCCAAGGGGAGTACTAGTCATTATTAAATTAGAGAAAGATGTTTTTTTCAGAAATATTCTGTCATGTCTGCCATCTACAGGAGTGGATTATACCGCAGCTGGGTTATCTGAGGTATGGGCATCTATATACCACTAATGTAGGATTGTCTATGGGTACATAGAAAGACAATGGGTGTTGCTATTGCTCCAAAGAGTATTTGCATACCCTGTTTCCCCGAAAATAAGACGGTGTCTTATATTAATTTTCGCTCCCAAAGATGCGCCATGTCTTATTTTCAGGGGGTGTCTTATTTTTTTCAAAGAAGAATTCACATATATTGCTAAATATAAAAATTAACATTTATTAAATACTGTACAGTATAAAAATATTTTTATAGATTTGTAGAGCAGGCGATTTTGGACACAGGGATACCTAACATGTACGGTATGTGTTTCACAGTATTTACATACTTTTATATGTGTTCTAGGGAAATGGGTTGATTTGAATTTGTAATACTTTTATTATATATATATATATATATATATATATATATATATATATATTTTTTTTTTTTGCATTTATTAACCCCCTGTAATACATTACAGACAGGCAACCTGCCTTCAAAAGAAATTACAATTTTTTGCAATGCAATTGCAAAGGTCTTATCACTAATGCAATGCAATGCATTAGTGATCAGACCTTTGCAATTGCACTGCAAAAAAAATCGTCATTTCTTTTGCAGGCTGCATAGACCAGCCTGCAAAAGAAAAGCACTGCAGACAGGCCGGGGAGCCTTTATAAGGCTGCCGGCTGTCATGCCAACATGACGTCGGCCCTGGAGCATGCTCCTGGTGCCGGCGATCACCGGCGCCAGAAGGGTTAATGCCCACGGTCGGTGTGGGCACCGACCGAAGGCATTAGCGCTGGATGTCTGCTGACACCAGGCGGCTATGGCGGCCGCCCAACTCCCGGGTGGCCGGCACAGTTAAAGACCGGAGGCATTAGTGCTGGATGTCTGCTGACACCAGCAGACACAAGGCGGCTATGGCGGCCGCCCGACTCCCGCCCGGGTGTTTAACTATGCCGGCCACCCGGGAGTCGGGTGGCCGCCATAGCCGCCTTGTGTCTGCTGGTGTCAGCAGACATCCAGCACTAATGCCTCCAGTCGGTGCCTACACACGCTCCCATAGAAATGAATGGAAGCGCCCGGCACGCCCATTAACCCCCCGCTTGCCGGCTACTTCCATTCATTTCTATTCACTACGCCTTACTTTCAGGGGAGCGCCTTATATTAGGCAAGGCAGCAAAATGTCTGCCATGCCTTACTTTCGGGGTACGTCCTATTTTCGGGGAAACAGGGTATTGATAAAGATGTTAATATCTTTGTAATGGAAGAACCGATTCACAAGGGGAAACATTGTGTGATTCAGGTAACCCTAAGCTATCTATCTGCAGGGTTGCGGTGGTAGAATACCTTTGACGTCTTTGATTACAGTCAATGAATGTGTGTTAACCGGTGGCCATGAATGAACCGTGAATGGGCTGTTCACCCATGCACTGTCTGTGCTTCTGCGACCCCTTTCATTCAATGAATAGGAGCCGCAGAAACAGAGCTGGAACTGGACCTGTTCCAAATTTTGTGGCCAAGACTGTAATTCACGGTCATGTGTACGGACTCATAGAAATGAATGGGTGGGTGTGCTATCTAGGAAAAACCCAGATAACACACTGACCTAGCACACGGTGGTCTACAAGGGGGCTAAGGGCCAGACTTAGAAGTAAATAGGTACAAGAGGCTTGATGAATGAACCCGATGTACCAAACTAGGATAGAGTGCAATTTGCAGAAGAAGCTAAGGCCTGGTTCACATCTACGTTCAGGTTTCCATTTGGGGAGTTCGCTTGGGTACCCCCTGAACAGAAACCTATACACATAGAAAAGTGGTTACCTGGGAAAACACGTGGACCCCATAGACTATACTGGGGTCCGTGTGGTTTCTTCTTGGTTTCCGCATGAAACAAGCACCTATTCTCTCCACGTTTCATGCGGAAACTCAACGGAAACCACAAGCAAGCATGAAATAGGTGTTTACTTGCTAAAGTTTTTCCTGGGTTTTCCAGAAATAGAACCACTCTTATATGAGTTTATAAAATATTAAGGCTCAGTCCAATTCTATTAAATAGAGTGAAAAGGGTTATTCAACGTTTTAAAATTGCTGTTCCATCAATAGGATTGGCCACCAATTTTAGATTGGCAGGGATCCTGAAATGCTTCCCGACGCTGGCACAAGCTGTATTGCTCAATGCTTTTAATAGCAGCTGTAGTGAGTACCAAAGACTTGAATGGGACAAAGGCTGCAGAACTCACTACAATAGTGAGTACAGTGAGTAAGCACTGCAGCTTGTCCCGGCATGAGGATATAGATGATCTTTACGGTCCTGGAAGTCAGATCCACACCTATCTAAAATTGCTGTCCTATCACATTGATAGAACATCAATCTTTAGGCTCTGTTCACATTCACCATAGTTATTCTACTCTATTCTATTCTATTCTACTATAACAGGTCAGAAAACAAAAAATACCAAAGCTCTCTGCTATGTGAATGTACTCCAACAGTACCCAATAGACCCTGTTGAATAGGAAGGGGCTATTGGATTTCCATTAGAGAGCCTGCTTGGTATTTTACTGTATGTGACAATCTTTTTTAACCAAATCTGTGGACACATACCATGGGCTAGAGCAGTGTTTCTGGAGAATAGAAAAATCCTGACATCTTTAGAGATGAGCGAACACTGTTCGGAACAGCCATTCCGAACAGCACACTCCCATAGGAATGAATGGACGTAGCCGGCACGCGGGGGGTTAAGCGACCGGCCGCCGGCAAAGTATACGTGCCAGCTGCTTCCATTCATTTCTATGGGAGCGTGCTGTTCGGAACGGCTGATCTGAACAGTGTTCACTCATCTCTAATCTTCACATGTCCACCACTAAAACTAAAATAGTTATCTCAGTGTTCAGATACAGGGAGCCTGTCAGCAGACCGCAGCATATCAACCCTTCCCTGCAGATAGATAGTCACCTGAATCAAACACTGATACCCTTTGTGCACCCATTGCCGATATATTGCTGTTTTCATCGATATGCAAATGAGTTTTAGAAATCGTAACATGTGTGTTATGGAATGATCAACTTTAAAAAAAAAAAAATTATATGGCAGACTGAATTTATATTGAGAACAACTGGAGCTCTTAACAAAAGCAACACAATGGTGGATAGTTGAGGGTGGACAGATCTGTTTGAGGGACGTCTGGATGCCGCAGTGGGACAATAGGACATATTGAGGAGAAGATCACTACCGTACGGTATATCAGTTGAGATGGTTTGGAATGTACAAATATGTCATGATAATGAATGAATGTAACATTCGCCATACTGTATAATGGAAGTAAGAATGTTATGAAATAAAATGAAGACTGTGACAGGACAACAACAGGGGATTAACTGAATCCGTCAGTACATTCAGACACCTAGAATATATCTGCTGAGACAAGAATGCTACATTACTTGTCTTGTTTGTGTTTATGAAGAGACAGTGTGAGAATAGCCGCGAACCCTCCTGGTGATTTCACCTATCAAGTAATGGTCCTACTGGGAGACAGCTTGAGTTATTATTGGGATTTGTGGGTAGGATTAGGTAAGCAGCAGGCTCAGGACTCCAGAAGATCTTTTAATCATAAAACTAGGTCATCACCCTCATGATGTTATTGCTTTATGATGAAACATACAATGCAGGCCACAAGATTCTGTCTCACGGTGTCCTTCTTCTGTCAAGCGGTGCATTATACATTCCATCTTTCCCATTATCCCTGAGTAATATTGATGGGAAGACCCATAAGGGCAAAGGACTTGGACTTTTTCTCTGCTAGCAATCAATCTAAAAGAATCCCTGGCTTCATCTGAGTTTACACCGCCAAGGACTGCTGCACAGGTTTACAAAGCGGAAAAGCCAGAAATCTTCTAGCCGTGTTGTTCAGGGTAAGGGCACGAGCTCTTAGATGTGTTCAAGTCTCTTTTTAGCTGCAAAACTTGCAAACAAATAGCAACTCTCTGTTGCTTATTACGTCTGCAACACGACCATACTCATGACTTGGGGATGAGGCTATTGTTTCCTCAATTTCGTTACCTGGACCTTACCTCCACCTTTACCACCCTTCCTCACTTGGTTCCCAATAACGACTCTGACACCCATATTGGATTTTAAAATTTGGCCTTTGGATTTATTAACACAATAATGAATAAAGAAACACGTTAACATACAGATAGCCCGCCATAAACGGGCGATAATATAAATACCCGTACATTATTATCCTAGAACATTTATTACTAAGTAAGATTACACAACCTTGAAGTGCAAAACAGCAAAACAGTAAACAGAATGGCGAGAGGCACCGAGTCATCTACCCAGGCGAGGAACCCATCCCCGGGTAGCTATAATTACTTTAAGACACGCAAATCCTGACCCCTGAGGGACCTAAGCCCAACTAGAGGACAACACCAGGCTTCCACCCTCAAACCACAGGATCTCCAAGCCTCTCACCCCCCAGTAACCCCCGCAACCCCCAGCCGTCGAGCCAACCAAAACCAGGCGGGTGGGTGAGCCATTCACTATTGTGACCTAAGCTAGACTGAGCTGTCGCCCGTGCCCCCACTATAATACCTCTGACCCCTCCCCTTATTTTCCCGCTCCTAAACAAACCTTTCCTTGACCCTTTCGGTTCCAGAACCCTCCACCCAGTCATGTGGGCCCTGTCTCCAAGTGTCTAGGGCCTGTCTGTCCTGCAAACACGGTCTGCACACGGGCCATATTTCCCAGACTGAGCACGACGGTATGCATGGAACCTACTGCAGCAAGCTCCTGAACGGTCCCATCACTACTGTACTAGCCTGACATCTATATGTTAGTCTATTACAGTAATGATCAGACTGTTCGAGAGGTCACTACATCATGTCTCCCAATGACGCAATGTGTTCCATGGACATTGTCATGTGCAAGAGTATTGGGATAAAGTAACCTTGCTACTGTAGATAGACCTGCACCAGAAAACCATGCTAGTTTGTCATGCTGCTGTGGAACCCAGCATGCCATCCTTATACATTGATGGAAGGGTTTGTGATACACCCCTTGCATTTAAAGGGAGTCTGTCATCCATAATTCAGAATATCAACCAAGACCTGCAAATAGATAGGTTAGGGTCACTTGAATCAAACAGTATTTTCCCATTATGAACTGATTCCTCTGGTGCTAAGATATTGCTGTTTATGGCAATATGTAAATGAGCTCTTTGAAACAACAAGACTGTTATGTCACATCTTTGCAGCAATGGCAAGGCCTCCATTGCTACAAAAAGATAATATGTATATTGACAATAATGGTGATATCCTAGTAACAGAGATAGCGATTCACAAAAGGAAAACAGTTTGATTCAGGTGACATTAACCTATCTATCTGTAAGGCTGGGTGGATATGCTGGGTTTGGTGACAGACTCCCTTTAACCACTTCAGGACCAGGCTATTTTCCTTGGTTCAGGACCCAACACCTTTTAGGATCTTTGTACATGTGTTTTTGAGGGCTATAACATGTTTATTATTATTATTATTATTATTATTATTATTATTATTATTATTATTTTAGGTTATAAAAATAAATTTTCCTTTTTTTTTAGGTGGCTTTATTTTTCTGTTTTTATTTTTTAATGTATTTTCTTTGTTTTAAGATCAGGAAAAATTCAAACAAAAGAGGAAGGGAAATGTATCTATTTCTCACATTTTTCTAGTGCTACTATAAAAAAAAAAAATTAAATAGTCACACAGTGTTATGTTGCCGGGTGGGCTAGAACCTGTGAATTTTATTTTGTGCTTTATTTATCTACCGTATTTTTCGGACTATAAGACGCACTTTTTTTCCCCCAAATTTGGGGGGAAAAGAAGGGTGCGTCTTATAGTCCGAATGTGGCGCCTGGCACCCGCTGTAATAGAGAGGCGGATGCCGGAAAGGGATAGATGCAGGTGCCGGGGCCTGAGACATCGCTGCGCTCCTCTGCCCTGCGTGAAGCCAGCAGCGGCAGGGGCGATGCTATTCCGCTCCTCCGTCCCCCCGCCGCTGGCTTCATGCAGGGCAGAGGAGTGTAGCGATGTCTCAGGCCCCGGCACCTGTGTTGGCGTCTATCCCTCCCCGGCATCCACCTCTCTAGTACAGCGGATGCCGGGTCAATATCGGTGGCCCCTTCTCCCCCGGGGCCGGTCCCCACCGGCCCCGTACCTGTGAAGTTGCAGGCCGGCTCCTGCACGGCGATATCGCAGGAGCCGACCTGTTCGGGTGAGAGCCGGGAGCCTAATGAGGCTCCCAGGCCTGTCACGGCTATATTAGTATTGCGGCTGGTCTCTATGACCAGCCGTAATACTAATAGACACAATGTCCCATAGACGGCAATACAGTTGTATTGCCGTCTATGGGACTTGCAATCAAGTGACCGCAGGTTCAAGCCCTCGGGGGGGAATAAAATAGTAAAAAAAAAATACAAGGTGATCTAAGCAATAGATATTCCCCAAAATGGTATAACTAAAAAGTACAGCTGGCCCCGCAAAAAAAAACACTCTATGCATCCCCGTACAGCTGCAGGGTCACCTGTCAATGTGGCCTTGCAGCTGTTGCAAAACTACAACTCCCATATATTAAATATTTTACCATTTTTTGCTTCAAAATTTTTTTTCCCTATTTTCCTCCTCTAAAACCTAGGTGCGTCTTATATTTTTAACAATTTTTTGTTTTTGCTGATTTCATCTGTTCACATAGGTTCACATCTGCATCGCAGATTCCAACGAAAATTGGCAGATAGAAAAGTCCTGCACGGAGGACTGTTGCAGTATAAAAACAGCGAAAACTTGATTGACACCCGATGCAGTGTCATTATAGTCTTCACGGTATGTGGGTATCCATGCATATTTGCTGTTTTAGCAGACTGACTCTAAAGTCCAAAGCTAGTATGAACCTAGCCTAACTGTAGTGATACATTAGCCCCAGTTACAGGAGAAACGCAGCCTCCTATGCTATACCATAGAACTGATCTGGGTCTTCAGACTAGGACATATCAGCGCACACATTTTCCGGCCTATAGTGGTCATATAACCATTGGACGGAAATTCGAGCTGCATTATGGCGACTCTTATATCTGTGCACATGGTGCTCATTGGGTGCTGTGTACACAGCGATCAGGCAGAGATGGCAATAAAATGTCCCTGCCTTCTCTATGGAAAATCCATCTATAATAACAGCCAGCATCCCGATCCTACAGTTTGCGCAGGCTGCTGCGATTTCTAGATCCAGAACATTTGTTTTGCTAGTAAGGTGTTTGGAAGAGGATACAAAGAACCCTTTAGTGCATAGAACATGGCATGTGGCCTGGTTGTGGCTCCTAACTTGCAGGCAGCCAAATGCTGCAACAGCAACAGGTGTAGACTGAATTGGACAAGAAAGTATTTAGACATAGTCGAGTGTCAGAGGCAATACCTAAAGTAATCAGAAGGAAGCAGAGAAATCCAAGAAACCAGGCAGTCGGCAAAATCCAGGAACAGAGTAGGGAAATAGACAGGAGCTCATGTGCACAGGGTTGTAGCACAGTTCTATGGCTAGAGGTTTGATTTCAAGTGTAAATATCGTGAGAGAAAGACGGCATCCCTGGCAAGCGCCACAATGAATATATATATAGGTGAGTGGGTGTGTCGGGACTTTAAAGTATACAATGGGGTCACAATAAAGTGCACGTAGAGCATGTTGAAAGTGTCCCGTGATACTGATGAACCGGGCAGAAAAAAGGAACCCATTGAAGTCAATGGGAGGTTTTTTCCCGTGCGGATTCTGACGTGAATTCCGCATCAGATCCTGTGCATGGAAACTCCTTGTGAATTCCCCCTTAGGGTGCGTTCACACAATGTAATGTGTGATGTGGCACGTATACGGCGTGGATTTAAGTTAGAATGAGTTAATTGATAGAAAATAAAAAAAACTGATAGAAAGTAATAATCCGTATTATTCTGCTCAACAAAGAGGGTTTCTCTCCTCCTAACCTGGTTTGCACGCCGTATATGCTCCTATTGTTTTCAATGGGAGTTAGGATCATATACGTCGCGTTATTTTGCGGCCGTGATTTTGCGGCCGCAAAATAACACGGCGTATATGATTCTAACCCCATTGAAATCAATGGGAGCGTTTACGGCATACGAGCGCTCCCCATAGAAATGATTGGGCTGCTTTTTTCACTACGAGCAGTCCCATTGAAGTGAATGGGATGTGCTGGCGTGTACGGCTAGCTCTGCTCATGCCGAGCCGTACACGCGGGCACTTCCCATTCACTTCAATGGGACTGCTCGTAGTGAAAAAAGCAGCCCAATCATTTCTATGGGGAGCGCTCGTATGCCGGCTCCCATAGAAATGAATGGGAACTGCTTTATACACCGCTGATTCTGAACGTGTTTTACGTTCAGAATAAGCTGCCGTTTACGTAGTGTGAACTCACCCTAAGAGAGGATTTCAGGCAGAAAACAGCAACATTATTAAATAAAGTGAGTTACATTTTTGTCCAGAATCGCATGTTTCATTAAAAGAGACTAAGTTGTCTGATAAGATTTAAGTCCACGAATGAGTTAATTGATACAAAATAAAAAAAAAACTGATAGAAAGTAATAAACCGAATTATTCTGCTCAGCAAAGAGGGTTTCTCTCCTCCTAACCTGGTTTTCTATTTTTGCATTTATTAAGTCTACATAAGTATAATCTTGCAAATATTTTTCTTGCTTTTATTGTTTTACACCACTTTCACTGGACATGGACTTGGTCTATCGAGAAGGGACATTGCAAATATATTAGAATTTATACCAGAAACTTCCATGAATATCAGCTGGAATAAATGTGACTCTTTGGTTCCTCTTAATACATTAGGCACATCTCACTCTAATCATCCCACAAAGTGCTGTGTTTTCGGGAAACTAAATTTTCCTTTGTGATATTACATGTCCCTTTAATATTTCAGAATATATTGATATTTCAATCCATACATTTGCAGAAGGGACATTTGTTAGTTGTAAAAATCAAAGTACAGAAACCTATTGTTGGTTGTTATGTTTTGTAGAAGCATTTGTAGCAAAGTAAAAAAGGGTAGCCAGCTTTTATGTGTATATGGAAAAACATGGTTTTTTTTTTAGTATTTAATAAGTGTCCATATAATGGAAGAAAACAAAATAAATGAAGCTTAGTTAGCTTTTACCCAGCAGGTGGGCAGTAGAAAAGAAATGACATTTGGAAGCCTTTGAAAGAACAGGACACAGCATTTAGATACCAAAAGCAAACAATATAGGATGTGCCCCCTCCCTCCCTTATCCACATACAGTTCACTTGCTTTCGGATGAGTTTTACCTTTCCAATAGCACAATGGCAGTATCTAATGTACCTCATTACTAATAGACAGGAATCATTACAAACGCACTATGGCTCAGGGAAACACGTTGGCTTAGTGGTTAGCACTGCAGCCTTGCAGTGCTGGAGTCGAATCCTGCCAGGAACAACATTATTTATGCTTACTTATATAGCACCATCATATTCTGCAGCACTTTACAGATATTGTCAGTCACTGTCCCATATAGGGCTCACATTCTACAGTCCCTATCAGTATGTCTTTGGAGTGTGGGAGGAAACTGGAGTACCCGGAGGAAACCCACACAAACACAGGGAAAACATACAAACTCCTTGCAGATGTTGCCTTTGGCAGGATTTGAACCTAGGACTCCAGTGCTACAAGGCTGTAGTGCTAACCACTGAGCCACCGTGCTGCCCTGCAAGGAGTTTGTATGTTCTCCCTGTGTTTGTGTGGATTTCCTCCCATAATACAAAGATATATTGATATGAAAAAAAAGTACATTGTGAGCCCTATATGGGGATCACAATCTACAGGAAAAAAAGCACAATATGGTTCAAATATTCCTTTGTTCCAATAGTTCAAGCTCTTGTAAGAGGCTGGATAGAAAAGATTTCATATTGTACCCACAGTAAGGTCTATTGATAGGGATGAAGAGCCAGCAGTCACACCAATAGCGATATCGCAGCATAGAGATAAGAAAGTGAAAGTTTAAAGGGATTCTTTGAGCTAAAAATATTTATAACCTATACTAGCGATAGATCCTTAAAACTGGATTGGTATGGCCGGGTTCACACGGAGTATTTTGGTTCGTAATGTGGAACGTAGACGCCGTGGGAGCTTTTGCGGGCCGTATATGCTCCCATTGCTTTCAATGGGAGCCGGTACCATATACGCGGCGCTATTTTGCGGCCATATGCAGTTTGGCGACTGATGCCAACGCTATTGGACATGCTGCTGTTGCCTACAAAACACTTGGGAAATGTCATTATTAAATGGATTTACACATTCTAAGTAAAATTGGGAGAACCTTCGAGAGTCCAAAGGATGCGGCAACATAAGCATCTATAATTACCTTGCCACAAATCTCTAGAGCTACCTCTGGCTTGTTCTTGAGCGTCATGTGGTTGGTACATCCCATGTAACCATTGTGGACCAACCATTGGTCTAATCAGTCTACTGCTGGGGCACAATAGCCAAAAGGCCAGAACAGGACACCAAGCGACAGCTAGATGTTGGGAGGCAACCCAGGAATGATAAAGCAGCGTTAGCATAGGTGTTTATTATGTTGCGGCACCACCCTTGGGTCTCCGCTTATTATACTCTAAGTTCTAAAGAGATGACAGACTATAATGATGAACTTCAAAAATAACAAATGCAACATTTTGAAAATTTGGGTCAAATACAATTCGATTCAAAGCAGTTCACTCATCTCTAATTCAGAATAGTTTGCTCATTAGGTTCGCAGTTTTCAATTAACTATTTTTGCCATTTTTTTTCCTCCCCATGTCTATAAAGTAACATCACAAAAAGACGAACCAGAGTTAAATACAGTTCTTGCCTCCGGAACAATTAAAACATTTTTCTTTTTTGTCACAGGTGTGAATTGTTCTTTAAGTTGTTAATCAATCTGGTTAGTAATCATGGCGCCGTTTTCCTTCAGCTGCTTTAACGCCTCATTTGCAGATTTAGAACACACTCAACAGTGAAGCCCTGTGGACCCGGCGAAGTTATTACAGAGTGCGCTCCCTCCACACAGTCGAGCTTTCAAATATGTGAGAGAATTGATTCCTCCAAGGAACCAAAGGCTTATTTTGCACATTTAAAGTAGGAAAAGTTCTCACCTGTCGTAGCAGAGACTTCAAGCATCATTCCAAGGCAATGCTAAGTGAAAATATAATTGGAATTTAAGTCAGATCATTGACTCCTCCCAAACTTATATACTATAATTCCTTCTAACCAAAAAATGTAAGGAAATGGAATGCAGGTAAAAGCATGTTATCACTTGACTCAAAGCAGTTACCCTGGTAATGACATTTGTGGGGTCAATATTGTTCTGTATTATGGAGTCCAATGCATTTCGTATGTCTCCCTATGGCACAGTGTTACTGAGGGATTCTAATTCATAATATGGGTGTAAGGATTGTGCAGTAACTGCGGCCATGATATGGACGTCGCTGTCTGTTCCTCTGCACAATCCAGGGTTGCAGGGGCTAATTTGCCTTGCAACAGCTGGGCATGGTTGACTGGTTGATCAACATGTGTGTCGACCAATGGATGCTTGGATTGGGCAGCTGGGCTTTTTGCTGGTGACCGCCCCTTGCCTATATAAGGGGGCTAGTCTGGACGCCCGGCGCTCTAAGATCAAATTCAAATCCTAATCTGGATTGATGTGTGTGTGGTGCTTGGGTTCCAGCCTGTCAACACTTGCCATTTATAGTTGGGCAGAATGCTGCCTTGTGTGTATGAGTGTGTCTGTCAGGATTCACACTGACCAGTTGTTAGGCTGTAGCTGCATTGGGGGTTGGGTGGCTGAAAGCACACAGGGTTTGTTGGTCTCTGGCTAGTCCAGGAGTGCTGGCTAGCCAGTTAGTTTATTTGTGAGGCTGCTCTGACTGCTCAGGGCTCTGTGAATAGTAACAGAGCACACCTGGTCCTTTTATTTAGCTGGCAGTGACAGTAACTTGACAGCGTTCACACCAGGTTGCTTAGCAGTCAGTAGCCCAGAGGGCTCTGTAGGGTTTAGGGTTTTTTTTGTTTTTGTTTTTTTAATAAACCCTGCTAACCATAACAATGGGGTAAAAAGCAAGAGTAGAGTGTAAGGTCCAAAAAGATTATAAAATTATGGAATGGCTGGGTGGAACTCGAGAACTGTGGTGTAGGTTGGTTCAATCCGGGGGAGTAGTTTTTGTAATACAATAGTTATATATAAAAAATATAGCAAAGTTTAACTTGACACTTAAGTCAACAGCTGAATCAGACTTCATAGCCTCACTAGTTTTTCAATGTTTTTATAGCAAGTTATCAGTTTCAAATTAACTTTGCTACATCTCTATTACTAGTTTGCAAGATGTATCCTTCCTTAACTTCTCTCTTTTCTGGTCTCTATAAGTTATAAGATGATCAGCTTTTCTAAACAACATGACCATATTTTAGCTAAAGTAAGGGTAGTTAGTATGAAGTGCCTTTAAGGACTTAAATGTGCCATTTCCTATCTGCAGTATCATTTGTGCAAATGAGAATGGCATTTTGTCATTTGTTTCTAAAAGGTGGGAGGAGCTTAGCTGGTCACTTAGAAACCCTTTATCTAGACAAAGTGTAGTGTATAGTTAGCTAGAGTCACTCTTACATGTTATCAATCTTATCGATACATTTTTGGCCTATTCTGGCCTATTATTAAATTTGGATAAGTCCATGGGGAATTGAGCGTGGAAGGGCTCCTCTCATATATCTGGACTGAAGGTGTTTATTGGATAAGATAAGATAAGATAAGATAATCCTTTAATAGTCCCACCATGGGGAAATTCAGTGTGTTACAGCAGAATGGATAATACAGTAATATTATACAAGAAAGAACACATACAAGCTCATAGCAGATAGAAAACATACTAGGAGTCATAGCAACTAAGAAGAAAAAAGAAAGACACAGGATCATTTAGTTCTCTGTGCGGAGTGATCTTCGCTTGGTCTGATGTTGATTATACAGTCTGACCGTGGTTGGGAGGAAGGATCTCCGATAGTGCTCAATCTCACACTTGGGGTGAAGCAGTCGGTCACTGACAGTACTGCCCAGTGCTATCACCTTCCCATACATGGGATGGGAGTTGTTCTCTAGCATGGAACTCACCATGGACAGTAATAATATTTAGGTTACATTATCACATGAGAATAATTTACATACTATCACACTTCTGATCTTGTATCAGAATTAGGTTTAGAGCCTTGCAGGCAATACAAATCTCTGTGGAAGCCTACATCATCCCAGTCAAACTAGTTGACCTCAAAAATGTCATCCTGCCCCAAAGAAATTTTTAGAGAGCTCAACTCACTCTCCATAATCTACATGTGGATGACTTAATGGGGTTCTCCTCAAATTGGCCAAAAAATAAAACAACAAAATCTCAAATAAAAAAAATTCACCAATTATTGTCCTCCAAGATAGCTGGGAGCGCTATCATAAATGGTGCCGACGCTCCATAAGCAGGATAGTCAGTTCCATCTCTTAGTTCCTTTTCCTACCTGATACCAGTTGAGGTCTGAACTCAGCCCAACAGTTTTTCTACACCAGATGTCATGCAAGGTATCTTTCCGCTTTTATTCTATACAATCTATATGACCGCTGTAACATAGCAGTGCTATTCTTGGTCTTCTGACAATGCCATTGTTGCTCGCTGAATGGTACTCTTGTCATTTGGTTATACGGAATACTTTTATAATCTTTCAATAAAGAGTTAAAATGAATTAATAGTTATTTGCATTAACATAACATAGAATAACCCGAATTTTTACATGCCCAAAGCTTTAATATTTCAATATTCAATAGCCCATATCATTTACCCTGTGCTCATATAATGGTTTTCAGTCACTTGTAATTGTCCAGCTGCTATGAGCTGTGAAAGGACCATATAATTGGGGTGTCTTCCACAGATATGACACCGGTGACGTCAGATGTGTCAGTAAGTGTCATTATAGTTCCAATCAGCTTAATTTGGAATGCCTTGGGTCCCTGGAGGAGATAGCACAGCCTAAGACTTGTCTCACTTAGGCCCCGTCTGCTTCCAGGGTGACACTTTCATATTAGATGAGAGAAGTGTGGTTTCTTCGCCGGCTCAGCCACATGCTCTTTCCTCCCCAAAGGTCTTCTCCGAGCTGTCTGCTCAGTGTTGATAATTACATGCTGGAGCTGTCCTCTCCTCACAGGAATATTCTCTCTTATTAGACTTGTTTTCTTCCTTTTTCGCTCTTTCTACTTAGTCTTAAGAGTTTCCTATCAGATAAAACATGATTTCAGAATCAAGGCTAGAAGACAATCAAGACAGTTACATAATGCAGCTCAAAGCGTTCATTAGTGTCAAGTGTCTCCCAACTCAGCTATGCTATAATGAACTTCCAAGGAGTCATGAGAGTCTTGTGAAATGGAGGAAGAAGAAGGGAAAAACACAATAAATCTATATTACAGAACTATATTAAAGCCCCTTCATATGGGACACATATACACTATAACGTAACATGGATTCTTCATTTCCACTTATAGACAATATCTGCAGTATGTGATCACCTCGAGGCTTCATATGGAGGTGAAAGGTTCACTTTGCCACTGGTGCAGCCACAGGGGTGTAGAGTTAGACGTTGCACCAGGGTCAAAGTGCCTGAGGGGGGTCATTCTACTGAGTCAGCACTATAAATGATATGTGATGGTTGAGGGTTTGTAAACTATTCCTCTGCATTTCACAATGAGACATTTCTTATTCTGGTGTATCCACCTTTATATAATCTCCGGTTTTGTTAATGACTTTAATTTATTCCCAATAATCATCAACTACTAGCAAAATCTTGGAACGGCTGCAATTCATACCCCACTGCTCATTGGGTGGAGCCATTGACATTCAACCAGCGTCGCCATCATTTGCAGTGGTGTCATGAATAAGATAATTGTATTGCTATGGACTGGACAAATCCAGGTTCTGTGTGGGACCTTACAATAGTTTAGTTGGGTATGGAGGCCTCGTGATATGTAATTCAATCCTTCCTTGGTTGTGGAGCAAAACAATATGCTAACTGTTGGTGCAATAATCTGGGGAACCATCATATACGACAGTTGGTCACCCCTAGACACGTACAGCTCAGTGATATGTGCAGGACACGTGTTGTCTCTCATGGCAGAACTTCCAAGTGGTATTGTTCAGCAGGATAATGCTGACCCTCAGACAGTGGTGGATGAGCATTATTAGAAATGTCAACACCAGATTGTAACACTTCCTCAAATTTATCACTAATTGAACATTTATGGAACCAGCTTGGATGCCATCATTGGAAATGTATGAATGTGCAAGACCTACACGTGCAGCTGCAATATCTGTAGCAAATGCAGAATACCATACAGAACCTGTATACCTCTGTGCTTAAACGTATCTCATCTTCCTTATGGGATGTGTCTGGTTTTCCAGATCAGCCCCCTTCATTTCAATGTGGCTGAAATACAATACCAAACCCGGTGCTTGTTTGAGGGTGAGACTGCTTCTAAAAGAAAGCAGCCATTTTTTTTTTATTCTCATACCCCTTTAATTCATCCTATAATATTGTTGATACTTCTTGCCCTTTTTAAAGTGAATATTGTAATATGTTTATTTAGCTGTTACACTCCAACATTTTACAAGATAAGCACGAAGTGTCTGCATTTATCTCAATATTCATTTGCATTATGATAAACTGAGTTTAGCTTTTGAAAAATTACACCTTGACTTTTGCAGTTTTGTAATCGAAACTTAATATTTTAATTTATGTATTGAGATAGAATATCAGCTAGTGTCCTGAAATACCATTGAAGATGGTGAGGTTTTAGGGAACATGCTCCTGTCCTTATATCCTTCTATACCTTTATTTTACTACATACAGTCCTATGAAAAAGTTTGGGCACCCCTATTAATTTTAATCATTTTTAGTTCTAAATATTTTGTTGTTTGCAGCAGCCATTTCAGTTTGATATATCTAATAACTGATGGACACAGTAATATTTCAGGATTGAAATGAGGTTTATTGTACTAACAGAAAATGCGCAATATGCATTAAACCAAAATTTGACCGGTGCAAAAGTATGGGCACCTCAACAGAAAAGTGCCAGTAATATTTAGTAGATCCTCCTTTTGCAGAGATAACAGCCTCTAGTCACTTCCTGTAGCTGTTAATCAGTTCCTGGATCCTGGATGAAGGTATTTTGGACCATTCCTCTTTACAAAACAATTCAAGTTCAGTTAAGTTTGATGGTCACCGAGCATGGACAGCCCGCTCTCAAATGATCTGAAAACAAAGATTGTTCAACATAGTTGTTCAGGGGAAGGATACAAAAAGTTGTCTCAGAGATTTAACCTGTCAGTTTCCACTGTGAGGAACATAGTAAGGAAATGGAAGACCACAGGGACAGTTCTTGTTAAGCCCAGAAGTGGCAGGCCAAGAAAAATATCAGAAAGGCAGAGAAGAAGAATGGTGAGAACAGTCAAGGACAATCCACAGACACCTCCAAAGAGCTGCAGCATCATCTTGCTGCAGATGGTGTCACTGTGCATCGGTCAACAATACAGCGCACTTTGCATAAGGAGAAGCTGTATGGGAGATTGATGAGAAAGAAGCTGTTTCTGCACGTACGCCACAAATAGAGCTCCCTTAGGTATGTAAAAGCACATTTGGACAAGCCTGTGGACTGATGAAACAAAGATTGAGTTGTTTGGTCATACAAAAAGGCGTTATGCATGGCGTCCAAAAATAAAACAGCATTCCAAGAAAAACACTTGCTACCCACTGTAAAATTTGGTGGAAGTTCCATCATGCTTTGGGGCTGTGTGGCCAATGCCGGCACTGGGAATCTTGTTAAAGTTGAGGGTCGCATGGAGTCCACTCAGTATCAGCAGATTCTTGAGAATAATGTTCAAGAATCAGTGACGAAGTTGAAGTTACGCCGGGGATGGAGATTTCAGCAAGACAATGATCCAAAACACTGCTCCAAATCAACTCAGGCATTCATGCAGAGGAACAAGTACAATGTTCTGGAATGGCCATCCCAGTCCCCAGACCTGAATATCATTGAACATCTGTGGGATGATTTGAAGCGGGCTGTCTGAACGCGAATTGTTTTGTAAAGAGGAATGGTCCAAAATCCCTTCATCCAGGATCCAGGAACTGATTAAAAGCTACAGGAAGCGACTAGAGGCTGTTATCTTTGCAAAAGGCGGATCTACTAAATATTAATGTCACTTTTCTGTTGAGGTGCCCATACTTTTGCACTGGTCAAATTTTGGTTTAATGCATATTGCACATTTTCTGTTAGTACAATAAACCTCATTTCAATCCTGAAATATTACTGTGTCCATCAGTTATTAGATATATCAAACTGAAATGGCTGCTGCAAACACCAAAATATTTAGAACTAAAAATGATTAAGATTAATAGGGGTGCCCAAACTTTTTCATAGGACTGTAAGTAGAAGCAGTATACAAAGAAGTGAGTGTATACTGTAAATCTATCTATCTATCTATCTATCTATCTATCTATCTATCTATCTATCGTCTCCTCAATTGCTTGCTGTTGGGGTTCCTCAGGGTTCGATCCTAGGCCCCTACTGGACAAACCACCAGAAGATTTGGCCTTCAATATCTTTATGCTGATGATACCGAACTATATACAGTCCTATGAAAAAGTTTGGGCACCCCTATTAATCTTAATCATTTTTAGTTCTAAATATTTTGGTGTTTGCAACAGCCATTTCAGTTTGATATATCTAATAACTGATGGACACAGTAATATTTCAGGATTGAAATGAGGTTTATTGTACTAACAGAAAATGCGCAATATGCATTAAACCAAAATTTGACCGGTGCAAAAATATGGGCACCTCAACAGAAAAGTGACATTAATATTTAGTACATCCTCCTTTTGCAAAGATAACAGCCTCTAGTCGCTTCCTGTAGCTTTTAATCAGTTCCTGGATCCTGGATGAAGGTATTTTGGACCATTTCTTTCTACAAAACAATTCAAGTTCAGTTAAGTTTGATGGTCGCCGAACATGGACAGCCCGCTCTCAAATGATCTGAAAACAAAGATTGTTCAACATAGTTGTTCAGGGGAAGGATACAAAACGTTGTCTCAGAGATTTAACCTGTCAGTTTCCACTGTGAGGAACATAGTAAGGATATGGAAGACCACAGGGACAGTTCTTGTTAAGCCCAGAAGTGGCAGGCCAAGAAAAATATCAGAAAGGCAGAGAAGAAGAATGGTGAGAACAGTCAAGGACAATCCACAGACCACCTCCAAAGAGCTGCAGCATCATCTTGCTGCAGATGGTGTCACTGTGCATCGGTCAACTATACAGCGCACTTTGCACAAATAGAAGCTGTATGGGAGAGTGATGAGAAAGAAGCCGTTTCTGCACGTACGCCACAAATAGAGTTGCCTGAGGTATGAAAAAGCACATTTGGACAAGGCAGCTTCATTTTGGAAACAAAAATTGAGTTGTTTGGTTATAAAAAAAAAGGCGTTATGCATGGCGTCTAAAAAGAAACAGCATTCCAAGAAAAACACATGCTACCCACTGTAAAATTTGGTGGAGGTTCCATCATGCTTTGGGGCTGTGTGGTCAATGCCGGCATCGGGAATCTTGTTAAAGTTGAGAGTCGCATGGATTCCACTCAGTATCAGCAGATTCTTGAGAATAATGTTCAAGAATCAGTGACGAAGTTGAAGTTACGCCGGGGATGGATATTTCAGCAAGACAATGATCCAAAACACCGCTCCAAATCCTCAGGCATTCATGCAGAGGAACAATTACAATGTTCTGGAATGGCCATCCCAGTCCCCAGACCTGAATATCATTGAACATCTGTGGGATGATTTGAAGCGGGCTGTCCATGCTCGGCGACCATCACACTGAACTGAACTTGAATTGTTTGTCCAAAATACCTTTATCCAGGATCCAGGAACTGATTAAAAGCTACAGGAAGCGACTAGAGGCTGTTATCTTTGCAAAAGGAGGATCTACTAAATATTAATGTCACTTTTCTGTTGAGGTGCCCATACTTTTGCACCGGTCAAATTTTGGTTTAATGCATATTGCACATTTTCTGTTAGTACAATAAACCTAATTTCTATCCTGAAATATTACTGTGTCCATCAGTTATTAGATATATCAAACTGAAATGGCTGTTGCAAATACCAAAATATTTAGAACTAAAAATGATTAAGATTAATAGGGGTGCCCAAACTTTTTCATAGGACTGTATCTCATATCATGGCATCAAACCTGCCCTACTACAGAATACCAGTGACTACCTCTCTTCTGTCTCTAACATCAGGTCTTCTCTTTATCTGAAACTGAATTTTACAAAAACTGAACTTCTTATGTTCCCTCCATTTGCTAAATGACCTAACCCTGATAACTTTATTCTGCCCATGTCTTATTATTACACCAAGGCAGTATTCCCACTATCTCAGGGTTATATCTGACTTAGATCTTACATTTACCCCACCTATTCAGACATGTGCACTTTTGTCACTAGCAACTCAAAAAAATCCAGAATTCACTCTTTTCTCACTGTGGAAACATCAAAAACTGTCATTGTTACTATCATTCACTCATGTCTTGACTATTATAATTCTCCACTAAACTGTCTTCCTCTCGCTAAACTCTCTCCTCTACAATCTGTCCTGAATGCAGCCGCCAGACTCATCTTTCTGTCAAACTGGTACACAGATGTATCTACTTTGTGCCAGTCACTGCACTGGTTTCCCATTGACCACAGAATACAATATAAAATGATCGCACTCACCCATAAATCCATCTTTAGCGGTGTGCTTGCCTACATCTTTCAGACTTTTTTGGAGCTGCACCGGTACTCTGGAATGCTTTACCTTGGACAATTAGATTGATACCCAACTACGGCAGCTTTAAATGTGCCCTAAAATCACATCTGTTTAGGCAGTCTTATCATGTGAACTGATCACATTGCTCTATACTTCCTCACACTATTCTTATCCTAAGCTATCATTTCTATTCTATTCCTCCATCTATCCATCTGGAAGTTACACTGCACTCCCTCCACTTAGTAATTGTATATTTACAGATATCGGCTGGTGACAGCACATACAGCTTCACCTACAGTATATGACCTTATTTATTAAAAGATGGCTGGACCATTGTACCAAACAAGCCCTCTTAAATCGTATCTCTTGTTTCTCTATTTCATAGATTGTAAGAATTGTCAAGCAGGATCCTCATTGTTTTATACGTTAATTCTTTGTCACATTGTAATATGAAACACTGTCCATTCATGTACCCTTGGATTTGTAATGTGCTTCAGAACATGTTGATGCTATATAAAGTTATTATTATTATTATTATTATTATTATTGTTATTATTATTATTTAGATACCTATCTCAAATGCTGCTTATATTTTCTTCTTCATGAAGAAAGCCGCATTATACAAAAAAACAACTAGGGTGAAAGACTCAAGACTTGCTAAGTTCTCTCTAATTTAAAAAACGGACTACAAAATCCACCATTTTTAAATTCTACAGGTTTATGTATCAGGACATAAACATCTGGTCGTAAAACTAGGTAAAAACAACCTGAGACAACATAACAACAACATAAACCGATTTGATAATTGTATTATTTATTTAAAAACGATATGCATGAAAAACTGAGTACTGTACACCCCTATTAGAGATGAGCGAGTACTATTCAAAACGGCCATTTTGAATAGCATGTACCCATAGGAATGAATGGAAGCGGCTGGCACGCAGGGGGGTTAAGCGGCCGGCCGCTGGCAAGGGTGCGTGCTATTCGAAACGCTAACGGGAGTTTCAAATAGTACTCGCTCATCTCTAACCCCTACAACTTAATTGATGACCCAAAAATTACTGACCCCACCCAATCTTTGATAGATAAATTTCTCCATCAGCTTAATCTACTAACTGGAACAATTTAATAACCCTAGTCCAGTAACTGAGATTAAAAAGACTATTTCATCTCTTCCTTCCATTAAGTCACTGGGGCCGGATGGTCTCCCTAATGATTATTATAAATCATTCCCCCTTTGCCCATTTATGAGACATCTTTGACTTGGCAAGGAGTACTGGGGAGCTCCAACAAGATATGTAGACAGCACTTATTGTCACTTTGCCATAACCTGGGGACTCATCTGATGTCCCATTTAATCTACGACCCATTTTACGCTTCAATGGAGATCACTCGGCCATCCTGACCTATAATTGAAAGTCCAAGGAAGGATAATTGATGAACCAGCAGATGTGATTAGAACCCAAGGCTTACTGATGCACATGGCAATATGTGGTCTGATCCCAGTAAACAACTGCTTTTCATAAAGATTATGGTTAAAAAGTGTCCAAAAAAAGCTACAAAGCTGCAGGCCAGTCAGAGTGCACACGCTGCCTCCCTGTCTACTTATGAGCTACCTACACTGTCTACCAATAAGTATTTGGACATCTGTGGTCTGAGCGGCAATTACAGTCTCAACCCTCCTGCTTTCCACAAGTCCTTGTATGACGGCTAGTGGTATTCTATTCCGTTTGGCTTGGAGAAGACTGGTAAGTTCTTTCACCAATTTTGGTCGACTGCTGCACCCCTTAGTTCAGCGATCCAACTCATCAGTTAGTTAACCTGATTGTCACTGTACCAAGCCATGGGAGACCTGGCTATATGACAGCTGGTGTTGTCATTCTGGAAGTAACATTGGTCCGACCCATAGAACTGCCATAATGTAGGAAGAACACTTATTTAAAATAGTGCAATAGGCGTCGATGTTTAGTTTAACATGCACTGGGACCAAGGGACCCAGTCCATACCAGGAGAAACACCCCCAGACCATAACTCCACCTCTGCAGAACTTTACTGGGTGTCCAAATACTTATTGGTAGACAGTGTATTCATTGCCAGTGGGTATATAAGCACGATAAAAAATGGCATCAGAGTGCACATAAGGTAAGCTAACAAAAACAGTAGGATGCAATGTTCTGTATTTCGTATAAATCTTAGGTCATGGCATTCATGTGGATACTATTTTTTTTTCTTTATGTAGATTGGGAGCCCCATATGGGGATCACAATGTACTTTTTTTTTTCCTATCAGTATGTCTTTGTAGAATGGGAGGAAATACACACAACACGGTTAGAACATACAAACTCCTTGCAGATGTTGTTCCTGGCGGGATACAAACCCAGGACTCCAGCGCTAACCACTGAGCCATCGTGTTGCCCCATGTGGATACTACTTTGACAAGCAGCATGTTACTACACATTGATGCAGATCGAGTACACCCCTTCATGACAATGGTAGTACCTAATGTTAGTAGCCCCTCTCAGCAGGATAATGGGATCTGCCTCACTGCAAAAAAAACCCAAAACATCAGGGTGCGAGTAACATGGCAGAAAGTTCAAGATACCTCTAGCTTCCCAGATACCAATATATGGTAATTCAGGGAACCATTGATACCCCATATCTTACAGAGTTTAAAGGATTTGCTGCTACCACTTTGGTGCCAGATATTACAGGACACCTTCTGGGGTCTTGTGGAGTTCACAGTATGGCTTGACAGCTCAGACCTGTTTCAGCAGCAGCAGTTGAACCTACATAATATGGTATAAGGTATACACAAATATCCAGTACTGTCTAATATTATACTTACCTTAATAAATCATTGGTGCTTTTATTCCTCTATCTCTACAGCTGCACCTCTGTGGGGAATAGAAGTAAAGAAAAGAGTCTAGCGTAGCGCGCCACATAGGAAAATACATTAAAAAACTGAAAATCTCAACATATGTCGCATTACATACAGTTTTGATCATGACTATAGAGCAATTTCTATGCCTCAGAGGTTGTGACAAGTGTCTACATTTATTTTACTTTAACAACATATGTACATAGCACAGGCTGGTGAGACAGAATACTCTCATGTCTCACCAAGGAGCTGCTGAAACATCTTTCTACAAAATTGTAATATTTTGCATTGAATTTATCACAACCTCATGTGCACCATCATCAAGAATATTATCATCTTATTTTAATGTCATAGTTAAGTCATTTTATTAACCCTACAAAAGCATAAACAGGTCAGTGGAATGAGAACACATTTGCACAACAGAAGAAAGAAGAAACGCAAATTATGAGGGAAGTTCCACAGTTGAATGACTAGTCCCAGGGGCGTAACTATAAGGGTTGCAGTAGTAATGACTGCCACAGAGCCCTGGATATTGAAAATGTCTAGGCTTGAAAAAGTGCCTTTGGCGTGAAACAGTTGTTGCCTAGCCTAAAATGTATTATGTCTCTCCCAGTGACGTAACTACCGCCATAGCAGCAGAGGCAGCTGCCACAGGGCCCGGAACATTAGGGGTCCGGTGACAGCCGCTACCGCTGCTATCATTATACTCAGGGCTCTTTTCGGACCCCCGAGTATAATGATTGGCAGACCGGGAAAGGTAAGAAACATAAAAAATTGGCTTAGTCCCCATGTTTTTTTTTTGCCTTCCTCTGGATTAACACTGTAGGGGACTTTAGAGTTATAGGTTGGATTTAATGGGCTGATGTCTTCATCCAACCTCATCTAGTATATAACTATGTGTGTATGTGCGGCCAAGGGGTTGAGTCACAGCCCGTTCCTCTGTTGTGGCGCCGTAACACACTGTCATTCCCTCCTTGTTGCTGGCAGTCCTTCATAGCAGGGGTTAATTCTCTTGCAGCTTATGGGCGTGGTCAGTCTGCTGACTGACAGTGGTGTCAGCTTATGGGCACCTGGGCTTGCTGATCAGGCCCGCCTTCCCTCCATTTATGAAGGCAGGTTTGTCAGCCCGGTGCCCTAGCCTCATTCCTAATTACCTTACGTGTGTGCAGAAGTTACTAGGGTGCTGTCTGTGTGTTTGACCTTGCAGCAAGTTTGTTTATGTGTGTTTTACGTGTTTATGGAAGTGGGTCTCCCTTCCCCAATATATCCTAGAAAGTATATTAGGGAATCTACTTCCTAGTCAGTATTGTGGGGAATCCCCTTACTTAGTCTGTCAGCCACCTGGCTAGTTAGGCAATAGCAGGTAGCTGTAGTTGGTGCGGCCCAGTGAAGTAACTAGGAGCACACGGTCATTATTTGTTGCAGTCTAGCAGTGGAGTAACTGCTAGACTAATTGAATTCATTTGTGGCTGCTCTGTGCTGCAGAGGCAGCTCCCTCTAAGTTAATAGGGAGCACTCAGTTGGTGGTATAGTCTGGCAATGAAGCTAACTGTAGGGCCTTGTTCACACCAGGGTGTCCTGAGGTTCAGGGCCCAGTTGGGCTCCGCAGGCTATTATTTATTTTATTTTTTTTTTAGATAGCCTGCTGACCGTAACACTATGTAACTAATGTATTTTTCTGGCTGGTCAGAAACCCCATGTGTTGGGGCAAATGATCATCTGCTGAACACTCATTTTGTATAACAAACTTTTGTTGGAACATTCTTTAGTGTGTTTACTTGTTTGAAAAAAGTCATCTCTACTACCGATCGACAAATGTTTTTTTCAGACGACCAATGGCAGTTTACAATCTGATGTGTATGGCTAGCTTTAGACAATTGTTTCAATTGCATGACTTCCGTGTAACTTTTTGTCATGTGACACATGTCGCTAGCCATATTCATACCTCTGACGCTAGGTTCACACTAGCAGACCATTCGTTGTTCTGGGCCATCAGAAAACAATGCAGAGGTAGACCATTAAAATAGCACACATAGATCCTGGCAGAACCCTTTGACTATAATGGGATCTGCCGGGTATCCATTGTTTTGAAACTTAGACCAATGGAGGAATAAGCCTTCCTTCCTCTGCCGATTTTTGGCAGACACTGAATTTGCAATGGAAACTGTTTTACTATTGTGCCTAAATGTTATATATGTTTTGTATCTTTAATATATAGACAGAAAGGTTGATAATGTTGGATTATAGTAAGAGAATCAGGAACCCGAGTAAGCCTGAGAGCTTATATGCAAACAGTAATATGTTCCCTTTCTGTCATTTTACATTTTCTATGAAAAAACAATTACTTAATGTATGAAACGAGCAACACCAGGTGCAATTTGTAAGGGGGCAAAAACTTTTGCCCAGCACTGTCATTTCTCATAAATCAGCCTTAATTAAATGTCTGTGTGTTTCCTGCTTTGTAAATGGAGCTGTGACTCAGTCTGCATTCTTATTAACCATTCCGCTCCTTGCGGCCGGTACATGCAGGATCTTATAGTAGGCACTTATATATGTAATTCAAATGTCAATGTATACGGGAGCAGCGAGGAAGAAGTGAAAATCATACAGTATTTGCTAACTATGACCTTACCTCCAAGGCAAAACTCCTTTATTGCAATTACCGGTTAATTAGCATCCTGAAGCTGTGTAAATGTCACGCTGGTTTCACACGCCCATCAAGACACATCACATCTTCAGTCAGGTTGAATTAGCTTGTTTTTCATGGGTGGCCTTTGCTAAACTCGGTGAATGTGATTAAAGTCTATATATATAACAAAACAAGTTCCAATAAACAAATAACAGAAATAGCTAATAAGGTATTTATATAAGGAGGGCATCTAAGGTGTCAATTACAGGGCAAAGCAGCAGAGTCTGCACAGAGGCAAAGAATATTTCCTGCACCCTAAATATCTTTAGGCACTCTACTGCCTCTATAGAACATCATATAAAGGGCTTCTCCAAGGATTCTATGAGTATTTACTTCCTCTGGGGTTCCAAGCTGCTTCTGACCCTGGGTCACATGATCACCTATAGCAACCACCTCTCTCGATCTCCCTCCTCCTTCTTCTCCCATGTTCACAGCTATTACTTGTACAATGGCAGCTGGCATGTATTATTATATTAAAGGGGTTGTCCCATCTGAAGGATCCTATCTATACTGCTAATATATGTGGATTCAAGACTTTTCCTAAGTACATTGCATCAGCAAAACTGCTTTGTTTGGCTATTATCTGAGACTATTCAATTCATTGTTTACACTTTGTTTCCATAACCACGGACTTGGGATGATCTTATTTCTCTGCCCAGGACAAGTGACGTAGCTCCCTGCTCCAGGAGGGGAGGGGGAGCTGAGAGCTCAGGACTTGGGAGCAGCTTGTATTTCTGAGCTGTTTATCTCCCTCTTCCAGTAATCAGGTCTGCCAATTGAATTTTGCTGATAAGGACTGACACAGGGAGTCTGTTACCTCTGTATGTAAACACAGACCTAAAACAGAGTTTATTGCAAGCTGACTCTTGGTCCTGTAGCATGTAAATTTGGGATTCTCATCACCTATCAAATCCAGCTCTGCTACATCAGCTTTATATTGTGCATCTTCCAGTGATACTGTGCTAATTTATTTACAACCATCCCTCATTACTGACTGCAAACATTTACTGCTATGAAGAGAGATAGCAGAGCTTTACTTGTGAGACAGCAAGTGAAACCCCGCCCACCAATGTACTGAGAAAACCAGGAAGTGAACAGAGCACACAGCATGCAAGTGGATGAACAGGTGAGCTTGGAATACCCCTTTAAAACATAATGCTATAGCCCACACACAGGATAAGTCCAGGCTCCATCTCGTACACTCATGATCTTCTAATATCTTCCCTGGGAATTACAGGAATTTTGCAAGATTGTAATATTGGTGACCTATCCTTAGGATTGGTCATCAACATCAGATTAGTGGATCTCCACTGATCTACTGTAGAGATACCATAGTATTTGGCTAAGCATTGCATCCTTTTCAATGAATAACAAGCAATATACAGGCTGTAGCTTCCTTACGGGTCAAAGCTAGAGATGAGCGAACAGTGTTCTATCGAACACATGTTCGATCGGATATCAGGGTGTTCGCCATGTTCGAATCGAATCGAACACCACGTGGTAAAGTGCGCCAAAATTCGATTCCCCTCCCACCTTCCCTGGCGCCTTTTTTGCACCAATAACAGCGCAGGGGAGGTGGGACAGGAACTACGACACCGGGGGCATTGAAAAAAATTGGAAAAAGTCATTGGCTGCCGAAATCAGGTGACCTCCATTTTAGACGAATAGTGGATTTCAAATCCGGGTCATATGAGAATGTGAACTTTGTGACTATGAGACAGGGATAGCTGTACAGGCAGGGATAGCTAGGGATAACCTTTATTTAGGGGGGAATGTTATTAAAAATAACTTTTTGGGGCTCTATCGGGTGTGTAATTGTGATTTTTGTGAGATAAACTTTTTCCCATAGGGATGCATTGGCCAGCGCTGATTGGCCGAATTCCGTACTCTGGCCAATCAGTGCTGGCCAATGCATTCTATTAGCTTGATGAAGCAGAGTGTGCACAAGGGTTCAAGCGCACCCTCGGCTCTGATGTAGCAGAGCCGAGGCTGCACAAGGGTTCAAGTGCACCCTCGGCTCTGATGTAGGAGAGCCGAGGGTGCACTTGAACCCTTGTGCACCCTCAGCTCTGCTACATCAGAGCCGAGGGTGCGCTTGAACCCTTGTGCACACTCTGCTTCATCAAGCTAATAGAATGCATTGGCCAGCGCTGATTGGCCAATGTATTCTATTAGCCTGATGAAGTAGAGCTGAATGTGTGTGCTAAGCACACACATTCAGCTCTACTTCATCGGGCTAATAGAATGCATTGGCCAGCGCTGATCGGCCAGAGTACGGAACTCGACCAATCAGCGCTGGCTCTGCTGGAGGAGGCGGAGTCTAAGATCGCTCCACACCAGTCTCCATTCAGGTCCGACCTTAGACTCCGCCTCCTCCGGCAGAGCCAGCGCTGATTGGCCGAAGGCTGGCCAATGCATTCCTATGCGAATGCAGACTTAGCAGTGCTGAGTCAGTTTTGCTCAACTACACATCTGATGCACACTCGGCACTGCTACATCAGATGTAGCAATCTGATGTAGCAGAGCCGAGGGTGCACTAGAACCCCTGTGCAAACTCAGTTCACGCTAATAGAATGCATTGGCCAGCGCTGATTGGCCAATGCATTCTATTAGCCCGATGAAGTAGAGCTGAATGTGTGTGCTAAGCACACACATTCAGCACTGCTTCATCACGCCAATACAATGCATTAGCCAGTGCTGATTGGCCAGAGTACGGAATTCGGCCAATCAGCGCTGGCTCTGCTGGAGGAGGCGGAGTCTAAGGTCGGACCTGAATGGAGACTGGTGTGGAGCGATCTTAGACTCCGCCTCCTCCAGCAGAGCCAGCGCTGATTGGTCGAGTTCCGTACTCTGGCCAATCAGCGCTGGCCAATGCATTCTATTAGCCCGATGAAGTAGAGCTGAATGTGTGTGCTTAGCACACACATTCAGCTCTACTTCATCAGGCTAATAGAATACATTGGCCAATCAGCGCTGGCCAATGCATTCTATTAGCTTGATGAAGCAGAGTGTTCACAAGGGTTCAAGCGCACCCTCGGCTCTGATGTAGCAGAGCTGAGGGTGCACAAGGGTTCAAGTGCACCCTCGGCTCTCCTACATCAGAGCCGAGGGTGCGCTTGAACCCTTGTGCAGCCTCAGCTCTGCTACATCAGAGCCGAGGGTGCGCTTGAACCCTTGTGCACACTCTGCTTCATCAAGCTAATAGAATGCATTGGCCAGCGCTGATTGGCCAGAGTACGGAATTCGGCCAATCAGCGCTGGCTCTGCTGGAGGAGGCGGAGTCTAAGATCGCTCCACACCAGTCTCCATTCAGGTCCGACCTTAGACTCCGCCTCCTCCAGCAGAGCCAGCGCTGATTGGCCGAATTCCGTACTCTGGCCAATCAGCACTGGCTAATGCATTGTATTGGCGTGATGAAGCAGTGCTGAATGTGTGTGCTTAGCACACACATTCAGCTCTACTTCATCGGGCTAATAGAATGCATTGGCCAATCAGCGCTGGCCAATGCATTCTATTAGCGTGAACTGAGTTTGCACAGGGGTTCTAGTGCACCCTCGGCTCTGCTACATCAGATTGCTACATCTGATGTAGCAGTGCCGAGTGTGCATCAGATGTGTAGTTGAGCAAAACTGACTCAGCACTGCTAAGTCTGCATTCGCATAGGAATACATTGGCCAGCCTTCGGCCAATCAGTGCTGGCTCTGCCGGAGGAGGCGGAGTCTAAGGTCGGACCTGAATGGAGACTGGTGTGGAGCGATCTTAGACTCCGCCTCCTCCAGCAGAGCCAGCGCTGATTGGCCGAATTCCGTACTCTGGCCAATCAGCACTGGCTAATGCATTGTATTGGCGTGATGAAGCAGTGCTGAATGTGTGTGCTTAGCACACACATTCAGCTCTACTTCATCAGGCTAATAGAATGCATTGGCCAGCGCTGATTGGCCAGAGTACGGAATTCGGCCAATCAGCGCTGGCTCTGCTGGAGGAGGCGGAGTCTAAGATCGCTCCACACCAGTCTCCATTCAGGTCCGACCTTAGACTCCGCCTCCTCCAGCAGAGCCAGCGCTGATTGGCCGAATTCCGTACTCTGGCCAATCAGCACTGGCTAATGCATTGTATTGGCGTGATGAAGCAGTGCTGAATGTGTGTGCTTAGCACACACATTCAGCTCTACTTCATCGGGCTAATAGAATGCATTGGCCAGCGCTGATTGGCCGAATTCCGTACTCTGGCCAATCAGCACTGGCTAATGCATTGTATTGGCGTGATGAAGCAGTGCTGAATGAGTGTGCTTAGCACACACATTCAGCTCTACTTCATCGGGCTAATAGAATGCATTGGCCAATCAGCGCTGGCCAATGCATTCTATTAGCGTGAACTGAGTTTGCACAGGGGTTCTAGTGCACCCTCGGCTCTGCTACATCAGATTGCTACATCTGATGTAGCAGTGCCGAGTGTGCATCAGATGTGTAGTTGAGCAAAACTGACTCAGCACTGCTAAGTCTGCATTCGCATAGGAATGCATTGGCCAGCCTTCGGCCAATCAGCGCTGGCTCTGCCGGAGGAGGCGGAGTCTAAGGTCGGACCTGAATGGAGACTGGTGTGGAGCTATCTTAGACTCCGCCTCCTCCAGCAGAGCCAGCGCTGATTGGTCGAGTTCCGTACTCTGGCCAATCAGCACTGGCCAATGCATTTCTATGGGGAAAAGTTAGCTTGCGAAAATCGCAAACTGACAGGGATTTCCATGAAATAAAGTGACTTTTATGCCCCCAGACATGCTTCCCCTGCTGTCCCAGTGTCATTCCAGGGTGTTGGTATCATTTCCTGGGGTGTCATAGTGGACTTGGTGACCCTCCAGACACGAATTTGGGTTTCCCCCTTAACGAGTTTATGTTCCCCATAGACTATAATGGGGTTCGAAACCCATTCGAACACTCGAACAGTGAGCGGCTGTTCGAATCGAATTTCGAACCTCGAACATTTTAGTGTTCGCTCATCTCTAGTCAAAGCCCATTGGGCTTATTTGGGAAATAGGTTTATGTGATATTTGGAGGG
Source organism: Leptodactylus fuscus (assembly GCF_031893055.1). Lineage (NCBI taxonomy): Eukaryota > Metazoa > Chordata > Amphibia > Anura > Leptodactylidae > Leptodactylus > Leptodactylus fuscus. The sequence goes on from NC_134269.1 coordinate 47,024,991, forward strand.
AAAAATGGCCCAATAATAACCAATACTCCTATGCCTTGACTACTTTGTGGTCCATTTCTAGAATTAATTTGATGTCATGCAATTTTGTAAAGATCTCTTATGTTTCAGTGGTGAAGTATTTAGCTAGGACCCTCTGAGATCTCTCCTCAATCTTATTGCAATTAGTTTTGAGAGCTGGAAGAGGTTTGCAGAATGGAAGTTGGAAACAATGCTTTTTGTATTAAAGTGTTGGGGTTTGTTGTAGCCCAGGTCTAAGAGTACTCCCCACTCAATACTTATACGGTTTTGGCAGAGGTGATATGGGATGTTAGGAAGGCATGTTTGAGAAGCGTGGTCATTAGGGTTGAGCCGATCTTGAAATTTAAGGATCGTTTTTAAAATCAGATTTCTGATCATTTTCCATTCGAACCGGATCCCAATTCCGATCTTATTGCAAGTCAATGGGATTTTTTTTAATAATCGAAGATCGGATTTTAAAAATGATCCTATTCACTATACAGCATGGAGTCAAAAAATTGTTTCAATTGTTTCAATTTTTGGACTCCACGCTGTGTAGTGATTTAAAAAAATCCCCTGGCTACTTAGCCCCCTGGTGTCCACTTACCTGCACAGATCCACTGCCGCTTCTGCTCCCCGGTTCTTCTCGGTCCGATCCACTCTCATTGACATGCCTTCAGAGCGCCGTGCACGCCCCCACCTCCCTCATCTGATACTATAGCTTTTCCCACAATGATTGGCCAGTAGCCAAGCATTGTGGGAAATAATCTCCAACCTCGATCCCGCCGGAAAAGATCGGGATCTGAATTCCGACCACGATCGTGAAATTTACTCGATCACTGATCGGAATCCAAACATTTCCATTCCCAATCGCTCAACCCTAGTGGTCATTTACATGGTTAAAAACAGATCAGGATAACTGAGGTAGTCCCTAACAGATAGATTAGTATAGATTGAACAAAGGTATATTGTGTTGAATGCATATGACACTTTGAGTTGCTTGAAGAGGGCTCAGAAACAGGGGTTGGCTCATTTATTGGAACATACGGACAATAAACATTGTTCTCAAGGCAACATTATTATAACTGGTGAGTGTTAGTAAGGATGGACCAGACATAGAGGTACAGTACCTTCATTCACTTGATGAAGAGTGAGAGAGGTCAGGTAGAAGTTGGTGTAGATAGGATCCTACAGATGTTTATATAGACTATAGGATTTTTATAAAGACTGGATTACTTGATATACCCTATACTGTGTCAGGAGGATAGGGAAAACATAGAGGGGTTGATAAAATGATAAGAAATCCAAGGTGCAGTGACTGAAATGGCTAAAAAGAAGAAGATAAAAATGAATCCGCAGAGAGGTCTACAAAGGGTAAGGAGAACAATTGCTACTATATTTGTTAGAGACATTGAAAGATATGGGTAGATTGCCTGAATCATTCTATCAAGCTACCTTATCGTAATTATGGGGGGGTGGAAAGATTTCTTGTTGCTGGAGTTTTACAGACCAGTGCCATTGCTGACAGATATTTTATCAAGTTTTCTCAAAAATAGTGACCAAGGTAGTGACATTGGAGGTACACTAGAATCATTCAGGATTCATGCCATTGTAGTTGATGATAGTTAATCTTCGATAACTGATTCTGCATATCTGGGCAGTCCAAGATAGCCCCTACGGTATTATTAGATATAAGACTCTCATGACCCCAGGAAGATCAGTTTTAATATATTATGTCCATGGAGTTACTGTACCAATAAACCCCAAATTAAGCTTACCAAGCTGTTTGGGTGATATGATAATGGAAAAGCCAATTTCAAAATTTCTATATCATGTACTTAAGTGCATTACTAGAAACTACCACCAACCATATTAGAGATAACTTGGGCAAGTAACATGACGTTCTCGGTGTAGTGGAGAACATACAGTATACCAAAAGAGGGGTACCCAGGAAATTTGAAAAACAATGGGGCAATAGCTGGAGCCAAGCCTGGCGTAACCTGACTTAATTCATAGAAATTTGTTTAGTTTGCTTGATGTGTTTTAGGAAAAGTTAAGCAAAGAAAATACAATATGTATATGTAGATAAAAATAATGCAGCCAACTAATCAGAATGGACAAGTATAAAGTGTGACAACACGTAGGAACAGAGTGAGCCTTGTATGGTACAAGAAATACAAGAAGTGGAGGGACAAATAATTTAGCCGATATCAAATTTTTCTAGCTAGAATTGCAGAATTCTAATAGCCATACACAGTATCTACGGTATAACCTAACCTATAATGTACTAAAAGCACGAAACATACAGAACGGAGTGTTTGCTTCCATAATTTGGCAGATGTGCTAGAGTTAGTATATGAAGCATTGCAAAAGGCTTTTGTATATCCAAACTGGCAGAGGGAAACATACTGTTCTGTGCCCAAATTATTAACCTCAAAGGCAGGCTGGCAGATTGCTGACTTGGGGGCTAATGAATTTTTATTATGTATCCGGATGGACTAATCTGTTTGTCCAGGAAATCTATGACACCCACAACTGAAATACAGGTCTAATTCCTTCTGGCAACAATTCCTTTGAGTGGACTTATGAAGACATGCACAGCTGCCCCTTTTTGGAGGGATAGTCCTAAACACAGATGGTTTAATCCTTCTGAACTCGGCTAATGTCCTTTTGTTCACCTTCAGTAAAAGCAGCCACAGACACAAAGACTTGGCCTCGGAGGAACATTTTGTAATTGGAACCAAGTTATTTGTTACAATTGCGGCTATTGTAGTGAAAATATCTCTAATTTAACAATTTCATTGTACAGATGGAATTGCTCAGCCCTTGAGAAAGCAAGACAAGTATGTGACACAATATTACCGCCACCAATAACACTGCTATTATCCCTAAAGCTGCTTATTATTGGTTGGATTAGTTCAGTTATTGGTCTGCTATGCCCAGTTTTAGGTTTCATATATATGGCTGTATTACAGTTTAGTACAAGTTTCAAGAATATGGAGCTGCAATATAGCCCCCATAGAAAACTATTGGACAAAAGTTATTTCATATATATTCTTGTGCTTTTTGCTAGAACAAAATCTGTACCTTGTATAGTGCACTAACGTACCGAGATATGCCTGCAAGCATTTGTCCCGAACAATAAAGTATGCAAGGGATGTAGGAAAATCCCCCTATGTTCAGTACTGACCACTGATCAACCATATGGATTATTATTATTATTATTATTATTATTATTATTATTATTTATATAGCACCATTAATTCCATGGTGCTTTACATTAGGGGGTTACATATAATACACAAATTATACAGGTAGATATAATACTAACAATGACTGACTGGCACAGTGGGGTAGATGGATGTCTGCAAAACAATGGATACAGACTCCAGATTATAAGTAATAATAGATTATAGGAGTCAGGATGTTGTCATAGTATTTCTTATTACACTTGTTACAGATAAATGTATACAGTAAATATGTATTGTGAGAAGATGACAGGCAAAGTGCTGGAGTCCCGCTATGTCAGCTCCAGATTCTTGACTTATGTGTGGTGTGGTCCAAGGACGGGTCTGGAATAGGCTTCAGCCCCAGGTTTGGGTCCTGAGGTTCGTTACTGGCCCATAAAAGGCTGCAGAGCCTGCACTTCAGGGCAGATCCAGGAAGTGAGGAGGCGTCTGGTCTGTCCTGTAACCCTGAGTCCAGTGAGACCAAATTGTGCTTGTTGTTTTGTGGCTGGTAGTAAGCCACACATATAGTTAGGTTATTTATTCTATTTAGTTAGTCACTCAGACGAGCAGGAATTTGTTTTATTTTTGCCTGAAGTTAAGGCTGTATTTTGTTTTTGCTCATTTGTGCCTGAAATGAAGGATATATATATATATATATATATATATATATATATATATATATATATATGATCTGCATATTTATAATGACAACTTCTATGTAGCTCATCGGACATGCTACAGTTAGGGCCAGAAATATTTGGACAGTGACACAATTTTCGCGAGTTGGGCTCTGCATGCCACCACATTGGTTTTGAAATGAAACCTCTACAACAGAATTCAAGTGCAGATTGTAACGTTTAATTTGAAGGGTTGAACAAAAATATCTGATAGAAAATGTAGGAATTGTACACATTTCTTTACAAACACTCCACATTTTAGGAGCTCAAAAGTAATTGGACAAATAAACATAACCCAAACAAATTATTTTTATTTTCAATATTTTGTTGCGAATCCTTTGGAGGCAATCACTGCCTTAAGTCTGGAACCCATGGACATCACCAAACGCTGGGTTTCCTCCTTCTTAATGCTTTGCCAGGCCTTTACAGCCGCAGCCTTCAGGTCTTGCTTGTTTGTGGGTCTTTCCGCCTTAAGTCTGGATTTGAGCAAGTGAAATGCATGCTCAATTGGGTTAAGATCTGGTGATTGACTTGGCCATTGCAGAATGTTCCACTTTTTTGCACTCATGAACTCCTGGGTAGCTTTAGCTGTATGCTTGGGGTCATTGTCCATCTGTACTATGAAGCAGCATCCGATCAACTTGGCAGCATTTGGCTGAATCTGGGCTGAAAGTATATCCCGGTACACTTCAGAATTCATCCGGATACTCTTGTCTGCTGTTATGTCATCAATAAACACAAGTGACCCAGTGCCATTGAAAGCCATGCATGCCCATGCCATCACGTTGCCTCCACCATGCTTTACAGAGGATGTGGTGTGCCTTGGATCATGTGCCGTTCCCTTTCTTCTCCAAACTTTTTTCTTCCCATCATTCTGGTACAGGTTGATCTTTGTCTCATCTGTCCATAGAATACTTTTCCAGAACTGAGCTGGCTTCTTGAGGTGTTTTTCAGCAAATTTAACTCTGGCCTGTCTATTTTTGGAATTGATGAATGGTTTGCATCTAGATGTAAATGCACCTACTTCACTGAGAGTGTTCTGGACTTCAGTTGATGTTGTGAACGGGTTCTTCTTGACCAAAGAAAGTATGCGGCGATCATCCACCACTGTTTTCATCCGTGGACGCCCAGGCCTTTTTGAGTTCCCAAGCTCACCAGTCAATTTCTTTTTTCTTAGAATGTACCCGACTGTTGATTTTTCTACTCCAAGCATGTCTGCTATCTCTCTGATGGATTTTTTCTTTTTTTTCAGCCTCAGGATGTTCTGCTTCACCTCAATTGAGAGTTCCTTTGACCGCATGTTGTCTGGTCACAGCAACAGCTTCCAAATGCAAAACCACACACCTGGAATCAACCCCAGACCTTTTAACTACTTCATTGATTACAGGTTTACGAGGGAGACGCCTTCAGAGTTAATTGCAGCTCTTAGAGTCCATTGTCCAATTACTTTTGGTCCCTTGAAAAAGAAGAGGCTATGCATTACAGAGATATGATTCCTAAACCCTTTCTCCAATTTGGATGTGAAAACTCTCATATTGCAGCTGGGAGTGTGCACTTTCAGCCCATATTATATATATATATATATAATTGTATTTCTGAACATGTTTTAGTAAACAGCTAAAATAACAAAACTTGTGTCACTGTCCAAATATTTCTGGCCCTAACTGTATGTGAGGCGCCTTCTCTAGCATGTGTATGTCATGTGACCTATCTAGATATGGCATCTGGAGGGGTTAATCCTAAGACCCTAAAATAATGCAAGTACCCCTTTAACTTACTGAAGCTTTCATTTGGTTAAATATGTCCTTTTACTACCTCCACCAAGTTCTTAGCATCTGATTTCAGTGCAGTTGGAATTTAGTCTTTCACCTCCACTTTCTAACAAACACAGTAAGTTTTGGTGACTGATGTGCTATTTAAGCTCTGTAATGTCAGAAGGGCGGTGTCAGGTGGGGGTGTGATTCAGAGCTCTAATCAGAGGCAGACAGTGTCAGAAATCAGACACACCCCTTACCTGCTCCTGCCTGACACCGCCCTCCTGACAGTACAGAGAGAGTATATTAGGCACCAAAACCAGTGAAAGTGGGAGGAGTGAAAGGTCCTCTTTAAGAAGTCAAAGTTCTCATGACGTTTTTTGAAATTCACAAAACACATAAAGCATATCACACAATTTCACAACACAAAATTGTCTTAAAAACCTGATGCACATGTCTAGACATTCCCAGCCAAAAGGAAAGGTAAAAAAGAAATATGATGGTGCTGTATAAGTAAGCAAAATAAATAAATATAAAGGATAGACCTAGGTTCACAGATACCAATGACCATACCATTCCAATGACTTGCTCCACCCTCTGTGCTTGGGGCAAATGATTATGCTACATTTTCACTAAAAGAATACCAATTGGCTGGTGGTGGCCGGTGACAATAGATTTATATCATGACCCTGCATTGTGAGGCTAGCTATCCAGCAATGACAGTGTTACATCTCTCCGAACCTCCTGTTCTGACTGTTCTCTTCCTCAATAATAAGGAATTTTCAGCTCAAGCTGCAGAACACAGGATCTGATTTACAAATAAAGTTTCTAGCAGTTCCTCTGGAGTTATTTGTCTGTTGCTTTTTTAAAACACATTACCATTTTGATGAAATCAAAGACTGAACACAGCACTTGCCAGGCATGATTGCTGTAGAGAGTTATTGCCTGATTCATCTAAATGGATCTAATTCCCAGCCCCAGATATGGGCTTCATGGATATTAAAAAAAAAAAAAAAAAAAAAACAGGAGCCAAGTCTATGGGGTGACTCTACTGCAGCAGTAGCCTAGGGCTCAGTCTGTAGAATGGTATCCTGGGTCTATGGGCTCAAGTGACTGATAGATTTACATACAGCTATAACATCTTATTTTGTATTGACTAATATGCTCATTTACTAAAGGATTAAATTAGCCACTAAAACTATGAAAAAGCGGCAGCATAGGAAGTAGCTAAAAACAGTGAAGCTCTTTATTCCAATATTTTTCTACTATTGGAGGAGATATGCCAGTCTCCTAGGATTTGTATCCATTAGACTATTAAAAGGTTATATACTTTCATCTATCTATCTATCTATCTATCTATCTATCTATCTATCTATCGGAGAGAGTGATTGATAGATAGATAGATAGATAGATAGATAGATAGATAGATAGATAGATAGATAGATAGTGTATCTGTATAGCAGCCTTTAGGTTAAACAGCAGCACCCACAGCCTACACTAGTTCTTAGAAAGTGATCCATCTCTGGTTATAAATCTTAGGAGTCATCAACCACTATACAATGTACAAAGGTACCTAAATGTTATGCTCATAGTTTATACTGTATATATGGTTAGCACATGAGCAAGATAAGTCACTGTATAATATGTTGTTGGGAAGGTAGCCCGGTAGAAGAAGTGGTGTGGACCCAAAAAGTCAAGACAGGGACACAAACTATGCAGCAAACTGGTTTACTTAGAAAAACAGGGAAATAAATAAACCTTGACTTCAGGCACAAATGAGCAAAAGAAAATACAGCCTTAACTTTATGCAAAAATAAGTAAATTCCTACTCCTCTGAGCGACTACCTAAATAGAAGTTATAACCTAACTATATGTGTGGCTTACTACCGGTCACACGAAAAACTCAAGTACAAATTGGTCTCACCGGGCTCTGAGTTACAGGACAGACCCAGCCACCTCCTCACTTCTTGGATCTTCCCTGAAGTGCAGGTTCTGCAACCTTTTATGGACCAGTAATGAGCCTATGACCCACACCTAGGCTGAGGCCTAGTCAAGACCGGCCCTGGACCAGACATAAATCAGGAATCTGGGGTTGATATAGCAGGAGTCCAGAACTTTGCCTTCCACCTTCTCATGGTGCTTAAATGCAAATGTATAACACATTGGTTCGATACAAGTGGTACCTATGGTACCTTATATCTACCATGCACCATTTATAATACTAGTGTAATCTTAGATACCAGGTCATTGGATGACTACCTCTGTGCTTACTAGAACTACAGCCAGAATGTAAAGATAGTAATGTGTTTAGACTCCAACACCCTTTATATTGCTGATAATAGTGCCATTTTTATGAGGAGAGGTGGTTTGCAATCATACAGGTTACATAACCCAAAGTCAAGACTCTACTATAACCAGGGTTCATGATAGTAAGTAAGCACTTCAGGTTGCAATATTTCTTGACTATAGAGAGATATAGTCAAATATTGACCCTCCCAGAGAGTAGCACATTGGTTCACACCAGTAGAATGTCATTTATATCTTCCCAGAGAACCATTGCACTGCCTAGTCTGATAATAATACATGTGCTTATGTGCACCGCTGCTTACAGAGCACCATAGTAGTCACTTAATGATAGTAATAATAGTATTAATACAAAGAATGCTAATAACTATTTTTATTTCTATACATCTGTTCCAAAACCCATTGTTTTAGCACGCTGGTTGGAAGTGATATGGTTAAACTGTGTGTTATCCATCTCTCTAATAGCCAATCAAGAACAGATTGATGCCCTGCGGTGTGTACAGCTAATACAGAAGCAGCACAGAATGTAATCTGTCTTATGTATAGATTAAGTGGCATGCCGTCCGTCTGATTAACATGTGCCATAACCATCCCCGAATCTGTTCTACTACATGAAAGACCACAGTGCAGATTAATAAGAAAGAAGGAGTGCTGTGTAACCACCTTGTCTCCGCTGGTGGAGCCACCTTCCCATGACCTTGATATCTTATAGTTTTCACATCAGTGTTATGGCGAAAAATTGTTTATGCCAAAAAATACAACACTTTCTCCATTTTCTATCTTGATCTTGGCCTTTAAAAAGTGGGCAGATCAAGTTTGATCAGGAAGACCACATTAACTATAATTTACACAATATAAATTGGCTTGATTTATAGCGGAAATCTATACCAGTCCCCAGTTGGCGTAGATTTCTATTCTGGTGCAGAATTATACAGAGGCAGGAGTTTCTTAAAAGTTCTGCTCACAACATTAAGACTAGTATTAATACAAAGAATAGTAATAACTACTGTATATACTCGAGTATAAGCCGAATTTTTCAGTCCAGTTTTTGTGCTGAAAAAGCCCCCACGGCTTATACTCGAGTCAGCAAGGAAAAAAAATAAAAAAAATAAATATATATATATATATATATATATATATATATATATATATATATATATATATATATAAATTTTTTTTTTTTTTTTATTTATTTTTTTGAGAGGGGGGGGGGGGGTCTATGACCAGCCACAATATTAATGTATAGAATATCCCATAAAATAGTGCAATAATTAAAAAAAAATTCTAAATCCCTCCTTTCCCTAGAATACATACAAAAGTAGAAAATTACTGTGACACACATACACATTAGGTATCCCTGTGTCTGAAAGTGCCTGGTCTACTGAATATAGGGTATCTGCAGTGCTCCTGTTCCGTCGGAAAGGGGTTAATAGGAGCACTGCAGATACCCTATATTCAGCCAGACTGAATTCCAAGTGGGGGAAGAAAAAACCTCAGTCCTCAAGCTCAGGGAAGGGGCAGACAGACAACCAAAACACGTCCTCCCCTTCCCCAGCAACTACTGCACCCACAAACTCCGACCATTTTAATTTTTTTTTAATTTTCCAGTAGCTGCTGCATTCCCCCCCCCCCCCCCCCCCCTAGGCTTATACTCGAGTCAATAAGTTTTCCTAGTTTTTTGTGGTAAAATTAGAGGCCTCGGCTTATATTCGGGTTGGCTTATACTCGAGTATATACGGTATGTTTATTCCTATATATCTGCCGTAAAGCCCATTGTTTTAGCATGCTATAGGGCTGAGTTGCCATGGCTTGTGTGTCAGAAAACCAGTAGAGTATGTATTTAAGGGTCCATTCACACGGAGTAAATGCGCACTCATTTTGGCAAAACACACGTGTAAAGAATACACGTGTAAAAATAAAACTCCCATTGACTTCAATAACATTTTTTACACGCGTTTTTGACACGTTTTTTGATGCGCTTTTTACACGTGTAAAAAATGTAATTGAAGTCAATGGGAGTCTTATTTTTACATGTGTATTCTTTACACATGTATTTTACCAAAATGAGCACGCGTTTACTCCATGTGAATGGACCCTTACTGTTCTAGAGTTTGTTGCCTTTACCCACTGCCACCCTGCCCCACTATGACAATGAATCCACCATTGAGGTAGTGACTTCAATAGTCTCGCTGCTCTTATTGTGAAGAATCCCCTTCTATGTTGCTGGTGAAACTTTCTCTCCTCCAGATATAGAGAATGTCCCCTTGTCACTGTAGTAGGAGTAAAAAGAACGTTAGAAAGTTCTTTGTGTTGTTCCTTCAAGTATTTGTACGTCCCCTTAGACCCCTTTTATCTAAACTGAATAACCCACAAATTTGTTCATGTACAATCTATTAATCATTGTACTCCAATCCACATATTCCCCTAATAATTTTGGTCGCCCTTCTCTGCACTCTCTCTAATTCTCTCATGTCCTTCTTGTATATTGGGCCTAATAGTCTATGTGTGGCCGTACCAGTGATTGGTATAGAGGCATAACTATGTTCTTGTCATGAGAATCTAGACCTCTTTTGATGTATCTTGAAATTTTATTTGCCTTGGCAGCAGCTGCCTGACACTGGTCACTAAAGATGAGCTTACTGTCCAACAGAATCCCCAAGTCTTTTTCATTGGCAGTCTTACCCAGTAATTTACTATACATAATTGTACTTTTTTTTTTTTTTTTTTTTACCAAAATGCATAACCTTACATTTGTCTACATTAAACTTCATTTGCTAAGTCTCCCCCCATGTTTCTAGAGTTTAGTATCATCTGCAAATATGGAAACCCTGCTCTGTAAACCCTCTACCAGGTCATTAATAACCATTGCAATACTGACCCCTCTGCACCCCACTGGTGACCGTGACCCAGTATGACTTTTCACCTTAACAAGTACCCTCTGTTTAAAATCAATGAGCCAGTTGTGAACCCAAATGATGTAACCAACCTCTTATGTGGTGCAGTATCAAAAGCCTTTGAAAAGTCCAGATATACTACATCTACCGTATTTCTCATGTCCAACTGACCTCTTCTCAGAAACTGATCAGATTAGTCTGTCTCATAAACCCATGCTGATTCAGTGTTACAAGATCATTTGTCTTGGAGATACTCCAGGATAGCATCTAGAAAACCTTCAAATATCTTTCCCATCACAAAGGTCAAATTTACCTGCCAATAGATCCAGGCTCACTTTTGTACCTCTTTTTGAAAATTGACACCACATCAGAACTCGGGGGAGGTGTATGCTATCTGAACTCAGCAATTTCTCTATTTAAGTATTTTGAAGGCGCCAGCGCACTTTCTTTTAGGTTAAACAGGTGGCATCTAATAGAGAATTTACATGACACCTAATCATGTTGTTGGCCATTGGATTTTCTTGTGTAAATACAGTAGAGAAGGCATTTAATAGATCCTCATCCTCCTCCACCATTACACCCAGATTATTTTTGAGAGAGTCCACATTATCAGTTTTTATTTTCTCAGTATGTCTTTTGCAGAATGGGAGGAAATCCAAACAAACACGGAGAGAACATGCAAGCTCCTTGCAGATGTTGCTTCTGGCCAGATTCGAACCCAGGACTTCAGCACTGCAAGGCTGCAGTGCTAACCACTGAGCCACCATGTTGCCCCTCTACTTTCTTGTTGTAGTACTTTAAATGCTTCATTGTTATACCTCATTTCACTCCATACCCTTTTAGTAAGGCATATTGGATATCTATGCTTTCTAACCTGTTTTTTCCCATAAAGTATATTTTTTTGTTGACTTTCATGGCCAAACAGATGCATATGAGCCAAAGATTTATTTATTTTTCATACGTGTATAGGGTCAACATATTCTGCAGTGCTTTACAGACATTGTCAATTACTATCCTACATAGGGTTCACAATCTAAATCTCCTATCAGTTTGTCTTTGGAGTGTGTGGGGGGAAACCGGAGCACCCGGACGAAACCCACATGAATTCAGGCAGAACGTAAAAAATACTTGCAGATGTTGTCCTAGCCTGGATCTACACCAGGTATCCACCACTGCAAGGCTACAGTGCTAACCAATGTGCCACCATGGTAAGATCACTTATTTATTAGTAGGGATTGTACCTACCTTGTACCAAGTTGTACTATTTAAATAGTATGTCAGTAAAAGTTTAATCTTTGATATTTATTTCCATTCATCCTTGTGAATGAGTTTGATCTGTAAATGGATTTTCTTTCTTTTTTATGTAGATTGTGAGCCCCATATAGGGATGACAAGGTACTTTTTTTTTCCTATCAGTATGTCTGTAGAATGGGAAGAAATCCACGCAAACATGGGGAAAACATACAAACTCCTTGCAGATTTTGTTCCTGGCAGGATTCGAACCCAGCGCTGCAATGCTAACCACTGAGCCACCATGTTGCCCCCTGTGAATGGATTTTCACCCTCTGTGATTTCATTAAAGGGCTCTAGAATAATGAGAACCCATTCTATGTAAGGTCTGATCACATTTTCCTATCTGATAACCTAATCTGAGTCTGGACAATGTCTGGAGAACACTGCCAGCGAAAATGAACAGTGCCTTCTGTAAAATTTAGTGGAGGGGGGGATACTGCTCTGGAGCTGTCAGGGCTTGGCCACTTATTTTTCAGTAAAAGTTGTCTGGCTTGAGACGAATGAAGAATAGGCATCCTGGCACTTTCTATGTTTTTATAATATACTTTTAACAATATATGAAATATCTAGCAATATACTTCCTATTAGGGTCAGTTCACACGGAGGAATTTGCTGTGGATTTCATCCCCGAATCTGGGATAGATTCCTCCCGAATCCGCTGCTCATTGTTTTTAATGGGAGTCAGAGACCACAGCAGGACGCAGAAGAAAGAAGCATCCTGCTCGATCTTGCCAAGGATTCCGCCTGCAGAGTACACGGCTCAAGACTCTCTCCTGATTAACCAAAAATGCCAGCCTCTTCATTTTCCATCGTGTGAATGGACCCTTAAAATGATCATTTTTCTTGGTGTCTGTACTACTCCCCTTTTTTCTACTCCCCAATCTCCCCTTTTATCATACTGTATATAGGGGTGAATGAGCAGCACCGCTCATTGTATGTAAACACTACTGAGAGATGAACGGCAATTTGTGGGGGTCCCAGTTATCCAACGCCCTACAGATCTAATATTGATAGAATAATAATACATTTACAAAAAAACTAACAGTGAAGTTAGAAGATCCAGATGTGGTTTTGTATAGAAGGAAGATTTGGAAGATCAACAAGGGTTAATACACTGTATAGGGGTTAATACAATATGTAGGGACAAACAGAGGTTAATACACTGTATAGGGTGACACAGGGGTTAATACAATATTTAGGGACAAACAGAGGTTAATACACTGAATAGGGAATGCAGAGGGAAATATAATGTATAGGGAGACACAGAGCAAAATATAATGTATACCGAGATGTTTTTGAATTTCTATAATCTGTTATATAGGGTTTGATATATTTACCCGTAGCCATACTTCTTTTACAGGCCACTCTCCCTTTTGCCATCACTCGCCGCTCCACTACCACGCTGTACAGGGGTCTACCAGGTTGATATCTCTGCAGAGACATTTTAGACAAATATATGTTTCTAACTTTATATGAACACTTGGCAGGAAGTGAAAAAAAATAATCCAAGCGTTAGATTTTCTAACAATACATCTGACATTGTATTCTCATAGGAGAATAGGTCCAAGGTGTTAGTCATGGATGTACAGCAAAGCACATGGACTGAAATTTTTGACCCCTTATTGCTACAGAGTCATGGACTTGTATGTCTAAAACACAAAAGTATTTTTATGTATACGGAATAACATGTCTAATCTACAGTACAATGTCGCCCTCTAGTGCTCTGCTCATGCTTGTCTTATACTTATCCTTGGGTATGTTCTCTTCATTTCGCATAGGATTAATAATTGATTGACTATGGTAACCAGCATTGACTGTTTAGAAACTAAAAAATAGTAAAGACCCCCAACCACAAAACATCCCCCTAAAATACTCCATTAAAAATAAGACCATAAGCAGAAATCTGTAGACATGAATCTAAATCTACAAGAATCTACATTTCTATTTTCCATCTTATTTCCGTGTACTGTAGATTTACAAATCTGGGTAATACAATGTATGGCTTCTCCCCATCCAGTAAAGTCAGATGTATTTGCAGTCTATGGCGTGTGCTGATGTCCGCCCTCTATCGATTAAGGGCCAGTAATACAATTTCAATTTACTGTGAGTAAAATGTCACAGCTTTTTAAAGAACAGACTCAGTGGTGACATTAAGCACCGCAGACATCATTCAATCTACTAAAGCCACAGTTAAAGATCAATTCATCCTAACATAGGCGATAAATACAGACATATCTGCAGATCTCAATTGTCTTGAAATTGTTTCCTTTGCGCCTTGTGAAAAGTCAGGGAGTTAAAGTGTCCTTATTAGATCTCGACTGGTTGAGGACATTTTTTATTGTGTTCATAACCAGGGGTTCTGAGGTCACACTTTGATGGCCTATTCCAAGAATAATGTATAATGCAACAATACTAAAATATTGAAAACCTTGTAAAATGAATACTTGAGCTTTCTTGTTCTGTCTTCTAGATCCTTCAACTGCAGATCAAGGTACAGTACCTCCTTTGCTATTTCTTGTGTTGTTGCTTTGACTCCAATCCTGACCCTTGCCTTGTTCTTGGAATATGCTCCTGTCTTATCCTTTATAGTTGCTTCCTTTTATCCTTCACTCTCCTAGCTTGATGTATGGTGAATGGTGACTGCTATTGACCTCTGACTATACTCTGTGGCTATATTTTGTGACTATTCTGAGAACTTCAACCTTGGAATATGGAAACCAGGAAAGGCGATACTTTAGATTTCTTGCCCAGTCTACACTAGACAGCACCAAAACAATTATTACTTACAGGATCCACTTTTTTTAGTGATAACAAGTGTCCCAATTCAGTATTTGGGAGGCAAAGGTCTGCTAACCACTTTTACAGTCCTTATACAATGAAAATGTAGGCAGTGCCTGAGCTCCGAGGAAGATCAAGAGATTAGGAGTAATCATTGCTCTTGCCTTGGTGACTGTCACCTCAACTGGATCCATCAACACACCTCCTAGACTGGTGCAGTGCTGAGAAATCCTGCAGGGTGTCTCATGGTGTTTGTAGTGTTCCTCCAGGACATGTCCTAGTAGTAATAGGCCTCCATGATGATGGATGAGTGCCCTTCATAGTAGACTCTGGGGGCAGAGCTGAAAACATACAAAAGCAGATTTTTAATAAAGAACATAGTATATATAAACATCTTCCAGATATCATACATACACTTCTTAGGAGTTTTCCACTGGGACTGGAGCTTAGCATGCTGAAGGCACTTCCCGGGCGGTAGTCTATGTCTTTATGTCCTCCTTGCTGGGTCTGTGTAACCTTTTGACAGTGTAAAAAAAATACATTTACCAAATAAACCCACAAGCGTCTGCATTGCCCTGGCTACAGGATGTAGATCTAAAAAGGGCACCCTATTTGACCTGGGCTGCAGGCAAGGTTGTGGCAACAAGGTCCATAGAATGTTATCCTCGCAGTTGTCATACACATTCCAAATGAGCAGGGATGATTCCCATCTCTTGACTGCAGAACAACATCAGGACTGTCTTTGAGCTTTTTTGGGCTTCCCTAAGTAGGGCTCCTGTTTAGTCTCCTTACATTCTCCTCCACACTTTCCTAGCTGAGAGACCTAAGTCAGGGAGGAAGAGAAAATAATAATAAATCTGAGATATATATAAATATATTGTCAGGGTCTGGGGTTGCTAGGTGGGGTGGCATAGACACACAAGTCCATATTCTTTTAGTCCAAAACAAAGGTAGAGTTTATTTTCACTCAAAAAAGGTAGTGCAGCAACAAAAGGAAACAATACAAAAATAAATACCTGCCCAGCTAGGCTCTAACTAACATAGAATAGGTTACCTCACCTAGAATAACAGAAATCAAAAGCCAGTAGAATCATTCAGGACACAGCTCCAAAATTACGAACTCTCTGTTTGCCCTAAAGCCAAACTCTGCGACAGTCTGCTGCTGGAGCTGACTTCTTAAGCCTCCTTGATGAGTATACTCTCTGCAGCTGAGTCGCTGCCGGAACATCCCCAAAGTGTGGACTGGAGGGGGGTGGAATGACAGGTCCCACTACCAACCTACCTGCCATTCCTAAAAATCCAGCCCAATACTGAGCATTTACCAAAATGCTCAGCAGACAAAAGTTGTCTGGCGAGAACAAACATTCCTTCTGGAGTTTTCTCAATATCCCCCACCTTAGTAGTCTGGGTGAGATGTACACCCCCTCCATTACCTGGCCAACCATCGGCTTACTATATATATATATATATATATATATATATATATATACACACACACACACACACACACACATATATATATATATATATATATATATATATATATATATATATATTATTGTCAAATGCTAGATCAAGTCGACTATATGCTACTATAACAATACGTTTGTTTGTGGCTTTAGTATTAATGTTTTTCTCTTGAAATCCAGAAGCATTCTTAAGAATGATAGACGTTATATTGTACTAGTTTTTAATACAATTCATTTGTCCTGTTCTTCTTATAGACCAGCAAGAAATGAATAAAAAGCACTTAGACGCGGGATGTATAGCAGGGAAGAAATCTGATTTCATCACCATCAGTGTTTCTCAACAGAATCCTTCTAATATTGTTCTGTAGACAAATTCAGACAAAGGATGAAGCATGGATCAAATATATATGACAAACCTGTTGAAAGGCATCTATTTATCAAGACAGGGCATTTTTACTATGCCCGAACATAACAGGAACTTCAAACTCAATGGTATTGAATGAATAGCCCCCAGGGGCATGAGAAAATAAGCCTTGTGCAGCGGCAGGATTAAGTTGTCTTGGATTTTTGCCCACCGCCTTCTGGACAATGGACAATCATTAATTTATCTACCCCCTACCCTCTCTAATATCTAGCATTCTTATTTATAATACCATAAATACTCCATACATCCACTCCTCACAATATATCTGTAGTTACAGAGAAGAAGACCTAATGTTGTTCTTGTGCCTTCTATAATTTCTCTTAAATAGGATTCTGAGAGCGGCATATGGATAGCGTTAGTCTCTACTTGTATCAGGTCCCTGCCAGAATCCAAGCACAGGGCCTGTTGTATTGAAGGCTTAAAAATTATGATTTAGGCCCAGTTCACTTCTGTGCATGGGTTTCCATTTGGAGAGTTCACTTGGAGACTCCCCAAATGGAAACCTAATCTGCAAAAAAGTGGTTACCAGTGGTGCCTCCTTAGTCCCCAATGCATTGTACATTATATTGTGCCTTAAGTGACCCCGTTCAGTATTATGTCTTCTAATTGGGCTCACTTAATATAATGTCCCCTATGTCGCCCCAAGCAGTATAATGTCCCTAAGTGACTGAACCCACTATAATGTCCCCGTCCCTGAGCCATAGACAGCATTAGTTACAGTCTGAATGGTAGAGCACAGAGGTGAAGGCTCCTTGCTCCACCATTACATTCAACTATATCTATGTCCTGAAGATGCAGATAGGATTGAAATCAGGACCCACTGCGTGGGACAGTGGGACAACACCTGAAATGCATGTCTGTCCCACTTGATTCAGGACAGCCGACAGGTGCTCCCTACTACCATGGGGTCCGGTGCGGGTGTACCTGCACAAGGTTTGTCCTGTTTTCCAGGACATACAAATTGATGACCTATATTTAGGACAGATCATCTAAATGAGGTCGATGGGAATCTGACACTCAAGACCTACAAAAATGGACGTTTTACAAGCTCACTTTCACCCTTGGTTGTCTGAATGTAGCCTTAGGGAGCCTTCACACGGAGTTACGCTGCGCTTATTCTGATCGTAAAAACACGTTTAGAATGAGCACATAAAAAGCAGCTCCCATTGACTTGAATGGGAGCCGGCATACATGCGCTCCCCATTGTGCGCTCCCCATATTACGCACGTAATACATTGAAAGCAATAGGGAAAAAAGCCTCCCATTGATTTCAATGGGGAGCGCACGTATGCCAACTCCCATTCAAGTCAATGGGAGCTGCTTTTTACGTGCTCATTCTGAACGTGTTTTTACGATCATAATGAGCGCAGCGTAACTCCGTGTGAAGGCTTCCTTAGGGTGGATTCACATGGCGCAGTTAAAAATGCATTAGAAATATATATCCGTATACATAGTTAACTTTATTGAAGTTCTTAAATTCTCTGCATTCATTATTTATTATATAACCTTTTCTGATGCAGTTTTTAACTGCACCAAACTGCACTGTGTGAACGCACCCTTAGAGATGACTTCCTTACAGACAAATTTCATCCATAGATGACTTTCTTGTACTTCTTAAACTCTCTACATTCATTATTTATTATAGAACTTTTTCTGATGCAGTTTTAACTGCACTGTGTGAATGCACCCTTAGAGAACGCTGCTTTCCAGACACATTTCACCCACAGGTGACTTTGTTGAACTTCTTAAACTCTCTGTATTCATTATTTATGATGTAACTTTTCTCTCTACTTGGTTACTCGCTCTTCCTGCAGGCAGTCATACCCAAGCTTGATTGACAAAATCACAGCAGCAAATTCTTTCATTTCTTCGGATGTTGTCTGTAAATGCAGGTGCCATTGATTTTCTGCTATTTTAACAATGGGCTCCTAAGTGGATGCTGGAGAGCGCTGCTTAGAAAACTGAAACTGATGTCTCAAGTATTTTTAATGAAATGAACATAGTGACATTTAATGTCTGTGGCAACACCGTTCTGATCTACCCTTAAGTTCGGGATCAATATCAAGCAAACAGAATTTAAAGGGAAATAAAATGAACAGACTTTGTCGAGTCTTGTAGTTTATCTCAAGCTGATCTGTTTTATAGGAATCGTCCATATGGGTCAATACGCCATTATTTATTTAGTGATCACATACTGTACCTGCAACATTGCACTTCGAGAAGATTTCCCATTTGTATTAAAAAAAACAATATCTAATGCGTATTACCATGGAAATAATCCTACAAATACTATGGGGATCTAGAGGGGACTGGTAGTAAGTAATGGAAGGGGACCAACTAGTTTGAAGGTCATGCCTCATCTCTCTCCTTGAAGGGATGGCTAGGACATGCAAGGACTCTTTGATTTTACGATTAGAGATGAGCGAACACTAAAATGTTCGAGGTTCGAAATTCGATTCGAACAGCCGCTCACTGTTCGAGTGTTCGAATGGGTTTCGAACCCCATTATAGTCTATGGGGAACATAAACTCGTTAAGGGGGAAACCCAAATTCGTGTCTGGAGGGTCACCAAGTCCACTATGACACCCCAGGAAATGATACCAACACCCTGGAATGACACTGGGACAGCAGGGGAAGCATGTCTGGGGGCATAAAAGTCACTTTATTTCATGGAAATCCCTGTCAGTTTGCGATTTACGCAAGCTAACTTTTCCCCATAGAAATGCATTGGCCAGTGCTGATTGGCCAGAGTACGGAACTCGACCAATCAGCGCTGGCTCTGCTGGAGGAGGCGGAGTCTAAGATAGCTCCACACCAGTCTCCATTCAGGTCCGACCTTAGACTCCGCCTCCTCCGGCAGAGCCAGCGCTGATTGGCCGAAGGCTGGCCAATGCATTCCTATGCGAATGCAGACTTAGCAGTGCTGAGTCAGTTTTGCTCAACTACACATCTGATGCACACTCGGCACTGCTACATCAGATGTAGCAATCTGATGTAGCAGAGCCGAGGGTGCACTAGAACCCCTGTGCAAACTCAGTTCACGCTAATAGAATGCATTGGCCAGCGCTGATTGGCCAATGCATTCTATTAGCCCGATGAAGTAGAGCTGAATGTGTGTGCTAAGCACACACATTCAGCACTGCTTCATCAAGCCAATACAATGCATTAGCCAGTGCTGATTGGCCAGAGTACGGAATTCGGCCAATCAGCGCTGGCCAATGCATTCTATTAGCCCGATGAAGTAGAGCTGAATGTGTGTGCTAAGCACACACATTCAGCACTGCTTCATCAAGCCAATACAATGCATTAGCCAGTGCTGATTGGCCAGAGTACGGAATTCGGCCAATCAGCGCTGGCTCTGCTGGAGGAGGCGGAGTCTAAGGTCGGACCTGAATGGAGACTGGTGTGGAGCGATCTTAGACTCCGCCTCCTCCAGCAGAGCCAGCGCTGATTGGCCGAATTCCGTACTCTGGCCAATCAGCACTGGCTAATGCATTGTATTGGCGTGATGAAGCAGTGCTGAATGTGTGTGCTTAGCACACACATTCAGCTCTACTTCATCGGGCTAATAGAATGCATTGGCCAGCGCTGATTGGCCGAATTCCGTACTCTGGCCAATCAGTGCTGGCCAATGCATTCTATTAGCTTGATGAAGCAGAGTGTGCACAAGGGTTCAAGCGCACCCTCGGCTCTGATGTAGCAGAGCCGAGGCTGCACAAGGGTTCAAGCGCACCCTCGGCTCTGATGTAGGAGAGCCGAGGGTGCACTTGAACCCTTGTGCAGCCTCGGCTCTGCTACATCAGAGCCGAGGGTGCGCTTGAACCCTTGTGCACACTCTGCTTCATCAAGCTAATAGAATGCATTGGCCAGCGCTGATTGGCCAATGTATTCTATTAGCCTGATGAAGTAGAGCTGAATGTGTGTGCTAAGCACACACATTCAGCTCTACTTCATCGGGCTAATAGAATGCATTGGCCAGCGCTGATTGGCCAGAGTACGGAACTCGACCAATCAGCGCTGGCTCTGCTGGAGGAGGCGGAGTCTAAGATCGCTCCACACCAGTCTCCATTCAGGTCCGACCTTAGACTCCGCCTCCTCCAGCAGAGCCAGCGCTGATTGGCCGAATTCCGTACTCTGGCCAATCAGCACTGGCTAATGCATTGTATTGGCGTGATGAAGCAGTGCTGAATGTGTGTGCTTAGCACACACATTCAGCTCTACTTCATCGGGCTAATAGAATGCATTGGCCAATCAGCGCTGGCCAATGCATTCTATTAGCGTGAACTGAGTTTGCACAGGGGTTCTAGTGCACCCTCGGCTCTGCTACATCAGATTGCTACATCTGATGTAGCAGTGCCGAGTGTGCATCAGATGTGTAGTTGAGCAAAACTGACTCAGCACTGCTAAGTCTCTGCATTCGCATAGGAATGCATTGGCCAGCCTTCGGCCAATCAGCGCTGGCTCTGCCGGAGGAGGCGGAGTCTAAGGTCGGACCTGAATGGAGACTGGTGTGGAGCGATCTTAGACTCCGCCTCCTCCAGCAGAGCCAGCGCTGATTGGTCGAGTTCCGTACTCTGGCCAATCAGCGCTGGCCAATGCATTCTATTAGCCCGATGAAGTAGAGCTGAATGTGTGTGCTTAGCACACACATTCAGCTCTACTTCATCAGGCTAATAGAATACATTGGCCAATCAGCGCTGGCCAATGCATTCTATTAGCTTGATGAAGCAGAGTGTGCACAAGGGTTCAAGCGCACCCTCGGCTCTGATGTAGCAGAGCTGAGGGTGCACAAGGGTTCAAGTGCACCCTCGGCTCTCCTACATCAGAGCCGAGGGTGCGCTTGAACCCTTGTGCAGCCTCGGCTCTGCTACATCAGAGCCGAGGGTGCGCTTGAACCCTTGTGCACACTCTGCTTCATCAAGCTAATAGAATGCATTGGCCAGCACTGATTGGCCAGAGTACGGAATTCGGCCAATCAGCGCTGGCCAATGCATCCCTATGGGAAAAAGTTTATCTCACAAAAATCACAATTACACACCCGATAGAGCCCCAAAAAGTTATTTTTAATAACATTCCCCCCTAAATAAAGGTTATCCCTAGCTATCCCTGCCTGTACAGCTATCCCTGTCTCATAGTCACAAAGTTCACATTCTCATATGACCCGGATTTGAAATCCACTATTCGTCTAAAATGGAGGTCACCTGATTTCGGCAGCCAATGACTTTTTCCAATTTTTTTCAATGCCCCCAGTGTCGTAGTTCCTGTCCCACCTCCCCTGCGCTGTTATTGGTGCAAAAAAGGCGCCAGGGAAGGTGGGAGGGGAATCGAATTTTGGCGCACTTTACCACGTGGTGTTCGATTCGATTCGAACATGGCGAACACCCTGATATCCGATCGAACATGTGTTCGATAGAACACTGTTCGCTCATCTCTATTTACGATGACTAGTACAGAAGTGCTAGGGAGGCTGCCATCTTTCCACATCTTGTCCAAAAAGGAGCTTAGGAATCAGATGTAATCTTTGGGATAAGATAGTAATAAGGCTTCATATGTTCTGTGTTGCCATCACAGGGAAAAATAAGTTAAACCTGTCTGGAACGGACCGTAAAAATATAAGTCAATATTTTGGCCATTTTCACAGATCTCTCCATGGGAATGGGAAATGTATAAGGGAATCTTGAAAACAGCCACCCTTCATGCGCTGCTATGTTGCACAGAATGGGGCAATAAATCAGTTAACATTCTCCAATATTCTCCAACTTTCTCCGCAAAATCACGGCCGCAAAATAACGCGGCGTATACAATCCAGGCTCCCATTGAAATCAATGGGAGCTGTTACAGTGCTCAAAATCTCACACGCCGTATACGTGCCACATCACGTGGCACGTTACTCTGTGTGAACTCCCCCTTAGGGGATCTAGTTTTAGATAAAAAAATTGGGGGATTGGATTTAACCTGTCATTTGGATATGGATTAGCAGCACGTAACAAGGTATATTCTACTGAAGATTAATGTTGCCATATATGTCAAGTCATATAAATGTATTGAGATAACATGAATACACAATAACAACAAATTATAAGGAATATGCATAATAACAGGGCAATTTAATATACATTTACTCATTCACAGGATTTGCATAATTGCTTATGATATAGATGATCCTATTTGCATTGCATAGAAAGCTGTGGCTTTTCATGTTGAAATGGATTATAATGCTTCTTGCAGTGCTATGCACAGTATATCATCCATATCTAAGAGAAACATCTTGGTTGTGACTTAAAGAAACAGGCTGTACCTCTATGTAATAAGAAGTATGTTTAGGAGAATGTTTGTTGGCATGTAATGCTGGGTCCACATCCGTGTCGGAGTCTCTGTCTGAAATTTCCAGAGCAAATTCGTCATTACATGGAAAAGTTCTACAAGCCCAACTTTTTCATCCGTGATTTCAATTAAAAGTGATGGATCTCCAACGTAAACGTTGGGTGCACCAGAAAACGGAAACAGCAACACAGGTGTCAACCTAGTATAAGCAATGAAAAACTAAGCATTGATGCTTTCCTTTAAATTACGTTTCCATAAACGCGAGAACAATCTGGAGGCAGCCAGAAACACATTGTAAGAATTGCCCGAAGGTACTTCCCAGTAACAGCTACTAGTAAAAGGGAAGACAGAGACAGTGAGCCCTAAAACACATCCCATATCCCTACCTATTTACCCAAACTGTCCCAATGACAGGGACAACTGAACGACAAACCCTACTCTAGCTAAGTAATACATAGAACAGGATAAGGACAACATAACACAGGAGACAGGAAGCCAAAGGTCAAACCAGAGAGACAGACGTGTACCTAATAGCAATCCAAAAGTGTAGTCAAAAAGTGAAAAATCAGAAGTTAGCAAATACCATGCAAGAGCAAGGAAAAACACATAGCAAGGGCAGAGACACAATGGCCAGCAACCATGTGTGGGCTGATAGGAAGTCCTGAACCTGCTCCAGGCTTGATTGGTAGGTAAGCTGTCAACCACAAGAACACAAACGTGAACCCTAACAGTGCCAACACAAAATGACAAGAGTCCAGGAGCAGGTAGTCATGAGCAGACACATTTTCTGCACCGTTCAATGACGCCAGAGGATGGCAAAGGAGTATGAATGGATGAGGACATAAGGCTTGGTTCACATCTGCATTTGGAATTCCATTCGGGAAAACCACTCGGGGACTCCCGGAATGGAATACTGAATGCATAAAAGAGCGGTTAGCTAAAAAACCACATGGACCCCAAAGACTATAATGGGTCTGTGTGTTTTCCACGCGGTGTCCGCACGTATCATGCGAAGAGAAAAGTGCTGCAATACCGAACCCAGATGTGAAACAGGACTAACACACATAATGTGAAATGAATTGTGTATATTTCAGTAATCTGGCATTTGGGACTGTTAGGATGAGTCCACATGTTCCGGAAAAGCTGAGTTTTTGTTGAAGATTTTGCTGTGTGTTTTTGTCTTTTTTTGACCCAACTCACTGAGCTGTCAAGTGGATGCAAATCCATTTTGATGGACATTAAAAACCTACCCATTCACTTGTATTGATCCAGGGCCGCCGATAGGGCAGTACTACTGGTACTGGCGTCAGGGGCCCGGCCAAATTGAAAAATGGGGGGGGCCCGGTTTTGGCCCGCCACCGTGTGCCGGCCCCCTGGCGCCCGTAGCAGTCATTGTGTATGTCCTATTTCAACTCAGATCTGCATCCAGAGGACGCAGATCTGAGTTGAAGACATACGCGGCTGAAGCAAGGAGCTGACATAGGTCAGCTTCTCGCTTCGCCGCTGCACGCCTCTCTCCCTGACACATATGCAGCTGAAGCGAGGAGCTGACTTGTGTCAGCTCCTCGCTTCGCCGCCTCCGCTACTGGCTTGTAGACGCGATGTGGTGACGTCACATCGCGTCTATAACTGTGCGCAAGTGTGAGAGAGAGGCGTGCAGAGAGCTGCGAGGGAACGAAGGAGAAGGTAAGTCAGTCAGTGTAATGTGGAACATGAAACTGGGGGCAGAGAGAGGACGGCATGACACTGGGGGCAGAGATGGAGAGGACGACATGACAATGGGGGCAGAGATGGAGGGGACATGAATATGGGGGCAGAGATGGAGAGGACGGCATGACAATGGGGGCAGAGATGGAGGGACATGAATATGGGGCAGAGATGGAGGGGACATGAATATGGGGGCAGAGATGGAGAGGACGGCATGACAATGGGGGCAGAGATGGAGGGACATGAATATGGGGGCAGAGATGGAGGGGACATGAATATGGGGGCAGAGATGGAGGGGACATGAATATGGGGGCAGAGATTGAGGGGACATGAATATGGGGGCAGAGATGGAGGGGACATTAATATGGGGGCAGAGATGGAGGGGACATGAATATGGGGACAGAGATGGAGGGGACATGAAACTGGGGGCAGAGATGGAGGGGGGAACATGAAACTGGGGGCAGAAATGGATGGGCGGACATGAATCTGGGGGATGAGATTGGGTGGGAGACATGAAACTGGGTGCAGATGAAGGGTGTATATGAAGCTAGGGGAGAGATAGAGGGGGGACATATAATGTACGGGTGACTGTAGGAGGATTATACTGTGTGCGGGCACATGAAAAATTAATGAGAATGGGTGGAGTCAACATAACGGTGGGTGGGGCTAAATTTTCCGTGGCGTGCAAAGCGCGCCGCACATTTTGTCCCTGTTTTGGTTCTTCAAAAGTTGGGAGGCATGGGTACAGGGGGCAGTGGAAAGATGTTAGAAGGTGGACGGGCGGGGGGAGGAAGGGGGATTGTTGGGGCATCGGGTGTGCGGCACTGCGGAGAGGGAACTGGGGCAATAATATATAATATATAAGTTTTTAGCTGGAGAACTACAAAGCACACAAGACCTCCAAAGGTATGTGTGCTTTGTATTAATAATGATGTAGGCTGCTATGTTACTAGCATAGCAGCCTGTTTGGGGGTGGGACTTTCACTTTAAAGGAGTGTTCACATTGCGTTTTTGGCCTCCCTTGCCGGGATACATTGGTAACCAGTCACAATTAGCTACCCACTTATCCCTGCACGGAGAACTGCAGGCCCCCCCCTTTTTTTTAATGGCCAGTTCTTCATGCAGGGATAAGTTGACAGCTGATTCTGACTGGTTACCAACGTATCCCGGCAAGGGAGGCCAAAAACGCAATGTGAATAAGCCCTGAGGATTTATTAGGAGGGCTCTTATAGATGGTGTTGGCTCTCTATAGGCGCTGTCACACGTAGCAGATTATACCTGCAAATAGAATCTGATGAAGCCTTGTAATGCTGCTAAATAAAGGGAAATGTAATACAGAATTGGTATGTCGCAAAATAAAGTAGTTTTAAAATGGCGGCAGCCGGGGGGGGGGGGGCAGACACTTAGGCTGTATGGGGCCCCAAAATTCCTGATGGCGGCCCTGTATTGATCCATACATCTGTGATGATGGACAAAAATAAAGCATGTTTTGTTTTTGTTTTTAAAAAATTGCATGTGTATATCCCCATTGACTTCCATTGTTCTCAAAACACTAGACGTTCATGGGACCTTAAAGTGCAAAATATGGAAACTTTAGCATCCTCTTTTTGGAGTGGGGTCCGATCCTTAACACATCCCTGTTTATTGTCTTAAAGAGGACCTTTCACCATATCCGGGCACATGCAGTGTTATATACTGCCAGAAAGCTGACAGTGCGCTGAATTCAGCGCACTGTCGGCTTTCCCGATCCGTGCCCGGTGTGAAGAGCTTACGGCCCGGTACCGTAGCTCTTCTATGGTCAGAAGGGCGTTTCTGACCATTAGCCAGAGACGTCCTTCTGCCTCGCGGCGCCTATCGCGCTGTGCTGTGGAGCGGGGAGGAACGCCCCCTCTCTCTGCTCACACAGCTTGTCCGTAGACTAGCATTATCAGGAGAGGGAGGGGGCATTCCTCCCCTCTCCACAGCACAGCGCGATAGGTGCCGCGAGGCAGAAGGACGTCTCTGGCTAATGGTCAGAAATGCCCTTCTGACCATAGAAGAGCTACGGTACCGGACCGTAAGCTCTTCACACCGGGCACAGATCGGGAAAGCCGACAGTGCGCTGAATTCAGTGCACTGTCAGCTTTCTGGCAGTATATAACACTGCATGTACCCAGATATGGTGAAAGGTCCTCTTTAATTTTTTTTTCTCAAGTAGAAAAAGGAGACCAAAAAGTGTCCATTATAATAAACAAACCTTAAGAAAAAGAAATGGACTCATCTCATCTTACAGACCTAAATGCAGTTTTAATGAGGCCGAAATTCTTCTATATTTATAGAAATGCAAATGAACGTCCGGGCCAAGAAAGACGTCGTCTTTTCTTAACCTTTATTGTCTCTGCAGTACAAAGGATGCCATTACTCTCCCTGTATATCTAGACTGGGTGTTTTTATTGGAAGATATTGCACTGGTCATAAGACTTTTATTATCTATCAATATCGTTAATGTAGTATTCCTCATTATCTATAAATATGCTGTAAAGTTCTCTCTCCTTCTCTAGGTCATTTTGGTGTTTCTGCTCAGTATTGGAACGGTGATAATTTACTTTATCATAGGAGCGGAGTAAGTGCTGCGCTATCTTCTGGCTGCTTTACTGGCTTTAATTTATTAGGTGAATACAGAATGCACTGACATTGTAACCAAGGCTGATTATTTCTCTATTAAAAGTCAAACTAACGCCCAAAAAGAGACATAAACTGTATTTAAATCTACTAAATGTCTGCCTCTCCTTCCTGGCGTTTTCTGAAAACACGCTGGCTTTATTTCTTATTTAATATGACATTAAAATGGCTGCTGAATCTTTATGAAAGATGGAGCTGAATTTACCATAATTTCTGAGTCAGAGGAGTTACTGAGTCTTATTTATTTCAGAATGAATATGTAAGCAGTAGAAAGCAAAATTGCAAAATATATGTTTCCCCGTTGCAAATGCAGCAAAATTTAAAATGGCAGCGAGGGAAAGAAAGTCTAAAATCGTAGCCAATTTATAATGTGCTGCAGGGATGTTTAGGGGTTCAAATATCCGTTACTATTTAAAGGGAGTCTGAGAACCCAACATGTAACCCCAGAGAGGTCCAAACAGGTAAGTGCCAATGACCTTGTTGCTCCAAATAGCTCATTTGCATATTAAGAAAACCAGAGATATCTGGTATTCTTAGGTGAAGAGATAAACAACTGAGGACACTGTGCAAGAATAGTTTGTGGGCCCCCATTCTACTGGCAAAAGTATGCATGGCTATATCTAAGGCTAGCTATAGCTAAGGCTAGCTAAATCTCACACTAGCACTCGCTATTAGAGATGAGCAAACAGTAAAATGCTCGAGATTCAATATTTGTTTCGAGTAGCCCCTCAATGTTCGACTACTCGAATCAAACATCGAACCCTATTATAGTCTATGGGGGAAAATGCTCGTTTCAGGGGTAGGCAACATTCGATCAAATTATGCTTACCAAGTCCACGAGTGAGGGTCGGGCTGATCCTCTGAGCAGTCTTGTCCTTGCAGCGTCCCCGCGGCATCTTCCGGCTCTGAATTCACTCGGCCAGGCATCGGGCCTGGGCAGAGCCGACTGCGCATGCCCGCATTACAAGCGATGCCTGGCAGAGTAAATGAAGATCTGGAAGACTCCGCGGGGAAGCTGCACGGAGAAGACTTCTAAAGGTAGGAGAAGAACCAGCGTTGATTGGCCGACTGTATAGCATTCGGCCAATCAATGCTGGTTCTGCATCAAACTTTTCCATTCAAATAGCGAGTGGTACTCGATCGAGTACGAGTATTTCGAATACCGTAGTATTCGATCGAATACCTACTCGATCGAGTACTACTCGCTCATCTCTACTCGCTATACTTCAGGGTTTCCATCCATGGACCTGCACATTGTTGGCTTTCCTGTTATGTGTCTTGTTCAAGAGATATCGGTGCCCTTACCAATATCTCTTCACCGTCAGAAGGGCATTCCTGACAGTCTAGCTAGGCTGTGAGGAACCCTCCACTTGACAGTACTTGTCCATAGCCCAGTATTGTCAAAGGGGACGTTCCTTACTGTCTTAGAATGACGTTGAGCAGTGCGGAACCCCCCCCCCCCCTCCTCCTGACAGTACTCATCCATAGACTAGTACTGACAGTACAGAACTATGGACAGTACTGTCAGGAGGAGTATTCCTCACAGCCAAGCTACACAGTCAGGAACGCTCTTCTGACGGTAAAGAGATATCAGTAAGGGCACCGATATCTCTTGCACTGGGACACATAACGGGAAAGCCGACAGTGCGCTGAATTCAGCATACTTTCGGCTTTCTAGTGGTAGATGAAAACGCATGTGGCTGAGGACATGAAAGGTCCTCTTTAAAAAATGTATTTTTTGAGTGGAAACCCAGCAGACACCGGTATAGTCTATGGGGTCCGCGGGCTTCTACTGTAACTGCTTTTTAAGCTTTTCTTTTTTTCGGGTCCCCACTGGTAATGGAATTCATCTATAATTTAGACTTGTGTAATATCTACAAAGCCAGGTTTGCTAGACTTTGTAGTCAGCCACTAGTTTACAAATTTTTTATATCTACAGTCATGAGTCATGAATTGGGGTGCACCAGTCTTCTTTTTGGCAAACTACAAGGCTTCTCTTGCCTGTGGCTCCTTAACTAGAGAAAAAATGACAATCTGGGTTCAGCAGCTATTGTGCCTCAGGTTTTACCAAGTTCTGCTGGCAGAAATCTTTTGGCAGCCCCAAAATGAACTGTGTCTACACAGATTGTTATAACTCCAAGAAACTTACCATGTACCAGTCACTGCAAAGGGACTACACCATGGCCACCAACCTGGAAAAAATACCTCACCCCAAATGCAGGCAGACTCTGAGTCAGTAAAGACTGAGTGGCAGACGTACAAGCCACGGAAAAACAGACTGTGCCAACACTGTGACCAGGGGGCCCTAGAAGACGAGACACACATCCTGCTACACTGCACCAAATACTCAGCCATGAGGGCCATCTACTACCAAAGACTCTCTGCCCACATCCCAGACTTCACATATGCAGACGAGAAGAGGAAACTCTACATCCGACTGGGAAAAGAGGAGTCCACTGTGGAGATCGCTGCCCAATACATGTCCAGCTGTCACCAAATGAGGGGAAGATGAAGCTCATGGACTGTTATACCCCCTAATCACCCTTTCACCCCCGGACATTTCTGCCCCCCCCCCCCCTAATTACCCACTTCCATATATCCCAATGCCCTGCCCGCCATACCAACCATTCCCTCTGGAATCAACAAAGCTCTTCCATCTTGCATCAATGTGATTGGATGATGAGAAGAGGAAATTCTACATCCTACTGCCACCAACTAAGAGTAAGGTGAGACCCCAAAGACTATTATACTCCAACTCCCCCCCCCCCCCAACCCCACTCTCCTCCCACTTTACTTGCTTTGGCAATGCCAAATATCTATGTGGACGTGCCAATAAAGCTTCTTTCATTTGATTGTTTGGTTCTTGCACAATACAGTCTATACACCAGGTACATGCAGGAGAAACTAACTAGCCCATCGCATTACTGTATGGAGCTCAGTTTAGGATGTGCTGACAACATTCTGTGCAACCAAAGGAATTGTTAATGTACCCTTGACTATAATAAAATATGTTAACATGATAATGAATTAGTTAGCATATCCCTTTGTGTTAACTTAGCAGTGGATCATGTTGCTTTTAGAAAAGCTGCTTAACGTTGGACACACATATCTGAAACATTACAACCAAGAGGAAGAGTACAAGGAAGGACACACAAATTTTAATGGGTCAAATAAGCACACAAACTTATAATTTTGATGTGCCTCAGTTTCCTCAGCACAGGCATGTATGGTGTCTTAGAGTTTGCAGAGTTTGCCTGTAAAGCAAGGTATTAGGACAGCACTAGAGTTGAGGAGACAACAAGAACCGGGTACTTTTTGCAGATTACGTCTAGAGAACCTGGGCATAATTAGAATGCTTTAATATGGCTTAACTGTCACATAGACAAGCACTAATTGACCATATAACATATTCCTTGCTCATTTGCTTGGATCATTTACACAGGCGGATGCATAGAACAAGGTGCAATCATTCCTTCCCATGCAATTCTATGGATTGTTGGCAGTGCAGCATCCCAGTGGATACTGCTTAAAGAGAACCTTTCATGTCCTCAGGCACATGCGGTTTTATATACCACTAGAAAGCCGACAGTGCGCTGAATCCAGCACACTGTTGACTTTCACATTCTGTGTCCCAGGGCTGGAGATATAAGTGCAAGTTACCGATCTCTTCCCACTGTCAGAAGGGCGTACCTGACAATCTAACTGGGCTGTGAGGAACGCCTCTCCTGTCAGTACTGTCCATAGCGCTGTACTGTCAAGGGGGCATTCTTGTGAGTTGTGAAAAATGACCCCCCAGTACTAGTCTATGGATGAGTACAGTCAGGGGGCATTCCTCACAGCTTAGCGTCATTGCTGAGTGGAAAGGAACACCCCTTCTGACATTATAGGGCCATGGACGAGTACTGTCAGGGTGGGTGTTCCTCACAGCCCAGCTAAACTGTCAGGAACACCCTTCTGACAGTGGGCAGAGATCTAACAGCACCGATTTCTCCAGCCCCAGGGCACATAATGGGAAATCCAACAGTATGCTGAATTTAGCGCACTGTCGACTTTCAAGCGGTATATAAAACCGCATGTGCAGGAGGACATGAAAGGTCCTCTTTAAACACATTGCATTATATATTCCTTGTTTTACTGTGTAAAGTGCCACGCTATATATAATTTGCATGCTTAAATATATATTCCCATATGTTAGGGTTGTCCCACTGGGGATGGAGGTATACCCTTCCATTTAAGAGAGCCATGGTCCAGCCCAACCCATGGTTGGCTGTGGTAAGAGGTAGAGACTGTTAGTCAACACAGGGTGGCCTGTTTCAACTACTAGAGAGTATGTTAATTATTTCTGCAGTGGTGAGACAGGGAAGAATCATTACTGCCAGCCTACAGTGATAGTGAGAGAACGGCCAGCTAGGATGAGAAGTTGAGGTTACCCAGACCCTCGCATTTTGGAACCTGCACCCCCACAGAGGCCACGTGTGCAGGATCTACCATATTTTTTACGTTTCATTATCTATTTAGAATTAGGTAAGAACTATTATGATCTAGCACCTACTTACCACCCTGTCCCCTTGTACTGGAGCCTGAGCCATCCATTTACCCCTACACTATTTCAGGGCATGCTCAGTGAGACAAGACTTTTTCATTTCCTTAGACATCTACTCTCGTATGCTGATATTATTAGCGAACAACTGAACACGCCATAAACTACTTATTATATTTAGAGACAAAAATGTAAACTTTGCGATAAGAGAAATTTCGGTGTTGAAAAGACATATAAGTCTACTTATCTGCATTCCAAATATAAGAGCGCTGAGCTTTCAATTTCACACCGAGATCCAGTACTGCTGATAATACCGCCATAGCCTCTCATATTGTCCTTCCCGTGTACAGCCGCAACACACGGCTCACTGTAAATGAGGTTTTAAAAGAACGATGTATGTTTGTGAAATGTTTTCTTTATTGCTGTGGAAAAAAATTGGAGAACGTAATTACAAACTTTCAGTGTTCTTCGCGGCCGGAAAATTGATTGGACATTTTCAAAATTAATTTTGTATTGACCGCGTTCTTGCAAAATGTGTTATCATTAAATAACCAAAATCAATATAAATCTTAATTGCAAAAAAAAAAAAAAAAGCTTCAGCATCTTGGCCTCATGTATAACGCGCTGTGATGTGTTAGGTAATATATTTTATGCCTTGTACTTTATTGCCGCTGATGATAAAATGAAATCTCGACTAGAGCTGGTTTCATTGTGGATTTCTTCTCTATGAGCTGTAATTATTCCGGGCTACTGTATATTGGGAGATATTGGTTACCGTATAAACAGAGGCATAACCTGAAGATCGTGGGCCTGAATGCAAAATCTGTAACAGAGCCTCGTAACCATGCTGCGCTCATAGTACCGATCTTCTTATGTGGAGCAAGGGGACCTTTGGGGCACATTCAGGTTACAAAATTGAGGTACCACCTATTGGTACAACCAAGACTACAGTATTTCTCATTGAAGGTCTTTTTAGTTTCAAAAATAGTCTATCCATAGTTTTTGACGTGCAATGTAAAGGGAACAATCAGGGGAAAGGAAAAAAATAGCAACAATGTAAGGGGAAACACTGCAGAAAAAATGCTATGTGGTCTTTACTGCAACATTTTTTGGCTTCAGCTCACTATGTGGGGCCTTAGCCTAAGACTAAGGCCCCACAGGCCGTAAACGCAGCGTGAACGCATTGCGGTTCTTCCCGCAACGCTTTGAAGAGAAAGTTCACTGAGTTTTCCTCTGCGAACTTTCTATTACCATTATATGTATGGAAAAGCCTCCAACGTTTCCGTAGCTATAATTGACATGCTGTGATTTCCAAAACCGCAACGGTTTGGAAATCGCAACATGTCCGCACTGCGATTTCTTCTGCAAAGTGGGGATGGGATTGAATCCCATCCACTTTGCAGACACTTTGGGGCCCCGGCCTAAAGGAGTTTTCCAACCCCAAATAGAGCTTTCATACTGATCAACTATCTACAGAATAGGTCATCAATATGTGATCGGAGGGTCTGACACCTAGACTGACACCACACAAATCAATTGATGCGGTAGTCTCCAGGTAACTTAAGTTCCAAAAGCGGAAGGGAGAGTGTGCACAGGATGCTCCTATACAATTAATAGGAACAGCACTGCAATTCCCTTGAACCAACACTATTATTTCCTCTAAGTGCCCCCACAAAGTTTTATGCCCCCTTAGTGAGCCCATACAATTTAAAGCCCAATTTAAAGCCCACACATTGGCAGAGCGGACCACTGCAAGACGTACAGGAAGAGAGGGGAGGTTGTGATGATGTTCACTGGATGTTGAGCCATGCCGACTCCAGTGCCGTGGCCAGCTGCGCTAGGTTACACGGTTGAGCATCCATGGCACGAACAACCCGATCGAGGAGGTCCCACAGATTCTCGATTGGGTTCAAGTCCAGGGAATTTGCTGTCCAAGGGAGTACGGTAAACTCATCCTGCTGCTCCTCGAACCACGCACGTACACTGCGAGCTTTATGACACGTCACATTATCCTGCTGGTAGATGCCATCATCTTGAAGAAAAACAATTCGCATGTAGGGGTTAACATGGTCCACAAGGATAGATGCATACTTGTGTTGATCCATCGTGCCTTCCACAATGATGAGCGCACCCAGATGGCTGATGACACGTGCCTTCTGCAATTGGTTATTTAACGTTTACATCAAAAGTAGGAAGTGGTCACATTAATATGACTGGACTGTGTACATTATAATGCCCCTTTAATGTCCCCACTTTTGACCCTCACAAAGTATAATGTTTCCTAATTTACTTACAAACAGTATAGTGTTCCCTTAGTGC
This sequence comes from Leptodactylus fuscus, assembly GCF_031893055.1. Classification (NCBI taxonomy): domain Eukaryota; kingdom Metazoa; phylum Chordata; class Amphibia; order Anura; family Leptodactylidae; genus Leptodactylus; species Leptodactylus fuscus. The sequence continues at coordinate 47,059,362 of NC_134269.1, forward strand.
TCCCACACATCACAGGCCTCAGCAGTGACCCAGCATACTGTCCCTCAGTATCCCACACACAGTATAATGGCACCTTATTGCCCCCATACAGTATAATGTCTCTTTGTGGCCCCCACACATTAAACTGCAAAAAAAAATAAAATAAAATAATACTCACTTTGCCTATGAGGGTCTACAGTCTACAACTGCACTCGGATCTCTACTCTCAGGGTCTTGGAGGAGCAGAGCAATGTAGTAACATTATTAAATCATACATTCCTGTCCAAGCTCCAGTGGTAGCGGGTGAATGGTGGAGCAGGGAGCTGACAGCTTCTGTAGTGTTAGGGTGCGTTCACACGATGTAACGTGGAGCGCGATCTGGCACGTATACACGTGTCAGCAGATTGCGCGCTCAAAAAGATCCTATTCATTTCAATGGGAGTTATGAGCATACTGTATATGCCTATCTAAGGGTTAAGCAGCAGAAGAAATCTTTGACGTTCTCTAGATGACACATTATAAGTTAAAAGCAAACTCTATTTCTCCATTAAATGCAGGGTTTGCATATAAAAGGGAAATACTCTGCTTGTACGCTTGCAACTGCTGAAGGTAAATACTATATGCATCATTGGCGCAAAAAAAGTCCAAAAATAAACCCATGTAGATATTATGTGAAATAAAGTATGCGTACATTACGAGCGCTCATGCATTAATTCCACGCATAATTTTGAGCCAGATCAATATGGTAAATGAGGGCTTATGAAATAATCACAGCAAAGTGCAGAAGCCACTACTGATTGTTTGGGATGCAAAGTTGGTGCCTGTTTTTCTCTTCTGTGAAGCCGTCAAGCAGGTGTCAGCTGAATCACAGGCGCTGTCAATCAGACCGAAAAGGAAACACAAGGGCACGTCTGTCTCCAGTTAATCAAGCACATTTATTAAAAGTTTCACTGCTGTAAACGGCAACGTTGCCAGGACTCGCTGAAGTACGCCATACTTAGAAATAATCAGACACTCTTATTTCAACCTTTCCTGCCATAAAAAAAGATTGGATTTAATGGGAACACTGCAGAGATGGGGCTTTTAATAGAACCGGTGCACCAAATAAAATTGTTGAAGAAAAATGAGTTATACACTAGGTACAGTACATAACATCCATATGAAGGAGAAAAAACATGTGTTCTTTTTTGATAAATAAAGGGGTTGGAAAAATTGCCTAAATAGTAACGGAAAGCTTTTAGGAAACGTCGAGGTTTAGGTTTGGCTTTCTGCTGTGGGAATCCAGAGAGCCATAAAGTGGAGCGGAATCTGAGAAAGAAGTCTACCTTAAATTCTTCTTCATGTTACCCCATGTGACCTTACCCTAAAGATGGTCATACATATTAGATTAATATCAGTCAAAACTGAAGATTTTCGCTGCCAACCAGGTAATGTGTATGAGGGTATTCCAACTTCCCCTATAAAAATTTTGCTAAGGGAAAGAAGGAATTGACCATGTTAATTTCTTAGGGGTAATGGCGTAACTAAAGTCTTGTGGGCCCCGGTGCAGTCTTTTGCTTGTGGCCCCCTACCTCATCCCTACAGAGAATTCTTGACAGTGATGGTTATGGGTGTTAAAGAGGACCTTTCACGTCCTTGGGCGCATGTGGTATAATACACCACTAGAAAGCCGACAGTGGGCTGAATTCAGCTTTGTCGTTCTGTGCCCCCGGAGAAGAGTTATCGGTGCCGGTACCGTAGCTCTTCACTGTCAGAAAGGCGTTACTGACAGTCAGTCAGGAACGCCCTTCCTCACAGTAGCGTCTATTGCGCTGTACTGTGAGAGGGGGCGTTCCTACAGTAATGGCACCAATAGCCCTCCAGCAGGGGAACAGAACGGGAAAGCCGTCTTTCTAGAGGTGTATTACACTGTATGTGCTTGAGGACATTAAAGGTCCTGTTTAAGGAGTTTAATCCACCTTAGAGTGGTTAGGGTAATCTGTAGTCTCCTTGGTTTATGGGCCAGATGGAAGCTGCAATCTCAATACTGATGCTAGTGGTTATGGGCCACCTAAGGCTCCTGGGCGCCAGTGCGACTGCACCCTCTGCACCCCCTCAAGTTACGCCCTTTCCTAGAGGCTATCACCATAAAAAAGTGGCATCAGCTTCGGCTAAGTTTACATCCTTGCCGGGCTGTGCATTGTTTTGGTCTGCTAAAGCAGCAGTTACATACAGAGCCCAATAGACCCCATTGACTATAATGGAGTCCGTTGGGTGTCTGTTGTCATTAAACTGAAAGCAGTGAACAAAAAAAGTTGTGCATGCTGGCTATAAAGTGCTGACACCACCTTGCACTTAAAAAAATAATATACCATACATTGCATACATAGTGATTAAAATACTGTAAATACCACAATACAGTGATCAAATAATTACTAACATATGGTGAACAAATAATGGCTAAATTTTGTAGCATAACGATATAAAATATGTAGCAATTGCAAGCCTTGGTGGAAAGGATGATGCATCCTATAAAACCATAGTATTATAGGTCCTGCATAAATATATGGAAGAACATAATTTCTTCTATCGCAATTTTGCATTTTTGGCAACAACCCTGACCAATGTGAGCATGCCCTAGTTTAGAGAGAACTAAAAGTGGGACGTTCCATACAGCTTCAGTGCCTAGAGCTCTTTGTGGGTGGTCCCAGTGGTAGCTCAGGGGTGGAACTTGAGCATCCCTATGTTATTCATGAAAATTGGTAACTATAAGAAGGTAATGGTCACTAAGACATTAAGACATTTTGTTTTATTCTGACCTATATGTCAAAGAAAAAAACCTACACAACCTGAGCTGCCAGATTACCGTATTTTTCGCACTGGACTATAAGATGCACCTAGGTTTTAGAGGAGGAAAATAAGGAAAAAAAAATTTGAAGCAAAAAAATGGTAAAATATTTAATATATGGGAGTTGTAGTTTTGCAACAGCTGCAAGGCCACATTGGCAGGTGACCCTGCAGCTGTACGGAGATCCATAGAGCGTTTTTTTTGCGGGGCCAGATGTACTTTTTAGTTCTACCATTTTAGGGAATGTCTATTGCTTAGATCACCTTTTATTTAAATCAGAGGCAAAACGGTGAAAAAAAAACACGGCGGTTTGAAAAATATCAGTAGAGCGAGCATTTTTGGACACAGGGATTCCTAATGTGTATGTGTTTCACAGTAATTTTCTACTTTTATATGTATTCTAGGGAAAGGAGGTGATTTAGAAGTTTTATTTATTTTATTTTTTTAAAGCTTTTTTTTCTACAATTTTATTGCCCCTTCCCCCTAGGTGGCTTGAACCTCCAATCATTTGATTGCAAGTCCCATAGACGGCAATAGAAGTGGGAGATTCTCTGCATTACTATTACGGCCGGTCATAGACTAACCGCAATAGTAATATAGCAGTGACAGGCCTGGGAGCCTTCAGTTGGCTCCCGGCTGTCACCAGAACAGGTCAGCTCCTGCGACCTCGCCGCGCAGGAGCCGGCCTGCAACTTTAAAGGTATGGGGCCGGTAGGGACCGGCCCCGGGGAGGGGTATACTACACTTTGGGGGGGAAGGGGGGTTAAGTTTTAATGCCTGCAATTAGAATGCATTCTAATTGCGGGCAGTAGCTTTGAGCCTCCGCGTATAGCGGCGATCCGGTTGCTATATGGCGACCGCTCTGCAGCAGAGTGGCCGCCATTATTCTTACAGACCCGGCATCCCGGCAATACGGTGGATGCCGGGAAGGGGGTTTTAGACGCCGGCACAGGTGCCGGGCCCGAAGCATTGCCACGCTCCTGTTGCTGCAGGAAGCCAGCAGCCGCAGGAACATGGCGATCTCCACCACATTCGGACTATAAGACACACCCTCATTTTCCCCCCAGATTTTTTGGGGAAAAAGTGCGTCTTATAGTTCGAAAAATACGGTACTTATTTATGGCCGACTGTATCTGTATGGCCAACTTCACCCTGGGCCTTCCATAGCCATTTTCAGCATATGAACTATGGAAAGTGTAAGAATTCCACCTGCCATATTACATCACCCTGTTGTGTATTTGGAATCCCAACACATGTTATTAATTTATCGATTTCCAATTTTCCTTTAGGATACACGGTGGTTTTCCCAGAATAAGATTCCCTTCTGGTAAAGGAAATGGGAACAATAAGCAAATTATTTCTTCCATTATGTTCTTTGGATTGGCAAATCTATGAATCAGGCAAAATGATTTGCTCATTTCTAATAATAATATACTTAAACCAAGAAGGAAGGAAAGACACATATATTTCAAGGTCTTCGCTTTCTTCAGCAAAATTAATTTCTATATACTAAAGTACTTCTTGTTCGCGAGTCAGGCAAAGTCAACGAAAATTCTGCAAAGTGCCCTGCAGTGTTGTGCCGTCTCTCTCGTAAGAGCACAGTGCCCTCTACTGTCCTAACATGAATCATTACACTTTCCTACTGCAAAATTGTCAGTGATATAATAATCCTAATTGCAGGAATATGCGTAATGCTCTTGTTCTGTGTCTAATCTCAGGAAAGTCTAATATTGTTTAATAAGGCAGAAAACCCTTTAAGACACAAATCTAATTTGATCCCTCCTTTATGCGTAATAAAGATTGTAATCATCTGGATAAATCATTGAAAAGAGATAAAAATAGAGATTTGTAATTGAAACGTAGCAATACTATGACTGTAGTGACTGGTGTAGAGCGTCATCCATCTCTCCTCTTCTGACAGGGCTGCCATTAAATTCTCCAACTTTGTCACTGCTTTCCTGACTGACTGCAGCAGGTTTTATTCACCTGGTAAATATGTCAACTTTTTGGAGATGTGCTGTCTTATATATGTCATTTTTTTCAGTACATCTGTGTTATGTGGTATATCAAAGGACTCCTGTGTCTACATGTAAAGCTGCATAGACATTCCTCATATATACAGATTAATATCCCTGTGTTTCATATCAAACTATCACTAAAAGTGATTGCTGTCCCGGTCCCTGCAAGAGGAACTCCGAAACACCCTGTAATAATTAATATTAATAGTACATACAAGAGGAACTCCTAAATGTCCTGTAAAAGGTTAATATATGTGCATTATATATGCAAGAGGCACTCCTTAATGTCCTTTAAGGGGTTAATATATGTGCATTGAATATGTGTGTGTGCATTTTATATATAGTGTCAGGGTCTGAGATTGCTAGGTGGGGTGGCATAGACACATAAGACACAAAAAAAATGTTCCAAATTATTATGCAATCCAATTTAAGTATCATTGAGATGTCATTTTTTTTTGGTTTTAACTTAAACTCATGGCTGGTATTGTGTCTCAGGGCTCTTTGGATCACTGAAATCAATCTCAACCACCTGTGATAATTAGTTTGCCAGGTGAGCCCATTTAAAAGAAACTTACTTAAGAAGGACGTTCCACATTATTAAGCAAGACATAGGTTTCTAGCAATATGGAAAAGAAAAAGGATCTCTCTGCAGCCAAAGAGTGGCAAATAGTGCAATGCCTTGGATAAGGTATGAAAACATTAGATATTTCACAAAAACATAAGTGTGATCATCATAATGTGAAGAGATGTGTGGCTGATTCTGACCACAGATGGGTTCGTGCAGATAAAGACATAATGAGGAAGGTTCCAGACTATTTCATTGAAGTAAGAGAGCAGCTGTTAAAACACCATGACATCCAAAGGGATGGAGTAGTGGATGGATGGTGGATGACCACCATGTCCAAATAAGTCTGCACATTCAGCAAGGAGGTAGCTGAGTTATGTTTTGGGCCAGAATCATGGGGAGAGAGTTGGTGGGCCCCTTTAGAGCCCCTGTAGATGTGAAAATGACCTCTGAAAATTCTATAGTGTTTCTGATTGACCAGTTTCTTCCATGATACAAAAAACAAAAGATGTGCCTTTCATAGCAAAATCATCTTCATGCATGACAATGAACCATCTGATGCAGCAAAGAATATCTCTGAGTCATTGGCTGCTATCGGCATAAAAGGAGAGAAACTCATGGTGTAGCCACCATCCTCCCCGGACCTCAACCCTATTGAGAACTTTTGGAATATCCTCTAGCAAAAGATCTATGAGGGTGGGAGATAGTTCACATCAAAACACCATTTCTAGGGTTTATTTCTGACATTTGACACATAAATTCAAGCAGAAACTATCCAAAAAGTCAATAGATGCAAGAACTATGAAGGTGGCATCAAAGAGGGGGTCCTATGTTAACTTGTAACTTAAGATGTTGTTGATTGAAATAGCTTTTGCTTTCCGTATATGGGACCTCTTATTGTTGCAAATTCAACAAATGACTATTTCCAGTTCTTTACAACCTATAAAATGTTCAGAAACTCTGTTGTCGAAAATAATTGGGCGGTTTGTCAAATGAAATCTAATTTACAATCTAAAGGTTGGAGATTTGAAGATTATATTATATTTTCATCAATCATTGAGGAAAATAAAAGAAAAATATAAATTGCATAATAATTTGGAATGTGGTGTATTTATACAGTACTTTGTGAAAAGGTTTTAGGCAGATAAATATGGAAAAATAGCACAGTTGATAGTTTATTTTATCAATCCAAAAGGGGAGTGAATGAAGAAAAGATAAATCTAAAGCATATCAATTTTTAGTTTGACCATCCTTTGTAGAAGAGTCCTGAAAGTGATAATATGGCTCCTGCCATAGCTCAACATAGCCCTAAGCTCAACATCATTTACTCTCTCTGGGATATACAAGAGAATTGGAACAAGCCTATATCAACAGAAGTTCTGTGCTTAGTTCTTCAAAATGTTTGGAACAATGTCCCTGCCGAGTTCCTTCAAAAACGATCTGCAAGTGTCTGTCCAGAAATCATGTAGGAAAGGAGAAAACAAGGATCCGCGCTCAAATGGTCATGCCAGGAAGATGAAAACCAATCGGCAGATAAAGATAGGTCAATTTTTAATGGTATTGGGTACATAAAGAGCACAATGCGTTTCGGGTAAAACAGACCCTTTTTCAAGTGCGTAAATTACAGGAAATCCTATTCATTAGAAGCAGTTCCCACACTTACACTCTTTATCCATGGGCCTGAGCTTCATCCAGGAGATTCACCAGTCTTCACAAGTTTTGGACAGAACCCAGGTCCTCCTCTCTCCTGAGGGTCTGTTTTACCCGAAAACGCGTTGTGCTCTTTCTGTACCCAATACCATTAAAAATTGACATATCTTTATTTGCCAATTGGTTTTCAGCTTCCTGGCATGACCATTTGAGCGCGGATCCTTGTTTTCTCCTTTCCTACATTTATCCTCCCGGACAATCCGGTGTTCTGCCATGGAACCGCTGCCACTCTCACCAGAAGTGACTACTTTCTCAATGGGAATTTAGGGTGTTGTGACTCCATCACAACCCCATCAGGTGAGAGGCCTATTGGTCATTTCTCTTTTTATAGTCTCATAATTACATTACTACTACACTCAGTGCGCTTGGTGTCCTTCTTTCTTTTCTTTTGTCCAGAAATCATGGAAGGCAAAGGACAAAGGTCACACCAAATACTAATGTGATTAGTTTTTTTTCTTGTTAATTCCCAAAAATAAATTATTAATATTTTTATTTTGTATATTGTGGGGGAACCATATCAAGGGGGCGAGTAGTGGGGTGTAGGTATATTGCAAGGGTGGTTTCCAGTGTCCCCTTAGTGGGTGCATAATGTCCCCATGTCTCACACTATATAGTCCCCACAGTATAACGCCCCCAGACCCAAGTCAGGGGATCAATAGGTAAGCATGATTTCTTTACTTACCACTTTTTGGACTCTTTGCTTCTTCTCTGGTTCTAGAACCTACATCAGGATCTGTCCACAGAAGGGATAGGAGGTTCCAGAAGTGTTAAGTACTGAGAATCGGAAGATATTGAGTGCTTCTAACATGACCAATAGAAACACATCTTGAATTGTGATTTACTTGCTCTGGATTGTGTTTTATATGAAATGCTCTTGTCACTTAAAGCAGTGCAGAGCATCATGCAGTCAGTCTTTTATAATACAAAACCAACCAGCAAACAGCATTTTTTTAGATAAAACCCTTATCCCAATCCCGCCCACCTACCTAATAGAGGAAAGTGAAGGATTGGAGAGAAAAGGAAAAAAAATAAGAAGACACAACCCAATGTAACCGACCCTGGACAGATGGTTCGAGAAACCAAGGAGGTTAACCAAGGGTTACAAATTTCAGACCAATATTTAAGATTATTAATCCCCTATAACAAGAATGTTCACTTTTTCTAAGCTTTTTCTCATGGGATTTACAGATATTAAAATATCTGGCAAGTGGCTTCATGGAAGACCAACCAAAAAATTCAGATAAATCTACTAATAGGCATACTACACAATTACTGAGATTTTACTGCCACCAATACCAGATATACTGTAGCTCTAGCTAGTAATTCCCAATATTTAACTAGTTTAACAGCCTCAGTATAGTAATACATTCACTCTAAGTTGAACGTGCCTTGCAAAGGTCTTGTATTATTACTGGGGTCTCTTCAGAGCCCACAAGTCTAATGATCGGAGACAGTGTCGGACTGGCGTGCATAGATCCCACCAGTAAAATGTATTCTGGTGGCCCACTGAGTAGCTACATGCAAATATTATCTGATCCCGTTTCACAAATTGTAACATTGAGCCAACACACGTTTTTAAGTAGTATCTTGCTATCTAGTCCTTGCCTTGGACTCTTTCTATCCTGGGGTCTGAAGCCTGTTTACTGTCTCTTACTTTTCTCCAAATGTTTTTTTTATGATATAAAGAGTAAATAGAAGGTAAAATCTATGCCCCGGGCCGTAACCCAGGAATGGAAGGGCCTGTACAGACTGAACAGGCAATATAGAAGGGAGATGGTTTGGATGAAGAGATGGATAGAGAGTGGAAGGGGTGAACATATAGCAAGGTAAAGATTAGAGTTGTATATCAGATTGTCTCAATTTTGTAAGATAGCATAAAAAAGAACCTCTCACCAACTTATTGTCAGTTTACAAATCTTGTCATAACACACAAAACTTAACCGGGTGCAAATAGAGTGTTCATACAGAGGACACAATGCACTAAAAGGTTGTGAGAAGGTAGCACTATATTCTATCCCAGTAAGACCTTTGGGCCTTAAAGAGGACCTTTAACCTCCTCGGGCACATACGATTTTATATACCGCTAGAAAGTCGACAATGTGCTGAACTCAACGCTTTTGGCTTTCACGTTCTGTGCCCCCGATGAAGAGCTATCGGTGTTGGTACCGTAGCTCTTCACTGTCATAAGGGCATTTCGGACAGTGAGTCAGGAATGCCCTTCCTCACAGTAGCACCTATTGCGATGTACTGTGATAGTGTTGAGCGGTAAGCAACGTTTTGTCTCACAATATAGTGCAGTAGACGCTACTGTGAGGAAGGGCGTTCCTGACTGACTGTCAGAAACACCCTTCTGACAGTGAAGAGCTACGGTACCGGCACTGAAAGATCTTCACCAGGGGCACAGAGAGGGAAAGCCGACAGTGTGCTGAATTCAACACACTGTCGGCTTTCTAGCTGTATATTACACCACATGTGCCCCAGAAGGTGAAATGTCCTCTTTTAATTTGTACTGTCTTGTCTTCAAGGATGTTCACGGTTTTCTCATAATATTGAATCTCTTTCAGAAGGGGAATGAGTAGTGTTTTCCCACTTATTGTTGGGGTCCTTTTAGCTGGTGGATCGGCATTTAATAGGGCAGACCATGGGGAGATTTAGTCTAGAATTAAATAGACTTTCCATCCTTTTCCAGTGAGAGTAGAAGATGAGATTGAAACTCTACATATAGGCCATTGTGTGGTTTCCGTGTTAGGGCATGCTGGGAAGAGCTTGGACGGCAGTTCTAGTACCACCTAATTGTCACTTTATATGAGGTTTCTTGAATATTATTAGAGACTGACGCTAGGTTAACACACGTGTTCAGGTTTCCTTTCTGGGGGCCAGCTTGGACACAATGGAAACCTAATCCACTTGAAAAACTATATTGGTGTTTGCTGGGTTTCTTCCCAAAAACACAAAAAATGCAGAGACAAAAGCACTGCTTGCAGGACTATTCTCTCTGCATTTTTAAAGCGGAATGGGTAGCGGAATTCCCAAGCGGAGAACCAGCACAACCTAACCTGGTTTTACCAAAGAATTTTTATCTGGAGATATTTTCTGAGAGTGCTCTTTCCTTTTCTCTATGTGTTAACCATACATGAATGTTTAGTGATTTTATTAAAAACTCAAGAAATATGTGTTTTTAAATTGGGGAACCCTGACTCAAATAATACCCATCTGATAAATTCTAAGCCATTAATTGACTGGCCTTGAATCTGCCTTGAACTAAGACCCTTTCAGCTCTGTGAGCTGGGAAAGCATGCCCACACAGCGGCAGGAGACCGTCCGCAGCAATGTGATTGGTGATCGTGGGCCCCGTAGAGACGTTGAAAACCTGGGTAGCTTATAGTAAATGGCTCATGCTGATGCAGTATTCTGCCTGTCTGTAGTACAGTGATAGAACTGTGTTGTCTACCTCTGACAGTAAAGTACATTTCACATCATTTCCAAAAGATAAAATAACATGTCTTTTTGTATTATAGTTATTCCAATTTATTACCATTTGCAAAATGGATATTGAGATAGAAAGATAAGACATGATATTGCTCCAGTCCAGTCACTTTGTGAAGTGGATATTGTAGCTTGCCATTTCACGCCGACGAAATCTGCTCATTACAACTTTGACAATTTTTTTAGTTTTCCATTAACTGCAATTTTATGAAATGTTACCATGGCTCTTGTAAGAAGGTGACAGGCAGAGTGCTGGAGACCAGATATATCAGCCCCAGGTTTCTGACATATGTGTGGTCCAGGGTGGCTCCGGCGAAGGCCTCAGCCCAGGTGTAGATCCTTGGCTCACTACTGGGTCAGAAATAGGCTACAGATCCGAGACTTGCAGTAAGTCACATGCTTTCACGCAAAACAACACCCTTTAGATGTATGGATATGCCCTTATGAAGTCAACAAACCCAAAAGCAGCGCTAGCTCTATGTTCAGGACATGGCTTTTGCCAACAACCAAAGGAAAATCTTAAAGAGGTTATCCCAATAAGGACACTACTGGGGATGTCCAACCTTCAGGTTCCCCAGCAAGGAGGAAAACGGGGAATAAAATTCCCTCATGCTTCTTCCATCTTTAAAGGAAGCGCTAGTGTGTCTGGGGCTCCATTAATTTTCTATGAGGCTTCCGGGCTTTGAGAGATTACAGTCCCGTCAATCCCGACAGCCCCATTGCAGTTTAGGGAACCCCATTCATGCTCATGCTCTGCCATGGCCACAGTCTACCACTGGAGCACCTATAATGTATTGTTTTTTCTAATCTTGTGAGAACCCATGACAAAAAATGGGTCACGTACTAGGGGTTTGAGAAGGGGCACCTTGGATCAGCAGATGGTCAAGAGACATTTCTAACAAGTAGCGATTGTCGAAAACTTATTTAACGGGCTGACTTGTAAAGTTTACTATGGCAAACACAGTTTGTTCTGTGCGGCTCTGCATTACTCTTACTATTTCCTTGTTTTTTCTTTATTTTATCACATCACACAATATCGCGGAGGTTTATGAATAAAGGATAATATAACCCCGAGCTACATTATCTGAACACAACATTGCTCAGGTTTAAAAGCATTTGTGATTTATTCAGGACAGGGATAGCTACAAAAGTACAGTATATGGTGCTCTGCCGGTGACTGATATAACATTCACACCGCCACATCATTCTTAGTGCGGAACAAGTAGCAGAAAGTTCTTACATAGTTTTTTTTTTTTTTTCATGGTGACTGATGGGCTTTGAGGACATTGCCATAAAGTACATAGAAAGATAGAAAGATGCTGAAGATATTATTATTTAAATGCTGTGTGCTCCTTATCACCAACCATGTTATACTCCAAAGAATTGCTGGTATTGTAGTCCTCGCTTGCTGCTGATACAGTTGACATACCAATGGAGCATTCACTGTAGAGAGACGTTCATGTCCCAAATATCTAGACCACATGCTGTGCAGCCCTAGTAGTGAGGGTAATGCAGAATATTGGAAACAAGCAATGCTGGTAGGTTCAAGCTAAACATGTAACCTGCAAATACAGATGCCATGATCAATATCATATTTACTATGTTGCAAGAATTTTATCGAATAATGTTGAATATCAAAAACATTAAAACTTACAGCTCCACAATGCTAAGAGGACATTAGGACACCAAGACTGCCGCCTCACCTGTCCTTGGATATTCTGCAGTAAAAACTAGCTATAACTAGAGATGAGCGAACAGTAAAATGTTCGAGATTCGATATTCGTTTCGAGTAGCCCCTCAATATTCGACTACTCGAATCGAATATCGAACCCTATTATAGTCTATGGGGGAAAATGCTCGTTTAAGGGGTAGGCAACGTTCAATCAAATTATACTTACCAAGTCCAGAGTGAGGGTCGGGCTGGATCCTCCGAGAAGTCTTCTCCGTGCAGCGTCCCCGCGGTGTCTTCCGGCTCTGAATTCACTCTGCCAGGCATCGGGCCTGGGCAGAGCTTTACAAGCGGGCATGCGCAGTCGGCTCCGCCCAGGCCCGATGCCTGGCAGAGTGAATGAAGAGCCGGAAGACGCCGTGGGGAAGCTGCACGGAGAAGACTTCTAAAGGTAGGAGAAGAACCAGCATTGATTGGCCAACTGTATAGCATCTGGCCGATCAATGCTGGTTCTGCTTCGAACTTTTCCATTCGAATAGCGAGTGGTACTCGATCGAGTACGAGTATTTCGAATACCGTAGTATTCGATCGAATACCTACTCGATCGAGTACTACTCGCTCATCCCTAGCTATAACCTCCAAACAAGCCCTGAATGTTGTCCTATTCTGTTTCCATCTGTTTCTTCATAACCTATTCCTGAGCACTGTATGGCCAGTGGGTATTCACACTCAATGGGGTGAACTCTTCAATCACTCAGTTTTCTGCATACAGGGATGATATTGAGACATAAGTCTTTTACTGGTACCAAATATACGCCAAAAGCCCACCCGCGCCTCGCTCACCACTGAGCTTTCTGACATGAGATAAAGTGGAAATCTTTGCCAGTTCCTAATTGACATAGTTTTTCATTCTGGTGCAGGGAAGTCTGACTGCCGGCTCTTCATCAATCTCTCCCTGTGCTATTTCGGCCCTTTAGTAAGGCTGGCATACAGTACGCTAGTCTTAATAAACCCGTCCCATTGTTAGTTATACTGTATATCCCTTAATAGATTTCTGACCATAATTTTCTCCAAGAATGGCAATTTACACCTTCATATCAGTGTGAGAAAGTGAAGGACAAGTAGAAACAAGTACCCAGTTTACAGAATAGAGAGAAGAAGGAATGGCGAAGTGGTGCAGTGTTTTACCGCCTTTCACTAAGCTGGGAACTTAAAGGTTTACAACCATGTCAGAGAAAGCAGCACATGAATCTAATAGAAGCATAGAAAAAGTGTCTTAACTAAAGTCTTGTGGGCCCCGGGTGCAAACTTAGACCAGGGCCCCGTAACCCCTCTCAACACATATTCTTGATGGTGACCATTATACAGTAGGTGCTGTAGCGGTATCTCAGACACTTGAAAGGAATTCAACTAGAGTACCCACGACTACAGTACGTAACAGCATGTAAACAATACTGGGAGCTGCGTGCTGTGGGAAACAGCTGATCTGCAGGGTCCTCACAGTCTAAGAGATCAGTTGGGGTCAAACACCCATACCCCTGCTCATCATCTATTAGAAGGGACTGTGGGCACCCTAACCCCTTTGCAATATCTAAATTTCCCCATGGTGGGAATATTAAACAATTATCTTATCTAATCTGTTTAATAGTGACTGTGCAATGTAATTACAGCCTGTAATAACATTGCATGGCTACTGTAAAACAGATGGCTTATGATGTAAATAGTGAAGCAGCACACACATAGTATAGTATGCTCCCCACAGTGGACCCACATACTGTAATATACAACCCATAGTGGTTCCAAATAGAGATGAGCGAACACTAAAATGTTCGAGGTTCGAAATTCGATTCGAACAGCCGCTCACTGTTCGAGTGTTCGAATGGGTTTCGAACCCCATTATAGTCTATGGGGAACATAAACTCGTTAAGGGGGAAACCCAAATTCGTGTCTGGAGGGTCACCAAGTCCACTATGACACCCCAGGAAATGATACCAACACCCTGGAATGACACTGGGACAGCAGGGGAAGCATGTCTGGGGGCATAAAAGTCACTTTATTTCATGGAAATCCCTGTCAGTTTGCGATTTTCGCAAGCTAACTTTTCCCCATAGAAATGCATTGGCCAGTGCTGATTGGCCAGAGTACGGAACTCGACCAATCAGCGCTGGCTCTGCTGGAGGAGGCGGAGTCTAAGATAGCTCCACACCAGTCTCCATTCAGGTCCGACCTTAGACTCCGCCTCCTCCGGCAGAGCCAGCGCTGATTGGCCGAAGGCTGGCCAATGCATTCCTATGCGAATGCAGACTTAGCAGTGCTGAGTCAGTTTTGCTCAACTACACATCTGATGCACACTCGGCACTGCTACATCAGATGTAGCAATCTGATGTAGCAGAGCCGAGGGTGCACTAGAACCCCTGTGCAAACTCAGTTCACGCTAATAGAATGCATTGGCCAGCGCTGATTGGCCAATGCATTCTATTAGCCCGATGAAGTAGAGCTGAATGTGTGTGCTAAGCACACACATTCAGCACTGCTTCATCAAGCCAATACAATGCATTAGCCAGTGCTGATTGGCCAGAGTACGGAATTCGGCCAATCAGCGCTGGCCAATGCATTCTATTAGCCAGATGAAGTAGAGCTGAATGTGTGTGCTAAGCACACACATTCAGCACTGCTTCATCAAGCCAATACAATGCATTAGCCAGTGCTGATTGGCCAGAGTACGGATTTCGGCCAATCAGCGCTGGCTCTGCTGGAGGAGGCGGAGTCTAAGATCGCTCCACACCAGTCTCCATTCAGGTCCGACCTTAGACTCCGCCTCCTCCGGCAGAGCCAGCGCTGATTGGCCGAAGGCTGGCCAATGCATTCCTATGCGAATGCAGACTTAGCAGTGCTGAGTCAGTTTTGCTCAACTACACATCTGATGCACACTCGGCACTGCTACATCAGATGTAGCAATCTGATGTAGCAGAGCCGAGGGTGCACTAGAACCCCTGTGCAAACTCAGTTCACACTAATAGAATGCATTGGCCAGCGCTGATTGGCCAATGCATTCTATTAGCCCGATGAAGTAGAGCTGAATGTGTGTGCTAAGCACACACATTCAGCACTGCTTCATCAAGCCAATACAATGCATTAGCCAGTGCTGATTGGCCAGAGTACGGAATTCGACCAATCAGCGCTGGCTCTGCTGGAGGAGGCGGAGTCTAAGGTCGGACCTGAATGGAGACTGGTGTGGAGTAGAGATGAGCGAACACTAAAATGTTCGAGGTTCGAAATTCGATTCGAACAGCCGCTCAATGTTCGTGTGTTCGAACGGGTTTCGAACCCCATTATAGTCTATGGGGAACAGATACTCGTTAAGGGGGAAACCCAAATCCGTGTCTGGAGGGTCACCAAGTCCACTATGACACCCCAGGAAATGATGCCAACACCTCTGGAATGACACTGGGACAGCAGGGGAAGCATGTCTGGGGGCATCTAACACACCAAAGACCCTCTATTACCCCAACATCACAGCCTAACAACTACACACTTTACACACTCAATACCACCTCTCTGACAGTAGGAAAACACCTTGAAACATGTGTATTTGGCACTTGCAGTGAGGAGAGCTTGTCACCAGCAGTGAATTTGGCCCTTGTAGTAAGTTGAGGTTGGCACCAACATTTGTTTTGAAAATCAGGGTGGATTGAGCCTCTAACCAGCAGAGTTTGGGCAAATTCATGGTGGAGGGAGCCTCTAAAAACCCCAGTTTGGACCAATTCATGGTGGAGGGAGACTCTAAAAACCCCAGTTTGGACCAATTCATGGTGGAGGGAGCCTCTAAAAACCCCAGTTTGGACCAATTCATGGTGGAGGGAGCCTCTAACCAGCCCAGTTTGGACCAATTAATGGTGGAGGGAGCCTCTAAACAGCCAAGTTTTGGGAAATTCATGGTGGAGGGAGCCTCTAACCAGCCCAGTTTGGACCAATTCATGGTGGAGGGAGCCTCTAAACAGCCCAGTTTGGGCAAATTCATGGTGGAGGGAGCCTCTAACCAGCCCAGTTTGGACCAATTAATGGTGGAGGGAGCCTCTAAACAGCCCAGTTTGGACCAATTAATGGTGGAGGGAGCCTCTAACCAGCCCAGTTTGGACCAATTAATGGTGGAGGGAGCCTCTAACCAGCCCAGTTTGGACCAATTAATGGTGGAGGGAGCCTCTAACCAGCCCAGTTTGGACCAATTAATGGTGGAGGGAGCCTCTAAACAGCCAAGTTTTGGGAAATTCATGGTGGAGGGAGCCTCTAAACAGCCAAGTTTTGGGAAATTCATGGTGGAGGGAGCCTCTAACCAGCCCAGTTTGGACCAATTCATGGTGGAGGGAGCCTCTAAACAGCCCAGTTTGGGCAAATTCATGGTGGAGGGAGCCTCTAAAAAACCCAGTTTGGACCAATTCATGGTGGAGGGAGCCTCTAATTAGCCCAGTTTGGACCAATTAATTGTGGAGGGAGCCTCTAACCAGCCCAGTTTGGACCAATTAATGGTGGAGGGAGCCTCTAACCACCCCAGTTTGGACCAATTCATGGTGGAGGGAGCCTCTAACCAGCCCAGTTTGGACCAATTAATGGTGGAGGGAGCCTCTAAACAGCCAAGTTTTGGGAAATTCATGGTGGAGGGAGCCTCTAACCAGCCCAGTTTGGACCAATTCATGGTGGAGGGAGCCTCTAAACAGCCCAGTTTGGGCAAATTCATGGTGGAGGGAGCCTCTAACCAGCCCAGTTTGGACCAATTAATGGTGGAGGGAGCCTCTAAACAGCCAAGTTTTGGGAAATTCATGGTGGAGGGAGCCTCTAACCAGCCCAGTTTGGACCAATTCATGGTGGAGGGAGCCTCTAAACAGCCAAGTTTTGGGAAATTCATGGTGGAGGGAGCCTCTAAAAAACCCAGTTTGGACCAATTCATGGTGGAGGGAGCCTCTAATTAGCCCAGTTTGGACCAATTAATTGTGGAGGGAGCCTCTAACCAGCCCAGTTTGGACCAATTAATGGTGGAGGGAGCCTCTAACCACCCCAGTTTGGGCAAATTCATGGTGGAGGGAGCCTCTAACCAGCCCAGTTTGGACCAATTAATGGTGGAGGGAGCCTCTAAACAGCCAAGTTTTGGGAAATTCATGGTGGAGGGAGCCTCTAACCAGCCCAGTTTGGACCAATTCATGGTGGAGGGAGCCTCTAAACAGCCCAGTTTGGGCAAATTCATGGTGGAGGGAGCCTCTAAACAGCCCAGTTTGGGCAAATTCATGGTGGAGGGAGCCTCTAACCAGCCCAGTTTGGACCAATTAATGGTGGAGGGAGCCTCTAAACAGCCAAGTTTTGGGAAATTCATGGTGGAGGGAGCCTCTAACCAGCCCAGTTTGGACCAATTAATGGTGGAGGGAGCCTCTAACCAGCCCAGTTTGGACCAATTAATGGTGGAGGGAGCCTCTAACCAGCCCAGTTTGGACCAATTAATGGTGGAGGGAGCCTCTAACCACCCCAGTTTGGACCAATTCATGGTGGAGGGAGCCTCTAACCAGCCCAGTTTGGACCAATTAATGGTGGAGGGAGCCTCTAAACAGCCAAGTTTTGGGAAATTCATGGTGGAGGGAGCCTCTAACCAGCCCAGTTTGGACCAATTCATGGTGGAGGGAGCCTCTAAACAGCCCAGTTTGGGCAAATTCATGGTGGAGGGAGCCTCTAACCAGCCCAGTTTGGACCAATTAATGGTGGAGGGAGCCTCTAAACAGCCAAGTTTTGGGAAATTCATGGTGGAGGGAGCCTCTAACCAGCCCAGTTTGGACCAATTCATGGTGGAGGGAGCCTCTAAACAGCCAAGTTTTGGGAAATTCATGGTGGAGGGAGCCTCTAAAAAACCCAGTTTGGACCAATTCATGGTGGAGGGAGCCTCTAATTAGCCCAGTTTGGACCAATTAATTGTGGAGGGAGCCTCTAACCAGCCCAGTTTGGACCAATTAATGGTGGAGGGAGCCTCTAACCACCCCAGTTTGGACCAATTCATGGTGGAGGGAGCCTCTAACCAGCCCAGTTTGGACCAATTAATGGTGGAGGGAGCCTCTAAACAGCCAAGTTTTGGGAAATTCATGGTGGAGGGAGCCTCTAACCAGCCCAGTTTGGACCAATTCATGGTGGAGGGAGCCTCTAAACAGCCCAGTTTGGGCAAATTCATGGTGGAGGGAGCCTCTAAACAGCCCAGTTTGGGCAAATTCATGGTGGAGGGAGCCTCTAACCAGCCCAGTTTGGACCAATTAATGGTGGAGGGAGCCTCTAAACAGCCAAGTTTTGGGAAATTCATGGTGGAGGGAGCCTCTAACCAGCCCAGTTTGGACCAATTAATGGTGGAGGGAGCCTCTAACCAGCCCAGTTTGGACCAATTAATGGTGGAGGGAGCCTCTAACCAGCCCAGTTTGGACCAATTAATGGTGGAGGGAGCCTCTAAACAGCCAAGTTTTGGGAAATTCATGGTGGAGGGAGCCTCTAACCAGCCCAGTTTGGACCAATTCATGGTGGAGGGAGCCTCTAAACAGCCAAGTTTTGGGAAATTCATGGTGGAGGGAGCCTCTAAAAAACCCAGTTTGGACCAATTCATGGTGGAGGGAGCCTCTAATTAGCCCAGTTTGGACCAATTAATTGTGGAGGGAGCCTCTAACCAGCCCAGTTTGGACCAATTAATGGTGGAGGGAGCCTCTAACCACCCCAGTTTGGGCAAATTCATGGTGGAGGGAGCCTCTAACCAGCCCAGTTTGGACCAATTAATGGTGGAGGGAGCCTCTAAACAGCCAAGTTTTGGGAAATTCATGGTGGAGGGAGCCTCTAACCAGCCCAGTTTGGACCAATTCATGGTGGAGGGAGCCTCTAAACAGCCCAGTTTGGGCAAATTCATGGTGGAGGGAGCCTCTAAACAGCCCAGTTTGGGCAAATTCATGGTGGAGGGAGCCTCTAACCAGCCCAGTTTGGACCAATTAATGGTGGAGGGAGCCTCTAAACAGCCAAGTTTTGGGAAATTCATGGTGGAGGGAGCCTCTAACCAGCCCAGTTTGGACCAATTAATGGTGGAGGGAGCCTCTAACCAGCCCAGTTTGGACCAATTAATGGTGGAGGGAGCCTCTAACCAGCCCAGTTTGGACCAATTAATGGTGGAGGGAGCCTCTAAACAGCCAAGTTTTGGGAAATTCATGGTGGAGGGAGCCTCTAACCAGCCCAGTTTGGACCAATTCATGGTGGAGGGAGCCTCTAAACAGCCCAGTTTGGGCAAATTCATGGTGGAGGGAGCCTCTAAAAAACCCAGTTTGGACCAATTCATGGTGGAGGGAGCCTCTAATTAGCCCAGTTTGGACCAATTAATTGTGGAGGGAGCCTCTAACCAGCCCAGTTTGGACCAATTAATGGTGGAGGGAGCCTCTAAAAAACCCAGTTTGGACCAATTCATGGTGGAGGGAGCCTCTAATTAGCCCAGTTTGGACCAATTAATTGTGGAGGGAGCCTCTAACCAGCCCAGTTTGGACCAATTAATGGTGGAGGGAGCCTCTAACCACCCCAGTTTGGACCAATTCATGGTGGAGGGAGCCTCTAACCACCCCAGTTTGGACCAATTCATGGTGGAGGGAGCCTCTAAACAGCCCAGTTTGGGCAAATTCATGGTGGAGGGAGCCTCTAACCAGCCCAGTTTGGACCAATTAATGGTGGAGGGAGCCTCTAAACAGCCCAGTTTGGGCAAATTCATGGTGGAGGGAGCCTCTAACCAGCCCAGTTTGGACCAATTAATGGTGGAGGGAGCCTCTAAACAGCCAAGTTTTGGGAAATTCATGGTGGAGGGAGCCTCTAACCAGCCCAGTTTGGACCAATTAATGGTGGAGGGAGCCTCTAACCACCCCAGTTTGGGCAAATTCATGGTGGAGGGAGCCTCTAACCAGCCCAGTTTGGACCAATTAATGGTGGAGGGAGCCTCTAAACAGCCCAGTTTGGGCAAATTCATGGTGGAGGGAGCCTCTAAACAGCCAAGTTTTGGGAAATTCATGGTGGAGGGAGCCTCTAACCAGCCCAGTTTGGACCAATTCATGGTGGAGGGAGCCTCTAAACAGCCCAGTTTGGGCAAATTCATGGTGGAGGGAGCCTCTAAAAAACCCAGTTTGGACCAATTCATGGTGGAGGGAGCCTCTAATTAGCCCAGTTTGGACCAATTAATTGTGGAGGGAGCCTCTAACCAGCCCAGTTTGGACCAATTAATGGTGGAGGGAGCCTCTAAAAAACCCAGTTTGGACCAATTCATGGTGGAGGGAGCCTCTAATTAGCCCAGTTTGGACCAATTAATTGTGGAGGGAGCCTCTAACCAGCCCAGTTTGGACCAATTAATGGTGGAGGGAGCCTCTAACCACCCCAGTTTGGACCAATTCATGGTGGAGGGAGCCTCTAACCACCCCAGTTTGGACCAATTCATGGTGGAGGGAGCCTCTAAACAGCCCAGTTTGGGCAAATTCATGGTGGAGGGAGCCTCTAACCAGCAGAGTTGGGGGAAATCAGGGTGGAGGGAGCCTAGTATTAGCAGAATTGTGCAACGCTTATGGTGGATGAGTATGAGGATGCGGAGGAATTGGAGAGGTTGAGTACAGACATGGAGTTTCATGTTGGGGTGCTTTACACAGGTGGGCACAAAAATGACGGCTCTACCCAGTGGTGGTTCATTTTTATCAAAGTGAGCCGGTCGGCACTCTCAGCTGACAGACGGGTGCGCTTGTCAGTGATGATGCCACCGGCTGCACTGAACACCCTCTCAGATAGGACGCTGGCGGCAGGACAGGACAGCACCTCCAAGGCATATAGGGCAAGTTCAAGCCACAGGTCCAACTTCGACACCCAATACGTGTAGGGCGCAGAGGGGTCGGAGAGGACAGGGCTGTGGTCGGAAAGGTATTCCCGCAACATGCGCCTATACTTCTCACGCCTGGTGACACTAGGACCCTCCGTGGCGGCACTTTGGCGAGGGGGTGCCATCAAGGTGTCCCAGACCTTAGACAGTGTGCCCCTCGTTTGTGTGGACCGGTGAGAACTTGGTTGCCTACTGGAGGAACTGCCCTCCCTGCCGCCAACGTCACATGCTGGAAACATCTCCATCATATTCTGCACCAATTGCCTGTGGCAAGCATTGATGCGATTGGCCCTCCCCTCTACCGGAATAAAAGACGAGATGTTGTTTTTATACCGGGGGTCAAGGATAGCAAAGATCCAGTACTGGTTGTCCTCCATGATTTTGACAATACGCTTGTCGGTTGTAAAGCACCCCAACATGAACTCAGCCATGTCTGCCACAGTGTTAGTTGGCATGACTCCTCTGGCCCCACCGGAAAGTTCAATCTCCATTTCCTCCTCATCCTCCATGTCTACCCATCCGCGCTGCAACAATGGGACGATTCGAAGTTGCCCGGAAGCCTCCTGTATCACCATCACATCATCGGACAACTCTTCTTCCTCCTCCTCCTCCTCCTCCTCCTCCATTAAACGCAGTGAAGCGGACAGATGTGTGGACCTACTCTCCAGCTGTGACGGATCGGATGCTATCCCTAACTCCTCTGTGTGATCTGAGTTATCCCTGATGTCAATCAGGGATTCTCTCAGAACACACAAGAGCGGGATTGTAAGGCTCACCATCGCATCCTCAGAGCTCACCCTCCTTGTGGACTCCTCAAAGACCCGTAGGATGTCACAAAGGTCTCTCATCCATGGCCACTCATGGATGTGAAACTGAGGCAGCTGACTTTGTGGCACCCTAGGGTTTTGTAGCTGGTATTCCATCAAAGGTCTCTGCTGCTCAACCACTCTATTCAACATCTGAAACGTTGAGTTCCAGCGTGTGGGGACGTCGCACAAAAGCCGGTGTTGTGGCACATGCAGGCGTTGCTGGAGAGATTTTAAGCTAGCAGCGGCTACTGTCGACTTGCGAAAGTGGGCGCACATGCGCCGCACTTTCACCAGTAGCTCTGGAACATTGGGGTAGCTCTTTAGGAAACGTTGCACCACTAGGTTGAAGACGTGGGCCAGGCATGGAACATGTTGGAGTCCGGCAAGCTCCAGAGCTGCTACCAGGTTCCGGCCGTTATCACAAACGACCATGCCTGGGCCCAGGTGCAGCGGCTCAAACCATATTGCCGTCTCATCGAGGAGGGCATCCCTCACCTCGGAGGCAGTGTGCTGTCTGTCCCCCAAGCTGATCAGCTTCAGCACAGCCTGCTGACGTCTACCAACGCCAGTGCTGCAACGTTTCCAACTCGTAGCTGGGGTCAATCTAACAGCGGAGGAGGAGGCGGTGGCGGAGGAGGAGGCGGTGGCGGAGGAGGAGGCGGTAGAGGAGGAGGAGGAGGGGGGTGTTCTTCTCGTGTCCCTGCCAGGAATGTTAGGCGGGGAGACGAGGTACACCGGGCCAGTTTGGGAAGCAGTCCCAGCCTCAACTACATTCACCCAGTGTGCCGTCAGTGAAATGTAGCGTCCCTGTCCGCATGCACTTGTCCACGCGTCGGTGGTCAAGTGGACCTTTGTGCAAAGCGCGGAACTAAGGGCCCGCCTGATGTTGAGTGACACGTGCTGGTGCAAGGCGGGGACGGCACACCGGGAGAAGTAGTGACGGCTAGGGACGGCATAGCGAGGTGCCGCAGTTGCCATCAGGTCCAGGAAGGCGGGAGTTTCAACAAGCCGGAACGCCAACATCTCCTGGGCCAGCAGTTTAGCGATGTTGGCGTTCAAGGCTTGCGCGTGTGGGTGGTTAGCAGTGTATTTCTGCCGCCGCTCCAATGTCTGAGAGATGGTGGGTTGTTGTAAAGAAACGCCTGATGGTGCCTTTGATGGTGCAGGAGAAGGAGATAAGACAGGACCAGGGGAGGATGAGGTAGAAGTCAACAAAGTGGCGGAGGCAGATGAAGTGGTGTCCTGGCTCGTCCTCTGGAGTGCATCGCCAGCACAGTCAGCAGTGGCAGTGGCAGAGGCAGAGGCAGAGGCAGTGGCAGTGGCGTGAACGGCAGTCGGCCTTTGTCCTGCCGTTGCTGCCTGCCACTGATTCCAGTGCTTGGATTCCAAATGACGGCGCATTGAAGTGGTGGACAGGTTGCTCTTCTCAGAGCCCCTAATCAATTTCGAGAGGCAAATTGTGCAGACAACACTATATCTGTCCTCGGCGCATTCCTTGAAAAAACTCCACACCTTCGAGAAACGTGCCCTCGAGGTGGGAGTTTTTCGGGGCTGGGTACGAACTGGAACATCTTGGGAGATTCCGGGTGTGGCCTGGCTTCGCCTAAGCTGCTGACCTCTGCCTCTGCCTCTAGCTACCCTTTTTGGTGCTGCACCTGCCTCAACATCCACACTACTTTCCCCGCTTGACATCCCCCCTGTCCAGGTCGGGTCAGTGTCCTCATCATCCACCACTTCCTCTTCCAACTCCTGTCTCATCTCCTCCTCCCGCACAATGCGCCGGTCAACTGGATGCCCTGACGGCAACTGCGTCACATCATCGTCGATGAGGGTGGGTTGCTGGTCATCCACCACCAAATCGAACGGAGATGGAGGAGACTCTAGTGTTTGAGCATCTGGATACAGATGCTCCTCTGTTAGGTTCGTGGAATCGTGACGTGGAGAGGCAGGTTGAGGGACAATGAAAGGAGCGGAGAACAGCTCTGGGGAGCAGGGACAGTTTGGGTTATTGTTCTGTAAAGCTTCGGAATTTTGGGAGGAAGGAAGACAAGACTGTTGGGTAAT
This sequence comes from Leptodactylus fuscus, assembly GCF_031893055.1. NCBI lineage: Eukaryota > Metazoa > Chordata > Amphibia > Anura > Leptodactylidae > Leptodactylus > Leptodactylus fuscus. Next base: position 47,083,391 of record NC_134269.1, read on the forward strand.
AGGAGGAGAGGAGGCAGAGTCTGACTGGCTGCTGGACAATGTGCTGTAAGCGTTCTCTGACAGCCATTGCAAGACCTGTTCCTGGTTCTCGGGCCTACTAAGGTTTGTACCCTGCAGTTTAGTTAATGTGGCAAGCAACCCTGGCACTGTGGAGTGGCGCAATGCTTGCTGCCCCACAGGAGTAGGCACGGGACGCCCTGTGGCTTCACTGCTACCTTGCTCCCCAGAACCATTCCCCCGACCTCGCCCACGGCCTCGTCCACGTCCCTTTCCGGGAGCCTTGCGCATTTTGAATTCCTAGTTAGAAATTGGCACTGTATACCAGTAGTAAAAATTGTGGGTGCACGTAACCCCAATATATTCTTTGAATTCCCAGTCAGAAACTGGCACTATATGGCAGTAGCAAGAAATGAGGGTATTTGTATTCCCAATATACTCTTTGAATTCCCAGTCAGACAATGGCACTGTATACCAGTAGTAAAAATTGTGGGTGCACGTAACCCCAATATATTCTTTGAATTACCAGTCAGAAACTGGCACTATATGGCAGTAGCAAGAAATGAGGGTATTTATAACCCCAATATATTCTTTGAATTCCCAGTCAGACAATGGCACTGTATACCAGTAGTAAAAATTGTGGGTGCACGTAACCCCAATATATTCTTTGAATTCCCAGTCAGAAACTGGCACTATATGGCAGTAGCAAGAAATGAGGGTATTTGTATTCCCAATATACTCTTTGAATTCCCAGTCAGACAATGGCACTGTATACCAGTAGTAAAAATTGTGGGTGCACGTAACCCCAATATATTCTTTGAATTCCCAGTCAGACACTGGCACTATATGGCAGTAGCAAGAAATGAGGGTATTTGTATTCCCAATATATTCTTTGAATTCCCAGTCAGACAATGGCACTGTATACCAGTAGTAAAAATTGTGGGTGCACGTAACCCCAATATATTCTTTGAATTACCAGTCAGAAACTGGCACTATATGGCAGTAGCAAGAAATGAGGGTATTTATAACCCCAATATATTCTTTGAATTCCCAGTCAGACAATGGCACTGTATACCAGTAGTAAAAATTGTGGGTGCACGTAACCCCAATATATTCTTTGAATTCCCAGTCAGAAACTGGCACTATATGGCAGTAGCAAGAAATGAGGGTATTTATAACCCCAATATATTCTTTGAATTCCCAGTCAGACAATGGCACTGTATACCAGTAGTAAAAATTGTGGGTGCACGTAACCCCAATATATTCTTTGAATTCCCAGTCAGAAACTGGCACTATATGGCAGTAGCAAGAAATGAGGGTATTTGTATTCCCAATATACTCTTTGAATTCCCAGTCAGACAATGGCACTGTATACCAGTAGTAAAAATTGTGGGTGCACGTAACCCCAATATATTCTTTGAATTCCCAGTCAGAAACTGGCACTATATGGCAGTAGCAAGAAATGAGGGTATTTGTATTCCCAATATACTCTTTGAATTCCCAGTCAGACAATGGCACTGTATACCAGTAGTAAAAATTGTGGGTGCACGTAACCCCAATATATTCTTTGAATTCCCAGTCAGACACTGGCACTATATGGCAGTAGCAAGAAATGAGGGTATTTGTATTCCCAATATACTCTTTGAATTCCCAGTCAGACAATGGCACTGTATACCAGTAGTAAAAATTGTGGGTGCACGTAACCCCAATATATTCTTTGAATTACCAGTCAGAAACTGGCACTATATGGCAGTAGCAAGAAATGAGGGTATTTATAACCCCAATATATTCTTTGAATTCCCAGTCAGACAATGGCACTGTATACCAGTAGTAAAAATTGTGGGTGCACGTAACCCCAATATATTCTTTGAATTCCCAGTCAGAAACTGGCACTATATGGCAGTAGCAAGAAATGAGGGTATTTGTATTCCCAATATACTCTTTGAATTCCCAGTCAGACAATGGCACTGTATACCAGTAGTAAAAATTGTGGGTGCACGTAACCCCAATATATTCTTTGAATTCCCAGTCAGACACTGGCACTATATGGCAGTAGCAAGAAATGAGGGTATTTGTATTCCCAATATATTCTTTGAATTCCCAGTCAGACAATGGCACTGTATACCAGTAGTAAAAATTGTGGGTGCACGTAACCCCAATATATTCTTTGAATTACCAGTCAGAAACTGGCACTATATGGCAGTAGCAAGAAATGAGGGTATTTGTATTCCCAATATATTCTTTGAATTCCCAGTCAGACAATGGCACTGTATACCAGTAGTAAAAATTGTGGGTGTATATAGCCCCAATTCTATTGCTAGGGGACTTGCAGGGTATTTCTGGGGTGAAGGTGGGGGGGCACACCGTTGGAACGGGTATCGGGGTATATATCGGGTATACGGGAATACACTGACAGTGTATTCCATTCAGGATCCTGGGAAAGCTGGGTTGCGGCGATTGAGCCCGTCAGTGCCACGTTACACTGACAAGCTTCTCCCTGGAATTTAGCTCTTACAAGAGCTGTTGGTTGTCTTCTCCTTCCTATCCTAGCCTGTCCCTGCCTACCCAGAATCTAAGCCCTAGCTAGCTGGACGGAAACCTCCGTCCTCGGTGAATTGCAAGCTCAGAATGACGCGAAGCTGGGCGTCGCTGTTCTTTTAAATTAGAGGTCACATGTTTTCGGCAGCCAATGGGTTTTGCCTACTTTTTTCAACGTCACCGGTGTCGTAGTTCCTGTCCCACCTACCCAGCGCTGTTATTGGAGCAAAAAAGGCGCCAGGGAAGGTGGGAGGGGAATCGAGTAATGGCGCACTTTACCACGCGGTGTTCGATTCGATTCGAACATGCCGAACAGCCTAATATCCGATCGAACATGAGTTCGATAGAACACTGTTCGCTCATCTCTAGTGTGGAGCGATCTTAGACTCCGCCTCCTCCAGCAGAGCCAGCGCTGATTGGCCGAATTCCGTACTCTGGCCAATCAGCACTGGCTAATGCATTGTATTGGCGTGATGAAGCAGTGCTGAATGTGTGTGCTTAGCACACACATTCAGCTCTACTTCATCGGGCTAATAGAATGCATTGGCCAATCAGCGCTGGCCAATGCATTCTATTAGCGTGAACTGAGTTTGCACAGGGGTTCTAGTGCACCCTCGGCTCTGCTACATCAGATTGCTACATCTGATGTAGCAGTGCCGAGTGTGCATCAGATGTGTAGTTGAGCAAAACTGACTCAGCACTGCTAAGTCTCTGCATTCGCATAGGAATGCATTGGCCAGCCTTCGGCCAATCAGCGCTGGCTCTGCCGGAGGAGGCGGAGTCTAAGGTCGGACCTGAATGGAGACTGGTGTGGAGCGATCTTAGACTCCGCCTCCTCCAGCAGAGCCAGCGCTGATTGGTCGAGTTCCGTACTCTGGCCAATCAGCGCTGGCCAATGCATTCTATTAGCCCGATGAAGTAGAGCTGAATGTGTGTGCTTAGCACACACATTCAGCTCTACTTCATCAGGCTAATAGAATACATTGGCCAATCAGCGCTGGCCAATGCATTCTATTAGCTTGATGAAGCAGAGTGTGCACAAGGGTTCAAGCGCACCCTCGGCTCTGATGTAGCAGAGCTGAGGGTGCACAAGGGTTCAAGTGCACCCTCGGCTCTCCTACATCAGAGCCGAGGGTGCGCTTGAACCCTTGTGCAGCCTCGGCTCTGCTACATCAGAGCCGAGGGTGCGCTTGAACCCTTGTGCACACTCTGCTTCATCAAGCTAATAGAATGCATTGGCCAGCACTGATTGGCCAGAGTACGGAATTCGGCCAATCAGCGCTGGCCAATGCATCCCTATGGGAAAAAGTTTATCTCACAAAAATCACAATTACACACCCGATAGAGCCCCAAAAAGTTATTTTTAATAACATTCCCCCCTAAATAAAGGTTATCCCTAGCTATCCCTGCCTGTACAGCTATCCCTGTCTCATAGTCACAAAGTTCACATTCTCATATGACCCGGATTTGAAATCCACTATTCGTCTAAAATGGAGGTCACCTGATTTCGGCAGCCAATGACTTTTTCCAATTTTTTTCAATGCCCCCAGTGTCGTAGTTCCTGTCCCACCTCCCCTGCGCTGTTATTGGTGCAAAAAAGGCGCCAGGGAAGGTGGGAGGGGAATCGAATTTTGGCGCACTTTACCACGTGGTGTTCGATTCGATTCGAACATGGCGAACACCCTGATATCCGATCGAACATGTGTTCGATAGAACACTGTTCGCTCATCTCTAGTTCCAAACAGTGTAGTATCCTCCCTACAGTAACCCCAGTGTAATATTCTCCCTAGAGACACCACACAGTATAATATGATCCCCCACTGTGGCCCTATAGAGTATAATATGCTCTAGTAACCTCAAGCTGCTTCAGATGAACCCCACAAAATTTGTTTAGATGAATATTCATGAGGTTTGGATGTACTCAGAACCCACAGTATAATAAGTGGAGGCCTTGGAGAGGTAAGTAAAACTAACAAATATTTAAACTCACCTTTACTGGGCATCATGTTATTTATTATGCTTACTTATATAGCGCCATCATATTCCGGAGAGCTTTACCGTTATTGTTAGCCACTGTCCCATATAGGGCTTACAATCTACATTCCCTATCAGTATGTCTTTGCAGTGTGGGAGGAAACTGGAGTATCTGGAGGAAATCCACGCAAACACAGGAAGAACATGCAAACTCCTTGCAGATATTCTCCTTGGGCAAGATTTGAACCCAGGACTAAAGTGCTGCAAGGATAACCACTGAGCCGCCATGCTGCCTGCCGAACATCTAACATAGGAAACAGTAGTGACAACGTTCCCATGTGAGCAGAATGTATTTCTTGGCTGCAACATCAATACAGAAGCAAGGATCTGGCTACCCTTTCCTTGCATAGGTTGGAGTAGGGGAAGGCAAGCCCAACCCGGAGTGATCCTTGACTGGCATATTCGGAGAGGGTCGTAGCCTATCTATGGCCACCTTTAGTAAGTAACCTTCTAAATTTCCACCGTGATGTGTTTTGTTGGAGCCACAGCAGTAAGTAGCCCCATCTTGTGCTATTGTTTATATGTAACTGTGAATTGTTGTTTTGATCCCTAAGATAAGCACATTGTTGATTAGTCTATTAGTCTGTTTGTACAAGTCCTTAGTCTATTACTAAGCATTGTATCCTCTATTGCCCTCAGTGTGGATATTACCCATCATCAGCAAGTAGTGTTCTCTAATTCCTCTACCTGTAATGGTGTGCACACTCCGCTAACAAGCGACCTAATTAAAGTTTCATACTTTAACGTTGACATGTCGGAGTGGGATTTTTTGTGTAAACCAGCCTCATTAACACATTGTTACACTGAAAACTACCGCCTGATTGTGTGCTGACAGGTGTGAGAAGAAAATAGCTTAACACTGCTGATTTATTAATCTCCGGGAAAGTGCAAGAAATGAGCAGAATCCAGACAGACTACGGGAACATCATTAATATTATTAACTTTCAAACTTCTCTGAACACACGGAGTCTTCCTATAGGCTCTAAGTTATTAGGAGCTCCGCTGTAAATATCCATACACAAAGATGTAGGTTTGACCTTTGGGAGTTTCTCAACAAAGGGCAGGTCAATTAGCTAAATTCTAATCTTATGTCTCCATAGTAACAGATAACAAACGCACCTTGTACAGTCTGACCCTGCCATCAAACTCAATTTGCATGCATACTGATGGCAGTCTGCATCCTGTGCATGTGAATGAGGTTTCCACAACCACACTTGGAATGGAAATTTTCTGTGTGTCCTGCTATTAGTAAAAAATTAAAGCTCAGATCACCCATATAGTAATTGAAAAATTTTGCTTACTTATATAGTGACATGTTCTGCAGCACTTTACAGATATTGTCATCACTCAATGTTCCAAGTGGGGCATAGAAACTAAATCCCTATCAGTATGTCTTTGGAGTATGGGAGGAAAATGGAGTACACAGAGGCAATTCACAAAAAAAAGGAGATAAAATACGATCTCCATGTTCAAGCTGATAGCAATGTAAACCTATAATCCTAAATCTAGAGCACACCCCTTGTAAGGGAGAATACCAATGATGATCTGTAGCATACAGGTGCCTGGTGCACGCCCCTTGGATAGAGGAGTACAAGAGAATACCACGATGATCTGTAGTATCCAGGTGCCTGGTGCACACCTCTTGTATAGTGGGGTAAAAGAGAATACGAAGGATGATCTGTAGCATCCATTACCAGAAAAAAAACATAAAAAAAATAATTTATTCCATTACACTATAAACTACAAAGGGTCCTGATGGGTAACCACTTGTGTGTTTTGGGCAATCCAGTCTCTTACTCATAGCTACGAGTATAATGCTTGGAAACAAATAAGTGGTTACCCATCAGGACCCTTTGAAGTTTTTAGTGTAATGGAATAAATTTACTTACACTAATTTTTCTGGTGCTAAATACTATAACTCATCATTGGATCTTTGGTGTCTGCGATAAACCAAAAATGCACTGAGGAAATAGTTAGCGTGCTACCTATTAAAGACAGAAATGTAGTGGTGTGGATCTACTGTAGACACAGCAGCACATCCACAGCAAATCTGAGACTCGCTCAAATTATTACCCACATTTACTAATAGACAGTGTAAATTTACACTGTCTGAAAGTTGAAGGCATCCTAAGTCTGTGTAGTCCAAGACTATAACTATTTATCAGTTGGTTTACCTTGTGTCAGGAATTTGCCCAATTCTCTAACATTGTTGCATTTTACATTCCATCGATTTTCTGAAAGTTCTGCCCTTCTCCACATTTTCCAAAAAATGTGGTGTGTCGTATGAATGCCAGTTTTTTGGCACATAAAACCTGCCCCAATGTGTGTGCAGTGCCCAGCATCCTTGGCCACCCAACACCTGATTCAGTTCAGTAACAACCAGGGGGGCAGCAGATGTATTACTGGAGCCAAGACAGCTTCGTTTTTGACCTGTCATAGCCTAGTCAATTTCTGTACCCTGGAGCTTGACATCCATGAATGACCGCTTTAGCACATCAGCAAGCTTCTTTCATATATGTATTTTATATGTGTTAAGTTTTTGTTTGTATGTTGGGAAAACACTTTTAGCAGCTACAGAGTCTGGTGACATGATGATGGGAAGCCATTGTTAGCACGTCAGAACAATAACTCCAGGGTAGATTGACAGTAATTTAATTCAGTCATTGTACTGCCGCTAATATTTCATTTCCATAAAATGCATTGACTTTATATCCAGGTATGTAGTTTATGACTGTAATGCACTCAGTAATATGGTGGTGACAGCTGAATATGGTTGGGTAGGTGGTAGACTCCCTCTAAAATTTATTTAGGGCCGGGGTGGGGTAAAATAAGAAAAAAATATATAAGACACTCAGTTACCTCTTGGCCTCTTTTCCCTCCTGTCCATGGACTTCCAGGGCCAGACGTGTAGAGTTTAAGGTAACTACTGTGGTCAGTGACTGGTCTCTGCCGCCACTTGCTGGGTATCAGTGAAGTCAAAGCTCATACACTGCTAGTGGACTGGAGGGAATGGGGATCTGCCGCCCTAATCGAGGGCAAATAAGATTAGAATTTAGCCTGGATAATCCTTTTAGTAAAAGAATTATAAGGAAAACCTGTAAATGTAGTCCTGAAAACCCTTTTAGTTTCAATGAGAAATAGGACTAAGGCCTCGTTCACATCTGCGTTGGTAATCCATTCAGTGAAGTTCGCTTGGAGACCCTCCAAATGGACTACCAAACGCATTGACAAGCGGTGTGCAGTGAAAGCACTCGGACCCCATATACTAGAATGGGATCCGTGTGCTTTCTGCATGGTCTTGGCACGAGTCATTATGAACTACTTTTCTGTCCGCATGTTCTGTGTGGAGACCATGCGGAAAACACACGGACCTCATTTTAATCTATGGGGTCCATGTACTTTAACTGTACGCCGCTTGCCAATGTGTTTGGTAGTCCGTTCGGGCGGTCCCCATGCAGACTCCCCTGAATGGATTACCTATGCAGATGTGAATGAGGCCTTACAAAAAATGTTTTCGCCCAGACAATCTAATAATGGGTTTATCTCACCACAAATAGTTTTCATTGATAGACAGAATGGATATAATAATTATTTTTTCAATTAAAATGGATTTAAATCATTTGTATTATTGAGATTATTTATATTGTTGCATAATTTGCTCTTTTAGCTTTTCCTCTTTTGCATCTTAGGCTGAAATCCAACATTGAAAAAACGTCACATTTTACATTACTTGCAAAGTGGGTGCTCTGACTCCATCCCATCCACACATTGCAAAAAAAAATCCCCAGCAGAAAAGCTGCGTTTTCAAAAATGCCCGCCTTTTTCAAAATCTCAGTATGTCTATTATTCTTGTGAAAACGCTGGCATTTTCTGGAGTAACATCTCATGGAGGGGCATAGCTATAAGAGGTGCAGAAGTAGCAGTTGTTTCTAGATCCTGTGGGACCCCAGTGGTCCGTCTGCCACATAAAATATACCACTATTCTAAATGACACAAGGTAGTAAGGGCCCCATTAAAGACTTTCCACTGATGCCCAGGAGCTTGAAGTTATGCCTCTGATCTCTAATGACGTCAGTGCGCCCCCATGTGATCGCTGAGAACCAATCACAGGCCTCAGCATGGACTCCTGAAGATAGTGGAAAATTCTGAAGACGGTCTGACTGAGCCAGGATGCCCAGGAAGGGTGAGGCAAGGTGAGTATCAGTTTTATTTATTTTTATTCACCTTCCCTGGGCCTATGATTATTATACTCTGGGGTCTGAGGATACCCCAGAGTATAATAATATGACCAAAGTGGAAGGGGGCTGTTGGCAGCATATAATACTGTGTGTGGGCCACTGGTGGGCAAATAATAGTGTGTGGGGGCCACTGATGGGTATAAAATACTGTGTGGAGGCCACTGATGGGCATATAATAGGTTGTGGTGCACCACTGATGGGCATATAATACTGTGTGGTGGCCACTGCTGGGCATATACTGTGTAGTGGTCCGCTTGGCATATATGTGAGGGGCGCTGCTGGCCATATAATACTGTGTGGGGGTCGCTGCTGGGTATAAATTACTGTGAAGGGCCACTGTTGGGCATATAATACTGTGTGGGGGCCACTGATGGGTGTATAATACTGTGTGGAGGCCACTAATGGGTATATAATACTGTGTTTGGGCCACTGATTGATATATAATACTGTGTGGGGGCCAGTGATGGTTATATAATACTTTGCGGGGGGCAATGGTGGGTATATAATACTGTATGGGGGCCACTGATGGGCATATGATACAGTGTTGGCCAAAAGTATTGCCCCCCCCTGCAATTCTGTCAGATAATACTCAGTTTCTTCCAGAAAATGTTTGCAATCACAAACTCTTTGGTATTAATATCTTCATTTATTTTGCTTACAATGAAAAAACACAAAAGAGAATGAAAAAAAAGTCAAATCATTGATCATTGTACACAAAACTCCAAAAATGGGCCGCACAAAAGTATTGGCACCCTCAGCCTAATACTTGGTAGCACAACCTTTAGACACAATAACTGCGAACAACCGCTTCCGGTAACCATCAATGAGTTTCTTACAAGGCTCTGCTGGAATTTTAGACCATTCTTCTTTGGCAAACTGCTCCAGGTCCCTGAGATGTGAAGCGGGCCTTCTCCAAACTGCCATCAAGAGATCTCTCCCCCACAGGTGTTCTATGGGATTCAGGGCTGGACTCATTGCTGCCACTTTACAAGTCTCCAGTGCTTTCTCTCAAACCATTTTCTAGTGCTGACCTGAAGTGTGTTTTGGGTCATTGTCCTGCTGGAAGACCTATGACCCCTGAGGGAGACCCAGCTTTCTCACACTGGGCCCTACATTATGCTGCAAAATTTGTTGGTAGTCTTCAGACTTCATAATGCCATGCACACGGTCAAGCAGTCCAGTGCCAGAGGCAGCAAAGCAACCCCAAAACATCAGGGAACCTCCGCCATGTTTGACTGTAGGGACCGTGTTCTTCTCTTCGAAGGCCTCTTTTTTTTCCCTGTAAACTCTATGTTGATGCCTTTTCCCAAAAAGCTCTACTTTTGTCTCATCTGACCAGAGAACATTCTTCCAAAATGTTTTTGGCTTTCTCAGGTAAGTTTTGGCAAACTCCAGCCTGGCTTTTTTATGTCTCTGGGTAAGAAGTGGGGTCTTCCTGGGTCTCCTACCATACAGTCCCTTTTCATTCAGACGCTGACGGATAGTACAGGGTGACACTGTTGTACCTTCGGACTGCAGGGCAGCTTGAACTTGTTTGGATGTTAGTCGAGGTTATCCACCAGGTTATCCACCATCCGCACAATCTTGCGTTGAAATCTCTTGTCAATTTTTCTTTTCCGTCCACATCTAGGGAGGTTAGCCACAGTGCTATGGGCTTTAAACTTCTTGATGACACTGCGCACGGTAGACACAGGAACATTCAGGTCTTTGAAGTTGGACTTGTAGCCTTGAGATTGCTCATGCTTCCTCACAATTTTGCTTCTCAAGTCCTCAGACTGTTCTTTGGTCTTCTTTCTTTTCTCCATGCTCAATGTGGTACACACAAGGACACAGGACAGAGGTTGAGTCAACTTTAATCCATTTCAACTGGCTGCAAGTGTGATTTAGTTATTGCCACCACCTGTTAGGTGCCTCAGGTTAGTAACAGGTACCGTTAATTACACAAATTAGAGAAGCATTACATGATTTTTCAAACAGTGCCAATACTTTTGTCCACCCCCTTTTTTATGTTTGGTGTGGAATTATATCCAATTTGGCTTTTTAACAATTCTTTTTGTGATTTTCCATTGAAGACAAATTAAATGAAGATAATAATACTAAAGACTTTGTGATTGCAATCATTTTCTGGAAGAAAATGAGTATTATCTGACAGAATTGCAGGGGTGCCAATACTTTTGGCCAACACTGTAGTAGCATAAAAGCACCACAGTAACTTCAAAGAATTGATCATCATGGGCTCCAGGTGTTGGACCCCCCTGATCTTTATATATCTTAGACTGTTAGGACCCTGCAGATTAGCTGTTTCCCAAACACGCAGCTCCAAGTATTATTATTATTATTATTATTATTATTATTATTATTATTGTTTATTTATATAGCACCATTAATTCCATGGTGCTTTACATTTGGGGGTTACATACAATTCACAAAATATACAGGTACATATCATACTAACAGTGATCGGCTGGCACAGTGGGGTAGAGGGCCCTGCCCGCGAGGGCTTACAATCTATGAGGGAAGGGGGTAGAGACAGAAGGAGAGGGGGAGACTGTACAGATGGCGGTGCGGTGATAGTGTTATTGGAGGTTGTAGGCCTTCCTGAATAGGTGAGTCTTCAGGGCCTTCTTGAATCCTGTGATTGTGGGGGTCAGTCTTATGTGTCGTGGTAAGGAGTTCCAGAGTATGGGGGATGCACGGGAGAAGTCTTGGAGACGGTTGTGTGAGGAGCGGATGAGGGCAGAGCGGAGTAGGAGGTCGTTGGAGGATCTGAGGTTACGTGTGGGCAGGTAGCGGGAGATGAGGTCAGAGATATATGGAGGGGACAGGTTGTGGATGGCTTTGTATGTTAGCGTTAGTAGCTTGAACTCAATTCGCTGGGCTATGGGTAACCAGTGGAGGGACTGGCAGAGGGGAGCAGCCGATGAAGATCGGGGGGTGAGGTGGATTAAGCGAGCAGCACAGTTTAAGGTGGACTGGAGGGGGGCAAGGGTGTTTGCCGGGAGTCCATGCAGAAGGGTGTTGCAGTAGTCTAAGCGGGAGATTATGAGGGCCTGGACGAGCATCTTGGTAGTTTCCGGGGTGAGGAAGGAGCGGATTCGGTGGATGTTCTTGAGCTGGAGGCGACAAGAGGTGTTGAGGGTTTGAATATGTGGTTTGAAGGATAGGTCAGAGTCCAGGGTAACCCCAAGGCATCGGGCCTGTGGGACAGGGGTAAGTGGGGTTCCATTAACTTTGATAGATGGGTCAGGTGGAGGGGCCATACAGGATGGGCTGAAGATGATAAAGTCTGTTTTCTCCATGTTGAGTTTGAGAAAGCGGGAGGAGAGGAAGGAGGCTACGGCCGCTAGACAATCTGGAACTCTGGCCAGCAGGGAGGTAATGTCTGGTCCAGAGATGTATATTTGGGTGTCATCAGCATAGCAGTGGTACTGAAAGCCATGAGATTCTATGAGTTGGCCCAGGCCAAGGGTGTAGATGGAGAACAGGAGGGGTCCTAGGACGGAGCCTTGGGGGACACCTACAGAGAGAGGGCGAGGTGAGGAGGTGGTGTGCGAGTGGGAGACGCTGAATGTGCGGTCAGAGAGGTATGAGGAGATCCAGGAATGGGCCAGGTCTGAGATACCAAGGGATGAGAGAATTTCTAACAGGAGGGAGTGGTCAACTGTGTCAAAGGCAGAGGAGAGGTCGAGGAGGAGGAGGAGGACAGAGTAATGGCGCTTGGCTTTGGCGGTTAGCAGGTCGTTAGTGACTTTTGTTAGGGCAGTTTCAGTGGAGTGCCGGGGTCTGAAGCCTGACTGAAGTCTGTCAAAGAGCAGGTTGGACGAGAGATAGGAGGAGAGTATTGCTTTTATATGCTGGGCAATAAGCTGCTCACTCATCATATTCTTGATAAATTCAGTTTTGGGTACTAAAGCTGTATCCCTTTCAAGTATCTGAGATACCGCTGCAGCACCCGTAACATCACTGTCAAAAATTTGCTGTAGGGAAGGGGTAGAGGGCCCCAGACAAAAGTTTGAACCCGGGCCCACAAGACTTTTGTTACGCCACTGATCACAGCATCTGAAGGTTAGGCTTCTGGAGTCAGAGTGTACATCATGAAAGTGACGTACTATTACACCACTGAGTGTTAGCTATACACTAAGTTAGACCACATCGCAGAGTGGCAAAGGGTTAAAAGGTTTATAGAGGGTTTTGTTATAGAGGGTAGTATTTTGCATTGGGGCTCAGAAGCTTCCTTAGGATACACCATCAATTTTAGATTCCCACAGCTGGGACCTCCGCAGATCAGCTGTCCCTGGTAATGTTTACATGTTGGGAGCCACACTACTACCTCGCCATACAATGTGTAGCGCTACATGTGCAGTGGTGTCTCACTTTATGCTCAACTCCACATCAGGACACAATGCTGCTTCAACATTCAAAGCTGAGTTAATGGCTTCTGTGTGTCTTGAATTGGTTTCACACAAGTTTATTCCAGTGTTTTGGGGTGTTTTTAATTGCATTTCCCCAACAAAAACGCAGTTAAAAGCAGTGCAGCTAGATGCCCTATATAGTGTTTTTCATGATGTTTTTTTTTTTTCTTCTTAACTTTTTGGGTCTGCTGTTTAATCAGGCATTTTCCTATTGATAACATTTTAGAAAAAAAAAAAAACGGGTCCAGTCCAAACTTTTAAAAAAATTGGAGTTTAAACCAAACGTTTGCGATTCGATTTGCACAACCCCACTAAAATGAGGCCATCATGTGAAAGTGTTAAAAAGAAAAGAAGGAATCAGGTGAGCTTCCCCATAATTCTTTGCAAGCAGCGTTCATGAGGATAGCCAATCAGGAGGTCAGAAGTCACTGATGACTATAAAAAGCCCAGGCAGCAGAAGAAGGTGTCGATTTTGTGGGGAGAGATTAGAAAAATCAGAACTGAGATAGATAGGATAATACACAAATAATACAGTGTGAGGATCCTGGGAAAGTGTTGGCCCAGGCTGTTGGTTCACAAATTCGACCATATGATACATGTTTGTGTGCCTGGGCCAACAGAAATGAATGGATCAATGTGCTATCCAGGAAAACCCAGACAGCACACAGACCTACTCTACAGTCGTCTGCAAGGGGCCTTAGACTGGGTTTGTATTAGAGCGTTTGAAATGAGTTAGGTAAAGTTCTAAGAGCTTCCAGACTAACATATACAACTTTTTTAACAATTTATTTTTGCACTTTGTTCAGAACAAACCCGTTTGGAATGAACCAGAACTTTTGGTCCAAACCAATGAACCCGAACTAGAATCAAAACTTGAAAGGTTTGTTTATCTCTAGCGTTTGTGCAATGATGTAGAGAATGTCAGTCTGGCAAAAGTGAGGTTTTTTTAAAACACCAGTTTGTACTCTTCAAAGGCTTTCAAAATAGTATGATTAACCCCTTCCCGCCGATGGCACTTTTTGCTTCCTGACCAAGCTCGATTTTTCAAAACTGACATGTGTCACTTTATGTGGCAATAACTTTGGAACACTTTAATTTACCAAAGTGATTTTGAGATTGTTTTTTCGTAACACATTGTACTTCATGTTATTAGTAAATTTTGGTAGATATGTTTTGTGTTTAATTATGAAAAAATAGGAAATTTGGTGGAAATTTTGAAAAATATGCATTTTATAAAATTTGAAATAATGTCCATTGCATGCAGATAATCAGATCGCCAAAATTATATCCTAAATCTCATGTCCCAGATCTCTGCTTTATGTCGGCATCAAACTTTAGTTACCCTTTTATTTTTTACGGACATTATAAGGTTTACAAGTGAAACAACAATATTCAAAATTTTCAAGAAATTTCTAAAACCCGTTTTTTAAGGGACTAATCCAGTTATGAAGGGGTTTTGAAAGGCCCTTGTATTAAAACCCCCCATAATTCACCCCATTTTCAAAACTGCACCCCTTAAATAAGCCAAAGCAACATATACCTAGTATTAACCCTAGTATTTAGTGTTAAAGTGCTTAACAGGAATTAATACAAAATGGAGGTGAAATTTCCAAATTTGATTTTATTTTACGAATATTTTCATTTAGCCCTAGAATTTACACATTCACAAGGGGTTAAAGTAGAAAATGCATCCCACAATTTGTTATGCAAGTTCTCCCGACTACCATAGTACCCCACTTGTGGGTGAAAACTAATATATGAACGATCCGCGAGACGCAGAAGGGAAGGCGTGCCAAAGAGCTTTTAGAGGGCAGATCTGGCGGTGATCAGTTTCAGGCACCATGTCGCATTTACAAAGCCCTTGAGGAGTCAAAACAGTGGAAACCTCTAGAAAGTGACTCCATTTTGAAAACCGCACCCCTCGAAGAATTTATCAAGTGATGTAGTGAGCATTAGTAACCCCGAAGTGAATATGTAAGCTGTGCGGAGTAAATTGGGTACACCAAATCCCATTCTATTTTCCCACTAGCTCCTATGACACGTACGGAGAAGAGGGGCATTCTGGGGGATCAGCGCTGGTGTATTATCTCTCATAAGCTCTAAATATGGGGTGTCCCCTGAAAACACTCGCACAGCTTATACATTTCCTTCTAGTCGCAGCCACTTATGTCCTAATGATTTGGCGACTTTTGGGTTTTTGTCTTCACATTGTACAAGCTAGATTTTTATTTTTATTTTCTGGCAATGTGGCCATATGAGGGCTTGGTGTTTGCGGTATTAGATGTACTTTTCAATGCCACCATTTTGGGGTGCCTGTGACCTCTGCTTTTTATTGGTACCATTTTGGTTTTCATCTGACCATTTGATTACTTTTTATTGAATGCAAAGGTGGTGAATAATCATTATTTTGTGCGGTTTTCTACGTTTTTTTTTTTATGCCGTTCGCCGTTCGGGTTAAATAATGTTTTAATTTTATTGTTCAGGTTATTCCGGATGCAGTGATACTAAATATGTAATGTTTTTTTCTATTTTTCTTTATTTTACATAAAGAAACATTTTATATGGAAAAATGGGATTTTTGGGGCTTTATTTATTTTTAATTTATTTTAAACTTACTTAAACTTTTTTATTTTTACTTTTTTATAACTTTTTTTTCTGTCCCCATGGGGGATTGAAGCAGTGATCTGCTGATCACTGCTTCACTATATATTTGACCGCCGGCATCTCAGGGGCTAACACCCGCGATCGGACCCGGTTCCGACCGCGGGTGTTACAGGACATTGTCAGCGTATGTTGCGGCTGACACCCGCAGGGCATGATGCGCACACAGTTTCTGTGTGTGCACCATGCAGCCGCTGTAGTACTACGGCAGTTTGCGGGAAGTCCTTCCCGGCAGCGCTGTACTATTACGGCGGATGTCGGGAAGGGGTTAAAGGCGTGTTGGTCTACTCAAGTCCGTTGGAAGGGCTTATTCACGTGACAGTGAATAACGGTTGTGTGATGGCTACTTTTTGAACAATTCTCGCACAGCGGCTTTAAAATCCATAAATGTCTATGAATCTATTTACATGGCTCTATCTATGTTCATTAAAATGGACAAAGACAGAGTATATTGGTGAGTCAAAAGCACAGAAATGTGAATAAAACAATAGACATTCATGGTTTTAAAAACAGCTGTCAACAGTTGTTCTGAAAGTTATATAATAGTGGTCTACGGTTTGAAAATAAAGATGGAAGAACCTTGTGAGATTCATTTTACAAAAAATTGTGAGCAACAGACCCCTGGTTCATTTTATACCAAAATTGTGTGGATAGAGCTGGAAGTGCTATTATACTCTCATCAGACCCTATAGCCGTGATGGTGAACCTATGGCACGGGTGCCAGAGGTGGCACTCAGATCCCTCTCTTTGCACACCCATCTGTGGAACAGATTATACTCTGTGGAGGCCACCGTGGAGCAGATTGTACTGTGTGGGGGGGTCACTGTAGAGCAGAAAGCTTTATAAAGCCCCATTCGTATGACCATATTTTGCAGGTCTGTAATAGTGTGCAATTGTGGATCTGCACATTATTAAGGTTAAATTGCCGTGTTGGCACTTTGTGATAAATTAGTGTGTTTTGAGTTGCAGTTTGGGCACTTGGTCTCTAAAAGGTTCGCCATTACTGCCCTATAGTATAATAAGTGGAGGCCCAGGGGAGGTGAGGAAAAATAACAAACACTTATACTCATCTTACCTCTCCTGGCCATCTTTGCATCAATCAGTCACAGTGGTGACCTTAGGTGCATGAAATCAGAGGTCAGAAGACAGAATCATACAAAGTTCTAGTAATCTCCAGTGCCATGGAGCATACCAAAAAATACACATATATCCTTACATATGCCTCCAACATATCCCGATCTGTGCCCCAGGTGAAGAGCTTTCGGTCTCGGTACCGTAGCTCTCAAAGCAGCGCCTATCACGCTGTACAGTGTGAGCGGGGAGGAACGCCCCGCCCTCTCGTCTATGGACGAGCACTGTGAGCAGAGGGAGGGGGCGTACAGTGCGATAGGCACTGCTTTGAAGAAGGACGTTCCTGACTGACTGTCAGGAACGCCCTTCTGACTGTAAAGAGCTACGGTAACGGGACCGAAAGCTCTTTACCCGGGCACAGATCGGGAAAGCCGACAGTGCGCTGAATTCAGCTCACTGTCGGCTTTCCAGCAGTATATAGAACTGCCTGTGCCCAGGGGCGTAACTACCATAGAGGCATCGGAGGCGGCTGCCACAGGGCCCGGGCCATTAGGGGGCCCGGTGACAGCCGATACCGCTGCATTTTTTTTTTTTTAATTGGCCGTTACGGGCCCTATTTACTTGCCGATCCTGGCTGGGCAAGTACTGTGTGTAGGGGACACTAATGGACATAATACAGTGTGCAGGGGCCACTAATGGACATAATACTGTGTGCAGGGGCCACTAATGGATATAATACTGTGTGCAGGGGCCACTAGTGGACATAATACTGTGTGCAGGGCTTACTAAGGGACATAATAGAGTGTGGGGGGAGGGGGTCGGTTGAGGTCGTCGGTGTCAGTTGGCGGGGGGGGGGGGGGGGCATGTCAAAAGTTCGCCACAGGGCCCGGCCATTCCTAGTTACGCCACTGCCTGTGCCCCAAACCATGAAAGGTCCTCTTTAAGACCTAATATGGCTCCGAGAGCGGAGAAATAAAAAAGTTATGGATTTTGGAAGGAGGAGTCAAAAACGAAAAATGAAAATCAAAAAATACCCGCAGCGGGAAGCGGTTAAAGCCCAATTTCTGGGGGTGCTCCTAGTGTAATAAGGACAATGCAATCGAGTGCTGATCACTGTGTTTTTTGTAGATTGGAACTCCTGCAGGCAGATAGCAGTTACTGATTATATTGAATCAAATAAATTATCCTGTCATTTCCATTAACAAAAAAGGTTGTTTGCAAGCACAACAAGTTATAAAAATAACAAGTTACAAAAACTTTTTTTTTTTTTCTATTCCCTTGCAATGCGGGTAGGGGCAGGGCAGGGTTTTAGTAATTTGATAAAAGGAGGGGCATGGTTGTAACTTGTAAGATATACATTGTCTTATTTGTATTGTAAATGAATTGATAAAATGTATATAAGTAAATAATATATATATACATATATATATATATATATATATATATATATATATATATATATATATACACAAACACACACAGATTTATATATTTTATGGCATATCTATTCTTAGAACTGTGCTTGTTTTACATCAGGTTTGGCAACAATGGTTGCTTTAGTGCACAGCGAGTTCCTTCCATGTGTATGCCTTCCATGCTGTCACTAGAGGGCAGCAAATATCTGTTTAAAAATTGGAGACTTAAAACCCTGATTAGGACACATACTGGATTTCATGAAATACTACCAATAATCCAGGATTTGGTAATTTTGGCATTTCCAAACTGCCTGATTGTTTGAATCTCATAAACCAGAATGAACCGGGCCCAGTAAAAAGCTATGCAGTCATAGTACAATATGTTTTATAGGCACTTTATATTATTTTGGGCTGTATCCATGAAGACTTCTATACTTAGGCTACATTCACAAGACTGTGGCCGCTCAGATGGATGGATCAGATGGATGATTCTGTTACTTGTTAATAGTCATTGTGCATCCACGTGGTATTGGTTTTCACAGATTCTAATATAAGAAATCCTATTTTTTAACAGACCATTCAGAGAAGTCGCAAAAAACCCCAAGAGTGTGAATAGGTCCATAGGCTTGCATTGATTTTAGTGCAGCATGTGACATGCTATGATGGGAATAGAACCTTGAATGTAAATTTTATATAATTTCCTAAATCTGCCCAATAACCCAGAATCCTTCATAATCTACCACTTATACTGTTATGGTTGCTTCCCAGAAAGCAGAAATGCAGGGTTTATAATAGTAAAAGTCTTAGAATTGCTAATGTTAGACTGAGGATGATGTTGCACCTAGGGTTGAGCCGATCTTGAGATTTCAGGATCGATTTTAAAATACGATTTCCAATCATCTTCCAGCCGATCCCGATCATGAAATTTGCTTGATCGTCGATCGGAGTCTGATATGTTCCGATCCCGATCGCTCAACCCTAGTCAATGCTTCTCTATGGGAAAAGTCACTTTTAGAGTTGAGCCGATCTTGAGATAACCTCCAACCTCGATCCCACTGGAAAAGATCGGGATCGGAAAGTGGCGACAACCACTACTGCTGGGTTTTTTTTTGGGGGGGGGGGTTAAGTAACTCCAGCCAGTAATGGGCCGTATTTACTTACCGATCCTGGCTCCTGTTCATGGCCACCGGCGCTTCTTCTTCTGCGAAGGCTGTGAGCAGGAGCAAAGATAGGTAACTGAGGCCGTGGGCCCCACAAACACTATTATTATACTCGGGGCTCTTTTCAGACCCTCAAGTATAATGATTGGAGGCCCAGGGGAGGTGAGGAAACATAAAAAACAATGATACTTACCACTCCTGGCTCCAGGCAAGCTTCAAGCCTACTTGTCAGGGATGTCACATGGCCGGGCCTGCGTCCTTATGCGTCGCTACACAAGCCCGGTTGAAGTGACATCCCGTACGTCATTGAAGATGGCTGAAATCATGAGGAGTGCGCCGGAGCCCAGGAGAGATAAGTAACAATGTTTTTTATGTTTGTTTCTTCCCCTGGGTCTCCGATTATTATACTCTGGTGTCTTAAAAGCCCAGGCAAACCAAGACGGCAGCATAGAGGGTGACTACCTACTTGCGATAGTTGAATTTATTGTGCCAAACTTGGATATTAAGGATAAATTGTGCAAAGACCTCAAAGCAACAACCCTAGCCAAGACACAGTATTGACAGTACTGTTAATATCCCATTGGGATTTTATATGAGAGAAAAGAGGATAAGTAGCACATAGAAAAAGTGGAGGGAACCTAAACTGGACAAGTGTAGGCTGCAGTTGGGAGTATCACTCACCCTTAACTCCCAGTGGTCACAACTACTGTTTGCTGCTCCCTTGAGTCTCTTGAATCTTATCCCTGCATGAGCATCATGGCCACTGCAACTCTCATCAGTATCGGGAAGATTGATCAGAACTACGATGTGCCCCAGGGAAGAAACTACCACAACCATCAGGTACATTGCTGGTCCATTTGTAACTGCACCAGCACGGGGGAGATCTGGAGGAATCGGTAGAGTTCCTAGCCACTGTGACAACTTCAACTTTTGTTAGCACAGAATAGACATTTGTGATCACAGAATCCATTTTATTGTGTAGTAGGATGCCGGAAACACTAAGTATAGGGGCAACGGCCGTTTTACGTCTCCACGATTCCTCTGGTCTAGTAGTATACCCTATGGCGTAGCCATCTTCCTTTAAACCTCTCTCG
Organism: Leptodactylus fuscus; assembly: GCF_031893055.1. Taxonomy (NCBI): domain Eukaryota; kingdom Metazoa; phylum Chordata; class Amphibia; order Anura; family Leptodactylidae; genus Leptodactylus; species Leptodactylus fuscus. Next base: position 47,104,011 of record NC_134269.1, read on the forward strand.
AGAATGCGTAAAGATGTAATGCTGTCATCAGGGCGTAGCTGCGCCTATGTATACTGAAATATGCTGGTTGAATCTGTTTCGTTCTGAACCGATATTCCCATCTCTGTAATCTAGTATCTCTCTTCCATCTTGATTTAGACATTCCTGGAACAGATTCAGACTCTGACTCACTTTTTCGACAGATATTTTATACCAGTGGTTTGAGAGATTTTAACGCCACTTGTTAAAATAAAATAGTCACAAGTGACATGTTTACGCCTACCTTGCCACTTTGCTCAAAGCAGTGAGGTGAGGCACGGATGTGACCATTGTCCTCGCCAAATTCACTATTATTTAAGCCACAAAAGTGAATGTTAGCTGAAATTTATAGCAGCAGGGGGCGGACATAGATTTTAACCAGGGGACACAGGTCATGGAGGATGCGCCTAAGTCATAGCACAACGTGCACCTTGTCATGAGTTAAGGGCACCATCACCTGGGCTGGGGACAATGAGTTCAATGTGTCGTTCTTGATGAATATCCCCCAGTGTCTGCAGACAGGATACCTGGTAATTACAGACATCAAAGAGATAAGATTGGCCAGATTCCATCTAACTGGAACTACAGATAGAAAAATTCATTCCAGTTTTTTAGCATCAATCTGAGATACCAATGACACAGATCTAGGGCACAGGAGAGGTCGCAGGCAGTGCTTACACAGCAGCACATATGTCACAAGCAGTGAACCAATTCCAGACCCACCAGAGGTAGGGGAAGAAATGATTTTTCGGCAATAGCCTATGGCTGGGCAATTGAGCAATAAATAACCGAAACCGAACATCAACCAGGGTAACCAACATGATTTTGTTCACATCGGATATTTCAACTCAGTTATTGCATTTATGTTCAGATATAAAATGGCCAAACTGTAACGGTTATTATTATACCATGGGTTCTCTTCATAACAAACAGTGCTACTCACCTCTCCTGTGCTCTGGCCAACTACCTGCTGTCTTTGGCGATTTTAGCTGATGTCACATGGCATCAGGACGCTTGACGCCGCAAGATGGTGAAGCTCAATCAGTGGTTCCTGACTCTAGCCAGACAACAGTGAGTGGCGTCGAAGTCCAGGAGAGGTGAATAACACTGTTTTTTTACATTTACTCACCTCCCCTGACCCTGTTCTTATTATAGTCTGGGGTCTGAAGACACCCCACAGTATAATAATAGCAGTTCCGGTTCAGCAATGTTCGGTCTGATCCTTGTAAGACAAGTCTTGTGGGGTTCGGCCAACACTCAATCATACTGTAAAATTGGCGTCACCTAAATAATCACAATTAATCATAATGAAGGTAAAATGGATGATTCTAATTTAGTTCATGAACAATATCCATAGCAGGTCACTAACATAAGACTGCGCAGATATGTAGTTGGCTCGGGCCATTTTACAGTAACCTCCAAGAGACAGCGCTAACATCAAATGTTAAGATTACATGGGAAACTTTTTGGAATTTCCCTTGCTTGCACGTATAGCACCCTGACTCAGTAGTCATATTGTTGTTTTAACACCAGGGCTATGAGTTTTATCTAAACAATACAAGGTCTTGATGGGATGCAGTATCATCGCAGTCGCTGATAGATCCCTCCTGCCTTACGCCACAAGAACAGCTAATGTCTTGCAGATGATAAATGAGTCAGAAGACTCCACAAACTCCCCTAGGCCCCGCAGACCTGCGAGAGAGTCTCATGTGACATCATAAGACAAGGCCACTTAGAGTTTCCTGCGGTAAGTCCTTGTATACTGTATGAGTAGTGGTCATTGCTGTTTATACAGAGTGCGGCACCAGGAACGGAGTGATTCATCACTATATTTGATGGCTGTCACGGTGAGCAGTAATTGGGAGATGTGAGTCACGCAGGATCAATCCTCTCATCTTCACTCTGACATTTACAAATGAATAACACAAGATATGTTTGACATGAACATTTGCAGCTTTAATGAAAATCACTTGACTATTAGGTGATATCATCTATATACAAGTTATACATTTATTCCATTGCTTTTGTAGGTCATGCCTAAGGATGATGTTCTGGAATATTCTGATTCTTATAATGAGGACGATATATGTAAAGATTAACTTCTGAGATTCAACTATCTCAGTCGGTGCAAAGTATTATGGCCCAACTAAGGATGAGGGATCCAGTTCACAATGAGATAGTTTTTTTTATTTTTTTATCAACTTTCCAAAAGTTTTGGGTTTAGCCAAAACTGAAATATTTCAGGTTTGGCAGCCACAAACTGCTATTATACCCTAGGGTCTTCTTTTCAGTAGTCATATAGGGCACAATGATGTCTTGATGCTTAGTGTGCACCAAATAATAGTCATGGCTTCTGATGCAGGAGGTGCAAAGGTGATGGGGACCCACATAAGAGCACTGCACCCAGGAGAGGTGAGCGTGCAAGTGTGCCCCAAGTGACGGTCATGGCTTCTGATTGATGTCATGCAGGAGGTAAAAATGGGATGGAGACCCACATCAGAGCACTGCACCCAGGAGAGGTGAGTGTGCAAATGTTCCCCAAGTGACGGCCATGACTTTTGATTGGCGTCATGCAGGAGGTGCAAATGGGATGGGGACCCACATTGGAGCACTGTACCCAGGAGAGGTGGGCGTGCAAGTGTGCCCCAAGTGACGGTCATGGCTTTTGATTGGCGCCATGCAGGAGGTGCAAAGGGAATGGGGACCCACATTGGAGCACCTCACCCAGGAGAGGTGAGTGTGCAAGTGCTCCCCAAGTGACGGCCATGGCTTTTGATTGGCATCATACAGGAGATGCAAAGGGGATGGGGACGCCACATCAGAGCACTGCAACCAGGAGAGTTGAGTGTGCAAGTGTTCCCCAAGTGACAGCCATGGCTTTTGATTGGCATCATGCAGGAGGTGCAAAGGGGATGGGGACCCATATTGGAGCACCTCACCCAGGAGAGGTGAGTATCACAGTTTGTTATGTTCATGCACCTCCCCTGGGCCCCCACGTATTATGTGATAGCAGTTCTGGTTCGGTCAAACTAAACAAAACCGTTGGATGAACCTTGCAAGGTTCACCCAACTCTACTTCCAACCCTCCACCAATTAGACTGGAGATACTTGTCCATAGGTAGTGGGTAGTATTACAGTTCAGTCCCATTCCCCTAAATGGAGCTGAGCTGCAATACCGGACACAACCCATGGACAGGTGTGGCACTATTTTTGATAGAAAGCATCCCTGTCATTCTAATTCTGGTCATCCCCTTTAATAAGGCTATTTTAGGCTTTACATAGCTACATTTTCCACACTTAAATAGGTTGCAGAGAATGTACCAACCTTAATACAAAATGCACCAAGAATAAGTTAATGTCAGACGGAGTTATGTGGTAACCCTTAAGACATGGCTGGTGATTTCACAAGAGTTAATCACCTATTCAGTGATAATTTGTACGCTTGCAAAGCAGGGCTTGTCATGGGTTTCACTTGATCTTACCGCTTAAATGACATGAGAATGGCTGACATAAGAGACGGAAAAAGCTTCAGGGCAAGGTGTGATGGCTCGGCCATACGTCTAGTGTCACGGGGGATTACTACCTATCATTCCACTTTAATATGATTAAGTCAGGAAGACAAGACTGCAGCGACGTAAGGGTTAATTTTTAATATGTACCCTCCCGCAGGGCTTCCTTATACCGCAGTCTGTGCCACGCCAACATAAATGATCCCTTACTCATCAGGAAATGTGTCTGCAAACAGAAGACTGTTCACCACGATGTCAGGTATTTTACATTTCTCTTCGCATGGTGTGACTTTAGTCAGTTAAGGTTTACATTTCGCAGAAAGTCAGGTCAGCCAATAATACCTGCTCCGATGGGTTCAATAAAGGGCAGGCTCTCATCATGGCTCCCAAGGTGACCGGACTGGACCACCCCGAGAACCCCAATTAAAAATCCGAACATAATTCACAGCCTTATACACAGTATGACATAGCCTGACCATATGTCTGAGTTGTCAGGCCGCACCCCATCCAACATGAGAGTTTTCTGCAGTAGAGCAGCAGTTTTACGGGTGCTGACAGTCTGTTCTGAGAGCTGATTATGTGAAATTTAAGGATATGTTAATTACTTTAAGAAAGCAAAGACGCACAGCTGTATTCTCCAGGAGACAGATGCTCCGTAAAAGCTAATGGATCTGCACATACACCCACAATGTATAGCTCTACAGTGCAGGGTAAGCAGTGTCTCAACACCATCCACAAAGTTGGGGAAGGGTCGATTTTTTTTTTTTTTTTTTTTTGTAGACACCCTTTACAAACTGCACTTGTAAGAAAAGAGAGCGCGAGTTGAAATGATTAAAATTTACTTGGTGAACATCTTATGTCTTACCATCTGTCAATGGTAGTATCCGTCAAATTGGGACAGACGCCGGGTCCATTGAGGGTGGAACTAAATGCTTATAGACCCTGGTGCAAAAACTCTCCTTTGGTTTCCCTACATCTTCTGCACCTCTCATAGTTACGCCCCATGGCTTTTGCTTGATAAATGTGAAAGTAGCGCTGGTGTCCAGGTGTTCAAATCCCACCAAGGGCAAAAAACCATCTGCAAGGAGTTTGTATGCTCTCCCCGTGTTTGCATGGATTTCCATCCCATATTCCAAAAAAGACATACTGATAGGGAAAAAAAATGTACATTGTGAGCTCTATGTGAGCTTACAATCTACATAAAAAAAAAAAAAAATGTGGAAGTAGCAGGGACATAACTTGGGGGTATACAGAGGGTGAAATCACACCCAGGCCCGGAAGCCTTAGGGACCCCTTAAGCACTGAAGAAACTATAGAGGTCCAATGGTTGTAGCTGCCACTGAGCACATAGGCCCATAAGTCACCTTCACCACACTAAGGGGGAGTTCACATGATGTAACGTGCTGCGTGATCTGGCACGTATATGGTGTGTGAGAGTTTGCGCACCATAAAAGCTCCCATTGATTTCAGTGGGAGTTAGGATCGTATACGCCGCGTTATTTAGCGGCCGTAATTTTGCAATTGAAGATTTATGATACTCAGCTTTCCACTGTCAGGAAGGAGAAGAGTAAATTTTTAATGCCAAAAGAATTAGTTATTCAGCATACAGGCACAGAGGGATTCTGTGGGGACGGGGAGCTGTGGCATAAAAGGGGTCACAAGTACTGTATGGGGGCGCTGACAAGGGATGGGTATGATGGGAAGCTTGTGTGTATAAACAAGTCTTTATAGCAGTCAGGCCCCAAATAAAGAATGAAAGGGAAATGTAAATGCTGCTAAAATGTACAGATCGGGCCAGCTAACAGTCATGAGGATAGGTTGGGAAGTTGCACTTGGACCCTAGAGCACAGAGGACCAGTGGCGTAACTACCGTGGTAGCAGCAGTAGCTGCTGCCACAGGGCCCGGGCCATTAGGGGGCCCGGTGACAGCCGCTACCGCTGCGGTTTTTTTTCAATAGGCAGTTACGGGCCCTATTCACTTGCCGATCCTGGCTGGGCCGGGATCGGCAAGTGACACCGCGGGCCCCACAAGGGCTATCATTATACTCGGGGGTCTTTGCAGACCCCCGAGTATAATGATCGGCGGACCGGAGAGGTAAGGGAACATAAAAAACTGTTACTTACCTCTCCGCGATCCTGCCAGGCCTCCGTCCTACTGCTGTCTGACGTCTCTGACGTCACATGAACCCGGCATGCTTCCCGGGTCATGTGACGTCCGACGTCATTAACGAAGGACGCGAGAGGAGGACAGCACAGCACAGGAGCCGGGGAACAGGTAAGAAGCAACAGTGTTTTTTTTTTTTTTTATGTTTTTATTTCCCGGGTCTCCGATTATTATACTCTGGGGTCTGAAAAGACCCCAGAGTATAATAATTGTTTATGGGTGTCCACAGAGGAACATAATACTGTGTACAGGGGACACTATTGGGGTTAATACTGTGTGTGCAGGGGACACTATTGGGGTTAATACTGTGTGTGCAGGGGACACTATTGGGGTTAATACTGTGTGCAGGGGCAAGTAAGGGACATAATAGAGTGCGGAGGAGGGGGTCGGTCGAGGTCTTCGGCGTCAGTTGGGATGGGGGGGGCCCCATGTCAAAAGTTCGCCACGGGGCCCCGCCATTCCTAGTTACGCCACTGCAGAGGACATAATGGACACTGCCACATAAAGCAATGTCAGGGCTCGTTCCATGAGTATTATTTCCTAGTACTATGACATCACTGCATTGACTACCTTTATATTGTACACCATCCTATATTAGCTCTGTCCTGTGACATCACTTTGAGTATTATGTTTGTGATATTTTTTGATATTTTGATGTCCCTATGTATTATCCTTGTTCTGTGACTTCATTATGGCCTTTGCCATTAGCAATGATCCCACTATGGTCCTTATCCTGGTTGCTTGATATTGCTGTGCACATTATTCCTATATTCTGATATTATTGTGTACATAACCTTTTCTTTTTCTGCCAATGAGGTTTCATTATTTAGCTCAGTGGCTGAATACCGGGGTAGCGGATGCCAAAGGGCCCGGGACATTAGGGGGCCTGGCTCGCCCCTGATGTTTTTTGTTTTAATAGACTATTACCTGCTGTTAACTGCTGTTACCTCACTGTGTGTATTATCCTTCTGATATGACATCACTTTGCCTATTATCCATGTATTGTTACATTACTGTGTTTATTACAACTGTATTACATTACTTGTGCATATTATCTCTGTAATGTGACATCACTGTGTGTATTATCCCTGTACTGTGACATCACTGTCTGTATTATCCCTGTACTGTGACATCATTGTGTGTATTATCTCTGTACTGTGACATCACTGTGTGTATTATCTCTGTACTGTGACATCACTGTGTGTATTATCTCTGTACTGTGACATCACTGTGTATATTATCCCTGTACTGTGACATCACTGTGTTTATTATCCCTTTACTGTGACATCACTGTGTGTATTATCCCTGTACTGTGACATCACTGTGTGTGTTATCCATGTACTGTGACATCACTGTGTTTATTATCCCTGTACTGTGACATCACTGTGTGTATTATCCCTGTACTGTGACATCACTGTGTGTATTATCCCTGTACTGTGACATCACTTTGTGTATTATCCCTGTACTGTGACATCACTGTGTGTATTATCCCTGTACTGTGACATCACTGTGTGTATTATCCCTGTACTGTGACATCACTGTGCCTATTATCCCTGTACTGTGACATCACTGTGTGTATTATCCCTGTACTGTGACAACACTGTGTTTATTATCCCTGTACTGTGACATCACTGTTTATTATCCCTATATTGTTACATCACTGTCCTGTGACATCATTACTACCTATGTACTGTTACATAACTATGTTTTATATACCTGTATCAAGACATCACTATTATCTCTGTAGTGTGTGACATGACTGTATTTTATATCTTGACACTGTGACACTTTGAAAGATCAGAATAGGTTGGATGTTTCTTATCACTTGCACCCACTGTCCATTGACCATTGGGCCAATACATATGGCTAGGGGAATCCTGCACAGAATCTTATCACATAGTAGACTACCAAGTCCTGGGTCCCCTCTATGCCAGTGCCCTATGGAAGCTACAAGGTGTATCCTAATGTGACAAATTGCATTCAGTTACAATAATAATCAGAATGTTGGTTGGGAAATCCAGATTATTGATGTCTGATGTGTAGCTATTATTATTGTGTATCTATGTAGAGAATACAATTAACTGTAGGAGAACTATGGACGTCTGTGTTATGGATTTGTTTATGCAACTCATCAGTCATCCAGACAGAAATTCATATAAAAACTACTTGTAATACAGTAACAACATTACAAACAGGGGTGTGCATAGTCATTCAGCTGCCTGAGGCGACACCCATAAAGACGCCCTTCTCGTACCATACACTATGTTCCATAAACTTTTGGGAAATAAGCACGGTATATTATAAAACACAAATATTATTATCTGGTTATCATTGGACTCATCCCTGTGAGGTCACTGGGTTACTTGGAAATGTGCTATTCTAACAGTAGAGGGCGTTAAAGTTCCATTGAATCACATGTACATTTATATATAGTGTTAGCCAGAGAGCAACGCAAACTCCAGTTTGTATACGTTGGAATAGGAAAGTCCATTCTGTACTAATGTAATATGTCATGCTTGAAAATTAATTTATGGTTTAGATTCATAACAGCGGCAGAAAATACGTTTATTTGATTATGTAACTTTTAACCCCTTAGACCGCAGTAATGGGTATATTCGTCACTGACAGAGGCTTCAGTGCTGCTTGGTGTACTCACAAGATCACAGCGGGAGTGCAAATGTGACATCAGTCTTGGCATGTTAATCTCTTCCATGCCACAGTCAATAGCAACCCAGGCATCTAAGGTATTGAGAGAGGAAGAGGAACGCCACTGCCAGCCCACTGGTGTCCTTGTAGAACGAAGATGGGTTAACCTAAAAACTTTTACCATTAGATATTATGTTACTGTTTAAAATAGCTATACAGATGTATCAAGATGTATCAAAGTTTAACTTGACATTGTGATATCACAAAAAAAGAAAATCCATCGAAAGAGTTGAGCCAAAGTTCTCTGCCATATTGTATTTAACACATTTAGGGCGGGTTCACACCTGTGCCCGGTCTCCACTTTGTGGGTTTCCGTCTTCTGCCTGAGAAACTGGACAGGAGATGGAAACCTGGCAGTCAGTGTCCACCCCTGAGCGCCTGTGAGCGTCTTCTGGTCTCCGCGTCAAAAGCATTTTTTTTTACCCGGATACAAAGTCCTGCGTGTCCAACTTTGTGTCCGGTTAAAAAAAACTGTTTAGCCACGGAGACCAGAAGACGCTCATGGGCGCTCACAGGCGGACACTATGCAAACCCATTCAAGTGAATGGGTTTGAAAACTGACCGATGGGTTTCCGTCTCCTGTCCAGTTTCTTGGGCAGAAGACGGAAATCTGAAAGCGGAGACCGGGCGCAGGTGTGAACCTGCCCTTATTGCGAAGTTAAATTTTAATACATGTGTACGCATTGCTGCAATGATAACATGAACATAGTTTACAGGTGTTTTGCAGTCTAAATAGCTGATAGCCTATCCTTAGGATAATTCATCAATTAAAGATCTTCAGGGTCCAACACCAAGACCCCCGGCCGATCAGCTGTTTGAAGAGACTGCACCATTTACTGGTGACACATTCCCAAAATAAGAATTCCAGTGTATTCCTATGTGATTTTGCTTTGGTCTGTCTTCCCTCCCTTGTGTTTGATAGGTTTCTCCCTGCCAGCTCTTACATACAGGACTCAGGGGAGATCAGTGTAAAGTTATATGTCATAGGGTACACTGGAGAATCTGCACACAGCACACATAGTATAGACGGACAGTGTGAGTTGAACAATTTTGATTACTCTGTACTTAATCATTGTATGGGCTCACCTTCCACATTACTTAGGGCATTTGCACTTGGAGTGGGGAGGAAAGATGTCTACATGTTGTCAAAACACATTCAGTAGTGTATGATGTACAGTGTACAGTAGTTCACCTGCAGTTGTGTTGTGTATTGTGTGTTGTGTGTTCTTATCAACACAAAACTGTACAGTACACACCGCAGCTGCTGCAGAACCTCTTTCTTAAAGAGTGACGGAGCTCTTCCGTACATGTCAGTCAATCAGTACAGAAGATAAGTATAAGCAAAGCCTTAACACATCCACTCATCGCTATAATTGTCATGTTGTGACATCATAATGTGATGTTTATAGCAATACTATTTACAGAAATGTTTTTCTTATTATATATATCGCAATCTTCGAGGTTGAGCCTTTGTGAATAAGGGTTGTATTAGTCTATAAAGGTATGAATTATCATAAAGGAACATACAATAGATGTAGAAGAATTGGAGGCACTAGGGAGGATCTGCATGCCTAGGTGTAAAGTTACTTGCCTATATACAAAGGAAAGTTCAATTACTGCTAATTATAAGGTGTGTGTAAGTAAATATTACAGCGGTGTATTATTACACTGTAATAATATTGTTCACATTGAAATCACCGTATACTTAAGAAGAACATTCATCAATCATCACAATATAAATTTGCGAGTAAATAAAATATCAAAGGCAAAGAGATGAACTATTAAAGATGTATAAGGGTTTTACTTAATAAAGTCTGTTCACCGAACAATTAAAAGTTCTAGAATTTTCTAATAAACTTTCTGTAGCAATGTCTCATGATTTACGTAATCTCTGCTTGCTGTCATTTAATGGTCAGTCTTAATTTCGGAGAGGATTACCTGTCGTCATTTATATGACAAGGACATTAAAAGTAGGAGGATATGGCAGCACTAGGGGGGCAATGCGGATTCAGCCTCTAAATCATGAAGGCGTTTTTTTCCACGTGGATTCTGACACGGATTCAACGCCAAAATCCTTGCCAAAAACTCTGTGTGAATGAACCCTAAAGCAACAACTGAACCAGCAGCAAGACAAGGTGTACAGAACACCAAATATTTCCCTATTAATTTCATATAATTGATCAGTATTATCATACTTATCAATCAAGTGTTATACATTGACTAATGTTGGCCATATTATAAACCCACCAATAATATTTCACTTTCTCCACCGACTAGCGCTACTCTCTTACAAGACACAAGGGTACACAACGCAGAACAATCCAACACAGATGGCATCTTAGAATGAATCACCATTCCAGTATTGCGTGACACACTTCGCCATGGAGATTTATTACATTTATTAGATGTTATAAAACATTCAACAGCCTCTTAATTGTTTCCTTAATTCAATGGACTGCAACACAATAAAACTTTTAATAAATGCTAATAGATACAACAATCATTCCTTTAGTTCTAATGATAATGCTCTCAATCAGGATGAGGACCTATCCTTAAATACGTCCACCATCTGAAATGTTGCCAAGGACTACAATTTCCCATGAAACTAAATCAATTCAATATCTAGACATGACACGCTAGCAAAACTCTTGTAAGTTGCAATTTGTAAAACAAACAGTGGGTGACCCGCACGTAGACACACATATAGAAGCAATATCATAAAGCAATGTTGACTTTAAAAGGTGATGATCTGTATGTCTATTTGTATTATTATTCCAGTTATCTTAAATAGTCACTGTTGTTTCAACAGACAACAATTTTGCATAAATGAATAGTACAGTGTTCCCTTGACTTTCGCAGGGAATATGTTCTAAGGCTGCCCGCGAAATTCAAATTTCCGCAAAGTGGAGATACGGTATTTAATCTCATGTTAGGGGATGTCCTGCGATGCTGTTCATATCTAAAATAGTCTACGTACAGTACAGTATATGAAATGATATGGGTACTCACCATTGAAGAAGATACAGTACACGAAACTTGACTGATGATAGTGATGGTGATGATGTTGATGAGCAATGAGATGATGATGATGAGATGATGATGATGATATGATGGGGGTCGAGATGAATGGGAAGGAGAGCATAATTAATGATCTTCTTCAATCACCACTTCATCAGGTGGTGCAGGGTCGCCCGTATCTTCTGCAATGGACACTGAAGGTGAAGGGGATGGATTGACAGACCTCTTGGTTTTCGTGATGAACATAGTTATGGATAGTTGATGGCGCATTTTCCTTTTCTGGGCTAACATGGCTCTGTACAGTGCGATGATGTTGTCAAGGGAGGACTTAAATTGTATCGAACGAGTCATGTTGGGATCCCAACGTTCAACAATCTGTTGGAGATATGCAGCGATTTGGTGCACTTCTGCAAGCCATTCAAGTGTTAGGCAATGCATGCATGCAATGACACACTCCTCAGACCATAGCGCTTTTGATAATTATCAAACCAGCTCTTACTTGCCGTGAATGTGGATTTGGTCGAAGAAGCAGTTGATGTTGATGGCTGGGGGGTCATCTAATTCATTGGCACCGTCATCAACATCTTCTTCTTCTTCTGCATCATCTCCTTCTTTGTTCGCCAGACGGTTGTAGAGTTGTTTTGCCTTTGTCCGTATCATATTGGTATCCAATGCAACATTCTTCTTATGGCAGTCTTGTATCCATACGGACAAGCAGCTTCCATTTTCAGAATTCTTTTATTTCTAGGCGTCACCATCCTTTTTGCTTCCTTGTTGAATGTGATGCCAGCTGTTTCTCTTATTTTCATCCTTACGAATGTATCTCACACTCGATTTGTTTATTCCATAATGGCGGCCAACTTCTGCATATGAACGACCCTCTTTCAACATATCTAAGTTCAACCTTCTGTTTAATCGTTAGCATCTTCCTAGTCTTTTTACTTTCGCAGCCTACACTCGCCACTCGACGTTTAGGAGGCATCTTGGGTATGTCACACACAAACACCGTACCTGTACTAGCAAGACGACGGCTGGTAGGTGTGTGAGAAGGATTTGGTATTGTGACCTAGCGCGCATTCAACCAGCCAATCAGCATCCGGATGTCACCAAACAATGTACAGTACAGTATCACTCCGCTCAACTAATAGCGGTACCTGTACATGTACATGTAAATCGGGCGGCCGCGGGAAAACCCGTGGTGTTCAAAAAAAATGTGGAGTATGCTTCCATTAATATTTTTTGAAAACCCGTGGTATAGCCCTTCCATGAAAGTCGGACCCTCGAAAGTCAAGGGACTACTGTACATGCGATTACAAGAAACATGGTAATATGTCTTATCAAAAAAGAAATGCCTCTTCATGCTTTTTTTAGGCTGCTTTCTTGCTCTTACCTTCTCTGATAAAGTTTTACTGTGAAAATACCTGTTCTAACCTTTTTGAGATGGACTGCAGGTCACATGACTTAGATGACTCTTTAAATGACTATAGAGAGGGGAGAAGTGAGCAGAAAGAAAGGGAAATAAGGTAAGAAAGTCAACTATTAGTTTTACCCCAGAGCTTCAATCCAAGTCAAAGCAGATTATCCACATGAGTACAAATCAGTACTTCTATATATATGTCCTGCATGGTCCTCAGGTGGTTTCTGATTGAGAGATAGACAGTTATAGAACATATTCCATCTCTAATAGTGTGTGCAGTGTATGGGGTCTAGTCTTTACCCATCAGCTCATAGAGGACTGTAAATTCCTAATTTATCATGCAGAGCGGCAAACTGCTAAAACTGCAGAATATGTCATATAATGACCAGAAATAGGTAAAGGTAAATGAAACTGCAGGTATGCTTCATATAGCAAATTAAGCAACTCTACAAATAGTGTTTATTAGATTCATAAAGAACATGGTTCAATGCAGACATTTGTGTCTCCGTGGTTCTAGACTACAAACTGTGTATAACTAGGGTTGAGCCAATCTTAAGATTTCAGGATCGATTTTAAAATCCAATTTCCGATCATTTTCCAGCCGATCCAGACTGCGATCGTGAAATTTGCTTGATCGCTGATCGGAATCTGATCTTTTCCGATCCCGATCACTCAACCCTATGTATAACCTGATACTGCAGTCAAGATAACTTCTATCTGTCCTCTACTTGCACTAACATACAATAAGCAAACTATTTGCAACATTTTTTCATTTATTTTGTGACGCGTTTCCCTTTCTAACAATCTTGCCTGATAGCAGCAGCATACATAGAAGAGAACACATAGGCACATAGGAAAGATGAAAATGAGCCCCAATTATATTGAAAGATTTTTGACATGCATTGTTTTCCCCTCTCTTCCCTTTCTATGCCCCTTTAGCTCGTTCCCAGCTTTTTTTTTGTATTATGCCAGAGCCCTTTCCAAGTTCTTATCACCCCATTAGTAAAGGGGATACAACCAACTATAAGTCTTCCTTCTCTCTCCAAGGGCTCCATAGCAGCAACATGGTCTACCTCTAGTAGGCACTGCCATTGTAAGGAAATTGCTAGGACAACAATTCCCAAGTAACTGTTTGAACCCTGGGACGGGACACAACAGACAGTGAGCCCTAAGCTGAAGCCCCCAACTTTCCCTTCCTATTGCCAGGCCCTATCCTACGTAGTAGGCGGCAACCACAAAGACAGTCCCTTCCTGTATAGGTGAGACACAAAACGCAAAAAAGACAGACAACAACAAGGGAGGTCAGCTAGCCAAGGGTCAGTAACAGTCGAGCGATGCAGTGCCAAATCGGAGTCCAAAGAATAGTCAGTGAGGAAAGCCAAAGGTCAAGGATAAGAAAGCAAGCAAAAATAGTGACAGCAAGGAGCAAGTATGCACAAGGCAATAGCAAGCATAGGTGTGAATGAGAGCCAAGGTTAAATAGGGAGGAAGAACCCGCCCCTGGAGTTGACAGGAAGGCAGGCTGTCAATCACAGGGCAAGGCCAGATTAACCATTAGAGGAGCAGAGACAAACATAGGCAGAAGACGGGTGTGGTGCAAATACAATCACAGCAGTAGAGCCATGTTCACACAGTACGACCAAAAACTTTAAGCCATGAACCAAACTGCACACGCCTCCTGCGCCACAGCACGCGAGAGAGGGTGGTGCAGAGACCCGAACAGGCAGAGATGTTACAGCCATACAATATAAGTTATAAAAACACACAACATTTTTCATCAGCACTTTGAGCTATCAGAAAACTGGTTTCCAAGCCATGAAAAAAGGTCATCATTTTTTGTTGCAAGACAGAATTTTTGCACAAAAATTGCAAAATTTTAAGCTTTGAATGCCGCATGCCACTTTCTCCAAAGAGGTGTGATGAGAGGTGAGGCAGGTTAGGATCTTCTTCCGGAGCTGGGTTCAAAGTTCTAGACTACGCATGCCCACGCCCGCGGCCACAAGCAAAATAGTCACTTACACAGTAAGCTGTGTAAGCGGCCATTTTATTGTGGCCTGGGCATGCACAGTCAGCTCTACCCAATGCCCGAGGCCTAGAAGATTGAAACCCAGGACAGAAGAAGACACATGGAGAGGCCGTCCAGAAGAAGATGGAGGCAGAGCTGAAGAGTTCTCTTGCAGCATTGGAGATGCCCCAGTGCTGCGAGAGAACTTATTTGCATACAGATGATAACCGGGATTTCTACCGAACGGCGGCGCGGAGAAGACATCTAAAAGTAAGAGAAGAATAGCCTTTCTTAAGGCTATTCATACATGTGATTGAGAAAAAAATTATGATTTTAATATAGTATCCCTTTAAAGTCATAGAGAAAAGGATCTCCTGCACCGTGTCACATAAAGTCTGCCAACTGTAAAAATCATGGATCAAGACTTCAAAGGTGTTCAAGAAATAACTATACATAGCGTATAAGAAATGGCAAAAACAAAGACGATACAGAAGTTGACAACTTAGACTCTTTAGTGGCAGATGTGATAAAGGTAAGCTTGTTCTCTTACAAAAAATGTAGTTGAGCGTTATTTATTGGAAATACAAAGAGTCGGGGGTTTGATAAGGTGGGATCCTTCATCTTAAGTTCTGCTGTTGGGTGCAATTTCCTGCAGTATTTTGTATATTTGTATCATTGGCTTGCACCAGTTCACACTGGGAGGTGTTGTTTGATTTTTTAGTTTTTTTTTGCATATTACAACGGGTGCGGGTTATCTCCCTCCACATTGGCCTTGCACTCTGTCTCTTTGCACAGGACTATTCAATTTGGGTGAATTTCTAGATCCCACCTGTCCAAGGCTATTTTCAATAGAACATGGCCTTGAATCCTACTTGTCCTGTAGAGTTGAGTCGATCTTGAGATTTCAGGATCGTTTTTAAAATCCGATTTTTGATCATTTTCCAGCCAATCCCGATCATGAAATTTACACGATCGCTGATCGAAATCCGATCTTTTCCTATCCTGATCGCTCAACCCTAATGTTAGCTTTTCCCACAATGATTGGCCAGTAGCCAAGCATTGTGGGAACTAACGTGAGACCTCAATCCCAACTAAAAAGATTGGGATCGGAATTCCGATTGCGATCATGAAATTTGCTTGATCACCAATCGGAATCCGACCTTTTCTGATCCCGATCGCTCAACACTATTGTCCTGTGATCACATTGTAGGTTTATTCTGAGCCTGGGAGAGGTATGTTTGTTTAGTGTAGGGGCCCATCCGAATGAGGTCACCTTGATATATATGTTGTTTCATGTATTGTCACTGGTGCTGTGTGCAGAGTGTTGCAGTAATTTTCTACAGATTTTTTTGGCTTGGTGGAAGAGGTCCGTTTTCTTTGTTCTATCCCATGCCACAAGGTCACGGCGTCTTATTAGGGGCAGGTGTGAAAACCGGATCTGTAATCTAACTCCACGTCTCCCGCACCACCAGGACCGTACACCTCCGTAAATATTAGACTAGGTTTGGAACACACTGTAAACACGCTGCCTTAATGCTGACTTAATTTGACTGGAAATGTCACTGGATTTATAACACTTTATTTTACTGGCATCATTTTCCAAGGGTGATGGGTGTGGGGGCTGGAGGTGGAAAGGGAGCAGATTCTGCTGAAATATCATTATTAAAAAGGCATGCTGAAAAGTCAAGTAGGCCAGAGGGAGGTATTTAATGAAAGTGAGGTGCTGTATTCTGCAATGATGCCGTGGGGAGCCAGATTTTCTTATTTATTTGGCTTGCATGCTTAGCAGTTGTTAGCAATGCATCTGTTAAACTTCCACTCCATAAATTGCTCCTTTTTACTGGGAGACACAAAAATGCTAAAATATAGTGTTTACCCACAATAAAGCAATGGCACTTGGGGATTATGTATGAGATGCTGAACTTCTATAGTGACCCAGGCTATGTCTCCTGGAATGGTGTGAACATTCCCATAACAGTCTGACCTGGTAGTACAAAATATGTCATCTCTGTACTAAACTGTATGTTACCTTTTCAGAAACCATCCACAGCGGTATATGAAGCTGCATTATAACAAATGCCCAGGGTGGTATCCAGTGCTATAGGTGTTGTACCTGAAATATAGTACCTGAGTGGGTCAATGGGCCTCTATGCCACCTAAAAAGATAATAGTTATTAAAGAGGTTTTCCTGAGCTATTTCCAATCTACCCCTCAGATTCATTGGCGTCTGACTTAGTTGTAGAAGGTGCTGTGACATTTGACCAAGTGCTACTGCATTATCGCTGCTTAACAAGCACAGCGCCATATGTCGTATAGTGGCTGTGCTTGGTATTGTTGCTCAGTTCAGCTGCAATGGGAATGTACTGCAGAATGAACATGTGACAAACTGACGTAATGTCATTGGCCTAAGAAGAGAAAGAAGAAATCACTCAGCCAATTGGTGAGGGTACCTACCTAAGGATAGCTCATACATTTTAGAATCCTGGAAAAAAAATAGTGTTTTACGAATTACATCCACACCTTGTGGAAAAATATGCACATCAGACACGCTGTGATTTCCAAAACCGTTGCGGTTTTGGAATTTGTGTCATGTCAATGATACCTACGGAGAAGCCAGTTGTTTCCCTATAGTTATAATGGAAGCAGAAAGTCTGCAGAGGAAACCTCTGTGGACTTCCTGTGAAATGCGCTGCAGGAAAAACCATAAGGCTTTATTGCCATTTTTTTGCTGAGACGCCCTAAGTAGGACCAATGGCTGGGAATGGCTAGGCCCCAAAGTGACATGGCGTTCCCGAAACACATCACTTAAAAAATTGGTATTTACCTCAATAGTTACTATGTAACTTTTTTATTTCTTGGACTAAATAAAAGTTACATTTTATTCTACCGCTGAATTTTTCTATCTTCATCCTGGTTGCAGCTGGTGACTATGCTTTTACCTTGACAGTATACTGATTGATGGGTTGAGTTCACCTGGATACCATGCTCTCCAAGAGTAGTATATTCACACTGGATACGGTGAGCTGAAAACATATATTTTTTTTGTCTATTTAACAATTATTATGCTCTGGGGTCTTTCGAGACCCAAGAGTATAATGATTGGAGATCCAGGGGAGGACACAAACATAAAACACACTGTTACTTACCTCTCTTAGGCTCCGGTGCACTACCGGTTGATGTTGACCTTCATAAATGATGAACGAAATGTCACGTGAGCCAGGGCTTGCATCACAACGCATAATGATGCCAACCCACATGACATCGCCAAATAAGCCTGAAGCCTTCCAGAGCGCAGGAGAGGTAACTAACAGTGTTTTATGTTTTCTTACCTCTCCTAGCCCTCAGATCAGGGGTGAACCTAGGGCTTGTGCCGCCTGAGGCGGACGTCAAAAAGCCGCCTCTCTCCCCCCGAGCGGAGGGGGCGTGGCCGAGCGGAGGGGGTGGGGCAGGGCCGAGTTGAGGGGCGGAGCGAGCGTCGTTAGCAGGCAGAGAGCAGGCAGGGAGAGCACCTGCTCTCTGCTAAGCGTGAGGGGCGGCCGCTGGAGCAGCGCTGCGTCCACAAGGCCGCCCCAATCCACCACTCGCTTCCCGTGCCGGGCTGCCGAGACGGTGACGCTAAGCCAGTCCAGGACAACTTGTCCTGGACTGGCTTAGGTCAGCAAAAATGTCGCCCTCCCCCGGGGCCCCGGCATAGCACTGCCTGAAGCGGTCACTTCAGGTCGCCTCATGGGAGGTGCGGCGCTGCCTCAGATCATTATCCTCGGTGGTCTCAAAAGACCCTTCCTCCCATCCACCGAGTATAATGATAGCGGTGTTTGTGGGGTTCAGGGGCCTGCACCCTCACTTACCGATCCCCTCTCCTTCTCATAGCCGCCTCCACAGAAGGGTAAGCACCAGCCGCCATGAGTATGAGCGAGGTTCGGTAAGTAAATAGGGCCTGTTACCTGCTGGAGTTACTCCTATTTAAAAAAAAATCGGGCCCACCAGCCCAGGCCTTGTGGCAGCTGCTACCCCAGTAGTTACGCCCTTGCGTAGGGCCTTAGCCTAACGGATCCTGGCAATGTCAGAGAATTATGTCACAGTAGCTTCAGGAAATACAATACTGTAAGGGCAACACCAGAGCATCTACAGATCACCAAGAAAGCATTCTTGCTTTTCTTCAGTTTCCGACACCAGCCTAAAACTTTTGCACATCAGTGAACGTTGCCCTTAGGTGTTTGTATTTTCCATAATATGACACCATATGTTCTTTTTTGAGTTTTGTGCTACTGGCATCTATATAAAGTAAACCACCCGCGCCCACATATGTCCACCCACTCGTAAGTTTTTCACTGCAATCTACAAAATATATCAGTATCTATAAATTGGCTTTCATGGATTGAAGAAAGATAAATCAATGGCGTAGATTTCTGTTCAGGTGCACGGACCCAGGAGGACGCACCTAACTTATGATAAGGCCCAAACTCAACACCGGCGTGGAAAACAAGGCTGTTGATAAATCTTATCTTTTATCATGACTAATGATTGAAAACAATTCTGATCTCCGCTCCATGTATTTGTATGATAGTCTGTTACATTGTTTGGCCAATATCTGCTGGGATTTAGAGAAAATTCTTGCGCAATTGGCTAATCGAAATATTATCTGGTATGCTTTATTTGCAGATTATAATAACTATGTGTAGACAGGGCTGATATTAGCAACTCTTTGGAATTCCTGGTACATTGTACAAGCAGGAGGAACCGTTTGCTTAGACTTCAATTAAAGCCTATTCCTTAGAACTGATATCCCCAAACTAATAATGAGTCATGACTTTCCCCTGCCAAGTGGAAGCCGCCAAACAATAGAGATTGCTAGCCAGAAGTGGGACAACACATGTACATAGCTGAGGCTATTCTCAGGCCAATCCAGACTGCAATGGGAAATTAAGATGAAGAAATAGAGAGAATCTGAATATAATAAGATATTAGCAATGACAAACGCCAATTCAATTCTTAGGCAAGTGTTCATTTTAGGGTGGGTTCACACCTGCGTCCAGTCTCCGCTTTAGCCATTCTAGCGGGTTTTCAAGTGAATGGGTTTGAAAACTGACCACTGGGTTTCTGTCCCCTGTCCAGTTTCTCGGGGCAGACAACAGAATCCAGCCGGATTGGCTAAAGCGGAGACCAAGCTCAGGTGTGAACCCTCCCTTATTGGTATATAAATTGTATAGTGTATATAATATTTATATATTATTCTATATATTCTAAAATATTTGATATAAATACATCATAAAAGGTAAATACAGAATGCAAAATATATATGCCCTGTTCACATCAGTGTTCAGGTTTCCATTCAGGGAATCCCCCCCAAAAGGAAATCTATACACATTAAAAATCGGTTACCTTCAGGAAAGACGCGGACCTCATTGACTATAATGGGGTCCATGTGGCTCTGTATCATCACAAAAGTGCTTGTAACACTTTTCTTTCTGCATGTTCCATGCAAAAATTACACGGACCCCATTATAATCTATGGGGTCTGCAGATTTCCCAGGAAACCACATAGATTTCCTTTTAGGGGGTCCCCAAGTGGACTCCCGAACGGAAACCTGAACGCTGATGTGAACCGGGCCTTATACTTTTACAAATAAATGATAATAGTTTACTTTTCCCTCCTTAATATTATCCAACACAAAAGCTATTGAAAAGCCATTGAAAGAGTTAAGTTCCATACCACAATGTAGTTAATACTTTGGTGGTGATTCTTTAATATCAGTGTAGTTCATCATGACCTAGGCACATATCTACAGCAGTCCTTTGGGTGACACAGGTTCAGGCTTGATTTCTTTCACTTTTATGACATAAATGTTAAAGATTATAATATAAGCGACGCACCCCCAGCCACGCCCAACATCGCACAATTTAAAGCTGGCGCAAAAACACTGCTTCAAACCATTTTCATTACAGGGGACATTAAATAGTTGCAAATTGTCAATTTGCAACAATTTTACACCGATTCTGTGAGATAGGGGATTTGATGAATAACCCTTCATTAAGTGTCAAGTTAAGCTTCTGTTCTGCTACATCACAGTTGTATTCATGTTCTGTAGAGGGACAAGTCAGAAAAGTGCCCCTAAGCAGACAAAAAATGGAGGTGAGATTAAAGGTTCTACTCAAATCGTATTTGAGTGTGTGACAAATTTTTGAGGGACCTCATAGTCCCAACCAGATCTACGAGCTTCCTTTTTGCACCTGCAACCTCCAACCTTTGCAATTGTAGATACACTATGTGATCAAAAGTATCCGGACACCTGGCTGAAAATGACTTACAAGTTCGTGGCGCCCTCCATCGGTAATGCTGGAATTCAATATGGTGTTGGCCCACCCTTAGCCTTGATGACAGCTTCCACTCTCGCAGGCATACGTTCAATCAGGTACTGGAAGGTTTCTTGGGGAATGGCAGCCCATTCTTCACGGAGTGCTGCACTGAGAAGAGGTATCTATGTAGGTCGGTGAGGCCTAGCACGAAGTCGGCGTTCCAAAACATCCCAAAGGTGTTCTATAGGATTCAAGTCAGGACTCTGTGCAGGCCAGGCCATTACAGAGATGTTATTGTGGTGTAACCACTCCGTCACAGGCCGTGCAGTATGAACAGGTGCTCGATCATGTTGTAAGATGCAATCGCCATCCCCGAATTGCTCTTCAACATTGGGAAGCAAGAAGGTATTTAAAACATCAATGTAGGCCTGTGCTGTGATAGTGCCACGCAAAACAACAAGGGGTGCAAGCCCTCTCCATGAAAAAGACGACAACACCGTAACACTACCGCCTCCGAATATTACTGTTGGCACTACACACGCTGGTAGATGACGTTCACCGGGCATTCGCCATACCCACACCCTGCCATCGGATCGCCACATTGTGTACCGTGATTCGTCACTCCACACAATGTTTTTCCAATGTTCAATCGTCCAATGTTTACGCTCCTTACACCAAGCGAAGCGTCATTTGGCATTGACCTGCGTGATGTGTGGCACCCAATCACCTGACCATGTTCGAAGTCCGTGAGTTCCGCGGAGCGCCACATTCTGCTCTCTCACGATGTCTAATGTCTACTGAGGTTGCTGATATGGAGTACCTGGCAGCACAATGCACCTAATATGAAAAATGTATGTTTTTGGGGGTGTCTGGATACTTTTGATCACATAGTGTAGTTTTTTCTGAAACAGAAGACAAAGTGTGAGAAATAGAGCACACTTTGAAAAGGAAGACTATAGGAGGAATACTTGATGACCCAAGGAGAACCATGTAGAAGATTGCTCCAGCTCCGTGATTTCCTAAAGTTACACTTCCATTTTGTGAAATGTCTTACTGAATCAAGTAAGAATCATAAGATGGTTACTTCACAACCAAGTGTCTCCTTAGTCCTTAATACTAAACCTACAACATCAAAGGGACCCCAATCACTATCAGGCAAGAGATATAACCCCAAGGTGGGCCCGAGGGAGCTACTACCACCACCATCTACACTGCTGGCTCCATTGGACCAGTTCAGGGGATTGCCAGAGATCCTGTTCGAGACTATAGCAACCATGAAGCCAACCATGGCAAACTGTTAGTAGCGGCAAACTCTGACTATGTGATGGGTGGGCAGTTCTAATGCTGATTTTGTCACCATAGGCCCTATAGTAGGACAAGGTCTGCCTGTATGGTAGAGATTTCTTAGCGTATAATATACACATTTCATAATAGTACAGGAAAAACTGTGTGCAGATGACATCATTGCAGAGAGTACCAATGTATAGTATAGTACCTGTTAAATTAGGAAGTCAATATGTAAATTACATTCTAGCAGGTCCAGAGGGTGTTAATTTGGAGCTCCGACCAGAGTCCTTCTGTGCTCGCTGCTGAGTGATTGACAGCTTCTTCTGACAGGTCTGAGAAATCCTACAGAGATGCAACTATGTGCAAGGGCTCTCAGGCAAGGAGCTCAGTGAGTTTGTAGGCTCAATATAACAAGAGACTGGATGAAATTCATTTAGAAACAACCAAAGAAGTGGTATAAAATTACTCTAACATGTTATCTACAATGCTATACTATACATTACGCATGTATGTTTGTAAATCTTGAAACAAAATGACATCTTACACTCCTGAACTTTCTAGATTTTCTGTGAAGTTTTCCAATTATAATGTCTAGAGATGAGCGAGTACTGTTCGGATCAGCCGATCCGAACAGCACGCTCGCATAGAAATGAATGGACGTAGCCGGCACGCGGGGGGTTAAGCGGCCGGCGTCAAAGCGGAAGTACCAGGTGCATCCATTCATTTCTATGGTGCGTGCTGTTCGGATCGGCTGATCCGAACAGTACTCGCTCATCTCTAATAATGTCCTATCAGCGCCAGATTGTCAATGGACACATTTATGGCAGGAATGGTGACTCTTTTGTCCATTATATATAGTAATTTCTAGGGCAAATAACAGAAGAATAGCAAAAAAGCAAAAACATGCAATATTATGTCATGTGAAATCCAAGTATTTACTAACGTAGAAGTCTCAGGAGAGCTGACAGGCCCTCTTTAAAGACAAAAAGACCACTGAGATTTGTTCTATAGAGCAACTAAGATTGTCTCACGTTTTAGATTTGGTGCCATCATACCATTCCTATAAAGTAACCATATAAAATCATTATCCTGTGGATTGCCAAAACCCTAAAAACATCCTGTTCAGCAGTCTTAATGTAAGTCCCAACATACACAATTTTGCCTTATCAATATGCCATTGTTCCCATTATGTTCCCATAAATACCATAATGTTGCCATAAATTACATAGAGATTGGACTGATCACTAAAAAATTGGTTCTAGGAGAGACCATGTTGTTCTATAGACTATTATCTTTTGTACCTGGTTACTTTTAGGAAAAAACAGTTGTTGTCCAAAGCCATACAGAGAAGAGCCATTGGAAATGCTGCAGTCCTTTCTTTTAGTGATCAGTGTAAATCCTGGGGTGTTCAAACTTCAACATTCATACATTTATGGCGCATCCTCTTCATGTACAGGATAGTAATCCATACAACAGAGTTATATTTTTGATCTATGGCTCCATTTTTAACCACATGAACATGTAGAACACATAGGGGGGAAAAAATGAACTATAGGGCATTCAAAACAACTGGTAATGGTCACACCAAATTCATTATGGACCAAAACCTTTTTTTTTTAGTTTACCGAACATATATGTCCTCCACAACATACATGTCACTATTGATAATTGCGTCCCACTGTATGTAAAGAAATACTGCTCCCCCGAAGCTGCTGTCCACCGACATATCAGCTCTATACACACTGCATTACAGTTTGAGCACATATCAAGTTTTGTAAAAATAAATTGCTTACTGCTGGAGAAGCCTTTTCTATTAAAATTTATGTTTGTCTGCCTAAAATGGATTATGGAAGATTTATACCAGGATGTGTTCACATCAGATTTAGGATCTATTGCCAAACTTATGACCCACATATGACAGTTGCAGAATTTTGCCATTGACTATCAATGTAAAAAAGTATAGGGTGGTTTATTATTATTATTATTAATAATTTTTTTTATTTTTTATTTTTGCAGATTAGAGACTCTTTATAATACTGATGCATTGTTTGTCAAAAGGACCCTCTTTCACCTAATATATATATATATATATATATATATATATATATATATATATATATATATATATTGTGGGAATGTAGCTCGATAGAAGCAGCGGTGAGGACCCAAACAGTCGAGACAGGGACACAAAATATGCGACAAACTGGTTCATTTAGAAAACAAAAACAGGAAATAAATAAACCTTGACTTCAGGCACAGAATAAACAAAACAAAACTTAACTTCAGGCAAAAACTAAATAAAATCTGCTCGTCTGAGCCACTAACTAAATAGAACTGATAACCTAACTATACATGTGGCTTACTACTAACCACACAAACAAAACATGCATAATTTTGTCTCATTGGACTAAGGGTTACAGGACAGACCCACACACCTCCTCTCACTCCATGAACCTTCCTCGGAGTGCAGAATCTACACTCACATCTGGAGCTGAGGTCTACTCAAGACCCACACTGGACCACACATAAGTCAAAAACATGGGGGAGATATAATGAGATTCCAGCACCCTGCCTGTCATATAATCACACTGCCTACTGGACTCCTAAGCATACAAAGAGCAGCACTGAGTAGGACCGCCCACTGGACACCTAAGCATTGAAAGGGCAGTGATTTTAAATACATGAATAACAAGTGATACTGAATCTTTTCCCACATAACTATATATCATACAGCTCAGCTCCTCCAGCTCTATAGCATGCTGCCTGCAGTCCAGAAACGCGCCAGCTCCCTTTAATGGTTACACTATTGTTTTTCCTACTTCCGTCTCTATATTATCATCCATATGTTTTAGATTTTGGTAACAAACATGAAATAAAACCTTGGGTATGGTCGGCTTCCACATGTCGTCACTTGCGTGTGCACATCATCATTGCAGTTCTAATATCCTATTAAAACCTACACAAGCGGTATGTTTGGAAAGCTGGAAAGGTCAGCGTGGGTTTTATTTGGTTCCCCCCTTCTACTCCAAAGCACTAAATCCCGAGACGAAGATGGGGGGGACGGAACGTGGAGCGAGTGAGATTTACATTTTCGCTTTGGTAACGTATAGCGGGGATTAAGGGAGAGGCGGAAAGCGCTGTGTAATATTTCTCTGCTGACTTGTTTTATTAGCTTGCTTTAAACATGTTACATTACTGCATTTACTTGAATTGGCAGCCTGATAAATACCTCTCCTGGTCGTGATTGCGATTGCTCAGGGCATTAATATTATTACATTCTGTCAGTGGGAAACGTCTGAGAGATGACTTACTGTAAAGATTACACGCTGAAATAAATCACGTTTCGTTCATTGTTACCGTTTATGGCCTCTTGGAATGGAGTCAATCTCCTTTTAAGTTGCATTTCTATTTTTTTTCTCCCTTACTCTCAGCCTGTTACATTATGTATCGCTGTCAGATTGGAACAGATGAGGTGTCAAACATGAGCCTTTTTGAATAATTTCCACCCTCGGGTTGTTTTTATGAAGGACAAGTACAAAACCGCAGAAAGCATTAGAGAGGAGGGGGATGGGGCTACTGAGCTGATATGGCTGGAAATGGGTCAGAGGTGGACGGGGAACGGTTTCTGTTCTCTACTTTATAATGCTGAATGCTGTAATGGCTTCTTGAACATTGACTATAGCTAGATAGAAGGGAAGCGGGGAGCGCACACAGGCTCAAACATAGGTGAAGGCACAGGCCAGGGGAAGGAGCTTTTGGTCGCGACTCAAATCTCAAGATTGTAAGCTCTTGTGAGCAAGGCCCTCACTACTATTGGAAATTGACTTATTACTCTGCAATGTCTGATATTGTCTGTGCATAAACCCTATGATTTGCAAAGTGCTGTGGAATATGTTGGCGCCAGGGGCGTAACTACCATAGAGGCAGCGGAGGCGGCTGCCACAGGGCCCGGGCCATTAGGAAGCCCGGTGACAGCCGCTACCGCTGCGTTTTTTTTTTTGTTTGTTTGTTTTTTTTTGTTTTTTTTTTAAATTGGCCGTTACGGGCCCTATTTACTTGCCGATCCTGGACATAATACTGTGTGCAGGGGCCACTATGGGGACATAATACTGTGTGCAGGGGCCACTATGGGACATAATACTGTGTGCAGGGGCCACTATGGGGACATAATACTGTGTGCAGGGGCCACTATTGGGTATAATGCTGTGTGCAGGGGCCACTATGGGGGATAATACTGTGTGCAGGGGTCACTATGGGGGATAATACTGTGTGCAGGGCCACTAAGGGACATAATACTGTGTTCAGGGGCCACTATTGGGGTTAATACTGTGTGCAGGGGCCACTATGGGACATAATACTGTGTGCAGGGCCACTAAGGGACATAATACTGTGTGCAGGGCCACTAAGGGACATAATACTGTGTGCAGTAATCTGTACTCCCAGGGGTGGACTTTAAAGAGGACCTTTCATGAGCTGGGGCACAGGCGGTTTTATATGCCGCTGGAAAGCCGACAGTGCGCTGAATACAGCCTCCCCCACTACTAGTCTATGGACGATTTTTATCAGGAGGAGAGGGGACGTTCCTGCACGCTCTCACAGTAAAGCGCTATAGGTTCTGCTGTGAAGAAGAGCGTTCCTGACAGTCTGACTGTGAAGAGCTACGGTACCGGCAGCGATAGCTCGTCACCTGGGGCACAGATAGTGAAAGCCGACAGTGCGCTGAATTCAGCGCACTGTCGGCTTTCCAGCGGTATATAAAACCGCCTGTGCCCCAATTCATGAAAGGTCCTCTTTAAACAGAATCAGGCTCCTTCTCCTTCTGGCAGATCTCAGTGTAGTCCATTGTTTTTAAAATAGCTTTATTGAGGTTGTACGGCAGAATAGCCAGACAAAGCAAAAACATAAAACAAATAAGATAAACAGGAACAGAAGCAAAGCATGCAGAGTGATGGGATATATTATAAAATGGAACAAAATCAATAATAAGTCAAAGATTGTTGTTTGCACACAGGCTAGATATGCAGACAAACTATACACTGAGACTAGAGAATTCCTATGAGGGGCATCTGGGCCCTTTGCAAAGTGTCCCATTGTGCTCAGACACTATACTGGGACAAAAGGAAAGCACGTTCCCCATCCCATGCTCACATGTGGACAGCCACGTTATGGTACATAATATTTTGTATGGTAGAATATTGTTAATTTACACTATTGATATAATGATATAATGAGGGAGATGTTTCCGCATGGCCACTACTTTACAGGCCAAAAAAGGGGACTTCCTAAAAAGATGCACTCAGGATACAACCGTTTTTTTTCTGAGCCGAGGCCGAGAATACAGAAAATGGGCATAAAAGGAAGAATCCAGTCGAGCACACATTGAAGGTTTAGCACCTCAGCCTACAAGGAAGACATAGCCTGATATAACCACCTCAGGTGTATAAAGTCATCACTTTCTGCAGCATATATGTGACAGCGATCAGTGCCCTATGCAATGCCGCCTCACCAGGGTGATATAGCACTGGGGTATGATATAGAACTGTGCCAACCTATTGTTGGCCCCAGAGACATCTGTGGGAAAGTCCAGCGCTTCAGTCCAATCCTCTTCAAATAAAGAGGGGATTAAATCCCACTTATACTCTACTACCATCGGCATGTGGATCAACCTCAGAGAGCACAGGTGTATATATATATACAGCAGACACCAGGCCCGGATCCTGTGAGCGAAGAATCCCAAGAGGGGCATGAGAAGAAATCTGCTGAGAGGGTGGTGGAAACTGGGAAAGAATGTGGTAACAGAAGACATTTATCAATCTCTTGTTGGAGCATCCATAAGTTTCTTAAAGTTCACATGGAAACAGAACAGACCCATCACCCTCCACCAACTGGGAAAGCTTGAGGATATCCCTCTATATCCCGAACCTGGAGTTCAGTCCTACAGCAAAGTGAGCCAACCCCTCATTGAACCAAAGTGGCAGCTCTACATCAATGTTCTTGAACTGCGCTACCACCTTTTGTTTGAGGTCAGACTTACCTGGCCAGGTATAAATATGCAACACAAAATGCAAAAGGCTTAATAACAAAGGTGAAAACCCAAGGAAACCAATGGAAAAATTGTCTATAAGACAGGATCACCATAAAAATAATATTTTATTAGAATATAAATATTTATTAGAATAGAATATGAATAGAATATTTTTTAAAGAATCCATAATAATCAAATGTGCTGGTTTACAGAGGTGTAAAAGGGGAGGAATAACCTCCAAATAGAAAAAGTAGGATGCAACAAATACTAATTAATAACACTAAGTACTGATTTGATTGAGATTTCTCTTTTGTTCATTCACTTTTTTAATTGACAATAATGATTTATTAACATATGTTTGCAGCATTTTGTACATCTGCATAAAATATACATACTAAATCAGTGATGGCGAACCTTTTAGAGACCAAGTGCCCAAAGTACAACCAAAACCCACTAAATTATCACGAAGTGCCAACACGGCAATTAAACCTCAATACTGTGCAGATCCACAATTGTGGATAGTTACAGACCTGCAAAGTTCAGTTGTGTAAATGGGGCTTTCAGATCTTTCAAATAATACAAACAACTTTGTACTAAAAGGTAGATGTTTACATTTGGTACCTGTGAACAATTAGGGTATGTTCACACAGAGTTTTTTGCAGGTGGATTTTGATGGGAATCTGCCTTAGAATCCACCTGCAAAAACGCTCCCATTCATTTCAATGGGAGTCACTCACTCCTTTTTCCCGCTAGAGATTTTTTTCAGCTAGTGGGGAAAAAAAGCGACCTGCCCTATCTTTCCGCGGATTCATTCCTAATTAGGCCATTTATTCAGGCCTAATCAGGAGCAGAGATGCCGCAATGAGGTGCCAGTGCACTGCATCGGCATCCCATCTTGGTTAGCCGCACAAAGAATTCACATTGCGATAAAGGTTTCCGCCATGTTAACATACCTTTAATGTTCACGATTTACATTGCACAGGATCTGTTTTATAGTGACCGTGTAATGTTGTTACAGCCTGTACAAATATCACATCTGCTATAAAACAGATACTGTGTGATATAAATATTGAGGGGACCCCCACTCAGTATTATATGCTCCACAGTTGCCCCCACTCATTTATATATGCTCCACAGTAGCCCCCATGCAGTATTATATGCTCCACAGTGGCCCCATACAGTATTATATGCTCCACAGTGGCCCCCATACAGTATTATATGCTCCACAGTAGCCCCCATGCAGTATTATATGCTCCACAGTGGCCCCCATACAGTATTATATGCTCCACAGTGGCCCCCATACAGTATTATATGCTCCACAGTGGCCCCCATGCAGTATTATATGCTCCACAGTGGTTCCCATACAGTATTATATGCTCCACAGTGGGCCCACACACAGTATTATATGCTACCTACTTGCAGTCCCACGAAGAGCAGGTACAGTAAGTAGCATCCTCCTTCTTCTGACTGCAGGTGCTGGTGACTTACGTCATCTTGCCTGTGTCGGGGCAGATGTCACACTCTGCAGTCAGTGTAACCTGCGGACCCACAGACTACACAGTCCGTTTTCAACTGTATGTGCATTTGCATTCGCACATACAGCAGAAAGAAGATATATATATATATATATATATATATATATATATATATATATATATATGTAGATAGATAGATAGATATAGTATACATGTATACATTACTAATTACAAGAATTATAGTCTTATAGAAAATATACAGTCTACTAATAAACATATTTTATGACTTTGTATTCATGTCACATTATTACTGTACATAAATATATCTACAAAGAATACTGTATATAGCTTGTGTTGCATTACTATGTATAAAGCTATATATAATAAATATTATTCCCAGCACTATACACTTGTATGCATCACTTCTTACTCATGACATTAGGATCCATCCATGTCCTTGTTTAAAGCTGTGGAAAAGGTTGAGGCCACCATGTGGTTTCCATTTCCCACCCCTGACAAACAGAAAATCCGTCTTTGCACATACAATGTCAAACATGATATTCATCGCAGCTGGGGCCAGATCTGTTATTCCAACCAAATCTGATTTAATCTTTGTTTGTCAGAGTGAACGGAGGGTGATTGGGTTTGAGCTGTTTTCTCAGTGTAAGTGTTGTAGGAATTCTCGGGGATTCTACACGGGCATTAATAAGTTCCTAATAAAATAGGACATATGATGGTTGCTCCTCCTTATACCTACAAATTTATGACACCACAATAAATTATGGTTCATTCAGTAACATTTATTTAAATGTACATTTCCTATCAAATTCTGCCTGCCTATTAAAATTAGTGTGATATTTTATTTTTTTTATTTAAGAAGAACAACCTGTCTGCCATGTTGTTACTTAATCAAGAAGAAACTTAATTGTGTTTTATGAGAACGTAATATGTTGGGAATGATCAAAGGCTGTACGCACCTTCACATCCAATTAGTTTTATTGTTATAGTCCATGTATAATTAAAAAAAATGAAGAAACTTTGCAAATAGTTTTAATTAAATTTGTTTCGTGCTCCCAGCTCCTATGCAAACGTACCTATTTCCATGGTGACAGACTGCACACAAAGACTATGTAGTCAGATCCTGCTGTGACATTACCACCTGCCCTCTACACTGTAAGTCTGGTGAGACTGTATTGCACTCTTTTTGTTGCTTCATGTGGCTGGTTAATAAGTCACCCATACAGTTAGTACTTATAGTTTAGTTAGTGTGCAGACGAGCAGGGTTTTGTTGCTCATTTTTTCCCATACAGTTAGTACTTATAGTTTAGTTAGTGCTCAGACGGGCAGGGTTTTGTTGCTCATTTTTTCCTTAAGTTAAGGATGTGTTTTATTTTGCTTATTTATGTGCCTGAAGTCAAGGTTTATTTATTTTGCTGTTTTTTTTCCCCTAAATAAACCTGCTTGCACTAGATTTTGCGTCCCTATTTGTCTATGGTTGAGCACACACCATTACTGTTACCGAGCTACCTTCCCCACATAGGTAAGAATTAAGGACTCACTAACTCCACTAACTCCATTTCTTTACATCTTTCAGTAGATGTATTTTCTCTGATGTTGGCACAATTGAATTTTGTTCTTCATCCCTTCCCTTCCCCATCATGCCTGAGCAATTGGTTCCATTACATTTAACAACCGATAATCTAATTAGGGTCCTTACTGTCAAGTGGGCGGTCCCCGACTGTCTGCTCCAGCCCTGGACCACGCACCTAACAGTAGAGAGACTAATTAGAATATTGTGTGCTGAAAATAACTTCACTGATTGCTCTGGATGAGTGAGGGCTAGAGAAATAATTCCAACTGCATTGGAATCGGTGGAGTGGGACATATTGAAGGATGCAAAGAGTTGGAAAGTTCCTCTTAAAAGGGCCTATAAGGACCTGTGGGTGGTTTAGTGTCCCAAATCGACTTGACAGGTTCGCATTAGCCCACACAACAATTTAAATAAATGAAGAAATTCAGCCTTGTAGCAATGTTGTATTGCTAATGGTATTAATATAAATTCCCCATACGTCAAACAGCAGCGCAACAACTGGGGTATTCCTGCCCCTGCGAGCAATTAGGACAGGTGGAACTTTTACTTAATCAAAAGTGGAACCTCCCCTATAAGAGGCCAACTGACCCCCTCCCCCCCGCGTTTTTTTCTGTCCTGCTGGGCAGGACAGGTGGCAGGGGAAGGTTGGGAGGGGGGGCAGAGTTCCTCTCTCCCACTTTCCCTTTTTTTCCTTTTATATTTTGTTGCTGTGGGTTGGGCGCCCCCCTCCCCAAGATTGGGGGGGGGGAGAGCTCGACTGCAGCCTACCTGAAGCGTTGGAGGCGCGGGCAGGGACCCGCGCACTTCGGCGTTCGGCGCCGGCTTTCCCGGGCTCCTGTACGGAGCTTCGGAGTTCGGAGCATGCGCAGGACGGGTTCGCGCGCGTGCGCGCCGGGCCCGGCTGTGTTATGCGCTCCCGTGCCGCCGGGCATGCGCAGTAGCTCGTGCCTGTCCGACGGCTTTCTCTGCTCTCCCCGGCTCTTAGAAACTGAGCGGGGGGGGAGTATTGGGACACGGTGAAGGGGCACGGAGCTCCCCCTTGGTGGGGGGGAGAGTATGAAGCCCCTGGGTCCCTCACCTTTACACCACCCCCCCCCCTCGGGAGGGGCGGGGTTTATTGTGCCCTCCCCCTCTGGGAGGTATATTAGTATGGCAGCTTCTGCCTGTCAGTCGCTGCTCAGGTGTTGCAGGGACTGGTTCAGGCTCTGAAGCTTGCTCAGCTTGGTGGTGTACAGAGAGTCTTCAACTCAGCATTTAAACTTTCTGGACTGGATTGTAAGGTATTTTTTTCTTGGTTTAGGGAAGTGATCTGTGGATCCCTGTCAGGTAATGGGGGAGATATTTTTATGAATTTGGTCTCTTTTTTAGATGGCTTCTTCATCCTCGTCGTCAAGTTCCGACGAGGGAAGACGTAGGAAATCCGCAGCGGTGCGCAGACACGCACCATGCAAGGATTGCAATATTCCATTACCTGACGGATATGAAAATTCACGATGTCGTCAATGTAGGGCTCCACGGGCGGATTAAACCCAGGTTCATGAGGTCATCTCCTGGGTGAAAGGTTTTGTGGAGGAGTCTATGCGTGAAATGAAGGACTCTATCGCCCATCTCACGAAGAGACCTCGTCTGGAGTCCACTTCCCGTCCGTTTCCTCTGAATGGGGAATTTCAGATTGTGGATGAAGTCTCTTCAGATGAAGAGTCGGTGGATACGGGTCCGTCTTTTCCCTTGGAGAAAATGCCAAGGCTGATGAAAATGGTGCGTCCAGAGCAGGACGGGGACCCGGACCAGAAGGGACAGAGGTCCTTCAAGGTGGAGCCGGCAGTGGCAAGAAACATGGAGGCGGAGTGGAAGCGCCCGGAGAGGTCGTTTCAACTCTCCAAGAAGTTTCGGACCCTCTTTCCGGTGGAGGAGGACCAGTTTGATCGCTGGGGTCCGCCCCCGAGGGTCGATATGGCCGTTTCGAAGCTGTCGAAACGAACAGTGGTGCCATCGGCAGATGGCTCTAATCTACAGGATGTGATGGATCGGCGTACGGAGGTAAGTGGCCACCTTAAGGTGGGGAGACAAGATCTCAGGAGAACATACCTAATCCCTTCTCTTTCTATCAGGGTTCCCTACGTCGAATTTATACTTCAGCAGCTGCGCAGGCCTCCGTGGGAATTTCAGTGACCGAGGTCGTCCAATTTTTGAAAGGCAATGTTTCAGCCCTTCGGAGGAATATTGATGCGGGGGTCCCACGCGATGAATTGCTGGCGTTTCTGTCGTCCACTTCGTTGGCGGTGGACTACCTGGTGGAAGCGGCATCATATCAAGTGAAGATCACGGCGAGGGCTATGGCATTAGCCACAGCGGCTAGACGGCCCCTTTGGTTGAAGCCCTGGAGGGCTGACAATACATCGAAGTACAACCTTTGCGCTCTCCCCTTCGAGCCTGGTAAGCTCTTCGGTAAGGAGCTGGATGCCATTATGGAGGGGTTAGCCGACAGTAAGGGGAAGAATCTTCCCCAAGGAGCTCTGGGTAGAGCAGGCCCTTCATTTCGGGGTCGAGGATTTAGACCCTTCCCCTCTAGGGGAACATATCAAAGGCGCCCCGGGGCCCGGGGCAGAGGCTTTGGTCGGCGTCTCACCCGTGAGGCAGAGAAGAAGAAGCCAAGTTTCTGACATTCAATCCTCCCCTCCTCTACCGCCCGTTCCCATTTCCCCAATTCCGGTAGGAGGGCGTTTGTCTCTTTTTC
Organism: Leptodactylus fuscus; assembly: GCF_031893055.1. Classification (NCBI taxonomy): domain Eukaryota; kingdom Metazoa; phylum Chordata; class Amphibia; order Anura; family Leptodactylidae; genus Leptodactylus; species Leptodactylus fuscus. Next base: position 47,138,260 of record NC_134269.1, read on the forward strand.
TCCCAGCTTGGGTTCGCTGTATTCAGGATCCGTGGGTTCTGCAGCTGGTAGCTGCAGGATTCAGAATAAAGTTTATTTCGAAACCCCCCGACAAATTTGTCAGAACCCGTGTTTTATTGGATCTCAAACAAATTCTCCTAGAGAGGGCCGTCCAGGAGTACCTGGACAAGGGCGCCCTAGAACCGGTGCCTCAGGTAGAGCAGTCAACCGGCGTGTATTCTCCAGTTTTTTTGGTAACAAAAAACTCAGGGGGCTGGAGAATGGTGGTGGATCTAAGAGGTCTCAATCGTTACATTGTCAAGACTCATTTCCGAATGGAAACTATCAGGTCAGTATTGCCGTTCCTGCAGCATGGAGACATGTTCGTCACGTTAGATCTGAGAGATGCATATCTACACGTCCCAATATTTCCACCGCACAGGAGGTTTTTGAGAATTGCGGTTGTGTTGAACAGTACGCTGCGCCATTTGCAATTCGCAGCCCTGCCGTTTGGGATTTCTTCGGCCCCCCCACACCTTTACAAAGGTTGTGGCTCCGGTCGTTGCGGCTCTTCGGCTCCAGGGTATCTTCATAGTACCCTACCTGGACGACTGGCTGTTGAAAGCCCAGTCAGCAGAGGTCCTCACTGCCCACCTAAACACCACCATCGCCTTCCTAGGCGAACTGGGTTGGCTCATAAATTGGCAAAAATCCGTGATTATTCCGTCCACTCGGATCCAATTCCTAGGATTCATCCTGGATTCCCTCAAGATGCGAGTTTCCCTACCTCCCGGATGGGAGGAGAAGATTCGCCGGGCAGTACATCACTTAGCGGTGACACGGAGAGTTCAGGTGAGAACATCCATGGGGGTCCTGGGATTGATGGCGGCAGCTGCAGATGCAGTGCCATGGGCACTATGGCACATGCGGCCATTACAGTGCGAGACTCTCAGGTTATGGAACCGCATCCAGACGGGGCTGCAAAGACTCATCCAGTTGTCTGTCGAAACCCGTCGGTCACTACGGTGGTGGTCCCATCTGAAGAACGGGAAGTCCACGGTCCAGCCTGTCTGGACCCTGTTGACGACAGATGCCTCCCTCTATGGATGGGGAGCGCATCTGGGGGAGACCCTAACAAGCGGAACATGGGGGCCGGAGGAGAGGTCCCAGTCATCAAATTGGCGCGAATTGTGCGCAATCCTCAAGGCACTACGTTATTTCACCCAAACGCTCCGCGGCAAGGCAGTCAGGGTCAGGACAGACAATGTCACGGCGGTCCTGTATCTGAACAAACAAGGAGGGATGAGGTCCCCATCTCTGCTCAGGTTAGTAGGCCAGATCTTCACCTGGGCGGAAGGCAACGTAAGTCATCTCACGGCGGTGCACATAAGAGGACATCTAAACACGTTGGCGGATCAGCTAAGCAGAGGCCTGATTGTGGCGGGCGAATGGTCGCTGAACCAGGAAGTTTTCCTTCAACTTACCCAGATGTGGGGTCTCCCCGAGGTGGACCTGATGGCCACCCAGTACAATGCCAAGGTGGAGAGGTTTTGTTCCCTCTACCAGGAGGACAACCCCTTGGCAGTGGATGCCCTATCAATACCTTGGAGGTTCAGGCTGGCATACATCTTCCCTCCACTTCCCATGGTTTTGAAGGTATTGGCCAAGATCAGACAAGACCAGGTATCGGTCATTGCGATCATACCATTCTGGCCAAAGAGGGCATGGTTTACCCACCTCATGCAGATGAGTCGAGGGAACTATTGGAGACTTCCGCTTCTTCACAACCTGGTAACCCAGAACAATCGGCTATGCCAGGACCTGGAGACGTTCAACCTGACAGCCTGGAGGTTGACCGCGCCTTATATGGACACGGAAGACTATCCCAAGCCGTTCGAGCGACCTTAGCTTGTTCTAGGGCACTATCAACTAACAGAGCTTATGTAAGGATTGGTAGAATCTACCAACGATGGTGCGAGGAGAACCGGCAATCCGGTTCGGAGATTGAGTTGGAGTTTATGCAGAATGGCCTGGACAAGGGGCTTGCCCCGGCGACGCTAAGAGTACACATGGCAGCATTGTCTGCGGTCCTGGGGATCAGGTTGTCCCAGAATCCCTTGGTGAGTCAATTCTTGAAAGGAGCCTCTAGGCTCCGCCCCTCTGTTCACAGCCCGGTCCCTCAATGGGATCTGGGTACGGTACTACAGGGACTTTGTGAGCCCCCCTTTGAGCCGCTGCAGGAGACAGATTTGAAATGGGTATCTTATAAGGTGGCATTTTTATTGGCGGTTACCTCAGCAAAACGAGCTGGGGAGCTGCAGGCTTTGGCTGCTACAGAGCCTTACTTATTATTTTTCCCAGACAGGGTCCAGTTGAGGTACCTGCCGGGGTTCATACCCAAGGTGCCCTCTGGGCAGAATATAAACCACGTTATCTCACTGCCCACCTTCTTTCCTTCCCCAGTGAGCCGGGAGGAGGAAAGGTGGCATACCCTGGACCTAAGGAGATGTCTAAGTATCTACCTGGAACGGACTAGCGCGTTCAGGAGGGCCGAGAACCTGTTTGTGAATGCGTCAGGTAGGAATAGAGGGGAGAAAGTATCCAAGGGTACCCTTTCACGTTGGATCAAGGGGGCCATTTTTCAGGCCTTCCAGAATCAGGGACTGCCACCTCCAGACTTCGACCGGGCACATTCCACCCGTGCGGTGGCCACCTCCTGTGCGGAGAGACAGTCCGTCTCTTTGGATCAAATCTGCTCAGCGGCAACATGGAGTTCGCACTTGACATTCGTAAGACATTACAGATTGGAGCGGTTTGCGGCAGAGGCAGTGGCTTTTGGCCACTCAGTCCTTTCATCAGTCTGCCAGGAAGTCCCACCCTAGGGGGGATTTACTTGCTACCTCCCCAGTTGTTGCGCTGCTGTTTGATGTATGGGGAATGGAAGATTATGTAGATAATCTGTTTTCCCATAGTCCAAACAGCAGCGCAAGCTTCCCTCCCTTCCTGTTCTGAAGATATTTTCGGAATATTATACTTTATAATTACGCGGGGGGGAGGGGGTCAGTTGGCCTCTTATAGGGGAGGTTCCACTTTTGATTAAGTAAAAGTTCCACCTGTCCTAATTGCTCGCAGGGGCAGGAATACCCCAGTTGTTGCGCTGCTGTTTGGACTATGGGAAAACAGATTATCTACATAATGTTCCAGTCTTGAGTGTAAGCATATGTTAATGTTCTTCAGAAGGAGGAGATGTTTAAGGCCCCATGTTGCGGAAAGGCTGAGTTTTTCTTGCAGACTTTGCTGCATTTTTTGAGCCAAAGTCAAGAATGGCCTGGAATGGAATGGGAAATATAAAAGAGGCAATGATACTTCTCCCTTCTTCTAAATGCACCCCTGGCTCCAAAAATAAAATAAAAAAAAACACTGCAAAATCTGAGACAAAACCCACAGATTTTCTATAATGTGCTTCTCCCTAAGACTAAGGCCCCAACGATTTTTGAAATCGCAGAATGTCTGCTGCGGATATTTTTCTACAATGTGTGGATGGAATACACCAGAATCCCATTCACTTTGCATATAATGTAAAACGCTGTGTTTTTTCTGGTAAAATTGCAACGTGGGCTATTTTTGGTTTATTTATGGTTTGATGTATTTGATAGAGGAACAGCACCAGACTGTGTCTGAATTTAGGTGAAGGAGATGAGTTGCAGTACCAAATGCATTCAATAGGCTAAAGTGGTGCTGTTTCCAGAAAACAGCGGACTTACTTTCTAATCTCATACAACGCCTTTAAGGACAAGCGTTCACTAGCTATGTGAGGACACTGCAATTGAGGTCAATGTCCTCCTGTCCCCTAAGAACATCTACATTTGGTGGTTATCTCTTTAGCTCCGAGCTGCCCGCTCGGGCATCAAAAAACATTAAAATAAATTGAATGAATATGGATATCGCTGCTTCAGATCTAAAGTATTGTCACATGGAAGTTGATATTGGGCAATCACATGGACACACCATGAAAATGCCAGCAGCTATGGAAAACTATTCATCCGCTTTAATAGCAGTCAGCCAAATCTACACGATACTCGGCACAATATGAATGTAGTATTATTAGGAGCAGATGCCTCCTGGCAGTCGTGATCGAGTACAATCGAAAATGAGGAGGGGTCTCCTGAATTCATGCAAATTATCAAGGGTCAGGGAAGGATTCATCTTCTGACAGCTCAGGATTCTGCCACATTCCCTCCTTCATCTCAGAGCAAGGCCTGTTTCCAGAAATTATTTATTAATCTCCAATAAAGAGTCCAGCTTCATGTGCGCACCAGATGGGGGGAACTGGTGTATTTGTCAAAGTCCAACAGCCAGAATTCCATCCATTTCCACTTTGGCAATGTCATCAGGTGAATGCCTATGAAATGAAGTGTGTCTGCTGCAACCTTCTCGCTGACGCAATGGGCCGTACAGGTGTTTCCTCCATAGCATTATCTGTTTCCCATAACATTCGGCCAGAGTTATGTGAGGCTGACAGCGAGATCTTGCATCATGTTTTTTTATTACGGAAGAGAAACGTGCACTGACTGATTTGCACTGCTATATATACATCAAGAGACAGAGAGAATTTATTGTCTCCTTCACTCTGCATGTACATTCCAAGGGATCTGCCATTCATCAAGTCAGAAAATCAGGGCTACACGTGCAGGACATATGCCACCAGTTATATAGCATCCAGATGGCCAGGTACAGCGAGTGGGGAGTGATGGAGCGCAGTGCACTGCAAGGCTATTTGTTACTGATTGAGAATATTAGAGGCAGTTGTAGGCTGCCATGTTTTACCTCGCAAAAATTAGTCTTGTAAAATCTGGCCACGGTGGGGAACAACAATGGGACCAGGTTTCCCCAAATGATCTTGCAAAAACAGGAACACTTTACTTAGGTTGCAGACCACTCCATAGGAAGGCACGGTATAGACCTTCGGAAAGGACAGGCTTTCAATAAACACATTTATATATTTTCTCCGTATGTAAGGCAAGGTTCTTGGCAAAGCTCGGCAATTACAGTAGTTTACAGCACTTTTATGGAATGGAATGGCAGCTCTCAGATCTCCTGTGTTACCCTCTTTATTGTGAGTGGATAATCCAAGTCTTTCCTTTCTATAGTAGGAAAGAAAAAGAAGAAACTGCTGGGGACTGCCACCTCCATCCTATTGCAACATCCCAATCCAGGATTGAATACACTGAGATTACTCAATAGCAGGAGACCAAGGAGCTCAGCAGATTAACAAGGAAAATATTCCATGTCAAGATAGAAGGGACACTTAAGGCCCCTTCACATGGCTGATACGCTGGCTGCTTTAGAACGTGTAAACGTTCCATAGCAGCGGCGTCTAAAGCAGTTCCCATTGTTTTCTATATATGTATATAGATATATGTGCGCTCCCCATAGAAATGAATGGAAAAAGCAGCCCATTCATTTCTATGGCGAGCGCGCGTCTGCCGGTTCCATAGAAAACAATGCGATCTAGATCTTTATGCGATCTTAATGCGATCTTTAGATGCCGCTGCTACGGAACGTTTACACGTTCTAAAGCAGCCAGCGTATCAGCCATGTGAAGGGGCCCTTAGCGGGTAGAATCTACATGGCACAAACGGAAATGGTGATCAAGATGCCAATCGCTGAAGGTGACAGGCCATTTTGTGCTATATGTGCTCCCTCTAGCTATACTTTTTATGTCTTGTTCCAGGACTTACAGTAGAAGAGTATCCCTTTGTATTGGCTGGTTTAGGTCTTCAGTGGTGGGCTTATCCTCCCTGAGCTACAGTTTAGTTGCAGATAGGCACCTCAGATCACACTGGGGCCCAGGAGCCTTAGGAGGCCCATAAGCACTGGCATCAGTATTGAGATTGCAGCTTCCATCTGGCCCATAAACCAAGGAGACCCACAGATTACCCTAACCACACTAAGGTGGATTAAACTCCTTAGCACCCGTAACCATCACTATCAAGAATTCACTGTAGGGATGAGGTAGGGGACAAAAGATTGCACCGGGGCCCAAAAGGGTTTAATTACTCCACTGTTCATCTCCCTTGGGCCCACACAGATACATATTGTAACACAGATACTGGGAGGATTACCTTACATTCTGTATTCTGGTGAAATTGGTGACGCAGCATTTATAAGTAACGTGCCAGATGTTTTTTCCACCATAAACTGGCCCCATCATGTGCAGGATGAAGAACTTACCTTTCCATTGCTGCTCCTCTGTAGTCTTTCTGTTGAAATAACGTAAAAGCCACTCCAGGTATTACATGACTATTTCACCAAAAAGACATTTGTCCACTCCACTACTATACTGCCAAAAATAGCAAAACCCCATCAGTGTGAGAGGCTTCCAGATACAAACCTTGTTGTTGTATACTACATCTGTTACCAATAGGCGTCTGCTTTAAAAATTATAGTGTGCAGTACATGTGTTTCTTTGTTGTTGGGGTTTTTTCTACCTAAATTCCTGTATGAAATCTGTATGTATATATGTATTTATGGAACAGTTTGCAAAAAGAATGGCGTCGTTGCTCTATACCACCTGTGCTCTCTTGACCTCCATCCATATAATGGGCGCCTATAGGTATGTTTACTGTATGTGCCATTAAATGTACGGGAGAAACAGAGTAAGAAAAGAGCCTAAGGCCACATTCACATGTAGCATAGATATTGTAGATTTTGAATCTGCTACAAAGTATAGGATGATAACAACAACAATAATAATAATAATAATAATAATAATAATATATTTTATTATATAGCGCCAACACATTCCGCAGCGCTGTACAATTTGTAGGGTTCAAATACAGACAGAAAGATACATTACAAAGAGATAGTCATTTCACACAATGGGACTGAGGGCCCTGCTCACAAGAGCTTACAATCTGTGAGGTAGAGGGGGTGACACAAGAGGTAGCAGGGGCAGCATTGCTTATACAGGGGTCAGACCCTTTTGTAATAGAGGTGACTGTCATTACACAAACATAAAACTTTATGAGCCGTCACCAGTCGTGTCCTTTAACATGAAGATGTGGCCTGGACATATAAAGTTAGTTTCAAATGGCATCATATCCTGTGGGGTAATGTGGGAACGGGAACAGAGGAGGGTTTATTTTAGGGATTCTAATTACGGTACGGAAGGGTTTACATTAAGAAGTGTTATAGGCCTGTCTGAATTCAATTCACATCTGCATCAGTACAGGTTCTAGTACTCAATATTCTATCCTAAGGATACAAAACTAGCTAAATACATTTTAACGCAAAGTATGGCACAGGATAACTCCCCTCCTGCAACTGAGCGCACATACATATTCATCCATGCCCAGCTTTCATGAGTATGGGGTCGGAGGAATATTGCCATGTTCACATGGCAAAATCTGACACTAATTTTGTGGCAGATTCTCCCCCAAAACCATTCCTCTCTCATTTTACACTCCACTGTTTTCAATGGAAGACAGAGACTGAAAAAATAAGCCCTATCGGTGGCGGAAAGCCAAAACAAAATGAATATCTGTCTCAAATTCTTCTTCATTTTATTACATCTGATTGGGGCCTGTCAACTATAGAGGAGGGAAGACCTCTTCTGTAGCCCCAAACCACCTATAAAACGTCATATCCAATTTGTGTCATGTGCCAGTATGTAAGCCACAGATCCCTGCATTGGTGTTTCTTTGCATACTCAGGGTAATGGACAGCACGATGGCTCAGTGGTTAGCTCTGATACCTTGTAACGCTGGAGTCCTAGGTTCTGAGGACAACATCTCCAAGGAGTTTTGTATGATATTACTGTGCTTGCGAAGGGTTCCTCCAAAGACCTACACATAGGGAATTTATATTGTGAGTCTTACTTTTTACAATGTTGACAATCTCAGTAAAGCGCTCCGGAATATGATGACGCCATATAAGTAAGCAATATAAATAATATATAGCCCCTTTTAACCAGAACCCTAAATACCAGATTTTCTTGAGAGAATTCGATGGGCTGTTTTTGTTCTCCAGGTTTAATAAATGGGATACAGAAGTCAAACCTTACAATGTCATCATACCTTATCTATGTCACTTTAGTGTAGATTATTCTGTGCTTAATATAACCTGCACATTCTTGTCTCGCTGAAAGGATTCCATAGTATACATTTGGTTGAAAGTACAAAATCAATGGTAAATCAATATAAGAAGAGGGCTTTATTGTGAGGTCATGTTATACTTGAGCCATGGCAAGAAGGAGCAGCTGTGTCAGGCAAAATCATCCATCACTGTAAAACTGCATTGTAGGCCCCATCTATTTGGATTTATCTCTTGAAACGTGTGCTGGTCCAGAGATGAGAAGTACAAGATTGCATTACCAGAAATAAAATGTCACGTCTGCCATTTTGTCTTGTACACAACTCAAGGAGACAGGAGGATGACAGCTATCCGGCCTGGGATTCAGCCGGGAGGTTCCATTACTGCAGAACGGCTCTGCTACATATAGGATATGGAGCCAAACCTGTAAGTGGAAGAGGAAGTGTAAAGGGAGGACTGGCACTTATACTTCCTATTAGATCTACTTGTCTTAAGCACTAAAAATGCAACAAAACAGAATTTATGATCATTTTCTAAATTCATATGCAATTTTCTTTTGTTTTTGTAGATTTGGGATATGTTAGAAAAGCTTGTATCTTGCATCTATAGCATCTGGTGAGCTAAAAGTTTCTTAGACAAAGGTGAAATCTTGGTTGAGGTTGATTCTGATGTGATTTTCCAATGACATGCTCACTGTTTTACTTTGAGTCCCCGTGTGCAGCCCGTGCATGGGCCGTGCTTCTGCAGCTCCTTTCATAAATGAATATGAGCCACAAAAGCAAGACCTGTCCTATAATAATAATAATAATAATAATAATAATAATAATAATAATAAATAGAGATGAGCGAGTAGTACTTAATCAAGTAGGTGTTCGATCGAATACTACAGTATTCGAGATACTCGTACTCGATCGAGTACTACTAGCTGTTCGAAGTTAAGATTCGATGCAGAACCAGCGTTGATTGGCAGAATGCTATACATTGCCAATCAACGCTGGTTCTTCTCTTACCTTTAGAAGTCTTCTCCGTGCAGCGTCCCCGCGTCCTCTTCCTGCTCTGAATTCATTCTGCCAGGCATCGGGCCTGGGCAGAGTTGACTGCACATGTCCGCTTGTAGTGCGGGCATGAGCGGTCAACTCTGCCCAGGCCCGATGCCTAGCAGACTGAATTCAAGGCAGAAGAGGACGCGGGGACGCTGCGCAGGGAGAAGAATCCAGCCCGACCCTCACTCATGGACTTGGTAAGTAGAATTTGATTGAATGTTGCGTACCCCTGAAACGAGCATTTCCCCCCATAGACTATAATGGGGTTCGAAACCCGTTCGAACAGTCAAACAGTGAGCGGCTGCTCGAATCGGATTTCGAACCCCGAACATTTTAGTGTTCGCTCATCTCTAATAATAAACTTTATTTATATACCACCAGCATATTCCGCAGCGCTGTACAATTTGTAGGGTTCAAGTACAGACAGAAAGATACATTGCAAAGAAATAGTCACTTCACACAATGGGACTGAGGGCCCTCCTCGCAAGAGCTTACAATCTATGGGGTGACACAAGAGGTAGCAGGGCCGGCATTGCTTATACAGAGATCAGACAATTTTGTAATACAGGTTACAGTCATTACTCAGACATAAAAATGTATGAGTCGTCACCATTCGAGTCCTTTAACATGCAGGTGGTGCCTGGATATATAAAGTTAGCCAGAAGCTATGTCATATAATGTGGGGTAATATGGGAGCAGGAAAAGAGGAGCGTTCGTTATAGGGATTCATGCATTACGGTACGGAAGGGTTTACATTAGGAATTGTGATGGGCCTGTCTGCAAAAATGTGTCTTTAGTTTGTGCTTGAAGCTGTAGAAATTGGGAATTAATGTGATTGTCTGGGATAGAGCATTCCAGAGAAGTGGTGCAACTCAGGAGTCAAATCATGTATGACAGGAGTCAAGTCATGTATACGAGCGTGAGAAGTTCTGATAATAGAGGATGTAAGTCTTAGGTCATTTAGTGAATGGAGAGCATGGGTTAGGCAATAGACAAAGATGAGGGAGGAAATGTAGGGAGGTGCGGCATTATGTATCTGATGTGGCCTGGACTGTTGGCCCACACTTTCGACCATGAAAATCACAGTCATGTGTATGGGCCCAGAGAAAAGAATGGGTCATGTGAAATACACAGATAGCTCACTAACCCACAACATGGTCGTCTTCAAGGGGCCTTACATAAAAACTCCTGGATATAACCTAGATAGCTGCTTTTTAAAGGGTTCCTCTACACAACCTTCCATTTACATCCATCTTTAGTGTATCAATGAAGTGGATTATAACAATGTGAACATAGTCTAAAGTCTAATCTACCGGTTCATATCTCCTTTCTATAAGGTTTCTTTCATGTTACATTTTTTTCGCTTTATTGTATGTGCTAGGCAAGCACCTGATGCGTACTGCATATGAATCCATGGACAGCACCATTCAGCCAACTGAGATAAATCGGTCTCGTTCTGGGTGATATCTGGCAGGGTTTGCCCTTCATTGCTGATGGAATTGTGCAGTAAGTTGTGTTGTTCATGCAACTGCATCAAATTAAGGCGTATATATATATTTTTTAATATATATTGGGGTGGGGTGGGGGGTGAATTCCACTTAGTGGCATCCATTTTTTTCAATCAGTTTAATGCATATGCTGTAAGTCTTGCCTACGCATATATTAAAAACGGGATGGCAAAAAGAGAAGAGATGAGTATATTACCATACATGTTCTGACCACGTATTGTAAAAGTACCATAAGTCTTCCACATTGGGTATCCATGATGGTCAACCGCAAAGACTTAGAGTACATGATTCCTAGCGCGCGCTGTAGAAAAGATTCACACTCAGCGCCCGGCTGTCTCGGCTATACTTAGGATGAAATATCTGCTGCTGAAATATAAACATTATGCTAAGCAAGTAGAACAAACAGCCGCAAACCCAGTTAATTATCAATGAGGCTTAATTCTCATCATTCATATTAATTGTGGAATTATACCTTTTCTCCAAGAGACTCTGGCTAATAATCAATCCATTTGTCTCTTTTAAGATAAGCTTCGTTTTACTGAGCAGTCTGTCTCATTCAGGAGACGGATGGTTGGACTTCGGGCCAATGAGATTAAAGGCTTGATAGGGATTCATTAGTCAACGATAATGAAACGGGTTCAATCGAAGAAGATCTTTTAATATGTGTTATTTGTATTCATGGTTAAATGATGTTGTAAATAAGATACCTTTACTGCTTCGCTGATGGGCTAAATTTCAGGATATTTAACTACTTAATGTCGTCGCCGACTTGCAGGCTACAAATGTCTTTCTAACACGTCAAGGAGCTGGATTTTAACCAGCGCAGTATTAGTTTGAGATCATTAAAGTATATAGATATTAAGAGATTGGTGGGGGATTATGAAGACCAGCTCAGTGTATGCCAGTCTTTATGGCCTCTGGGCTAGAGGAGTATGTGCTTAATTCATGATGAAGTTGCGTCGTCATGTTAGACGAATCCTTCCAGTGTCCTTGTAGTGAAAAGGGATATCGGTTTCAAAAAGCTGGATCCCTTTAAATAAAGGAGACACATATGGCTGTATGGCCACCTTGTCCACCTTTTCCTGCCTGGATAGGGTCACTAATTGGTAATCACATTGGGCAAGTAGTGACCATCTGACCCTGCTATAATCTAGCTCTGAACTCATAAATTACTTGGCCAGTTTAGCATTACACTATTATTTATTTATTTTGCTAAGTTGTATAACGCCAACATATTCCGCAGCGCTTTACAAACATTGACAATCACTGTCCCATATAGGGCTCACAATCTACATTCCCCATTGGTATGTCTTGGAAGTGTAGGAGGAATCCCACAGAAACAAAGGAAGAAGATACAAACTTTTTGCAAATGTTGGTTAAGATCGAACCCAGGGCTCCAGCACTACAAGGCTACAAAGTAAACCATACAGTGTCACCATAAAAATCAATGTCTATGTAAAAGGGGCAACTGGGATGTGGAAATTGATGCAAATGGTTATTTGAATCCAGAATGAAGGGCCTCGAGCATAAAATCTCGAGGATATAAAATGTATAAAATGAATTTACATTAGTTTATATGTACAGGTATAACCCCCATCACAAATGATGACATTCACCATCAATGTCTATAAGCTAAATAATACAATTCAGTCTATTCATTGTTGGGGTGTTGAACCTGCTATGACAAGACTTCTTCAAGTTGCACTAGTTCTCTGGAGTGCGTTACTCTCTGTACTTGCTCAACACAAACTAAACCTTCCCTCTTCACCCTTACCCTATACGTTATTCCTCAGGACATTATGGCTTCATCTAAGTATAACCCTGGATGTCCAAGTACTTTAGACCTGTAGGTATAAAAACAGAGGAAGACTTATACAGATTTATTTATTTGTGCAACTTTATATCATAGTAATGGCTGGACCACTGTAAAAACATTTTTACATCTTGTGTCCTCCTTCTACCTCATAGCTTATAAGCTTTCAAGAGCAGGGCCTTCACTCCTATTGTGTGAGTTGATGTATTACCCTGTAATGTCTCATTTTATCTTTATATGAACCCTATGCTTTGGAAAGTGCTGCAGAATATGTTGATGTACAAGAAAAAAATGGACAGGCCACCAAAGTGGGCCCTTCTCTTTATATAGACTTGCTCCATTCTGGTGAACTTAGCACAAAAAAGTTGTACCATCCTCTGGAACAACTTCTTGCAGATTTTCCCATATGTTGACAACTGAACTATCCGCAGGTGAGCTTCTTGGCTTCATCTATGGTCAGTGGCAGAAGTTAAGTGTAGCCTAAGCTCCTTTATCATCTACTGCTCGACCCCACCCTTATGCTTCACGCTGGAGCTCAGTGTCCTCAAATTGTCTTTTGTATAGAATGCTGAGATGACTTCCCCTACAATAACATTGGGGAGATTATAGCTATAAGCAACTAACCAGCGATAGGAAAAAGACTATCAGGTATCCACCATATTCTAAGCCAAATGGGCATCAATAAGTTGGGAGCCTAGAGTTCTTAAGAGTGCCAAACCACAGGACCTGAAGTGTTGTCATAGCACAAGAACAGAACAGCTGCAAGCTTTTGGTCTGTAATATCTATCCATTCAATCTCTGCACAAAAATAACATAGGTTAACTCATGTTGCGCCATAGCAAACTGAGACTTGCCAATTTAAGTAACTGCAAAAGATTGTATAAGGTCCTCCAAAAAGGGCCAACACCTGCCCTGCACTATATCAGGTTTCATTAGGTTCTTCATGTTCTTGGAACCCAAATAAGTTGAGTATATAGATTCTTATGTGGGCTCAAAGGTCCTGTGAAAAGTTCTGTTCATCGGGATCATAATCTCTGATGTACAATCCATCCTTATGTTTTATGAATATATCAAGATCAAGGCTGGCTTTAGGTTAGTTTGTTTGTAAAGCCTTCTATTGACATTACTTTCTATATGTTTGTGCACTAAACGTGTAAAATCTAGGTGTTCTGGCCATAGGGGCCAATATCGCAAACCACCAAAGCTTCTATTCCATGAAAGAGCGATCCTATTATTAAAAAAATAATTTAAAAAGTCCCTCCCCATAGTAGAAAATAAACCCGTATGTGGTGTAGTGTAATAGTACCGAATAACTTACAGCTTTATTGTGAGGTTATGTGCTTTCCTCTGCACGCAGTGTTTCCTGTATGCACAGGAGATCATACACATAATGCAAGTCTATTAGAGCTTCAATCGGACTCCTATAAAGTTGAATTGATTGTTTAACACCATGATTATACAGGAAATACCAGGTACTTTAGAAGAACAGAGTGGAAGTCAGTGTACCTGAGGGAAGCACATAACTTCACAACAAGTTATTCAACTACATTATTCTACAAGTGGGTTCATTTTTAAATTGAGTGCTTCTCTAATGAAATTGTCCAGAAATTATAGCAAACTCAGGTACAGTCAAAGTGGGTGTGAAAAAGTTCATGCTCACCTATCCCTGGTTCTCCATTGTACAGTCCTTTCTGTGCAAGGACTGGCTGGATTGGAACTAGAGAGGCTCATGTGGTCACTTAGACCAATCACTGGCTTTAGCAGTCGCTGAAGAGGAACCGGTGACCTCATTTACTGTACAGTTGCCTTACACTTCAGATAGTTGTAGAACAACTTCCCACTTCCATAGACATGCATTTGCCTTGGCAAAGCATGCATGTGTATTTGGGACACCCCCATATACCGAAATCGGTGGGTTCATGTAGTGTGTATGTGTCTGTTATCTGTTTGTTTTTTCCGAGTTTTGTAAAATGAATCTTGCACAAGGAAGGCGTCAAACACTTAACAAATCTGTCCCATCAAGGAATTTAATCGCACTTGGTGGTGCTAAAAACAGAACTCACAAGACTCCATTAGAACAATCTTTATGAACATATGGCGAGTAACATAAGAGTTCTGACTGAGGAATGTTGTTAGAGAGGTACACTTAATGGATCAGAGGAGGGAGGTGTTTATGCCCCATAAAATCTAACAGTAAAACAGTATGAGCTGCATAGAAGGGCCTATGAAACAAGACCTTCAGGGCAACTAAATCAATTAGACATAATGCACAGAGAACATGCACTGTGAAATACACCAACAGAGCTGTTATTGTCTGTCTGTAGCACATTATTACAGGCAGTAAACAATATAGTGCTGATTTATATACCCCCAGACAGTGCTACAATTGTTGAATTTGTAGCCATAGGGGTGAAAGGTTGCATGACTCACCAGTCCTTTTGTTTCACATTACACCCTTTTGGCTCATCTGGGCAACTCTTGGCAGCCGACCTTTGAATTGAATATGGTGTTGTCATCTTGAAGCCATATTACGAACGTTTCATTGTGTTGAGTGGGACTTCGATTCTGAGAAAGTAGGTCATTGTCACATCATAAACCAGATGGTAGTAAAAGAACAAGTCCAGCTAAGTGAAGGGAATTGTTAAAGGAAGAATACCTACAAAAGAAACGTGTTCGAGGGGTCTTTCCATTCATGACACATCCTTCCTTATCCACAGGATATGGGATTAATGAGTGATCGATAAGGGTCCAACTGTTGGGACCACATATGATCATGAGAACAGGGGTCCAAAAGTCCTCATGTGAATAAACCAGTGGTGCACATGCTTGGCCACCACTCCATTCACTTCTATGGATCTTTCATATATAGCAAAGTTGATATATCTAATAACAGAGCCCAACAAAAGCCATTGAAAAGTCTTATTAAAGTGCCACATTATAGTTAAAGGGGCTCTATCAGCAAAATCATGCTAATAGAGCCCCACGTATGCGTGAATAGCCGTTAAAAAGGCTATTCAGGCACCGTAAATGTTACATTTAATCCCGGTCCTGTTTTTAAATAAAAATATTAAAACATATATGTAAAACTTATCTGAACGTGCATCATGGACGGGGATAAAGGATGCGACGTCAGCTTTGGGCACGCCTGCCTCTTCTGTCTTCTTGGAGCGACGCCCTCTGGTTCTGTGTCTTCCGGCTTCTTCTCTTCAAATCCCACGCCTGCGTAGTAGCGCTTCCCTACCGAGCGCTACTGCGCAGGCTCACTCGCCATTTTACTTAATGGCAGTTCGCGAGTGAGCCTGCGCAGTAGCGCTTCGGAGAGATGAAGAAGCCGGAAGACACAGAACCAGAGGGCATCGCTCCAAGAAGACAGAAGAGGCAGGCGTGCCCAAAGCTGACGTCGCATCCTTTATCCCCGCCCATGGTGCACGTTCAGGTAAGTTTTGCATATATGTTTTAATACTTTTATTTAAAAACGGGACCGGGATTAAATGTAACATTTACGGTGCCTGAATAGCCTTTTTAAAGGCCCATGTCTAATACTTGTTCCCATGTCTAGTACTTGTGTTCATTTCTGGTACCTGTGTCCATGTCTAGTACCTGTTTCCATGTCTAGTACTTGTGCCCATCTCTAGTACCTGTGCCAATGTGTAGTACCTGTGTCCATGTCTAGTACCTATGTCCATGTCTAGTACCTGTGCCCATGTCTAGTACTTGTGCCCATTTCTAGTACTTGTGTCCATGTCTAGTTCTTGATCCCAAGTCTAGTACTGGTGCCCATGTCTAGTATCTGTGTCCATGTCTATTACCCATGCCCATGTCTCGTATCCGTGCCCATGTCTAGTACTTGTGTCCATGTTTAGTACTTGTGCCCAAGTCTAATACCTGTGTCCATGTCTAGTACTTGTGCCCATGTCTAGTAGTTGTGCCCATGTCTAGTACTTGTGCCCATGTCTAGTGCTTGATAATGGGGGTTATAGTGACCTTACTTTGAGATAGGGGGGAACGATGGGCAGTATGTGTGAGAGAGAGGGGCTATAGAAGCAGATTATGTAAGAGTCAGAGGAAAATCAGGCATTTTTTAAGGAAGGGGTAAGACAAAGGAACAGTGGGGATAGGACTTTAAGATCACAAGGTAGTTCCCTGTTGTATTTGCAGGCATCAGAGAGAGACCACCCATTTGCACAGCAACCCATGCTAGAAAGAAGGATATTGAAGAAGGTATAAGCGGGATAAGAAAGACACTGTGTGTATACAACTACTACTACTGTGTCAACTATGAAATTTTGTCAAGTTAAACATTGCTACATTTGTGTATAGATAAGGTAGTCCTAATAGAGCAACCCTTTTAGGTCACCAATTGGTGATCCCATTAGAGGTTATATAAGAAGCAGGAGCTTATATTTTCAGGGGAAATATTTATGACACATGAATAGTTGATGGTTAATGGGTTAACAAATGACATTGTAGATAGGAATTATTGTTGAATACTACGGAGAACATACTGGCATCCGGCACATAGCATCAGACGTAATGTTAAATATTCATGTCTGCAGAAGATTAGGACATATTACATCCTTATCTCCTCTGTACCTACTGTGAACATTCATGTATGGCTGCTCTCTCTTCAGTAAGGTTCAGTGATCCCGTTCCACGGCGACAATTATTTTGCCCTCATTAAAGGTTGATCGTCATTCATAGTGAAGAAGCGGAGATATCATTTATATGTATGAGACTCTGCTAGCAATGGCTGACTCTTGTGGTCAGTACACTCATCTGTAATTTATCCAATAGGTATAATCATAAAACCCATTATCAACCTGATTCCCGCATTGTACTTTTATTGCTGAAAGATTTCTCCGGCACATCACCCCTCCCAATGGAAAGCCATATTTTTAGTAGATTGTGACAAGCTGTTACTGGGTAATTCCATTGTACACGCGTCATAATTGCACATTTCTTAAATGAGTCGACTGCACTCTATGAAGGTGTATACTTTCCAAAGTCCCAAGGGCAAGTTAAATTACCCCAATTAATACTCGGCACTCCTCGAAATGAGAAGGCAGATTAAATCCCAATCTATTACATTACAAAGAACGTAGCATTTAAATTCCATTTTCCCCTACAAATAAGTAGTACCGCTGTAATGGATTACATGCGAATGGTCATTATTTTGGCAATAGTAATGGAGGTTAATAGTAATCTTTGAGTGTACGTGCGGCGAGCAGAATAAATGAATCGGGGCGAGTTTCTCACTGGCAGAGTCAATAAGATCCTACGTGTATATTTGTGCAGAGATGAGAGGCTGGTGGTGACCTACAACTAGATTCCAGCAAATGCCTTTACTTATGATAATAAACGCTAATGGTTCTCCGTAGTCCCTGAAGCGGCTGTAAATCTCCCGGCCTTTCTAATTGAATAGCTGAAGATTTATGATCTAATAACTTGAAGATACTTTGTACTTATCAACGCTTATAATTGATGTCAGTGTTGGAAGGGCTATTCCCCATCCTGGTCTGATTTCTTCGCATCTGAATTTACACATCTGGGGGACATATACTGTGATAGGCCACGTTGTGCCAGCTTTAGCCTATGCACTCATCTAAATGGAATTATGTCAGGATTGTATGAAAGGTTACGCTTGTATCCATCAATCACACTAAAGAATATTGGAAGTACAGCAGCGTTTCTGCATGTCTGCAGATTGTTCATAGGATGGTTGTAACCATTTGTATAATTCTGTTGGGTGGTCAACAATATCCTAAAGGTGGCCATAAATCTTACATAGCTTTCAGTCAATGGGATGTGGACCCATTGTGCTTAACAGGGTATTATAAATTCAGTTCCGGTTCAGGATGAACTTATTAGACCTGAAACTAATTTTTGGGTCGAACCTCCCAGAATGAACCAGAGGCTTGGCCATCTATACTTAAAACATATCCACAAGATAGGTGATAAGTGTCTCAAGTCTGAAACCCCACTAATCATAGTAAGGGTGCATGCACACTACGTAACGCCGGGCGTGTATGAGAGCCGTACACGCCGGCATTACAGCAGACTGCCGAACACTTCCCATTCACTTCAATGGGAGCGCTCGTAACAGTGGCGTTTACGAGCGCTCCCATTGAAGTGAATGGGAAGTGCTCGGCAGCCCTGCTGTAACGCCGGCGTGTACAGCTCTCATACACGCCCGGCGTTACGTAGTGTGCATGCACCCTAACAGGGTTCACCTATAAATATATAGAAATGTATCATTTAAATGTATCATGTCATATAAATGTATCATATAACTGTATCATATAAATGTATCATATATATGTAAATACATATACATATATATACATATATATGTATCATATATATGTATCATATATGTATATATGTATATGTATCATATAAATGTATCATATAAATATATAGAAATGTATCAAGTGACTATCACCTACTCCTGTTCATATGATCAGTGGGGGTCCCAGTTATAGGACCCTCAACCATCAGACACTTATTACCTATCCTGTGGTTAGGTGAAAGGCTGTGGTTTTGGAGCAACCCCATTAAGTCTCATTATTCTTAAAAGGAATATATCATTAGAGTCCCTTTTTGAGGTAATACCACGTTGGAACAGACTTAAGAAAGGCCATTCGTCCCCTACCCTTATAATTCTACTCTGCGTTGCTGTTCCGTCGATATTCCAGTTTTTCCGGTTTGCAAATGAGTCTCCAGACAGCACAGGGAGTGTCCCCTGTGCTACCTGAAGACTCTCTAGCAATGCCTCCATCTTCTTCAGCCCCGTCTCTCCGCTGCATCCTCCATGTTGTCATTGCTAGGCTGAACCTGAATTCGAGATGGAAAACCCACGCATGCTCAGTTGGCTCTGCCATCGGGCTTTGAGCAGCGCTGACTGCGCATTTGTGTTCGGCCATTTTACTGTGGCTGCTTACAGGCACAGTACGCTAGTTTAAGCAGCCACAGTAAAATGGCTGAACAGACATGTGCAGTATGCTCTACCTAAAGCTTGATGTCGACTGAGCATGCGCGGGATATTGATCCCAAATGCAAGCTTGGCCGGGAAATGACGTCGAGGATGACACGGCGTAGAGGTGCAGCTGAAGAAGATGGAGGCATCACTGGAGAGTCTTTAGGCAGCAAAAAGGACACCCCCTGTGTTGTCTGGAGACTCTTTGCATACCGGGAAAAAAACGGAATATCAACGAAATGGCAGAATTATAAAGGTAGGGGACGAATAGCCTTTTTTAAAGCTATTCCAATGTGGTATTACCTCAAAAGGGATTCTAATGATAGAATCTAGAGATGAGCGAACACTGTTCGGATCAGCCGATCCGAACAGCACGCACCCATAGAAATGAATGGAAGCACCTGTGACGCTGACTTTGCCGGCGGCCGGCCGGCGTCACAGGTGCTTCCATTCATTTCTATGGGTGCGTGCTGTTCGGATCAGCTGATCCGAACAGTGTTCGCTCATCTCTAATAGAATCCCTTTAAGTTTGGAGGACTCTTTAAATCTTACGACAACTAGAGACAAGCTGTCCTCCCATAGCGTAGAAGTAGTTACGTCCATGTCACAAACGTGTTTGGTGAATGTTATAGCTGTATATACTTTATTCTAGTTTATCAATAGGAATGGGAGACATTTACATAGCATTTTAGATTTACAGTACAGTCAAAGACAAAATGGTATTCCATAGAAAGAGTCCTAGACCCCGACTCTGAGACGCCTCTACCGTAATCTCATTTTGTACAGACTCAAAGTTTCTATGGAATGCTATGGGCGTCTGCCTATCCAAAATGGCCCGTGCTTCATTTTGATGCTGAATAGACTATTGGGCGCTTCCATCATGCCTCTGCGTTCTCTTTGAGAATTTTTTCACCGGAAAATAAAATGAAAGTGTAATTAGCATTTTTTTATTTTGTCGTCAGCGCCGGAGACACAGAAAACATTCTTTTCTTGACGGCTTGAATGTAGAAACATCAACAACTAGGTCTTTTCATGTATCTGGACGGCTGTCTTTTCCCCTTTCTGACATCAGCCCAGACTTTGTAGAGTGAAAATGCAATATTAAGCATTCTCCCGGTCTCCGTAGTAATGTAATTCTTTGTAATTGAACAAGAGTTTTATTAAACACCTCTCGGGATGAACACTTTCCCTGTTCTCTGTATCCAAACCTTCACTTTCAATTACTCGCCTTATGTTGGCAGCTTAAAAAAAAATTTAAACTGCATTACCAAAAAACTAAATTACTGTCCCTCAGGAGCCCGCGCCAGCCAGTTAAAGCTTTTCATTAACACTTTCAGCTCTAGAATCTGTGGTTATATGGAATATGGGAAACGGGAAACGTACGTGTTGCAAGTCAACCGTATGGAACATTGCCATTGAGATCTGCAAAAGGAAATATTCCTACATATTTAAGAAAAAGAATACAATATAACTATATATATAACTACACAACTATATAACTATATATATATATATATATATATATATATATATATATATGTTACAAGACTACAGTAGAAGTGACAGAATACAAGGATAACATGGTGGTCTGAGACCTCCTGTAGTTCCAAAACGTTCTCACGTTTGTAGCGTTGTTCGACAGACTACAAGTCCGATGTATCGTTCCGAAATTCCAGTCTTGTTTCCCCTTATGAGACCCCCATTATTAGGTAAAAGAAGCCAAGCCAAAACTAAGAAGAGTCTAGGGATAAACTTCAGAGGAGACCTGTCATGTCACCATCGGTTGTGAAGAAAGTTGAGCTGTCTGGGGTCATTGCCAAAATAGGGCTTAACATTAGTTGGACCTTATTAAGAAACAGGGATTTTCTGGACCTGAAGACTGTGTCTTTCTGGGGATCCTGCCAATAAGGAAGAAATTGGCCTGACGCATAAATCATCATCTAAGTGTTAAGAGAAGTCTTGGACCTCATTGTTGCCCTATCATTGGGAGCCTGGATGTTTACAGTGCCACTGTCATGAGATTGGGATTCTACGGGGTTTAGAAAAACATGGCTGATTTCTTTCAAAAACAGCACCACTACTATCTTCAGGCTGCCAGTGGTATCGCAGTTGAGCTCCGGTAATTGAAGAGATGAACTATAATACCACACAGAATCTATAGACAGGGGTAGTGTTGTTTCAGGTAGAAAGCAGCCATGTATGTCTAATCTTGAGCTTCTGATCACTCCCTTCCTCCTCTTTGCCAGAACTTCTGTCTTTCACAGGCATCGGACGCAGTGCTGTACGTATATCAAACCTTATATCAGCTCTACCTCTACCACTTTGGGTTTGGGCAGAGCCGACTGCGTGTGTCCGTGTGGCCATTTTCCAGTAGTCTGCTATATGAGCGCATGCGCGAGATTTAATATATGCACTGCGCAGCGTCCGATGATTGTGAAAGGCGAAGAGTAGGAGGGGAGTGATCAGAAGCATAAAAGTGGCGGTGGAGAGTTATGACATGGGGGTGCTCGGAGCACTGGGGGAACGCCTCCCTAATTTGCATAAGAGAATAAACGGAATTTTGTAGAAATGTGGGGGAGAGCAAATAATGGGAGGTAGGAGTAGCATAACCTTTTTAAAGGCTATTCCAACATGCCATTAGTTAAAAATGTGTTTTTTGAATGATAGACTCCCTTTAAACACAGGCACCTATGTGAGGTTTATGGGTAAGTTGGATGGGGGTGTGTTTAGCCCCTGTGAAATCTCATCCAGTCAATAGAATATTTGATGCTGCTGTTTGGAGAAGAGCCAGGAACTGGTGGGGCCTTTGCTTTGCAGGGTCTGGTAGATGCATCACTAAATGCTGCTCCAACTGCACTGTGAGTGGGGCTTAAAGGGATCATATCATTCAGACGACATTTTTTCTAAATACCACGTCAGAATACCCTTAAGAAAGGCTATTCTTCTCCTACCTTTCGTTGTCTTCTCCGTGCCGCCATTCGCCTACAATCCCGGTTCTTGTCGGTATGTAAATTAACTCCCTCGCAGCATTGGGGGAAGGCCCCAGCACTCAGACAGCAGTGGGGGCGTCCCCAATGCTTTGAGAGAACTCTCTCCAGCACCGCCTCCTCTGCTTCAGCAGCGTCATTTTCAGCCTCTTCTTCCGGTGGTGTCTTGTAACTTCTAAGGCCTCCGGCCTTGAGCAGAGCAGACTGCTTATGCCCATAGGCCACGAGAAAATAGCCACTTGCATAGTATTGTAAGCGGTCATTTTCTCGGGGCCTGTGGGCATGCACAGTCTGCTCTGCCCGAGGCCTAGAAGTAAGAAGACTACGCCGGAAGAAGAAAATGGAGAGGCCGTTCCTGGCGAAGATGGAGGCGGCGCTGGAGAGAGTTCTCTCGCAACATTGCTGTCTGAGCGCTGGGCCCGCCCCCAGTGCTGCAAGAGAGCTAATTTACATACCGTCAAGAACCAGGATTTTAGGCGAACGGCGGCACGGAGAAGACAACGAAAGGTAGGAGAAGAATAGCCTTTCTTAAGGCTATACTGACGTGGTACTTAGTAAAAATGTCATCTGAATGATAGGATCCCTTTAAAAGACACTTGTCACATGGTGTGGAATTGGTAGGCGGCATATTATTAAGCAAGGGCCTCCATCCATTATCTTTACATGTCTAGTCAAAGCCTTGCCTCATTTATTACACATATAATAACCCAAAACATTTGTTACATGTTGAAAAACGAGTAATTTTATAGTGGTGCGGTATGGTATGATTGGGCATTGCTTGGTATTACTATTATGTAGAAAGTGTTCACTTCTCAGAAACAGAGTCAGAAAGTAATATCCACTATGAGAACAAGTATGTTTAGTCCAACAGTACTTACCTGTGATCTAGAACAATGCAGTATATTCATCTTGTACATGGTTACTTAAACATTACAGTAAATTTACTATATAAGGGAAATAAAAACTTCATTTTTTCTAAAAGTTTTTATCAATATATTGAAGTCTTTTAGTTATATATATTGATTTTCACACTATATTTTGTATTAATACTTATAAACTAGTAATAACCTGCTTGTTACTATTGTAAAGAAGATAGAAATTTATAGGCAGCACTGCTGCCTCCTAGTGGCAGAAAAGATAATATACCGTATATGAAAAATTGAGCTGAGTGTATTAGACAAAACTGCAAGTTATTCTAGTTCACTATCATTTTTCCCTATTTGTATTACTACTATATATTTCTAAGCAATCTGACATATGTATAGATCTCTTACTCAGGTTTTTGTGATAGTTTTTCAATAGCTTTGTAGGTTACTCATCAGATAAAATAAAATTATACCCATCCATCCCAGGCTATTGTATAATGGTTTTACAACCATCAGATGTGGGTTTGATTGCTTAACTCAGTGGATAAAACTACTTACCCCTCGCTCACATCTGCATTGGTATTCTGTCCAAGGGAGTCCGCATGGGGACCCATCAAACGGAATACCAAACGCAATTGCAAGCGCTGTGCAGTAAAAGCACATGGACCCATAGACTATAATGGGTCAGTGTGCTTCCCGCACGCTGCTCACACGAATCATGCGGACAGGAAAGTAGATTGTGAACTACTTTCCTGTCCGCATGATCCCTGCGGAGATCTGGCGGCCAGCACACGGACCCCATTATAGTCTATGGGGTCCATGTGCTTTCATTGGCACACCGCTTGCAGTTGTGTTCGGTATTCCTTTCGGGGGGGTCCTCATGCGGACTCCCCTTAACGGAATACCAACGCAGATTTGAATGAGGCCTTACTGTGATGATCATACAGGTAGATGGTAAAGTCTATGGTAACACATCTTACACCTGTCAGACTACCACTAATATTTTCTTCTGGAAGTAAATAAGCACAAATACTGAAAATAAATGCAGAACTTTGTTTCACGGGTTCACATATTTTCCAGGATTTTTTTTTTTTTTTTTTTTACACTTTGTGCATCTGTTCCGCGTCCATAGATGGACATAAAAATGCTTCATACATGGTTT
Organism: Leptodactylus fuscus; assembly: GCF_031893055.1. NCBI lineage: Eukaryota > Metazoa > Chordata > Amphibia > Anura > Leptodactylidae > Leptodactylus > Leptodactylus fuscus. Next base: position 47,162,688 of record NC_134269.1, read on the forward strand.
TTCTGTGCGGCTCAGTAAAGCACCTGGTATTACAACTAAGACAAAAGAATGGGATCAGTTCTGACCTCAGTTGCTGCACCAGATGGAAAAAATAATGTATGACCAGATATATGGGAATGAGCACTTGCAAATCGCCATCTTAGTAGACTTCACCCATTTCTAAGAGGTTGCATCTGTTCGTTGGTGATGCTAGATGACCTATGCACAGATTCCATTTAGATCGAGACTGATAAAGTACATTGCTGTCGCATTGTACGCAGGTGTAAACTATCATTTCTTCTTCCTCATGAGTGGTTATGAGGTTGTCATAAGTGTGGTTGGCCAAACCAGCCTATGTCATAGGACAGAAGTGTGGGGCTTGTAGAATTTCAACATGCCCAATGATGGGATATAAGCCACCACCAAAGCTATTCCCTTCTTGCATGCATGTTTGTCTAAGGCCAGGACCCCATAGACTATGGACCTTTCTCTCTGCATGTTTCATGTAGAAACTGAGCAGAGCCACACAGACCCCATTATAGTCTATGAGGTCCACAGTTTTCCCAGGTAACCACTTTTTTATGCGTATATCATGGAGAGGAAGGCAAAAACGGAAAGCAGTGCACTCTTGGTTGGAACGGTAGGATAGAAAGTTAGTGCAGTGTGACCCCTAAATTTCTCAAAAATTGGGGGACACTTCACTGTTCCCGGTAAGAGCTAAATCTTTGTAGCAACGGCAAAGAAAGTAATAGCTGTCCCAAGCACTGTGGCCGCTGTAGTAGTATATGCGTGGAGGCTATATCTCCAGGTAGCAAAAAAACAGGGACTGCACTCAGGGCCGGCTCCAGGTTTTTATGGGCCCTTGGGCGACAGAGCCTCAGTGGGCCCCCTTGTAAAGGAGGCGGGGGAGTCGAGACACTGTGCGTCGCAGATGAAGCGAGTGACGTCATGCAGGAGTGTGGAGTCACCAATGCCATACCTCCCAATTTTTAAAGAGTAGAAAGAGGTGCAAAATGTGCGGCGCGCTCTGCGTGCCGCGGCAAATTTGGCTCCACCCACTTTTGTTGATTCCATCCATTCTCATTCATTTATCATGTGCTCCCACACAGTACAATCCTCCTAGTCACCTGTAAATTATATGCCCCCCCTCCATCTCTCCCCCAGTTTCATATACACCCTTCCTCTGCCCCCAGTTTCATGTCCCCCCTCCATCTCTGTCCCCAGTTTCATCACGTTCTCCCCCTTCATCTGCCCACAGTTTCATGTCCCCCGTCTCTGCCCCAGTGTCATGCTGTTCCACCCCCCCATCTGCCCCAGTGTCATGCCGTTCCCCCCCTCCCCTTCATTTGCCCCCCCAGTTTCATTGGGCCCCCTCCATCTCTGTCTCCAGTTTCATGCCGTTCTCTCCCCACCCCCTTCATCTTCCCCAGTGTCATGCCATTCCCTCCCCTTCATTTTCCCCCCAGTTTCATGGGCCCCCTTCATTATGTTCCACCTTTATATTTAATACAAAACAAACACTTACACTCACCTTCCATCACTCACCTTCCATCGTTCCCCCGACGCTCCTCTCTCCGCTCTATCACTTCAGTCACATATGCGATTAAAGCAGTAGCCGTGAGTTCAGCTCCTGCTTAGCTCCGGCCCGGCTTGCGTGTGTAGGCGCGATGTGATGACGTCATCGCGCCTACACACGCAAGCCGGGCCGGAGCTTTAAAGCAGGAGCTGAACTCACAGCTACTGCTTTAATCGCCTATGTATTCAGCTCATCGGCGATGCACGCCGATGAGCTGAAATCGTTACAGGCAAGTGCTGGGGCGGGCAAGTGCCGGGGGGCCCCCAGAGGCTCTGTGGGCCCCGGCACTTGCCCGACTATGCCGTGCGCTGACGCCGGCCCTGACTGCACTCCTCCCAACTCAAATAATCAGATGTCCAATTGAAAAAAGTGATTACGAAAAGGAAATGGTTCAATGTTTATTGAGATTACCCGTTTCCAGGTATCATGATATTTAACAAAAACTCACACCCCTTCATCAGATCTCTATAATGGTTGTATGTAGGCTAACACGTAATGGACATACAGTAGATGCTGGTAGCACTCTATTTTTTAAAATGCTGGCTTACATATACATCTTATTGCATATAGGTTTCCGTTCACGGGGTCCCCAAGCAGACTCAATGATCAGTAACCCGAACACAAATGTACATGTCTATGGGATGTGTTGGTGGAACAAACTTTTGGTAGCGAGCTATTGAAAAGGTTCATCCAGTTCCTCACCCATCTTGAAGAACTGATAACACACCTTGTTTCCGTTCTCATGAAGAACAGGTGGATTAAGCAGCTCCTGACATCTTGTATCTCTGTTTAGACAGAAGAACCCTTGAAGACAGCCATAAATTAATGAAATTGCTAAGGGCAATGTCATCCAAGCATGTTCACTGCAGAAGAAGCCTTCATTAGTTTTATGGTTGTAAAGAAATCCTCTGCACCTGTTAATTATCTGTAATTAGAAGGTGTCTCGTATATCCCACTGCCTAAATCTAGGTTTATGGGAGAATACCGTGCCCTTGAATATTCCCTGGCAATGTATATTTGGGAGCAGGCGTCATCTCCCTGGCTCATTCATGGTTAGGAATGAGTTACACCTCTGCTCGCTCCCTTTTCCTTGTTCTGCCTTCATTGCCAACACATTTTGTGCATATGATATCTGACTCCCTCTCTCTCCACGGAAAAGTTGAACTGTCTTTCAGTTGCGTGTCAGTTAACAGAGTGACAGCACACGGCAGAAGCGTGTTAGCAAATGGAGCCTGTGATCTAAATAGATTGTGACATATTCCAAACATGTAATAATAATTAATGCTGACACCTTAATCTGCCACCGGAGTTTAAATGTACAGTATTAATCTATAATTAAGCAATCGCGGCGTAATAAGACAGTGTTGCCACGCCGACTGGTGACTCCACTTTGAGAAAATATTGACATAAGCACATGGGTTAAACTGGGCAGCTGGTTTGATTTCTTAGCGAATTTACATTATTTCCATTTTGCAGCGAGCAGAGAGGTATTATGGGTAATCAAGTCAGCGGTGAAGCCACTTGGAATGGGAACAGAAATGGTGTGCAGTCACCTGGCAGAGTTTCTATGATTAAAAACACAAGTTTGGGTGTTTGGAGACATCTTCGTATTAGAAAGAGTCTAAACTGAGATTTTTTATGTCTTTTTGTCTAATAGGATCATTCTGATATTGCTGATGTGGTATTTCACAATGACAGCAATCAGTGGCGGATTATGGAAACCATAGGTCTTGTGCTGTTCCTAAAACTGGCCCGCATCCCCCTACCCCACTGCCGCACTGCCATGCTATGGATATATGGTAGTATTGACCATTGTGCGCTACCACTCATCTTGTCAAAGGGCTATGTCCTTACACAGTCGTCATTGACACTATCATATTATATAAAGACTAGAGATGAGCGAACACTAAAATGTCCAAGGTTCGAAATCCGATTCGAACAGCCGCACACTGTTCAGCTGTTCGAACGGATTTCGAACCCCATTATAGTATATGGGGGGAAATGCTCGTTTCAGGGGTACGCAACATTCGATAAAATTATACTTACCAAGTCCACGAGTGAGGGTCGGGCTGGATTCCCCTTGAAGTCTTCTCCCGGCGCAGCGCCCCTGCGGTGTCTTCCAGCTGGAATTCACTCTGCCTAGGCATCGGGGCCTAGGCAGAGCCAACTGCGCATGTGCGGTCGGCTCTGCCCGGCCCGACGCCTGAGCAGAGCTGACTGCGCATGCGAGGGCATGCCCGCGCATGCGCAGTCAGCTCTGCCTAGGCCGGATGCCTAGGCAGAGTGAATTCCAGCTGGAGGACGCCGCGGGGACGCTGCACAGAGAAGACTTCTAAAGGTAAGAGAAGAACCAGCGTTGATTGGCAGAATGTATAGCATTCTGCCAATCAACGCTGGTTCTGCATCGAACCTTAAACTTCGAACAGCTAGTAGTGTTCGATCGAGTACGAGTATCTTGAATACCATAGTATTCGATCGAACACCTACTCGATCGAACACTACTCGCTCATCTCTGATAAAGACTTGTCCTCTTGAGAAGATGAAGGACGTGACAAGGCTTCTGCAAACCAGAGACTCATAGGTGGTATTTTCTCTAATTTGCTGCCCAATATGTGTCCACCTGCCACCAACTGAGGGGAAGATGAGACCCTATGGACTGTTATACCCCATTACTGCCCCTTCTAATCACCCAATCACCTCCGTATGTTCCAACCCATTCCCCCCCCATAACCACCACCCTCTTTGCTTTGGCAATGCCAAATGTCAATAAAGCTTTTTGATTTGATTTGATTCTAGAAAGTCTCTTCTCTTTTTCCTCTCCTTCTGACCCAGACCACCATGACGACTTCTAACAACTACAGAATTTGCTGATGATCCATCTTTGGTTCCTCACTTTTGTAGATATTATTAGCTTCTAACAACAAAAATTAAAGGGATTGCCCAGGAAATTTAATTTTATTTAAATACTTTTGGATTTTTTCATGCTGGCCTCTTCCAACCTGAGGTCAAAAGATTGAAACCAGAACCCAGGTCTCTCCAACTTCACCCTCCTCTCCCATTTTCACAGGTAGTTACATGTGTTTTGCGGCTGGCAAACTATAGTAAACCCAACCCCCATAGCACAGGTAACTAGAGATGAGCGAGTAGTACTTGATTGAGTAGGCATTCGATCGAATACTACGGTATTCGAAATACTCGTACTCGATCGACTACTACTAGCTGTTCGAAGTTAAGATTCGATGCAGAACCAGCGTTGATTGGCAGAATGCTATACATTGCCAATCAGCGCTGGTTCTTCTCTTACCTTTCTCCCTGTGCAGCATCCCGCATCCTCTTCCGGCTCTGAATTCACTCTGCCAGGCATCGGGCCTGGGCAGAGCCGACTGTGCATGTCCGCTTGTAATGCGGGCATGCGCAGTCAGCTCTGCCCAGGCCCGATGCCTAGCAGAGTGAATTCAAGGCCAGAAGAGGACATGGGGACGCTGCGCAGGGAGAAGAATCCAGCCCGACCCTCACTCATGGACTTGGTAAGTAGAATTTGATCGAATGTTGCGTACCCCTGAAACGAGCATTCCCCCCCCCCCCCATAGACTATAATGGGGTTCGAAACCCGTTTGAACAGTGTGCGGCTGTGCAAATCGGATTTTGAACCCCGAACATTTTAGTGTTCGCTCATCTCTACAGGTAACTATATAGGAAAACAATGAAGGAGAAAAGTCAGAGAGAGGCAGATGGATTTGGGGGCCAGGTGCTGGTTCCGATTCCATGACCACGGTCAGAGCCCAGAATTCCCAGGTTCCTTTTGAAAAAAGTCCCCAGAGGAAGTAAGTAAAATTATACTCCCTGAACAACCATTTTAATTAAGAACAGACCCCTAAATTAATCCAGACCAGATCCCTAAACAAATCCAGACCCCAGGCCAAAACCATAATTCACACCACAAATGATCCGACCCCCTAAATGGGATTATTTCTGGTATCTGGTGGCTCAGTATTAATGCTGGATGTTAACCTGCTGAATACATCATTTTTTCTTTCCAAAAATATCTGGCTATGGATGATGAAGTGAAGTGCACAAGGTGCAGATCAAGGTCTTTAGTCGAATGTTATATGCCTGAGCTGGACAAAACAAGACTCAACTATATGAAAATAACTGTCTAGGGGCTGGTTGCTTTACTTTAGTTTGTATCTAAAATTTCCTTACACCAGGTTTAGTTGTATGGCTACTTTAGACTGTATTGGACCACTACTTTTAGGAACTAACCTCCATCAGACTTACCTCTGGTAATATACCACAAACACCTCCTTCACTTGAAGCAGCTATGCACAACATACCCACATCTGGTCAAATATCTTCGGTGGCCACATTTAGAGATGGCCAAACCTCATGAGATTTCTTTTCCCGAATATTCCTTAGACTCGCCCACCAGTTTTGTTTTGGGTCAAATTTGTTTAGCCTGAACCATAAGTGCTATTTTTGTACTCTGGGGTCTCTTCAGGCCCGTGGGGGTGTGGGTACATTCTACTCACCTTAACTCATCTCTCTTGGATGTCCATTGACGAAACCCCAGACTAAAATAGTGATTTGAAAGTTTAAGGTTTGAGGTTCAACCAGTTCTTTTGGAAAATTTGGTTGGAAGTCAGTTCTTTATGAACCAGTTCACTTTTCTCTAGTCCTAGTCCATGTGATTATACTGTATTTTGTTAGCCTTAACATAAAACAGATCTCCTTTGGACTCTGTATTACACAAATATTCTCCCAAAGAACATTACTTCTATGGGTCAATGATTCTGTAAAGGTTTGTTCATACGGCGTTTTTTTGCAGACGGATTTGGACGTAGACTGAGTCAGCTGCGGTGTCCACGGCTCGAGACACCCTCTTTCTTAGGTCCATTCATTTGGGCATAATCAGGAGTGAGATGCATTGACATCCCATTGTGGCTAGCCGTGCGAAAAAGCCACACGGCGGAAAAGGTTTCCACCATGTGAACTTACCCTAATATGGACCTATACAGAGCACCACATGGTATAGAGTGTGCAATGTAGTCTTGTAGAGGCCTCAAGGACTTCATTGACCTCCATGTTGTCTCCATGAGCAGACTCTGCTGTGTACTATGAGATCTAGAAGTTTAGAAACCTTTGAGCTGAAAGTTTTCTAAGTTGTGGTTACCTATTTCCAAAGTGCTGAACAGTATTTCAGAAAGAAAGAAATTTCACGCCAGGATGATGATAGGAAGGGCGGCAATCACTAAGTGCCTGAGATTGCTACTGCTGTGCCCATCTTCCTTCACCGACTCCCTTTCCATTTTGTCTCTCGCAGCTGTCCTGCTGTTGCCCAGCGATCGGAAGAAGCCGGTGTTCAGGATTCCAGTTATCACAGAGCTGAGTAAGTCTTTCTGTGTGCTGTAAATTCACAGGAGTAAATCTGCTCTCTGCATTATTAATAGGGTTGAGTTTGAAAGTTCCTCTTGGACGCTGAGCAAGCTCAATTTCTCAGTGCTGAGTAAACATGAAGAGGCAGCTCGGCCTGGATGTGGTCCTAGTAACAGATGATTCAGAGGTGAAGACTACTAAAATGGAAAGACATTTCAAATATACTGTATGGCCATGCAAAAAAATCTATTCTTCATTAACAAAAAGGCTAATTACGGGTCCATCAAATATAACCCGTCCATGGTAAATACTTTCATTCATCCTGTAATTCCTTCATTTCCTGTAAATACATTTTATAGCATATGGGCTACCCCGTTTTACAGTTTACCGACATTGCAAAATTTATTTCTAAATAATGCACCTGCCCCTTTTTTCTGTAGTCCATGGGTATAGGTTACTTGGAGTATGTTCACACAATTTATTTTCCAAACTGATTCCAATGTATTTTTCATTCAGCCAGTCCAATCCTAGCAGAGACTTATTACAGAATACTGCATTTGCAATACTAAGGCAATCCTGGATCAGGAGGGGTACTTTCACTCATTGAAAATACTGCCATATCAGCATAGGAGACTTAATAGTTAGGTATGCTTCCCTAGGAATTCTGCCACTCAGTCCACCAGAGGTACTGGACCATAATTGAGAAAAACTAGCGTAGAGCTCCAAGTTCCATTGCAACATCCATTTTTGTCTAGAAAAACTTTTTTGCTCTCCTAAGGGCGCTTTGACACCTGCTCTCGTTGTCCAGTTTGTGCATTCCACCGGTTTCCGTCTTCTGCTCCTGTCCAATTTCGCTGAGGTTTGGGTTTACAAAGGTGACCGCCCATCTGCGTCTTCAGCCTGTCCGCGGGGAAACCGTTTTTTTTAGCCAGACACAAAATTGCACATGCTGGACTTTGTATACGGCTTAAAAAAACGGATTTCCCTCCCCTGTCCAATTTCGCCGGGGCAGAAGACGGAAACCCGGCAGAATGCACAAACTGGACAATGAGGGCAGGTGTGAAAGGACCCTAAATGATGTTTAGGTTGTTGGGTCTTCAGGTAGTATAAAACTCAATAAGCCAAAGATTATTATATATAGATGTTTACATAGGCCAATGATCTGTAACGATCTGGAACGATCTTCTTCCAAATCCACATCAAAATCCACATGGATATTAATGCAGACTAAACTATTGTGCAGTATTATGTCACATGTAAATATGTCCTTATTAATTGAATATAATCAGATTTTTTTTTATTCATTTAATGATTTTATTTTTGAAAATACATTTTTCATTAAAGGGATCCTATCATTAAAACAACCTTTTTTTCTCCATAACACGTAGGAATAGCCTTAAGAAAGGCTATTCTTCTCCTACCTTTAGATGCCTTCTCCGCGTCGCTGTTCGGTAGAAATCCCGGTTTTCTTCGGGATGCAAATGAGTTCTATCGCAGCACTGGGGGCGTCCCCAATGCTGCAACAGAACTCTCCAGGGATGCCTCTATCTTTTTCTGGAACAGCCTCTCTTCGCGTATGCTTCCAGTGCTGGGGTCAAACTTTTACGCATGTGCAGTCGGCTCTGCCCAAAGCCTGATGGCAGAGCTGGTTGCGCATACGTAAAAGTTTGACCCCAGCGCCGGAAGAAGACGCGGAGAGAGGCTGTTCCAAAAGAAGATGCAGCGCTGGAGGCAGCGCTGGAGAGTTCTCTCGCAGCATTGAGGACGTCCTCAGTGCTGTTTGAGCGCTGAAGACCGCCCCCAGTGCTGCAAGAGAATTCATTTGAATCCGCGACAAGATAGAGCAGCTCGCTTCTTTTATCTGTTACTAACTAGCGGAAATCAATCATTGAAGTCAATGGGGGCCGTTTTTTGAGGTGGATTTTGAGGCGGATTCCGCGTTAAAATCCGCTACAAAAAACTATGTGTGAACATACCATTACTTGCCACACACTATAGCTATAAATGGAAAAGTTACAACTAAACACATGTCTTAACTCAAAATAATATCTACATATTACATCACGGGGCCCATAACCCGTATTTCCCAGGGTCCACATATTTACTGTACAAGACCATTCCTATCTTATACCAAGTTTATAATTTTTGGTGCAGATTTTACTTAATAACTTGACTAGTAAAAGACTGTGATATATACAAAAAATACATCTAGCACATTTTACATGCACTGCCTTAGATACAAAGAAACAGTCCTGGGTACATTAAGGTGAAATAGACCAGGACCCGCTTGACAATTTGACATACACATTTTGTTCAGGTTTTCATCGTAATCATCAGAGCTCCCCCATGTGTGAACACGGCCTTATGCCATTTTATCCGCCACCTTTTAGACTGTCAGACGTCACCAGGGATTGCTGTGCCTTGGGGTCAGTACTGTATTTTGGTGCCTAAAATACTCGGCTTTCTCGCTAGACATGCTTTTACAACTTGTACTTACTGACAGAACCCTGTATCTGTCTTTGGCTACATCAGTAGTACATGCCTGCCAGTGACCTGGCAAATGCACGCTTGTTACTTTATCATTGCTTTGCCTGCGTTCGCTGCGATCCTGCTCCTAAATGCGGCTAATAAGCGCACATGCCACTAATTAAATCATCGTGTGTAGTAGCAATGAAACCACCTCACAAATAAAACCGGCGGGTGTCTGCGCTTTAATTAGGAGCTCTCTAAAGGTTCCAGCACGCTGGGAGGTGATGCTTGTCAAATTAATGTTACATGGCATAGCCTGTTATGTGACTGCACGGGGAGGTTCCCTCACTTTCCAACCAAAGCAAAGTTGACAGCTACTCAGCCACAGGGAAAGGTTTTGTTTGAGGCCTGTGTCATCTTGCGTCTGTTGCAGAATCCTATCGAGATCCATTACTGTGTTCAGGGTTAAACTATACTGCAGAATATATAACACTGGATAGGTGATCGGAGATTATGTAAATTGTCAGAAAGGTCTCATCTCACTATTAAGCTAGGTTCACACCTGCCTTCCTGTTTCTATTGGGGACCGCACAAATGAAAATCTAATCCACTTAAAAAAGTGGTTACCCGCAGAACCTATAGACTATAAAGGAGTCCGCCGGGTTTCCGCCTGATTTCCGCCCAAAATATGCAGAGAAAATGAAAATTTTTCTCTTCGCATTTTTAAAACTGAATGAGGATCGGAATCCCCGAGTGGACACAGGATGCAGGTGTGAACCTAACCTTAGAGTCTTAGGCTGGGTTCACGGGGAATTTTGGACCGGATTTTGAGGCCACCTCAGAATCCGGTCCAAAAAACGGCTAGCCGCAACTGGATATCGGTGCAGTGTACCGGCATCCAATCGCAGTATTCCACACCGGATTAAGCCCAAATGAATGGGCCTAGTCGGGAGGGAGGTGTCACTCTGCAGACGTTGTGGTGGGCTCCGCCATGGAATCCGCGGCCAGAAAGGGAAGATTGCTTCATTTTTCCATGAGTGGCACAAAACCGCTAACGGAAAAGAAAAGTGATCAGTTCCCATTGAAGTTAAGGAGGCGTTTCTTTGGACAGGATTCTGAGACGGATTCCACGTCAAAATCAGCTCCAAAAAACTCAGGCTGAGTTCACAGAGTTTTTTAGTCAGGAATTTGGTCAGGAATCCGTCTCAAAATCAGCCAATTGGGAGGCTTTTTTGGAGGCTGATTTTGAGGCGGATTCCTGACTAAATTCCTGGCTAAAAAACTCTGTGTGAACTCAGCCTCAATGTGCACTGACCCTCAGGCAGAAATCAAATTAAGCACCAAATTCCTCCATGCGAACACATCCTACTTGCACACAGTCAGGATTTTACATAACCGATCAAAAAAGGGACCAGGTGAAAGAGGGCCAGTGAAAAAAATTGAAAGTTGGCAAGAATGGATTATGTATACAATATGCTTAAAAAGCAAAGATTAAGTATACCTGTAACATTGAGGCTAAAACCGCACGTTGTGGAAACGCAGCTTTTTTTAATGCGGATTTTGTTGCGTTTTTTTGAGCCAAAGCCAAGAGTGGCTACAAAATGAATGGAAAATATATAGGAAGTCCTCATATTTCTACCTTTTTCTCAATCCACTCCTGGCGTTGGGTAAAAAAATGCAACAAAATCTCCAATAAAAAAAGCTGTGTTTCCGCAACGTGAGGAAAGGAGAATATCTGAGGGCCAAATGGGGTTCAGAGGTGAGCAGTGAGATTAGTAAATTGAATACGGGACTGTGTAACAAATTAGGATTTATCATTAGGTAGGGACATTAAAGAATGGAGAAATGGATCAGCGATATCTGAAAGGAGTCCTTACACTAAGGGCAGTAAAACATTGGAATACCTTAAAATTGATTCAGGAAGATGGACCTAAATGTCAGCGCGGGATACAGGAAGTTTACTTTTCCCATAGAAGTAACTACTATTTTTTTCCCATTTGTAATTTTTTTGTTTTCCCCCATGCCTATGATGTCATGGGTACATTTTCTTGGTATCGCCTGCTTCTGCTATAAAACAAATGTGTAAGCGTTTCCAATTTGTAATAGCGCATAGTCTGGGGAAGTATATGTTATAGAAAAAAATCTGTAATTGGTCATTTTTACTATGACTTTCCTATAAAAAGCACAAAGGTAAGGCCATTCTTAGATATTCTTGGCCTTCTGAATGACTATGATGAACAGATATTTTAATAAGGCTTTCTGGAAGAAGTAATAAGTATGAAATATGGCTCATAATAATCTATATCTGAACATTGCCATATGAATACTTGGTGTAAGGCAGAGAATTATGTATGGTGATGCAATGCCGATCAATCAGCCATAGTCTGAACAATAACAGCAATATATTAGGTTATTTATTCGGTTTTCATTGTTCACTGCGCTTTATGACAGATATCACCTTTGTCATTTATCTGATTGTTAATATAATAACCATTCGTTATCACCATGACATCTATGTATCGATAAACATTTTCGCTGGCCTGACGGAATCATGATAAAATGTTATACTTGTTTGTCTGCTCAGCACAAAGACAAAGGTTATTGTACTAGTGTATTGTTCGACTTCTGTCCCTATCCCGTTCTCTGTTTGTCCACTGGAGTTAATAGTCAGGATAAATCTCACACATATAAGGCTGAGTTCACACCTGCACCCCGTAATCTGTTCCCTATTGCACTTGAAAAATATGGGGAGATCCCCATATTTTCCGTATTTTTCAGGTGGAAAAGGGGGGAAATTCGTCGGACCTCATTATAGTCTATGGTGTTCATGAGTTTCCGAGGGTAACCTGAATGCAGATGTGAACCTAGCATAACTAGAATTTCGCCATCTTGGTCAATGGGACCAGTTTCAGATCAAATGGCAAAGTTAAGGTTTTGGATTCGGATTGGCTTTCTAGATATGGGTCTTAGGCCTCCTTCACATCTGCGTCGGTAATTCGTTCGGGGGAGTCCGCATGGACACACCTTTAGCTGGTATACATAATTAGACAGCTTAGTGCCATTAAACTTCTTAGTGTCCAATATTAAAGTAGAACTAGAAAATCCAATTTACCATATTCTTACTTGTACTCAGGGCCGCCATCAGGAATTTTGGGGCCCCATACAGCCTAAGTGTCTGCCCAACCCCCCCCCCCCCCCCCCGCAATTTTAAAACTAGTTTATTTTGCGTCATACCAATTCTGTATTACATTTCCCTTTATTTAGCAGCATTACAAGGCTTAATCAGATTCTATTTGCAGGTAAAATCTGCTACGTGTGACAGCGCCTATAGAGAGCCAACACCATTTATAAGAGCCCTCCTAATAAATCCTCGGGGCTTTTTCACGTTGCGTTTTTGGCCTCCCTTGCCGGGATACGTTGGTAACCAGTCAGAATCAGCTGTCAACTTATCCCTGCACGAAGAACTGGCCAATAAAAAAAAGGGGGGCCTGCAGTTCTCCGTGCAGGGATAAGTGGGGATAAGGGCTGCCTTTTAAGGAGGATCCTTGGAAATTTGTATTCATATTTGGAGCTCATGAATCTAATTTCTTCTTCAATACCGATTAGTCTTTCATTTTCCTGTTACCAAATTGGCTCCCTATCAACGTTACTATTAATTTTGCAGCGGATCAATCATTAATCAATGTTATATACTTGTCAACAAGGCTGCTATTGAGTCAGCATGTTACTCGACACCTTTATAAAGACTCTTGCTGACAAATTTGTGGCATTCAGAAAAGGCATTTGACATCTTAGGCAAGTTGTGATGAACAGAACGTAGAGTATTAGATATTGTTCAGGACAGGATGCAAACAAAATGTCATACCACCAGGGTTAGTTATAGAAGGTGCAGAGGTAGCTTTCACTTCCATACCCTGGACCATCATAGGTCTCCAAAGGTCCATCAACACCGATATTCTAAATAACACAAGGTAAGCAATACAGTTTACAGATTTTAACTAAATTAGGACGTCAGAAACTTGTATAGATGGAAGATGTCCTTTTATTGGACCCCATAATATAATAATATGAAGCCCTGGGGGAATTGAGCAAACATTAAAACCAGTGCTACTTACCTCTCATGGGCTCTCTGCTGTCTTCTGGACTCTTTAGTAACATAGCAGATGTCACGTGCATCGTTATCCGTTGTGACTCCAACATAACCCACTTCTGTGACAACATTGAAGAGGGTCGAAAAGAGCAATGAATTGTGCCAGAGGCCAGGAGAGGTGTGTAACACTTTGTTTTATGTTTGTCACATCCCCTCCATTTTGGGGTCTGAAAAGATCCCAGAGTATGATAATAGTTCATAGGTGGTGTACCCCCCAAAAATTCTGGTTCTATTGAACCTGATATTTTTTGTAATATTTGGAACAAACACCAAAGGGGCCACTATGCAACATAATACTGTGTGAAGGGGCCACTGTAGGACATTATACTATAAGAGACATTATACTATATGGAGGTTGCTGTGGAATATTATACTGTGTGGATGGGCCTCTATGTGACATTATACCCAGTGGAGGGGCCACTGTGGGACATTATACTATATGGTGGCCGTTATGGTGCATTATACTGTGCGTCTGGGCCACTGTGGAACCTTTTACATCGCGGAAGGGCCGCTATGGAACATTATACTGTATGCAGGGGCTACTATGTGACATTATACTGTCTGGAGGGGCCATTATGGGAAATTATACTGCGTGGAAGGGCCTCTATGAGATATTATACTGTCTGAAGGCCAATTTGGGAAATTATAGTGTGTGTAAATGGGGGGAGGTTAGACGGTGTGGGGGCAGGAAAGGGGTGCTATGCCATGGGGTTGGGGGGGACAAGTCAAAAGTATGCTATGGGGCCCAGTCTTTGCTACTTATGCCTCTGGCTGCAAGGCAACAGTATTAACCACAGAATGCGCAAAATGCAGTGTATCTTTGTTATACTGGATTTTTAATTCTAAGACTGACTCCACATGTTTACAATAATAAGCTGTCATTACTTTTTATTATTTCCATCTTTAGTTTCCACTCCGTTCTCTCATTATTCTCTTGTAATACACCAACGGCATAGTGTCCTGGAAAGAGAAATCTCAATAGTCCAAAGATGAATCTGAACTATTTACAGCTTTTATGATCCAAGCAATGAACCAATAGCAAACGATGAGCAGCAAATAGTATGAGCAATTGTCAAATGAACTTCAAGCTACCGAAGTGTCTATGTAGCATGTCCAAGAAAGTTGCAATGTCACAAAAGTCATATTGACTTGCACTTTATTTAAAAATATTCAACATATATTATATGGATTACTTTATGTATCTGAGTTGATGTTAGAGATGGGCGAATCTGTTCGTACCAACCAGGTTCAAGAAAGGCTATTCGTCTCCTACCTTTGTAAGTCGTCTCCGGCCCGCCATTCAGTGAAAAATCCGTTTTTTGTTGGTATGCAAATGATTTTTCTTTGCAGCACTGGGGGCGTCCCCAATGGTGCCAGAGAACTTTCCAGCGCCGCCTCCATCTTCTTCTGGAACAAAGTCTTCACCGCGTGTTCTTCCGGCGGTGTCTTCTAACTTCTAGGCCTCGGTCCTAGGGCAAGCCAACTGCGCATTCTCGCTGCCACAAAAAAATGGCCACTTTCACAGTATTGGAAGCAAATACCACTCCTGCACCCACACAGTAGTGTAGCTAAAGTCTTGTGGGCCCCGATGCAATCTTTTGTCCAGGGCCCCCTACCTCATCCTTACAGCGAATACTTCATAGTGATTGTTTAGGAGTTTAATCCACCTTAGTGTGGTTAGGGTAATCTGTGGGTCTTCTTGGTTTATGGGCCAGATGGAAGCCACAATCTCAATACTGATGTCAGTGCATCTTCTGCACCTCCTCAAGTTATGCCCCTGCACCCACGTTATATAAGTGAATCCCGTAACTAAGAGACCGAGCCTCTATTTTTGACTGGGATTGTAGACAAAAAAATGTCATAGGGTCTTGTGCCTTTTTATTGTGTTCAATGTCAACGCAATCACATATTTATCATCGAGCCAGGAGACCACCATGGTGGAGAGCACCAGGAGTTATAATCAACACCATCATCTCCATCAGCACCCCCCACCATATCATTGAAGCGCTCAGGGTCTATGGATGATTGGTGAGAAAGGACACAGTTGCCACTGTGATGACACAACACCACTCAAGGAGACCAAGGTTGCCTTTTCCACTACTACTCCACTCTTCACCACAGCAGGCCATGCAAGGTACTCTCGTATCTGAAAGGTATGAGCTGTGAAGGTCTTCTTGGCAAAAACTTTAGTTTTCTGTTTCCTAAAAGTACCAATCTCTATATATCATTGACAAAGGTCCAACAAGAGTGGTGAGTGGCATGTAAGTGGTTCCATTGTGTCTTCTAAGTATTTGATATTCTTTGGATAGCATTGGAACTCAGTCAAATGAAGATAAGTTCTCCACTTGCAATTTTGATCCTACAGTGCTGGGTTACAGTTACACTTTCAGAAAGAAAAACCCTCATAGAACAACATCACACAGAAGTTGGGAAATGTTTTTGCTAATTTATATCTATGGGATGCTTTATTATGAGCATGAAGATTTTTTTCCCTAGAAACATTAATATGACATTTCTATTATCAATGCCGACTTACAGAGGACAGAAACTAGCGCTGTCGCCATAGATTGCTTGCAGCGGTGTTACATATACAGTAATTGCAGTCATCTTTTCATCCGGTTGTTCCCAAGGTCAGGAAAGACAAATCAGAAAATGATAGAAGTCTGATAAACCTTCCAAAGAATTTCCTTCCCAGCCTCCTAGAGAGGTAATGAGATAGAAAGAGACGTGCCATTTGTCTGTACAGAAGATTCTAAAAAAGTGGAGTACATATTGTATATTTTTTTTTCCATACAACATACCCAGCAGCAATATACAGAGAATGTAGGCAACCTGTCTTAATGGGTTCAAAGAAGGTTTCTGTCATTTAGTGAAATATCATGTTCAGCTTTATAGCATACACCACTTTTAATTCAGTGACTAGTACAAATAGCAGCGGGTGCTAGGCAGCCCGCTTACAGGGGTAAAATTGAGCATAAATTTGGGTCAACAATATAACTGACATATCTGTATGTTGGATGTTCTTTATATCAGAACCTAGAATTTACTTACAAATAACCCAACAGTAGGGTTGAGCGACTGGGATTGGAAAAGATCATATCCCAATCGGCAATCGAGAAAATTTCACGATCGTGATTGGGATCAGGATCAGCTCGAAAATTATTGGGAATTGTATTTTGAAATCTCAAGATCGACTCCACCCTGAAAGTGACTTTACCCATACAGAAGCATTGACTAGGGTTGAGTGATCGGGATCGGGAAAGATCGGATCCCGATCGGCGATCGAGCAAATTTCACAATTGGGATTGGCTGGACAATGATCGGAAGCCGGATTTTGAAATCAATCCTGAAATCTCAAGATCGGCTCAACCCTACCCAACAGCAATAGGAATATACAAGATATAGAGCTCATGCCAACCGATATTGGGCAGGGACTCTTTCTATAGCCATTGACAGAAGCCCACCTAGGGTTGCTTATGAAGAAAGTTAACCCTTCCCCTCTTTAAAAATTTCCTCATTTTAACGTCCTATAATGAGTAAAGGCTTTGTCTGACTTGGACAACACTTAAATATTACTGTGTTTTTCGGACTATAAGACGCACCTTAGAATTTAGAGGAAAATAGGGAATAAAATTTTGAATCAAAAAAATTTGGTAAAATATTTAATAAGATAAATAACATCTGGGAGTTGTAGTTTTGTAACAGCTGCAAAGCCACATTGATAGGTGTCCCTGCAGCTGTATGGAGATACAAAGGGCATCGTTTTTTGCGGGGCCAGATGTACTTTTTATGTCTATTAGTTTGATCACTTTTTATTCAAATCAGAGGTCAAACAATGAAAAAAATGACAGTTCGGCACTTTTGATTCTTTAACCTGCTATTACGTTCACCCTACAGGAAAAATATTCTTATAAGTTTATAGACCAGGCATTTTCAGACACAGAGATACCTAATGTGTATGCATTTCACAGTAATTTTCTACTTTTATATGTATTGTAGGGAAAGGAGGGTAATTTAGAACTTTTTGGTGCATCTTATAGTCCAAAAATACAGTAAATAGGTCTCTTGAGCGCTTAATACTCATTTCCCGTGCAGTAACACAAAGGCCAAGTATTACAGGAGAATGACCTGATCCAATGTGTATGGGGATGTTCCAGTTGTCCATACACAAGTAATGTTGGGAAAACAAAGGGGTGGCAACTTATTCCCCTTTCCCCATTCAGAACACAAGACACCAGACCAAGCCCAGCGTGCAGGGATTTGGCTATCAGATGAAATAGCTGACGATGCTTCGGAATGAAAGCCAGAGGTGTGTAGAGGAGAACTTCTGCACAGACGTATTGTCACATTGGAAGAATGGCGTCTAGTCATCTATTCTGTACTGCAAGTGAAATTAGGCATCACACCCCAAGCCTAGGACAACAAACTGTATTGACACAAATCAGCAGAAAACATTTTCTCCACATTGTGATACAAGCCAGATGTCAAGTACAGTTGTACAATTGACTTCACACCATCAGTCTCAAAGGCAACCATGGTACACAGCAAAATGACAATGGAAGCTAGAATGGAGGTCTATCCTATTTTTCAGATTCATTAACAGCTGGAGATAGTTCTGGAGACCACATGGACAGTGCCTTCACCAAGGTACAGTACACTAGTTCTACACCCAGTATTATGTGGTGGGTGGCATAAAGTACAATAGACAAAGCCATCTAATCTTCATTTCATGTATTCTAGGTACACCAACCACTCGAGGTTACATTGATTCATCCTAGTTCAACAGGACAACACCAGGCCACGTGCTATCACGTCCTTCATGTTCTCCTGTCTTGCCTCCCATCGAGCCTACCTGGGACATTATTGGTTGGCAACTGGTAGCCGAGAACAGCCAATTTTGATGATTTAAGAGCATTCAGCATGGTCTGACAATCCTCAGAAGACAACCATTAATAACCTCATGGTATTTCTGCACGTAGTTAATACTTAATACTAAATAAGTCAATATGTTTTTAATATTTCGCTTCTATCTTCATATAATTTCCATATCGTATCTATTTATCTTGTGATTTACATTATTCTAAGCCTTTTCTTTCATGGTGTTGCAATTTCAGTAATGAGGAATGTATGTATGGTTGATCAACACCAAATATTCCATATGCCAGGTAAGCAGATACCTGATGGCTGTTATAACATTAGGCTGCTTATGCCAGGAAGGAAAATTCATATTCTTGGTAGGAAATATATGCAACATAAATCTCATCTTATTGTAAGAATAAAATACAGCACAATATGGAAAACTCTTTATTGTTCGTCTTCTATGGGATGCCTTATTACTCCACCATATAATGGCCACAACAAGTTGGAGACGGCCTGACACCCAGTCAGGTATTGTGTCTTCTTGATTATTTCAGCAAAACTGCAAACTAATAAGATACCATTAGGCAGAGATAGAATCTGGAGTCCTAATGAGACATCACAGACAGACATCCATAGAAAGGCCTCTTACATCCTGCTGCCAGCAACGCCTTACTCCCTTCTACTTTAAAGGAATGTAAGGGGATGCCCTGTAGGCGACTCTTGGCGTCCCCCTAACAGATCTGAGTGGAGAGGCCTACATGGAAAGCAAACTGTCAATGACAAGCTGGCTGTCTGTGCAGTTATCTATGACAGGCAGGAACCGCTGTGCTCCGACTGAACATCCCACTGTCAACTTCAAAAGCCACATCCGTCCGAATGGAGCAGCGCATTCAGGTGGGATGAGACGCCTGCAGAGTCTGATGCCTGTCCAACATCAAACAGACAAGGACTGAAAGATGAGCCATGGAGAGACTCTCAGCACCAATTTAACAGGATCATCTTTCACTCAAGTGGATAATTCAGATCTGCTAAAGCAGGCTAAGTCTAATAAGGCTTTTTATCCATTATTATCCCTGTCACCGCTTGCTTAGCTCTGTATTGTCGGCCCCTGCAGCAGCTAAGTCTTATTATCTATTTTTACATAGCAGTGGAGCTGAATTGCACAATGTATTATAATGGTGGCAATATAGTAGCCAGCTGGAAACTTCTTTCCTTATGGCTATAAGGTCACCTATAGGGAAATACCAGCCGTTCGGCAAGTTACGACCTGTGCATGCAAACCCGAAGCGATAAGTATCTTGACCCGGAACAATATAATTGCTTTAATCTGGAATTAATAGGGCCTGGCAGATGCCAGATCATCACATGTCCTGCATTATCTGAAATAGGGAAGTATACAGGGTGGCCATAATATAACCTCAGGTGTTTGGAGTTGTGTGCAGGGTGACCCAATGGACGGAATTGCCTGAAAATTGTAGAAGAAATACCAGTGAGTTTAGAGAACATCAAGGAACACATGTAAGGGGGCATTCACACGGAGGAAGATGGCGCTGATTCTGGCACGATAACTCACGTCAGAATTCACATGAAAATAAAGACTCCCATTGACTTCGATGGGTTAAATTTTTTTAATTGAAATTAATGGGAGGCTTTTTTCCGCGTGGATTCTGACGCGAGTTATCGCGCCAGAATCAGCACCATCTTCCTCCGTGTGAATGCCCCCTTAGACTGGATTAGTCCACTCTATGCCCCCAAATCCGCTTGAAAAATATGGAGAGAAAATACTTTTCGGGCAAAACCGAACGGAAACCCAGCAGACCCCATTATAGTCCCAAGTGGATTGGGTTTACGTTTTTCAGGTCCCCAAGCGGATCCTGGGAACAGAAACCCAAGTGCAGGTGTGAACATAGAATAAAATATGTAGTAAAATTTTTAAAAAATTCATCCAAGGCCATCCTATAAGGCTTCAGACTGGATTATATAAATTGAAAAAAAAAAAGTCTTAAAAAATAGAAAGAAAAAAAAAAAATGTAGTAAGTTCCTGGTATCCAAAGGGAAAAAGGTTCCATGCCTACCTTTGGATAATGGAAACCATAGATAGCATCAAACACTATTCCACACAATTTACAGAGCTCCATGCATTGTGCAGTGGCCGGTTAGCAGTATTGCCAGCCTAGTCACTGCACAGTGTACAGAGCCATCTGCTTCTGACTCCGTACACTGCTGTGAACACTGCTCATTGGAGAGGGGGCTGGGGGGCTGCCCTCCATCGATTTTATATTAATAACTTATTCTAAGGATGCCCTCCTAATATAAAGTGTTGCACAATCTCCTGCCGCTAACCTTGGTTGATGAAACTGTGGATACTGAGGATTTACAGCACTAGGAACACAAAACATGCTTTATGGCAATACCATGTATGTACATTGACTTTAGAGTCTGATGTAATGAGAGCCTAGACTAGAGATGGCCGAACTGGTTCGTAATAAATCAGATTCAACCTGAATATCGCAAATTGTTCGGTTTTTAACAAAACATACAATTTGGGATTTTTCTCAGATGGGTTGAAATGATCACCATGACATGCATTGTACTAAATTATTATGCTCTGGGGTCTGAAGAGTATATTGGGCTTCAGCAGTGACCCTGGGCATATGGCATCACATCACAGAAGAGAGCTAGATGCTGCGGGAGGGCAGAGACAGAGCAAGGGAGAAACAATTTCTGATTGAAACCAATTGAGGGTCGCTTTCATCTAAACATGGGACGAAACAAAGCTTTGGAGGTTCACCCATCTTTAGTCTAGACTATCCTGTAGTCAGTGTTGTACTGGGGTGCCTAGTGCCCACTAGTAAAATTAATTCAGGGGGACCACTGTGTAGCTACATGCAAATATTGCCCCATTTGCAAATTACTGAAAGTACACTGCTGACTGGCTCTTGCCTTGGACTTGGCCATTTTAGCTAAATGAGCCTGAAATACCTGCAGCAAAATTTTACAAGATGAAGGGGGCATGGAGCAATACTAGTTGGCCTGTTTCTGCACGAAGATGTTATTTCAACCACCTGATGTGTCTATATAATAGCTGAATAGTTTGTAATCTACTCAGTTTACTATATGGATGCATAGGTGGGCTGATATGCCGTATGCTGCCTATCCTATCACCAGGACCCATCCTATCACCTATCCTATCACCAGGACCCACCTTGGTTCAGATGCCCACCAAAGGATTCATCTGCTCCCCTGTGGGTTAGTCCAAACCTGTTTCTAGTCCCTTAGCAGAAAAAGATGCAAGTCAATACTCAAGACTTGCCTAGTCCAAATTAAATGGGTAGGATAGACCAATAATATATGGCTATGGTAGTGTGACTCAATAATATATGGCTATGGTAGTGTGACTCAATAATATATGGCTATGGTAGTGTGACTCAATAATATATGGCTATGGTAGTGTGACTCAATTTAGGAGTCACCTGGTTTAGAGGCCATGGAGAACCAGCCAACCGCCATGAAGACTAAGCGAGGCAGATCATGTCATGAGAAAACATGCTACTGAAATCACTTTACTCACCTTATGCTAGAGGATGGATATACAATTGTGTCATGGAGGATTTAATTGAGAGATGAGCTAATCTTATTGGAAATTCAGCTCTGGGCAAATTGTCTATAATGGAGCCAGATGTGACGCATTCCCAAGGCAAATTTTCAAAGATTCGCTCTTCTGTAATTCTAACTGCAAGTCAGCTTGAATTTTTTTCATATGGGGAGATATAGAAGTGACTGCAGTAAAATGTCATAAATCAGGTCTCAGCAGGTGTTTCTATACAACTGACTAACACAGGAAGGTTCACAATAGAATAATATCTACAATTATAATATTTTAGTCACATAATATAATCCTAATGCAATTACTCATTGCCAGAATGCAATTTTAAACAGAAATCCTGAAAACTTTTTTCACCATGTTTTCCCTGTGATGTACGGTATGTTACATACCGTAAGTCCATTAGTTGTCACAGACCAGCAGCTTTAGATCCCAGATAGGTAATCAATAGATTGATGACAGGTCCTAGGTATATCACAATGGCTTGTCTTTTAGCTCCCACAACCTTCCGCACAACCACAATCAATGCTGATATTTATGCTAATGAACCTGTGAGTGCACTGTGGGAGGGGATAATACAGTAAGTGCACAATGTCTCCTCAAATATCTCTCCCCAGCAATGTATCCGCCCAAGATGATTGATGTTTTCAGCTTTGTTCTGCCTCAGTTGGGGATCTCTCTCATCTGACCCTATCACTACATGGCAGGGGCATGTACACTACAATTGTTTGGGCTGCACACAAAACCAAAAACAGAAACGTAAGTCATTGGACTTCTTGGACATGGTGACAAGTAATCCTATAAGTTAAAGGGAATCTGTCATGTTGAACATATAGTCTGAATAGCCAAAACATCTTATAGAGCAGAGGGAGATGGCCTGATTGATATATAGTTAAAGCGTACCTCCATTTATAAACACCATTTCATAGATGAATAGTGCATTTGAATATAAGAATCTTTGTAATATATTGTATTAAGGATATCTGTTTCCTTTTCCACTTTTTAAGCTTTTCTTAAAAGCTCCTTCTTGTACACATACGATCCACCCCCATGTTTACCTCACACACAACTCTCTATGCAAAAGGGAGAGATGAAGTGGGATTCTACTGCCAGCTAGATAATTGATTCTGTGCACTAGTAGCCTCTTATCTACAACCTCACATTGTTGAAAGCATGTGGAATAACAGAGTATAACAACAGCAATTATTTTAGTGTCTTTTCTATCCCCTCTCCCTTCGTCATAGACTAACATGGAGAAAGTAACTCTGCCTGAAACAGGGAGAAGAAAACATATTTATTTAATAAGATATATTTCATATATTAACCTGTACTATTCATTTATGAATAATCTATAACTGGAAGTACACTTTAATATTCAGTCTATCTTATAACCATTGACTGAAGACTCCTGTAGATTACATAGTATTTTTATGGTGACAGGTTCCCCTTAAGCTCTATATGTATATTTAGGGGGAATTATTTGATATGACTTGTAGGCATAAAACTAAAGACTCTAAACAGTAACATAGCAATAGGTTTATTCCTAGACGGCCTGCTGTTAACGTGAAACTGTTTTACAACCAGGTCTACTAAATAGTGAAAGTGCCAGTTTCATTATATACAACTAAACAGTCTTTAATAGAACTAAACTGGAGATTGGTGACTGGCAGGAATTAATTAGCCAACACTTGGAACAGATTCTTTCACAGATCCTTCATGTACCCAGGAGGCCTGGCATGAGATGTTATTTACTGCACTTGACTATTCAATGAAAAGTAGAGCAGCCAACATATGAAAGGTCTTAAGAAATCCGTACGAGGCCTCACGTACAAGGCATTATTATTATTATGGTTTGGTACAAGCCATAAAAGGGCTGCTATAGATGCAAAAGGCCCTTCCTGAACCACCATATGTCTCTAATAGAGAGATGAATGAACCAGTTCAGATTGAACCAAATTCAACCTGAATTTTCCATGTTGGTTTGAACACAAAACTTTAGGGGTTTGACATCTGTGAAACGGAAGTATAAAAGGTGGAAGCCGAGGGAAGGTGTAAAAAAAATGCTCACCTTCTCTTGCCTCATTTGGGCCTCCTTGAGGTGTCCGGCACTCTCCCTGGGTCCTCTTCTGGCCTTTTCCGGCCTCCTGGGTGATGTGGTGTACCCTGGTGTCACTAGTGGGACCCAATCATATTACAGAACGAAATGACCACAGAGCATAATAATTTTACTTCTAGTAGTTTTTAACATGATTGTGCCATATTCCTTTGCAATTTTTTCAATCATTCTATTCAGTACCCACGTAACAATGCCATCTTATGGTGCTCACATGTAAAACTGCCATTTGGGGCTGAAATGAAACCAACAATAATACTCACATACAATGCAAACATACTTTAATTTGCCACACCAAAACTATAGAGCATTTCCATTATACTTCTAGAAAACATACATTGGGCACCAGTACTAATGGACACACTATTGGCATTGCAGATGTACCAGGTAGTGAGATGGATTCATTATTAACCAATCTGTCCCTGCTCCAGGTGACAATGGCTAATGCCACATCAGTCCCTGGAATAGGGAAGATGAGGGTAAGTAATAAACCCAGCTAACCACTTGCTCCCTGGACAACATTATACTGTGTGCGGGGTCACTTACAAGGTATTATACTGTGTGTGGGACGCATAGGGCAATTACTTTCTGTGAGTGTGATGAGGAAGCATTATCCTGTGTGGTGGATGATAAGGCGACAGTATCCTGTGTGGGAGACATAACAGGGCATTACATTGAAGCATAAAGGGACAAAGCATGTAAATGGTGGTTGTGGGCTGTATTCAAAGGGTGTGGTCTGTATCCACAAAAAATGTACAGCACTAAGCAGCCTAATTTTCTTTCCTCACTGAAATAATTTCCACAATCTGTCATATATTCCTCCCTTGATAGGACTATGCCCAGTTCTCCAACAGCACCACTCAGCATTGGCGCATTGGCTTAAGCAAGTTCCGGTATTGGAACTGGTGTACTAGTACTGGCTGAACATGGTTATAAATGTAACAATTGAGGGCCAGATTTTGGGAAGCCACTAACCAATATGTCTGCCACTTCCTCTTGTCAATTTATGTAGAAAAAAAAAGAAAATTGTTGGGTATCTCATGTCCACCAACTTTGTATAATGTAGTAAACTGCTTCTTGGCAAAACTAGTAATTGCCAGGAAATTACTTTCTTGGGAAATATTAACCTGTTGTATCTGGATTAAGTTATCCAAGTATGAAGTTACCTTTAATTGTCTTAAATTTACCTGAAAGTGCAGGTTCCATGCAATCTGGGAAAGGCTGTATTTTTATTATGACTCTGTCTTCATATTAGTTGTTTTTTATGTATTGCTCCCATTGTGAGGAGGGTGTAGGTTTTCTTAGGGTTAGATTTTGTTAATTGTACTTTTTAGTGTCGTATTTTTTAATATCTTCATTGTAAATTATTTTTTAAAGGGTGCCTGAGTTTCATGAAAACTGGAATATGTGCTGGACAGTCTGTTCTATGGCTTTATAAGCATTCATACATAATGTTTTATTAGGTTTTTTTTCTGCTTGTTGTATGTGAATGATATCCCAAGTAGATACAAGTACATAGAAGAATTTTTTCTTAGGTCTGGTTCACATCTGCGTTCGGAATTCCATTCGGGGAGTCCACTTGGGGACCCCCTAAACGGAATAGTGAATGCACTGACAAGCAGTGAGCAGTGAAAGCACACAGACCTCATAGACTATAATGGGGTCCGTGTGTTTTCCGCACGGTTTATGAACGGAACATGTGGAGAGAAAAATACTTCATGAACTACTCTCCACATGACTCGTGCGGACACGTGCGGAAAACACACGGACCCCATTATAGTCTATGGGGTCCTTGTGCTTTCATTGCTCACTTCTTGTCAATGCATTCACTATTCCTTTTAGGGGGTCCCCAAGCTGAATCCCCGAACGGAATACCGAACGCAGATATGAACCAGGCCTTACATTGTAAGCTGTGAGATGTGCAGAATATTCAGAGTAAATGATATAAATGGAATGGGTAAAATCAGGTGCTGCCTGGCATGCTATGGATCCTGTGACTGTTAGTATAAGGCACAATCTGATGTATCTATGTCAAAAAGGTGAGTTAGGGTTGCATATAGGAGTGGCATCGTTTGCCTCTAGTTGAACAATGCAAGAACCATACAGATAAGGCCCCATTCCCACGGAGTAACTCGCCGCTCATTCTGACACGTAAACACGTGTCAGAGCGAAACGCTTCGAAAAAGATCCCATTGACTTCAATGGGTCCCACCTTACGTGCGCAACACATTGAAATCAATGGGAAGCTTTGTAACCCATTGTTTTCAATGTGTAGCGCGTGTAAGCTGGCACCCATTGAAGTCAATGGGATCTGTTTTAAAGCGCCTCACTCTGACACGTGTTCACGTGTCAGAATGAGCGGCGCATTACTCTGTGGGAACGGGGCCTAACACTCCTTGAGCCGATGCAATGCCACCTATTGGATCCACAACACACATGAATAAAAGCATTCCATTCTAGAATCAACCAAATTTTCAGTCCTTGCAGTTTGCAGACATGTGTGAGGAAAATCAGCCCCTCCGATCTGCATTCAATGTGTGAAGAGAGGAAGCCCCTCCCTCTTCACCTCACTGTCTTTCCATCTTGTTGCTAGGGACGGACTTTCCTAGTAACAAAGCAGTCAACTGTAAATCAGCTAGAGGGGAGACACCTAGTGGCAGGAGTTAAGAGAGGTTATTCAACAGCAACAACATTTTTGAGTAAAGTGCATTACATGTTACAGGTTCAGAACTTCACGCTCTAGGAAATGAGACTAAGTTGTCTGAAATGTTAATGACTAGAGATGAGCGAACAGTGTTCTATCGAACACATGTTCGATCGGATATCAGGGTGTTCGCCATGTTCGAATCGAATCGAACACCGCGTGGTAAAGTGCGCCAAAATTCGATTCCCCTCCCACCTTCCCTGGCGCCTTTTTTGCACCAATAACAGCGCAGGGGAGGTGGGACAGGAACTACGACACTGGGGGCATTGAAAAAAATTGGAAAAAGTCATTGGCTGCCGAAATCAGGTGACCTCCATTTTAGACGAATAGTGGATTTCAAATCCGGGTCATATGAGAATGTGAACTTTGTGACTATGAGACAGGGATAGCTGTACAGGCAGGGATAGCTAGGGATAACCTTTATTTAGGGGGGAATGTTATTAAAAATAACTTTTTGGGGCTCTATCGGGTGTGTAATTGTGATTTTTGTGAGATAAACTTTTTCCCATAGGGATGCATTGGCCAGCGCTGATTGGCCGAATTCCGTACTCTGGCCAATCAGTGCTGGCCAATGCATTCTATTAGCTTGATGAAGCAGAGTGTGCACAAGGGTTCAAGCGCACCCTCGGCTCTGATGTAGCAGAGCTGAGGCTGCACAAGGGTTCAAGCGCACCCTCGGCTCTGATGTAGGAGAGCCGAGGGTGCACTTGAACCCTTGTGCACCCTCGGCTCTGCTACATCAGAGCCGAGGGTGCGCTTGAACCCTTGTGCACACTCTGCTTCATCAAGCTAATAGAATGCATTGGCCAGCGCTGATTGGCCAATGCATTCTATTAGCCCGATGAAGTAGAGCTGAATGTGTGTGCTAAGCACACACATTCAGCTCTACTTCATCGGGCTAATAGAATGCATTGGCCAGCGCTGATTGGCCAGAGTACGGAATTCGGCCAATCAGCGCTGGCTCTGCTGGAGGAGGCGGAGTCTAAGATCGCTCCACACCAGTCTCCATTCAGGTCCGACCTTAGACTCCGCCTCCTCCAGCAGAGCCAGCGCTGATTGGCCGAATTCCGTACTCTGGCCAATCAGCACTGGCTAATGCATTGTATTGGCGTGATGAAGCAGTGCTGAATGTGTGTGCTTAGCACACACATTCAGCTCTACTTCATCGGGCTAATAGAATGCATTGGCCAGCGCTGATTGGCCAGAGTACGGAATTCGGCCAATCAGCGCTGGCTCTGCTGGAGGAGGCGGAGTCTAAGATCGCTCCACACCAGTCTCCATTCAGGTCCGACCTTAGACTCCGCCTCCTCCAGCAGAGCCAGCTCTGATTGGCCGAATTCCGTACTCTGGCCAATCAGCACTGGCTAATGCATTGTATTGGCGTGATGAAGCAGTGCTGAATGTGTGTGCTTAGCACACACATTCAGCTCTACTTCATCGGGCTAATAGAATGCATTGGCCAATCAGCGCTGGCCAATGCATTCTATTAGCGTGAACTGAGTTTGCACAGGGGTTCTAGTGCACCCTCGGCTCTGCTACATCAGATTGCTACATCTGATGTAGCAGTGCCGAGTGTGCATCAGATGTGTAGTTGAGCAAAACTGACTCAGTATGCTGTTACAGCAGGGGTATTGCTGAAGTAATGATTCTTGTTCATATTGTATCATTCATGCTTGATTGTTTGACTTTCATACAGTGTTTTTACATATCTTGTGCAATGCTGGTGCATAGACATTGATAATGTGTGAAGGGCTCTTTAAGTAGTTTTCTCCCATAATTCTCTGTTTCTGTTACTCCTCCCTTCTTGTTGCATCTTCTTCCTGGATATGTGTTATTCAGTCTGTAACCACTGAGCAACCATCTTGTAGAACTGAGAAAGGAATTGTGTTTTGACCGTATGGCATATCATCTCTCAAGGTAAAGACAAATAAACTACCTGAAGCAACTCCATTGCATCTCTCCACATGCAACCTGGGAACGCAGGGAATGAAATGTCAGCGCGTTCTGCTATCTGCCATTAGCTTACATACAGGAATTACAATCTCACATCTTCAGAGATTTCTCTAACATGCATCTGTGGCAGAATACTCAGCACTGCTAAGTCTCTGCATTCGCATAGGAATGCATTGGCCAGCCTTCGGCCAATCAGCGCTGGCTCTGCCGGAGGAGGCGGAGTCTAAGGTCGGACCTGAATGGAGACTGGTGTGGAGCGATCTTAGACTCCGCCTCCTCCAGCAGAGCCAGCGCTGATTGGTCGAGTTCCGTACTCTGGCCAATCAGCACTGGCCAATGCATTTCTATGGGGAAAAGTTAGCTTGCGAAAATCGCAAACTGACAGGGATTTCCATGAAATAAAGTGACTTTTATGCCCCCAGACATGCTTCCCCTGCTGTCCCAGTGTCATTCCAGGGTGTTGGTATCATTTCCTGGGGTGTCATAGTGGACTTGGTGACCCTCCAGACACGAATTTGGGTTTCCCCCTTAACGAGTTTATGTTCCCCATAGACTATAATGGGGTTCGAAACCCATTCGAACACTCGAACAGTGAGCGGCTGTTCGAATCGAATTTCGAACCTCGAACATTTTAGTGTTCGCTCATCTCTATTAATGACCATTTAATTAAAAGTCAAGGAAAAACAGAAATAATTTGCAAGCAAAGAAAATAGGAAACTGAGTACAATTCCTGAAAAAGTTGTATATTTTATAAAGGAAGTTAAAGTATGTGACAAAACTCAAGGCGTTTTTACATAAACCCCCAACTTTTGCGTGCATGGACAATACAAAGCTAGATTCATGGTCCTATACGTGACACATGCCAGGCTCTTAAACATAGATGTATATATACTGTATCTAATTACTGGAAGCTTTGACTTCTGAGTCACGCTGTAAACGTCAGCCTTCTTTCAAGGCCAGGAATATCACACACACGGATACATTCTTCAGTCTGTGAAATTGCTTCCCAGTCCCTGTCACCTGGAATTAGAAGCGGAGATGGGTGTCAGCCTGCAGTGTTTTGACACTTGTGGCTTGCCAGACTTCCGAGTGACAGATAGTCAATAGGATCTGATGAGATTTCTCTCTAGCGTGTACATTTCCGATGATGAGGCAGAGGAGGCTTTAACAAACACAGGAGGAGGCTGAGAACAGGAGGTTTCATTAAACTCAAGGATGCCAAGGAGATATCAGCGAGGAACGGCGCAGACTGACAACATACTTAATAAGATGTTATGAAGTCGCTTTGTCTATCAGGAACACACAACCTTGTCAGATTTTAAAGAGACATAATGCATTAGGGAAATAACCTTGTTAACCAATCTTGCAGTCTTCCGTCTGTGTCAAACACAAGAAAGTTACACATTGGTCACCACCTATACCGATTCACAGAGATGGAAGACAGCCCACGTGTACTTCCTCCACCAAAGAACAGACACTATAGTCTGACAGGCTCTTCACTGCCGTCTATAGAGCTGTTTAACAGTAAAGGCCCGATTTTTTAATGTAGCGTAGACTTCAAGCTTTCCATATTGGTACGGAAATGTGCAGCTGGGCTCGCCAAAACAATAAATTCTGTAGTTCAGTAGTTTGTACTGACTGTTCAGATGAAGCACCTTTAGCTGGGCCCTGGTACCAAAAGATGTGTTATCAATGGCACATGGTAGATGGCGGGTCATGATTAGGGTTGAGCCGACCTTGAGATTTCAGGATCGATTTTAAAATCCGATTTTCGATCATTTTCCAGCCAATCCCGATCGTGAAATTTGCTCAATCGCCGATCAGGATCCGATCTTTCCCGATCCCGATCGCTCAACCCTAATTGTATATTATATATAAAGTAGGGTTGAGCTGATCTTGAGAATTCAAAATCCAATTTTTGATCATTTTCCAGCCGATCCCGATCGTGAAATTTGCTCGATCGCCAATCGGGATCCGATCTTTCCTAATCCCGATCGCTCAACCATAGTCATGATCAAATTTTACTTTGAGACTTAGTAGTTCTGGTAACTGTTCCAGGACTCTCACAAAAGAGGAAAATAAACACTAGCTACTCCTATCGTAAAAGGTGTTGTGTGATAGGTGAGGCATGAGCCGGTAGGGTTTCCAGTTACAGTACTGTGATGTCTTCAAGTAGTGGTAAAACTTTCTATGAGAAAAAGGGGAAGACCTCCACCATTCACATTGTTCAGCCTCATGGATGTCCCAGTGGTCTTAAAACTAAGTTGACTTTTGGTAGTAGTGGTAAAACACACAACTGCACCAAGGAAATTACAAAAATAACAGAAGAAAATGGGTGTTAATACAATGGATGAGGTGAAAAGACAAAAAACTATTGTATGCCACAATAAAAAAAAAAAGAAAAAGCTTGTCCCAAAAATGTTGCATGTGAATGTGATCTAACAGCAACCAGCAAATGGGACCAAATATCATATGTTCTCCCGTAGAATGAGGTTTTTTTAGTTAGCTCATTAACGGCTACCCTTATGGATGATAATATGGGCTCACGTGAAAGGTTTTTTGTTTTTTTTTGCATTTTGGGCAAATTGATAACTTGTAGATCAGCGGGAGTCCAACTGCTGAGACCCCCATCAATCAATAAAATTAGGGATTTTTATCCTCAGTTCTCATTGAAGCAGTGATGATGAGTTGGCCTAACTGCAGGCTCACCGTTCCCTTTTCGTCAATGGGAGTGCTAGAAATAGATGAAATACAGCACTCGGGTATCACTCACTCCCATTGAAATGAATGAAGTGGTGCACACATTTCCCAACCATTGCATGGCAAAAGCACATAGAAATCCCTGTTCTACTGATTGGTTGAGTGGTTCTACCATTATCCTGTGAATAGGAAAAACCTTGCTCAGATTGGAAAACCCCTTTAAAGTGATGTAACACGTACACCTGAAACAAAGTAGGTATTTGTCTTCTGTCACAAGTCAACTTAGCAAAAATAAGGACCATTCCCACGGAGGAAGTTGGCGCTGATTCTGGTTCGGACTCCGCATCAGAATCAGCGCTGAAAAAAAGCCTCCCATTGACTTCAATGGGTTCCGTTTTCCGTGCGCAAGTCAATGGGAGGTTTTTTTTCCCATTGATTTCAATGGGTTCCGCGCGGAAAACGGAAGCCATTGAAGTCAATGGGAGGCTTTTTTTCAGTGCTGATTCTGATGCAGAGTCCACGCCAGAATCAGTGCCAACTAGCTCCGTGTGAATGCCCCCTAGTAAGTGCCCTGACCAACCTCTTTTACTGTTAAGCCGTGTCTCCCGAGATAAATGACCAGTGACTACAATATACTGTACTAAAGTGGTTCTACACTGGATACAGCACATACATAATACTTTTTTTTATCATAATCAGTATGCTAGGAGCTTCACCCCATAAATTCTGTTTTTATTCACCCCGCCCCCACCTGGGATAGTCGTATGTTATTACTTTTTGTGTTGTGATATGACGAAAAATCAACACAATGTGGAACACCTATCCTTTAATCTTACTCCAGAATCCTATAACTAACCACGTACAGATTTTTGTTTCTTCTATCTTCTGGCACCTGATGATACGGAAAAGAGGGATTTCATTAATCACAGGTGAAAAGCCTTGGATCTTTTCCAAGTCGATTTAATTGCCAGGCTCTGATCTTCATTTTCTTTTGCGATGAACCCCCTGAAGAAATTTACGATTAAGTAATTATCGAGATGAATAAAGAGATACTTAAAAGGAGATGAGAGAGAAGAACAAGAGTTTAAGTTTGATTCTCTTTGTGTAAGAATCCTATTTATCACCGGGCAAACATTTCTCAAGAGTACCCCACAGCAGTCCCCAGGGGTGCTTAAATATTCCTAAAACCAACTCTTGGCTTAGTAAAAGAAGGAGGTTCTTTGGAACAAATTACATGGGGGAATTCTTATTAGTTCACATTTTTTTGTCCTAAGAAGAGAAGCTTTATGAAAAAAGTTCCAACCAATATGGTGAAGTCTACATTGGATAGATGATGGTAGACAACTGGGCCTGATTTAGATGGGATCCAATCATACAGTAGACCTCAAATGACTTATTATAAATAATAGCTAAAACAATTTCCTAAAATGTAGTCTTTCAAATTGCACATTTTCCAACCAAAAATACCAAACCATAGAGTATTGAATTATCAAAAATATTAGATATATATTTGGCAAATTTTAGCATATTGTAAGTATAGATTTTAGGTTCTTCATTCTATGCATATTCTTTTTCTTATGAAACTTCAATGGCACATCTAGAAGGTCTTGCAGGACATCTGATGTAGAGGTTGTTCCATTTCTTGGATCCTACATATAGTATGGCAGGTTCACCTTTGAGTCACTCACATGGCAGGTATGTCATTGGATCACATACATGGTACATTTAGCATTGGATCACACATGACAAGTCCATCATTGGATCAAACACATGGTAGGTTCCATCTTGGACATGAGCAAACTTTCAGACTCTGCCTATACGTTGGACTCCAATAATTGCCCACTAAAATGAGAATAGAGGAAATTTTACAATATAGTTGACCAGTAGAGTACAAGTAGATGCTGTGTGTCCCCGACTAGTCTTACTCTACCTCACTTCATGTCTTTAGGACTTTCCTACGATGAGTGTACAGTGCATGTTGAAAATACAGCCAAAGTGAAAGATGCCTTTTATTCCTAGTCTCTACTTTTTGTGGAGTGTATCCTTTTGAAAGAACATTACAAGTAAGGATGAGATGGTCTTCTTTGGCCTTTCTAAACTCACAACTAAACTTTTATTGTTTTAACAAACTCTGTAATATACTTTATTAAAGAAAAATGGCTGTTTCTTATGTCACTTACTTGGCTCTTTGTCTCTCATCAAATCAAATCAATAGATATCTATAGAGAGAGGAGGGAGGAAAAAGAGTAGCACTCCTAAAAGCAAAGAAACATCTGCCCTGTAGAGAGAGAGTTCTCTTTCGCAACACAGTGGGGTTATCAGGAATTACTATCAGCTTTTCCTGACATAAATGACTCATTTAATGCTGTAGAGAGCCTTGTATTACTCTCTCCTCCACCTCCCCCCCTCCCCTTTCCATAGAATTCATTGTAAATTGATACTGCTTGTGTGCGGAGTACGGACTAGAAACATTCAGATTATAAGTAAAGACAGGAGTAATAGTTACAGACATATGCGCTTTCCTTTACAGACGTAGATAGCAAATTTTAGACCCAAAACTACTTCTGTACCCAGCTACAGATTATGGGTGTCAGTAGCGGTGCTAGAGTTTCCTTCCAGGCAAACAGAATCCAGGGAAACACAAGGAATTTCTCCCAACTAGATCTGACCCTTCCACTGTTTTCTTGTCTATTGTAAACTTTGTTCCTTACATTTTAAGTCCAATATAATAGGGACGCCATCCTACCTCAGACACTAAGTCCAGAAGCCTCATTGATGTTATAGCAGATCTTCTATACTGCCCATAGCTAACCAAAATATATTATAACTGAGGTCACCAAGCATAATAAAACATCCCAATATGTATTTTTTCTTTCTATGGTTCTCCTTTACAAGATGAACCAAATCAATAGCATACTCTTGATTAACCCTTTCCTGCTGCATCAATTTTCATTTTTTTTTTTTTTTTTTTTTTTTTTTCAGGGCTTAGTTTTTGCAGGACAGATGGTACTTCCTAATGGTACTATTAAATTTCCAAACACTCTATTGGAAAGCTAGTAAAAAAAATTCCAAATGGAGTGAAATTAGTAAAAAAGTGTCAATTTTCTTACTTATTTTTTATTTTATTATTTTTTATAGTACTCACTTTGCAGCCAGAACCACAGGCCAGTAAAAAGAAAGGCAATATAGCTTTATACACTGTCCAGTCACATTAATGTGACCACCTGTCAAAATCCAGAATAACCACCTTTGGCAGAGAGGACCGCTGCGAGACGTGCGGGAAGAGAGGGAATGTTGTGATGATGTTCACTGGGATGTTGAGCCATGCCAACTCCAGTGCCGTGGCCAGCTGCGCTAGGTTACGCGGTTGAGCATCCATGGTACGAACAACCTGAT
Source organism: Leptodactylus fuscus (assembly GCF_031893055.1). Lineage (NCBI taxonomy): Eukaryota > Metazoa > Chordata > Amphibia > Anura > Leptodactylidae > Leptodactylus > Leptodactylus fuscus. Next base: position 47,197,565 of record NC_134269.1, read on the forward strand.
CGAGGTGGCCCCACAGATTCTCGATTGGGTTCAAGTCCGGGGAATTTGCTGACCACGCACATACACTGCGAGCTTTATGACACATCGCATTGTCCTGCTGGTAGATGCCATCATCCTGAGGAAAAACACTTTGCATGTAGGGGTGAACATGGTCCGCAAGGATAGATACATACTTGTGTTGATCCATCGTGCCTTCCACAATGATGAGCGCACCCAGATGGCCGATGACACATGCCTTCTGTGATTGGTTATTTAACGTGACGTCAAAAGTAGGTGGTGGTCACATTAATATGACTGGACTGTGTAGTTATGTTTTATTGTTATGTATAGTTATATAGTTTGTTTTCTTTTAATACTTTTACAAAACTCTAAAATTGAAAAATAAAAAAAATATTCTTGGAGTCACCAAGTCACCTGTAACTTTTTGTGCTGGTGTGTAAGACATCTTTTTTGTGGGGCTAGATGTAGTTTTTTGGTACCATTTTGAGGACGGTCTCATGTTCTGATCGCTTTTTATTAAAATAAAATTTTTGAGAGGCAAAAAGGCAAAAAAAAAAAAGGCAGTTCAGTCATTTTGATTTTTTCCCCCACAACTGTTTGTAGTTTGGGCATTTTTTAGATGTGACATGTATTAATTAATATATTAGTATATTGTAAAATCCCTTCAGTTCTATTACAGACTAGTTATGGCAGCCTGTAATAGCACTATACTATTGACAAGGCAGTGAGCCTTCAATAGACTCCCAGAGGAGGAACAGATCGCTTCCCCTAGTCTCATTTTTGGACTATTTTCTCCAATATGGCAATATGCATGTGCCGTCAGTAAATAGGTGCCTGGGTCACATTTGACCAGGTCATTTAAAGAGTTAATGCTCATGAACCGAGAGGACTCATTGCTAAGCGGGTACCATATTTAAAGTATCGGCATCCAGCGTAGAAGCACATTGGATGTTGGCAAGGGGTAAATGTAGACAAAATAAACCTAGTCTCCATGAAACACAAATGACACAATACATCATAAGCCAGCTTCCATAAAGATATGGGCTCTATCCAAAGATTGACATTTTTGTGATTAATATCTCATGTACTTATAAGGAGGTGTTGATATCAAATGTGCTATGGGGTACGCCATGGTGATCAAAGTGTTTCACATAAACGGTGCATAGCCGTGCTGAGAAGGTGATGGGTGACATAGGAAGGCGGAAACCGTGACGGAAGGTTCTGGAAAGGTGGTTGCAGACAGATAAGTTATAACACTCACAAATTCTTCTACCAACACATTGCTCGAGTGCACAAGTGTACAGTAGAAACTTAAAAAAACTTTCTGTATAATAGACCTGCATCTCAAGTTGTAGAATAGGAGGATACACTAGCAACATACTTTAAGATGGAGACAAGAGTCTGAGCTTGCTTGATCGTAGACCTGGGGACATTCAACTTGATAATTTGAGTATAAGACCCCATCTCAGCTCTAAAGGAAGCTATATACATTACATTGGGTGAACCCATTTATTCTGGAGGAACTTTCTGATCATCTGATGTATGTGAAATGTTCCATTGAAGTTTGCTCAATCTCTGGGATAAAATGCAGTTTTATTTACTGCTAGAAAGTTGGCTTTCCCATTATGTGCCCCGGTCCAAGAGATATTGGGCAGTTACTGATACCTCTTCACTGTCAGAAGGGCGTTCCTACCAGTCCAGCTGGGCTGTGAGGAATGTGCCCCCTGCCTCCTGACAGTACTCGTCCATAGACTAGTACTGGGGGGGGGGCGTTCCTCACCTCTCAGTGTCATCGCTCTGACAGTATAACTCTACGGACAGTACTATCAGGAGGGGCGGTCCTCACAGCCCAGCTAGACTGTCAAGAACGCCCCCTTCTGACAGTGAAGAGCTATCAGTAACTGCAACAATATCTCCAGCATCGGGGCACATGATGGGAAAGTGCTCTGAATATGCTGTATATAAAACAGCATGTACTCGAGGACATGAAAGATCCTCTTTAAATCCTCGTTACCTACCTACATCATATAATGGAGACAACTTATGCCTTTCAGGCCCCATTGACTTTCAGGGACTTCCATTGAAATTCTTTTGGTTTGTCCTTTTGATGGGAAGCCTGATGGAATTTTCAACGGAGCCTCCGACGTAAATGTGAACAGAGCCTAAGAGTATTATTAATAGAGGTTACAATAATATTGTTTCATCTTCTCACGGATTGACGTGACTGTGAAAATCCCATGTCAAGTTTGATTTATCGCACCGAAAAATGTTTCAACAATTTCTTATAGTTGAGTATGACTCACTAAATTATTTATAATACAGTATATAACTTGTCAGAATGAGAGATAAAGGAAAAGGGAGCATTATATTAACCAGGTCATTTTAAGAAATATCATTGTGTTAACCATCGTATTAAGCCTTGGGCAAGAACGAAGCAAGAAACGGAGCAACAATAAACAAAGCTAGATTAAAGGGATTAGATAGTAATCTCCCAGTGATGTCAGGTGATGTCAGGCAGCCTTTTTATGAGACCAAAACTTATGTGACAGTAAAGTATTATGAGCTTGTGGGATCGTGACAGTTGAATAGAGTTATGGTGAAAGTATTGCAACATGCATGGAACATAAAGTATAAATATACCCTAAGGATCATTTAAGGACAAGAAAGGAATCTTTCTTGTACATGACACTTATTGTATGATAAAACCTCTCATAAAGTCTCCTCCCTCCAATGATTAAAGAAAAAAAAATCAGACCAATAGAGCTCTCTGTGTCCCCAAAATTGTATTTACTTGCATGACAAATTTTCGGAACGGATCTCTACTAGACTCAACCTGAAGCCTCTGCTGACCTTGTCAACGTGACGACTGAACAGCACTGCCACTTGGCAGGCAACATAACAGATATTATGACTGCCAATGGTAGGCAGTTGGCAGCTGTTTCTGCCTACAAAGTGAATCTTGTCAGTTGTCATATTGCCATGGCCAGCAGAGGCTTCTGTAACTGCCTAATAGAGGACAGTGGGGATCCCCAAAATAACGTTTAGGTAAATGAAAATTTTTGGAGTTTGATGCCTTTTTTTAGTTTTTCTGGAAGTTAAAGGGATTCTATCATTAGAATTCTCTTTTTTAACTAGGTTCACATAGAAATGGCCTTCATTATTCTGATCCGCGCTGCTGTTTCTGAGAAATATCTTCTTTCTACATTACATAAATGAGTTTTCAGCACCCCTGTGCTGTTGGAAAACCCTCCAATGATGCCTCCATCTTCTTCTCTGGACCACTTCTTCTCCCACATCACCTTCTTGTCTTCATGCAAAAGCGCCGACTGTGCATGTCCGTCGGCCATTTTCCTGTGGCCTTTCCCATTCAGTCACAGGAAAATAGCCGACTGTGCATGTCCATCGGCCATTTTCCTGCAGCCTCTCCTATTCGGCCACTGGAAAATGCACAGTTGGCGCTTTTGGGTGAAGACATGAAGATGACATGGGAGAAGAAGCGATCCAGAGAAGAATATGGAGGTGTTGCTGGAGACATTTCAAACAGCACAGGTTACGCCCCCACTGCTGCCTGAAAACTCATTTACATAAGGAAGGAAGAAGATATTTCTCAGGAACGGCGGCACGAATAAGAATAATAAAGGTAAGAGAAGAGTAGTGTTTCTTAAGGCCATTCCTACGTGTACTTAGTTAAAAAAGGGAATTCTAATGATAGAATCCCTTTAACTTCCAGAAAAACTACATACATTACTCTTTAAGCCAATAGCAATTTCCTATGACCCTACCCCATACACATGAATGCTTGACATACATATTCATCTAAAGTGTATGGCATTACAAAATTATAAAAAAAATGTTCAAAAACTCAGCTTTCATAGGATGTTGTAGGTGGTATAAAACTGTTACTGTTATTTTTCCTATCAAGCACAGCCATTATGCAATATATAGCACTGTGATATACTTGATATTTACTGAGGAGACAGTAGTACTTGTCTGGACACTGCAGTTTCTTCAATTAGCTGATCGGTAAGGTTCATAAGTGTCGATCTCCTGCCAATCTGATATTGATGACCATTTCTACTAATGGGTCATCTATAATACTAACCTGGAAATCTTCTTTAAAATCCAACATGACCTTTTTTATCCCCATCATTTGCCATTTGAGGAGAGTAAGTAGACCCCATATGCATTATATACATTATATAGTCAACGGGTTCAGCTGTAGAGTATATGGCCCTCTTAAATGGCTGCTTTAGCTCCCCATAGTTCACATACTGCCCCCTGCAGTTTCAGAGGGGAATATCTGCTCTTCTGTCACTTCCACGTCTAGATGTAATTAGTCTCTCTCCAATTCACTGTTTTGTTTGTCCTGTCTAGTGTTAAACAAGAGGCGCACGGTGAGCACACAAGGCTGCGACCTGTTATGTCTCCCACCCGCTGCACGGCTTCTCATTGTTACCATGTAATTTGCAGACTCGTCTTTCTACATCTTCTCGGAAAGTGACTGGTGTTACAGAACAACACTGCCATGTACTGTTTACATTAACACACTGTTTCCCAGGTCTTACTGGAAGGCCCCATGATAGATGGCAAAGGAAAGTCAACTAGGCTATCCTTTACTGTGTCCCCTTGTCCTAAATGGAGAAATGTAGTCATGGAGTAGTGTTTGATTTTCCACAGCTAGACCTAAACCAGGTGGTAACGGCATACTAATGTTTAACATGAAGCTCCTAGATCCCAATGCAAAATCTGTTTGAGGCATCCCCCCATTGTTATGTTTATAGTACTGGTCTCCGTATATAGGATAGAGGTTATGGGACTCTAAGGGTTTGTTCCCTTTGCAACTCCTAAAGTTACGCTCCTGACTGCACACCCCTATATAGATGAAAACCAACGAGAATTGTTCAGAACGGCCATACATAGAGTTGACTGGGCCCCATAGAAAAGATTATACATTTATGGTGCTGATTTACCATACTTGACATCATTGGACAAGTTAATCCAGAGAGAAAAGCATGCATAGCAAAGTGCAAAAGTTTTCAAGAGGGGCCAAGCCATTTTTGGAATTCTCTTTTGGACCTGCATTTCATATGGGTGGCATTCCGGTTTGGTTTTCATGGACCCATACATTGCCTATGGCTGTGTGGATGAAGCCTTAGTAATGTCAAACTGACAGCAACAAATGCTGCTATGGGTAAATGGATGGTAGCCGGAGGTAACAGTCAGCCTGCTTTATAAGACTGCGCAATGTCAAATTTTTTCAAACTTTTTACAATTTCACCGGTGTTTTTGGTCACATTTTACAGTTCCTTTTAGGTGGGAAATGAAATTTAACAGGTAACGCTTCGGCATTTGGCAAGGAAATTAGCAAAAGAAAAATAGTTAAAGCTCGGTTCACGCTAGTGTTTGGGTTTCTGCCCTTCAGATCTACATTTACATCAATATCACCCACGTAACTTTCCTCGTAAGATCTGCTTTACTTCTAAATATTATTTTCAAGATGACTTTTTTACTCCACATTTATTGTTTTATGAGAATTCAGTTACAACACGGTTATGTCAAACCACAACAAATAAGGAAAACCACCAAATTCTGCCATTGATCTTGGTGGCCTAGGATGAGAGAAGTTAAGTTTTCTTCTTAACCATTTTACTTGTTCATGTCAATTTAATGTTAACCTTGGAAAATATTGATTTGATGTTGTTTTGACGAGGGGATTGAAGGGTTGAGAGCCAGGACCAGGCACGACCAGGATGAAGCATCACCTAATCAAGTTTTCTCTGCTTCTCGGAGAATTGAGGAGTCACACCTTCCCTACCTTCTCTCCTTTAGCCCACTGACTTTTGTCATTAAAGAATCACACCTCATCCAGAGTAAGGGCTTGTTCAATCAGCACAGAAGTGGAAACTAAAATTGCCATCTCCACTGTGACCAGTGTTCTTCGCAACTCCTGTCGACACCATATAATGGCCCTCCACTATGGGAACAATTGTCACAGGATTCTCTGAATGTCATTAGCAGAGCTGTGGGCAAGAGGACAACAGGTGTAATTTTTGACATGCTGGAAATGGTCACAGTCCATCACCTATATAATAGCAATTTATAGAAGACTGTGTCAGGGCTATAAGGCGGCAGGGCAATCTTCTGTAGGAAATTCAGTTTCGTTCTAAAAGGATGTATGTCTGTATAGACGTGGACATTAGGTGAACATGTTAACTGCTGGTATCAATGGATGATAAATCACTTACATGTGACGTCACAACTGGTCTCGGCTGTAAGCGACTAGTGTAAGTGTGTCACAACTCTATGAGACAAATTCACATATATAACAATATATTCACGACTGCACCGAATAATGGTTTAATTGTAGTATAACAAAAAGTTATGCAATGTTCTGGTATACTTTTTGTACCAGATCTGCTCCGCTTCCCTATTCCATTCCTATAATAATGCAACTGTGCACTCGGCGGCATACTACATATCTCAGAAGGCATGGCAGTCAAGTTGTCTGTTCTAAGGGGCAACACGGTGGCTCAGTGGTTAGCACTGGAGTCCTGGGTTCGAATCCGGCCAAGAGCAAAACATCTGCAAGGAGTTTGTATGTTCTCCCTGTGTTTTCACGGATTTCCTCCCATATTCCAAAGACATACTGATAGGAAAAAATGTACATTGTGAGCCCTATATGGGGTTCACAATTTACAAAAAAAAAGTTATCTTTTCTACATATTCTCCATTCTCTACTCCTCTACAGCACTATGAATGTGCACCCATTAATTATTTTACTGCTGGGTCTACCAACAGGGCGGCGCACTTCCTTCCTGTTACATAAATCTCCCCCAGTCTACTGCAGGCATTATTCATGTCTAGAAATCTGATTCATTAGCCACAACCGGTCTGAGCAAAAGTTCCTAGTTTAATAGCGTCCTGCAAAGCTGTGCTTGTTTTCTACTGCTTGTCGATTTACTGTGTTACCTGTATTCATACTCTGCTTCTCTCTGACATTTTGGTGCACTGCACCACAATCCCTGACCTGTCTGTTCAGCTGTCACTAGGATGACTCCAAGAGGTAGCGGTGAAGTATAAATCATTGTACAGGTTGTTGAAGACCATGGGCATCATTTAGACAGTGCCGTTAGCAATGTCAAACCAGTTTTTTGGCACAGTGGGAACACAACCTTTGTTCATTAAGTACAGTAATAGACTGCAAACCTCCATTGGTTATAACAAAGGGATGAAAGTCATCTGTCTGGTTTAGTAATGCTTTTGTTACATGACGTGCTATGGTTACAGTTATAAGGACTCTCATGTAAGGGCTGAGCATCATATGACCATGAGAAATTCCTACATGAATTATTGTATACTGAAATACTGAGGAACTGCAAGTTCCAGTATAATAAATAAATACACAGTAGGACAGCAATGTCTACAGGTCCTAACCTAGCATAACCTAATCCTGAATCATTCCATAGTGGAATACGGGGATACGTCAATACCCAGTATCAGGGCCGCCATCAGGAATTTTGGGGCCCCATACAGCCTAAGTGTCTGGGCCCCCCCCCCCCCCTCCCCTGCCATTTTTGCTTTGCGCGCCGCGGGAAATTTAGCCCCACCCACTGTTATGTTGACTCCGCCCACTCATTAATTTTCCATTTGCCCGCACACTGTATAATCCTCCTACAGTCACCCGTAAATTATATGTCCCCCTCCGTCTCTCCCCTAGCTTCATCTGCCCCCAGATTCATGTCCCCTCCATCTCTGCCCCCAGATTCATGTCCCCTCCATCTCTGCCCCCAGATTCATGTCCCCACATTTCTGCCCACAGATTCATGTCCCTCCATCTCTGCCCCCAGATTCATGTCCCCCCATCTCCATACCTCCCAACTTTTGAAGAACTAAAAGAGGGACAAAATGTGTCATTCCGTCCTCTCTTTCATCTGCCCCCAGATTCATGTCCCCACAGTGTCATGCCGTCCTCTCTTTCATCTGCCCCCAGATTCACGTTCCACCTCCCCATTAAACTTACCTTCTCCTCCGCTCCCTCGCCGCTCTCTGCGCGTCTCTCTCGCTGACACATGCGGCTGAAGGAAGGAGCTGACACAGGTCAGCTCCACGCTTCGCCGCTGGGTGTCTCTGTCGCTGACACATATGCGGCTGAAGCGAGGAGCTGACATGTGTCAGCTCCTCGCCTCGCCACTGCTGCCTCTCTCCCTGACGCTGACATGTATGCGGCTGAAGCGAGGAGCTGACCTGTGTCAGCTCCTCACTTCGCCGCTGCCGCCTCTCTTGCTGACACATATGCGGCTGAGCCGGGTTCCGGCTCAGCCTCATATGTGTCACCGAGAGAGGCGGCAGCGGCGAAGTGAGGAGCTGACACAGGTCAGCTCCTCGCTTCAGCCGCATATGTGTCAGCGAGACAGACGGCAGCGGCGAAGCGAGGAGCTGACCTGTGTCAGCTCCTCGCTTCAGCCGCGTCAACTCAGAAACAGGAAACAGGACATATAATGACTGCTGCCGGCGCCAGGGGGCCCGGGCCCCCCCCATTTTAAAATTTGGCCGGGCCCCTGACGCCAGTAGCAGTAGTACTGGCCTATCGGCGGCCCTGCCCAGTATAACCTAGTAATGAATAGAGATGAGTGAGTAGTACTGGATCGAGTAGGTATTCGATCGAATACTACGGTATTCAAAATACTCGTACTCGATCGAGTACCACTCGCTATTTGAATGTAAAAGTTCGATGCAGAACCACCATTGATTGGCCGAATGCTATACAGTCGGCCAATCAACGCTGGTTCTTCCCCTACCTTTAGATGTCTTCTCCGTGCAGCTTCCCCGCGGTGTCTACCGGCTCTTCATTCACTCTGCCAGGCATCGGGCCTGGGCAGAGCCGACTGCGCATGTCCGCTTGTAGTGCGGGCATGCGCAGCAGGCTCTACCCAGGCCCGATGCCTGGCAGAGTGAATTCAGAGCCGGAAGATGCCGCGGGGACGCTGCAAGGAGAAGACTTCTCGGAGGATCCAGCCCGACCCTCACTCGTGGACTTGGTAAGTATAATTTGATCGAATGTTGCCTACCCCTGAAACGAGCATTTTCCCCCATAGACTATAATAGGGTTCGATATTCGATTCGAGTAGTCGAATATTGAGGGGCTACTCGAAACGAATATCGAACCTCAAACATTTTACTGTTCGCTCATCCCTAGTAATGAACAATTAACCCCCAAAACAGAGCAGCAGGGCTTAATTGTCTTATATCTGAAGTGTGACTACTGGGGCAGTATGCTGTGTGTTGTCATATCTCCTCTAGATAAGCAAACTCCTTGTGTATTGATGCCACACCATGCAGATACAGCTAAGATGGGAGGAAAGAGCTACTGGAGTAGACTAGCTGTCTGAAGAAGAGCAGAGATTGTGCAGCTGAGTGACAGATTGACATTGTAGACGTTAAAAAACAGGAAGAAAAACACAGTTCTTATTACCGGTGGGTCTAATGTCTAGCTGGCATAGTGTCAACTCTACAGTACATACATAGCGGCTGTCAATGATATGATATATCAGCTTAGCTCTATGTAACTATGTGCCATTTGACTTACTACAAGCCATCGCTGTAATAGGAAACCAGTAGAATTCTGGGTGTCACGAAGACTGGCATAGCAGCTACGGGAGAGGTGTAATGTATGCCATGTTTCTTCACACTGTTTGCTGTATTTCAGGGGATAAAGTTCATCCATACTAAACAACACTAAATATTACCTGGTGATGCAAACCTTTTCTAAAATGAAAATTGAGTTTATAAGTCACGCTTTGTATCAATAGGAGTGGGAACCAGCCACGCTCAGCCAATGCAAGGAACCGGGGAGAAACTGGATGCCAATCTGGAGCCCAACTACATGTTACAAAACGCCCACCTGTAATATTGTATTATTTTCTAACAACAGCAACAAGCACAGAAACGTAACAGAAGGATATAGAGTTTATGTACTGTAACTTAGAAAAAGATAGAGACTGGAAAAGCTAGGAGTCTAAGATATATGCACTAAGGCCTAGTTGACATCTGGGTTCGGGTCATTCCGTTCCCATCTCTACATGCAGCACTTTTCTCTCTGCATTTTTCATGCAGAAACCGAGAGGAAACCACACGGACCCCATTATAGTCTCTAGGGTCCAGGGGTTTCCTAAGGTAACTGCTTTCTTATGAGTAGTAGGTTTCTGTTTAGGGGGTCCCCAAGTGAACTCCCTGAATGGAAACCCCTGCACAGATGAGAACCGGGCGTAACTCTGCAGAGATTAGTCATAACTGAAAGAAGTCATGATGGTGGTCTGGGCCATATGGAACAGGAACTGGGACAAGTAAAGTGAATAACTATGATCAGAGACATCAACTATAAGTTATTGACTTTACTCATACTTTAATCACTATAGTCTATAAGACATCTGTGTAAACTGGTATGTACTTCTATATCTTCACTGTAGTGGTGGTGGTGGTAATATTGATCTTTGGTGTTATTTCTTCAGTATCAGCAGTATCAGTATGGTGGTATTATTCATTCATTATGTAATGGTAACAGTAGTGGTCATGGTGTACCAGTGATATTTGTGCAGAATTATAGTTTTTTTGGTAATATTTAGAGATGAGCGAACACTAAAATGTTTGGGGTTCGAAATCCGATTCGAACAGCCGCACACTGTTCGACTGTTCGAACGTGTTTCGAACCCCATTATAGTCCATGAGGGGAAATGCTCGTTTCAGGGGTACACAACATTCGATCAAATTCTACTTACCATGTCCATGAGTGAGGGTTGGGCTGGATTCTTCTCCCTGCGCAGCGTCTCGTGTCCTCTTTCGGCCTTGAATTCACTCTGCTAGGCATTGGGCCTAGGCAGAGCCGACTGCGCATGCCCGCGCATGCGCAGTTGGCTCTGCCCAGGCCCGATGCCTAAGCAGAGTGAATTCAGAGCCGGAAGAGGACATGGAACGCTGTGCAGGGAGAAGACTTCTAAAGGTAAGAGAAGAACCAGCGTTGATTGGCAATGTATAGCATTCTGCCAATCAACACTGGCTCTGCATCGAATCCTAACTTAGAACAGCTAGTAGTGTTTGATCGAGTACGAGTATTTCGAATACCGTAGTATTCGATCGAATACCTACTTGATCGAATACTACTCGCTCATCTCTAGTAATATTGAATGGTCTATTTTGTTCAATCATAGACTTTGAGGGGTTGCACCCACTGCTTTCCAAGTTAAGGTCTTGTTTACATCTGCTTCGGTAATCCATTCGGAGGAGTCCGCATGGTAACCCCCCCCCCCAATAGACTATGAAATGCACTTGCAAGCGGTGTGTACTGAAAGCACACGGACCCCATACACTATAATGAGATTTGTGTGCTTGCCACGAGATCTCCATAGGGAACATATGGACAGGAAAGTATTTCACATTCTACTTTCCATTCCACTTGACTCGTGTGGAGATCTCGTGGCAAGCACACGGACCCCATTATAGTCTATGGGGATCCGTGTGCTTTCACTGCACAGCTCTCGAAAGTGCTTTTGGTAGTCCGTTCAGGGGGTTCCCATATAGACTCCCCAAATGGATTACCAAATACAGATGTGAACCAAGGGTGAGCAGTTTTTCTAATTCTAGTTGTGTTCGTACATATGTTTGAATTGGCCTAAAGTTTGATCTCCTTGAAGTGTATAATTTTATGTCAAAAGGGAAAAAAATATTTAATTCCAAATTTGTACAACATAAATAAAGGCAAAAAAACAAAACAAAAATTGAGTGCAACTTTGATCCCAAAAATGTAAATGGGGAAAATGTATTAATCAAGACACGTTTTCTAGCCTAGATGAGTATTAATGTGATGCATCTTTGGAATACAGCCCTTTGTTGCACCAAAGACTCACCACATGATTTCTTTTGCACCACTTTTTTTTGGCACAGAGATCAATGTGAACCTGGGCAAGGATGTCTTGGCTTGATAAATATGTTATTACTCACACCAATGGTCACAGCTTCTTACTAATTCAGGTCTGCCTTATGCCAGCCTGGGACTTTATTAAGAATGAGGTAGAAAATCAGTTTTTATAAATTCCCCCAATTGGAGTTTCTATACAAGAGCAGAAATTTGGTGTCATTCAATACTGGCTCCATCACCAATGGGAACATCTAGATATAGGGTAAAATACACATTTTGTTCTTCTTCTTTCTAAATTCCTGTAGAAGTCTGTGATTATTTAATATGGTTTGTCATAGACCTGATGGACAGTTTAGATTCCACCATTATTGGCCTTCCATGTTATCAATATGTATAACCCACTGAGGTTTGTCAACATGACATAACGTATAAAATCCCTATTACATAGATTGCCATGCCCTAAGCAATTCATCTAATATCCTATAAAAGAGTCCAGATTCAATCTGCCATAATTCAATGAACCATAGATATTTTGTAGACAGTCCGTAGCTAATGTCATATGAGGGTGAGCTGCACATGTCTGCTGTCTGTTTTAGAACGTATTGAATTCGTGTAACTGTTAGACAGTCTAATTGATCATTGATCTGGATAAAATAAAAGGAAATATCCTCTCAATTGTTCTTTAATCCACTTATCCTCCTACTGATAACAAGATCTGCAAACATTGTTATTGATTTCTCTGCTGTTTTATGTCCTCGATCTGGGAATCATGGAAGGATAAATCCACTTGTGTGAGCGCTTTATAATCGCTGTCTGAATGTAAAATCTCCACGTGCTCCTTCAATTGATATAGTTAAATCTGTTGTTACCAGAGGCATGTAAGAGATAGTTTATGAGATGGTTTCAATAGGATATCTTCCTAACATTTACATTAGATCTAGAACTTGTGAATGGGGAGATCTTCTAATCTAGACGTCGTATAAGGATTTATCCTGAAGGTTAGTAACAAATATTATAAGATGAATACTTGTGTGTGCTTTGATTTCTTTTCAAGTCTCTAAAGATGAAATGTTTTCTTATAGATTCACATGTAAATAAGGAAAACCTAAACACAGTGGCATAACTAAAGTCTTGTGGGCCCGGGTGCAAACTTTTGTCCGGGACCCCCTACCCCCTTCCCCCTTCCTAGAGCGAATTATTGATAATGGCGGTTACGGGCACTGAAGCAATATCTCAGATACCTGAAAGGGATAAAGCTTTAGTACCCACAACTGCAGTTATCAAGAATATGGTGAGCGAGCAGCGCAGCACTCGGCATGTAAATAATATTGGGACAGATTACAAGCTCCGCAGTGGACTGCACACAGTATTACATGCTCCATAGTGGCACCAAAACAGTATTACGTGCTCCACAGTGGCCCCAAAACAGTATTATATGCTCCACGGTGGCACCCACATAGAATTATATGCTCACAGAGCCCCCACACCGTATTATGTGCTCACCAGTGAACCCCACACAGTATTATGTTCTAACAGTGCCCACCCCCACCAGAGCCTGAATCCCCCATTACCCCCTCTTGCTCACACACAGCCTGCACCCCATTTCCCCCTCTGGCTCACACACAGCCTGTACCCCCATGTCCCCCTCTTGCTCACACATGTTCTCTTCTCTCCTCCTTACCTTCCATCAGTCTCATTCCCAGCAGCTTCCACACTGCCCTATACAATCCAGAATAGCTCACACAAGAGTTCATATCCTAGTGGGCTAAAGTACCTTTGATGACATCAGCAATGGTCCTTTAGCCCACTAGGATTTAGCATCTGCTGCAGGAAGAGCCGTGGAGTAGATGCTCAGCCTAGGACAGGTGAGTATAAGTATTTTTTTTATTTTACGATAGGCCATGAATATAAGATCAGATCTGTGGGGGGACAATTTGCTCAACCAGAGAGAATCGTGGCTGAGATTTACTAGCAGTTAGACAGTGTAAAACGTGTGTAATTCTGCTAGCTTTATCAGAGTGACTGATGCCATATCTTTAGACTGTCTAGTCTAAGTCTATATCATCTTTTAGTTGGTTTACATTGGTCCAAAATTGTACAACATAAATTTGAGCATTTTGGCCCATTTAAGCCACGTCCTCTTTATTTGTGAATCCTCACCCAAATAAATCAAGTCCAAAAATTTCAGTTCAAACTGGAAGTGACACTTTTACTTCAGTGTCTAGTTGTAACCAAAATAATGGATTATTAGGTAAAGCTCCATACTTTGGGTAGAGATTGTGCCTTGTACCATAGCTCAGGACTGCTCAGTACATTCAAATACATAGAACAGAGTTGTAATACAGCGGCTACCAAAAGTACAATGAAAAGGCTCCATAGCCCATGCAGTCAGGGTGCCATTAGTTGGGTCCCACCAATCTGTCATTGATGGTATCCTGTATGGATAAGCCATCAATTTTCTAGATCAGGTTAAGAAATACACAGTTCTATCAAAAGAAAGGGGCAAAAAAAAAACCTTATGAGTCCGATGCCATCTCTATATTAGGAGGAAAAATCCTTCCCTACTCTAAAAATAGCAATCAAAATAAATCCGCAGACCAATGTCCCATCAACAGAAATCTAGTACCTATAACATGATATTTTCATGTTTTGCAGAAAGACATCCAGACCCACTTGATAATATTATTAATTTCAGTGGCGGATCCAGGTTTTGCGGGGCCCTGGGCAATTGACTTTGGCGGGGCCCTACTTACCGGGGGGTCTCGCTCTTCTAACCCGTACCTCCCAAGTTTTGAAGACTAGAAAGAGGGAATAAAACATGCGGCGTGCGCAGCGTCATACCTTTCTTCCCCCCCCTTCATCTGCCCCAGTGTCATGCTGTTCTCCCCCCTTCATCTGCCCCAGTGTCATGCTGTTCTCCTCCCCTCCATCTGTCCCAGTGTCAAGCCATTCTCCCTCCGTTCATCTGCCCCACCGTCATACTGTTCTCTCCCCCTTCATCTGCCCCAGTGTCATGCCGTTCTCCCCCTCGCCCTCATCTGCCCCCTTAGTTTCATGGGCCCCCTACATTATTTTCCACCTAAATGTTTAACACACAAAAAAAAAAACACTCACCTTCCAACGCTCCCACGCAGCTCTCTCCGCTCTCTCACTCATACAGATATTGTAGGCGCGATGTGACGTCATCACATCGCGGCTACAAATGCCGGAACTCGGCGTTAAAGCAGGAGCTTAGCTGTGACAGCTCCTGCTTTAAACGCCTATATATTCAGCTGAATTCAGTTGAAATCGGGACATGCCGGCCGGGACCGTTTTGTTAGGTCCGGGCCGTGCCGCGGGGCCCCGCTGGGCACGGGGCCCCAGGCGATTGCCCGGCTCACCCGGCCCTGGATCCGCCCCTGATTAATTTATTGCTTATTTTATTACATTTATAGGTTAATTTTCTATAGTTCATCACTTACGAGATTTTTACAAAATAAAATGTAGCCATGACAAATTTGTAAACAAAAATGTATCAATAATTAATAGAATATTTCAACTTCAACAAATACATGTTGTTTTTTGGGTAATAAATTAATCAATTTCTAAGTGCAATTTTTGTGTCAATGGCCCACAATATTTGAGGTCTATCCTTGTACCTGTTCAGTCCGATCTTCATCCATTACCTCCGGTCAGTTTGGCTTCTGTTCGGCATCGAAGGAAGTGAAACATTTCCTTACCTGGATACCTTTCAGTCAAAGCTTATTTACAACTCATTCTGCCCTCAAGAGACCTTCAAGAATATAAAAAATTTCCCAAAAGAAACAGGAAAAACTGAGCTAATGAGCCTTGTACCCATAACAATGGCATTGGGGCCGTCAAGACGGACAAATTCACTTCAGCTATTTCTCCTTATTATTGTTGGAAGTGACTCTTTAACTATGTCATTGTCATCAAAAGACTGTGACCAGAGGTGAGGCTGACTCTTATGACTTCTGCTTGCTTTGTATAATCTTTCTTTCAACTCTCAACGCCAACAAGAAGGTGAAGTTCTACTAACAAAGCCGCCATTGTGTTGCCATCATCACAGGGTAATCCAGCTTCACAGATATGTTTGCTTTCTGTCTGATCAGGTCTGAGCTTTTGCCTTTCAACTTGTGAAGGCCGATGAATGATGCCTGCGAATGTGTCATGGGTGAGAATCAACTTTTCATCGGCTTTGTTTGGCTCCCATCTTACAGCTGTCGCCGTTTTCTCACACACCATGTCATAAAACTCTCATCAAGTGAACCAGGTGTAAAAAAACAGTGCTGAAAGATGCTCCTTGGGCGTGTACACCAGTCTGCAGTCAAGTGTCTCCAGTGTCTCTCAAGGACATGCATTCAATGGTACAGTATCTTCCGTAGAAGCAAAGCGCAAAGCACACAAGATAGGAATGTCACATGGTACCTTCGAGGAACGGAGCAACGTACATGAATGAAGTTTAGTCATATAATATTACAATGCTCTACTATATAATAAACTATTTATAGATGTAATATTTAGGTAACGTGACATTAATGATTATGACTATGAAGTCTTCCTTCTTTCTTCTTCTCTTCCTTAGCTGCTATGGACTCCTAGTATATCTTCTCTTCTCAGCATATGTGTGCCTACATCCGTAGTATATTACTGTGTATTATCCTGTATCTGTATTACTATGCTGCTGTAACATGCTGAAATTTCCCCACTGTGGGACTTTTAAAGGATTATCTTATCTTATCAAGTATATTGTAGGCATAAAGCTGACCATACACCTTCAATAGCAGTTAGCTGACAGAAACTCCCAACTAACTCCCCATACACATATATGCCTATTATATTTTGTATTTCTGATGGGTAGATGGGTATAAGTTACTACCAGAACCCTATCAACCTGGTAAAACTCAACAAGATGGATTATTTCTTCAACCTGCATCTGTCCAAAGTATCTGTACTGGTCCCTATAGAATTGTGGGTTTGTCTGTACATGGCCACTTACTAAGCCCATAATGCCATGACAATGAAATGTATTCATAAGTTAAATGAAAGGACAACCATAATGTAAAACATAAACTGGTACCAACCTGGCCAACATAATATAATTTTGTAATGTAATTTCACATAATAAGAGCTGCAAACTCTATCTCATGATGCGGTAGCACAATTATTCGACAGATTATTCAACATAAAGGAACTATAATCCAAGGGTTTAAGACAGCAACAAGACTATCGTAATACTGGGGCTCTGTGCGGTATTTCTGGCCAATGGGACCAACATTTGATTAAGTACAGATATATCCTTCTCTTTCCATTTGGCTTAATGTATCCTGAGATGACTGGGCTGATCACCTGGAGGCGCTGCACAGAAAGGGTCACAGCAGGCTCTACCTGCTCAGGAGGCTGAGGGCCTTCAGAGTCCAGGGGACACTTCTTAGGGCCTTTTTCAACTCTGTGTTTGCTTCAGCCATCTTTTTTGGGGTGGCAGTATATCAACCAGGGACAGAAATAGACTTGACAGGCTGATCAGAAGGGCCAGCTCTGTCCTGGGGAGCCCCTTGGACCCAGTACAGGTGGTGGGTGACAGAAGGATACTGTCCGTGGTGACCTCCATGCTGGAGAACAAATCCCACCCCATGTATGGGACCTTGATGGCACTTGGCAGCACTGTAAGTGACCGTCTGCTTCACCCCAAGTGTGAGAAGGAGCTATCGCAGGTCCTTCCTTCCAACTGCGACCAGGCTGTATAATCTACATCAGACCAAGTGAAGAACACTCCGCACAGAGAACTAATGATTATGATTATGAAGTCTTCCTTCTTTCTCTTCTGTTCCTTAGCTGCTATGGACTCCTAGTATATCTTCTCTTCTCAGCATATGTGTGTCTACGTCTGTATTATATTACTGTGCATTATCCTGTATCTGTATTACTATGCTGCTGTAACATGATGAAATTTCCCCACTGTCAGACTATTAAAGGATTATCTTATCTTATCTTATGTGTGAGACAGGATGATCAGACTTTAAAGAAAACATGATTTTGCAATTCTCTTTTAGGAGCTGTGTATGCTTTGTGGAGGAATTTATTAAGACTGGCTGTCTGTTTACTCAAGTCTTCAACTGGCATAACATGTACCTGAATAATTTACCTTCTTAATAATTCAGCCACATTGCCTTGCCCCATATTCGAAATCTACCTATCAAGTCAGGGACTGGTGGGCAACATGCAATGCTTCATTTGACCTGTGGTGGCACTACAGAGGCCCTGATGACTTGCAGAATATAGCTGATCGATGCAGGACATTTTGTCAGGACGACCCATAACCCACCGACTTTTGGTATTGGTCAGCTGGACCCTGCCAACAAAAAGCGTTTGTAAAAGTTGACAACCTCTTTAAGGCTCCGGAAAGAATGTGAAGCGTCTCTGTTAAGAATTCACGTTTATCTGCTTTATATTAATAATAATGAGTTATAAATCCTCTTCCAGGCACATTTATGACATGGTATCTCAAAAGCAAACAGGAGAAGGTCATCTGAGTGAGAGTCCTAATCCTTTGGTACTATTGTACCCGCAGCCTGACAAGTACCTGGCCTTGGCCCTATCTTTCATCTGGCGGCAGGATGTGGAATGTGCTGTGTGTCTAAAGAAGACAGTCTGTAGCTTTGGTCTCGGAATCTCAGCTGAAAGATGGCCTCACCTACATCCCGTCTGCTGAGATTCCTGTGCTGCAACTTCTTGAATCTCACCAAACAGGTATTTGGTAAAAACACTTGAGATGTTATGTTTTGGAGAAAGTCAGTGATAAGAAGATGTTCAGACACAACACGGTGATACATTTCATATCCCACTTTATCACACCGCAGTATGTTACATTCACAGGATGTTATGAGAACATACCCTTATTTATTAGTTTCCTATCAAAGACCTTGTCTATTATGTGTCACATAGTCTTACATGTATCAGATGCCGGGAACGATTAGGACTGAATTTTTTGGTAGATTATAAGATTTATCATTTCCATGATGTTCTATTCTTGGGGACACAATCAAGGTACAAAAAAGTCCTGTTGAACAGGCCTCAGAATACACGTGAAAATCCAGTATGAAATGCATATGCATTCCTTTAGAAACCACAAACCTCCATCAGGCCGGGGCCCCACATTGCGAAAACGCAGGGTTGTGCCCGCAACAGAAATGCTGTGGCAAAAATTCTGAGTTTTACATTACCTGCAAAGTAGATGGGATTCTGGCTATTGCGTTCTTATAAATCGCAGCACGTTTATTATACCTACGGAAAAGCTGGGGTTTTCCATATAGATATAATAGAGGCATAAAGTCTGCAGAGAAAAATATCTTTTCTGCTGCGTTTTTCTTTTCAAAGGTTCGCTGCATGGGACCATAGCCTTAAAGGGATTCAATCATTAAAATGTAATTTTTTCTCCCTAACATGTAGGAATAGCCTTAAGAAAGTTATTCTTCTCCTACCTTTAGTAGGGGCCGTCGGGCCTTGGGCAGAGGTGTCTACGCAAGCCCGCAGCAATTTTCCTTTAGCCGCTTACATAGTAAATTGGTGTAAGCAGCCATTTTTTTGTGGCTGCTTAAACAGTAAGCTGGAGTAAGTGTTCACAAGAAAATGGGCACGGGGCCACACGGTGGCTCAGTGGTTAGCACTGCAGCCTTGCAGCGCTGGAGTCCTGGTGTTCAAATCCCACCAAGGGCAAAAAAACATCTGCAAGGAGTTTGTATGTTCTCCCCGTGTTTGCATGGATTTCCATCCCATATTCCAAAGACATACTGATAGGAGAAAAATGTACATTGTGAGCTCTATGTGGGGCACACAATCTACATTTAAAGAAAAAAAGAAAATGGACACAGGCATGCACAGCTGGCTCTGCCCAAGGCCCGACGGCAGAGGTGACTGCGCATGCCTAGAAGTTTGAAGCCAGCGCTGGAGGAAGATGCAGGGAGAAGCCAGTGTTGGAGATTTCTCTTGCAGCATTGGGGATGCCCACAGTGCTGTTTGAGTGCTGTGAGAGAACTCATCTGCGTACAGAAGGAAACCGGGATTTCTATCGAACAGCAGCACGGAGATTGTACTGATTGTTCAGGTATGGTGGGGGCTAGAGAAAAACCTCTTGCAATTGGCAATACTGGTAGCTATAGTAATTCTATTGGTTACTGCTGATAATACCGTTCTAGATTGTAGGTTGTTAAGGTTTGTTAATAATTTAGTAGTATTTTTTATATTAATTTATTAAACATTATATACAAAGCATTTATTTGGCACCTAGTGTCCAGTATAAAGCAGATAAGACAAAAAAACAGCCAAGCGTTTTACGGTCTTTACTAAAAATATGCTGATACTTGCAAGCAATTAAAAGTGCAAAATGTTCATTTGGGAATCCGATGCAGAATTTACCACTAATGTAGTCCAAGTCACAGGAGTCAGTGGGACAAAAAGGTTAACAGTACAACTACCGGACATATAAAATGTGCAACCTATAATATAATTACATTGTAGGTTAAGAAAACAATACTTTATTCTGGCAACTTTTAAGATTAGGATTTTGTAGGGTAAGTAGAAGATGATAATCATGTAGACTTATAAGGAAAGAGTGCAAGACATTGTCAAGGTGGTTACAGTGGTATACAAACCTGCAAAGGCAATCTGCCAACTATAGCAGCTGACAAAATGGTGTGCGAGTGCTAATGTCTTTCTTTCTTTCTTTCTTTCTTTCTTTCTTTCTTTCTTTCTTTCTTTCTTTCTTTCTTTCTTTCTTTCTTTCCTTCCTTCCTTCCTTCCTTCTTTCCTCTCTCTCTCCCTCTCTCTCTCTATATATACACAGCCACACAGTGTTACCCACACACACATAACAGAAAACTGCAAAAATGGCCCAGATAAAATTTTTAGCATCTTTTCAAAACTGTAGGTAAATAACTTTGTTTTAAGCTCATTCAAGGTCGCCTGTGGCAAGTAACAGGTGTGGGCAATATAGAAATCACACCTGAAACCAGATAAAAGGAGAGAAGTTGACTTAATCTTTGCATAGTGTGTCACACTAGACATGGAGAACAGAACGAGGAGAAGAGAATTGTATGAGGACTCGAAAATTGTGGAGACTCTAAAGTGCAATGCTGCATCAATTTTAAGGTATGTTCACATGAAATTTTTTGCAGGTGGATTTTGAGGCAGATTCTGCATCAGAATCCGCCTGCAAAAAATTCTGTGTGAATATACCTTAAAATGGATGCAGCATTATACTTTAGAGTCTCTTCAGACACCAGAGTATGATGGGTGGAGGCTCAGTGGAGGTTAAAGAATAAAAACATTCATAGTCACCTTCCATTACCTCTTTTGGTCATCCTTGAGGTGTCTGGTGCACTTCTGGTGAGGTCATGTGCCCAGGGTCACCACTGAAGCATGTGATTGGGCCACCAATGGTCACATAGGCATGTCGAGCATGATGTCATGATGCTCAGCATGCCCATGTCACTGCTGAGGCCCAGTCACAGACCCCAGCAGTGAATCTGGGCACATAACCAAGTCCTAGAGAAAGCATGGAACACCACGGGGAGGACCAAAAGAGGTAAGAGAAGGTGTGTAGAAATGTTTTTTATTTTTTACACCTACCCTGGGCCTCCACCTTTTATATTCGGAGGTGTAAAGAAACCACAGGGTTAGAGATAAGTGAATCGAAGCTGACAAAGTGGAATTCAATCTGAATTTCACAAAATATTTGATTTGCATCGAATCTGGATTTCCTCATGTTTCGTGGTAACGAATCACATTTTATTATTAAAAGGCTGCTGCTAGGGTTGAGCAATCGGAAAAGATCAGATCCTGATCGGCAATCGAGCAAATTTCACGATTGGGTTCGGCTGGAAAATTATCGAAAATCAGATTTTAAAAACAATCCTGAAATCTCAAGATCAGCTCAACCGTAGCTGCTGCACATTAGGACATGGGGCAAGGAACTATAGGATCATCCACAATTCCATACATGCAACCGATCATTAGCCAGCCCTGTGATGTCACAGCCCTTTAACCCTTTCGTAACTGCTCAATTTCATCAGGTGCTGGTGTTAGCTGTTACTGATAACTAACACCCTGCTCCATAACCAATAGTCAGAGCACAGATCCAATCACGTTTTTTAACCCCTTGGATGCCGCGGTCAAACATGACCACGACATCCAAAGGATTCCACCATGCTTCATGTGCCCCTTGCCACCCCCAGCAGTGAGATCACGGGGTACTGATATACATATTCTGTAGACTGTGGTCTGGCCAGTTACCCTGGGTTTCTAGTAGCCCCAGTATCTGGTTGATTCTGCCCAAAAATGAGGAAGTCAGCCTATGCATCTGCATAGGCTGACTTCCTCTATAGACTGCAATACATGTGTATTGCAGTCTATAGTGCTAAACCAGCAATCAATGCATCACTGGTTCAGGTCCTCTAGTGGGACATCACTAAAACCCACTGCAAGGTGCAGTATTCTACACCCCTATGCAGGCTCTCTGCAGCCAGGAAATAGCTGTTTTTTAATGTGATTCACCGCAAATTAATTTGATTCGAATCGTTTTGAAAAATTCGCTCATCTCAATCCAAAGTATAATAAAGAAACTTTGACTTTGACATACAGTAACTTCAGCTGTGTTTGCTTTGGATAGATAGAAATTGCATAGATAGGTTCCTAAGAGCACAGACAGTGTTACAATCCATGTTTTAAGGTATGGCTCGTACCAAAAATGTTCAACCCGAAATGGCTATTGGACCTGAACCACTTGAACCCGAAACGCATCCTGAGAGGTTCACCCATCTCTAATTCCTAACAACTACATCCCCACTAGCTGTATCTCTTTTGAGATGTCCTAGTCAATTATTCCCATAGTTACCCCCCCCCCCCCCCTATTGGCATTACTTGCATCATTGCTGGTTTTACATTAAAGCCCTTATGTGGATTAAACATTCCGGTCACAGATTCCACCTCTGAAATGCATACATTCTTTCTAAATTAATGTGTGGGCTTTTTAATCGGGCAAATTAAAACAGCTTCTTCCTTACCTTGCCGCGCATATAAAACCTTCATATAGGATCCCCGACGTCCTATTTAATAATAATTAAATTCAGTTCCAATAAAGTAACCATTCCGATAATTAATTCCAAGTTTGGTTGCTAACGAGCACGCGGCGAGGTACTGGCCACTTGATTAATTTTACATTTTACATTTGCTAAGCAATGAATACTTAATTGCACTTTTATCTCTAACGTTGCATTTTATGGCTTTGGAATATGAGGTCTTAACACAGCAACTGACAGTTTAAACAAGTTAGTGGTCTCTTTATTAACCCACAAGATAGCTTCCACTCAATGGACAATTCTTTTTATTCCCTGTGCTTTTAATGTACCGGGTTTAGGTCATTTCTTATCTGGATCAAGACGTGCGCTGCAAATTTATTATATAATGAAATAATCTATATGTTTATACAAGGATATCTATGATATTAATCTATGAAATGTTAGAAAGTTGACTTAGTCTAAGGGGCAGAAATTAGACTTGAGGCTCATGTTCCATTACTTGACTTCTTACATTTAGGAAATTACATTTACAGATGTAGCCGTCGTATATTTGACGCCTGTGGCATGGCAAGGCAATAGCGTGGCATGCCATTCATTCTTAATAAATGAGAACAAACATGCTAAACATAGTCTTGATCATCTTTGCTCTGGTGGAGGATGCGGGCGATTTATGATGAGGTGCAAGCATCGTTGTAAATCAGGCACATCCTGTATTCCTCTGGTGTTTGGCAGTAGCTTTGTGGTTAGCATTGTTACAGCTCTGGAGCTTTGGGTTGGAATCCAAAGAAGGACAACATCTGCATGGGGTTTGTGTTCTCCTAGTATTTGCATGAAGAGCATAACATAAGTCCATAGACGTATTAGACAGGCAGGGTTCATCTCCTCAAGGACATAACTCATAGAACTACTTGGCATATAAGCAAGGGCACCTCATCATGAATCAGGCGCATCCTCTGGTGAGGTTTTTCCCCCATACTAAAATCTACAGCTGCTGCCGATTCCAGGAATTATTTAAGCCAGAAAACTATTGTAAATGGAAATAAGTCTTACGGAACTGATGGTCCCTGCCCTGTTGTGACACCATTGTGGCAAGTGATAATATTTGTAGCAAGTGGGATTTTAAGAATTCTAAATAGTGAGCTTGCAACTTTTTACACCACAGGGCCGTAATAACTGTGCCCCAAAGAATACAGAACACTGTGGCATATTATACTATTAATACAGTAGACCAGCAGTCAGCTCCACAACTGCTACAATTATCTAACAATTCCATGATATATTACTACAAACCTCAGTTTTCTTACAAGTGGGAGTCATTTGGTTAATAAGATGAGTCTTCAGGGAAATATACAGTAAGCAGTTAAAATCCAACAAGTTTTAATTTCTTATACGTTTCAAGCTTTGTTGGCTCAGATAATAAGATGAGTAGATTTATCTCTTCAAAGTCATCAAGGAGATCCAGAACATACAGCATCATTGAATGGAGGTGAGCCAATTCCTGACGGGGTTCTTCTCCTGAAACACTGTCCCCATGTTCCCCTCCACACAGTATTATGTTCCATAGTGGTAAGTGGCCCCTCCACACAGTATTGTTTTATCGTGGCCCCAACATTGTTCGTTGAATATATTGAATAAAATTCAGGATCAGCGGAACCTGAAATTTTTGTGGTACAACACCCACAAACTTTTATTATACTCTCAAGTCTTTTCAGACCCCAGAGAATAATTATTGGAAGCCCAGGGAATGTGCAAAACATAAAAACACGTGGTATTCACCTCTCCTGGGCTCTGCTGCGGTCCTCTTTAATGACATTACAGACATGGGTTATGCTGGTGTCATTATGAGTCATGATGCCGGCCTGACCCGCATAACGTCTATGATGTCACTACAGGGGCTGAAGACTGTCTGGAGTCACTCTGGAGAGGTGAGTAACAGTGCTTTTATATTCACTCACCTCCCCTGGGCCTCCGATCATTATACTCTGGGGTCTGAAGAGATCCCAAAGTGTAATGATAGCATCATTTGTTGGAGTTCATCCAACAAAAACTCTTGCCATAGATATAATTGACATGCTGCGATTTCGGAAACCGCACCGGTTTTGGAAATCTCAGGGTGTCTGCGTTACGGTTTTAACCACAAAGTGGGCATGGGATTCGCAAGAATACCATCCACTTTGCAGTAACTGTAAAACACTGCGACGTTCCCTGCGGCATTTCCGACTTGTAGGGCCCCAGCCTCAAGATTGTCCTCTGCCACGTATTGCAACAAGTGACTCTACTAAATCCTTTAGGCTGGTGTCTCTTATCGTTATACACTCAACAAATTGACCACTTGAGTGAAAAAGCAGTTATTGGTTCAGAAAGCAATGTCTTCCAGTGACATCTTGAAGAGGGGTCCACCATTGGCTCCATCATCTACGTGAGGAACAATATGAGACACTTATTTCTGATTCCATGGCTTTAGCTAGTGAGGCTATGGGAAGAAAACAAGGAGTTACAGACGGATCCTCCAGACAATAGCTTTATGTGAAGTCATTATGTATATTCCATTAATATCCTGGGTACAGACATGCAGGACTGCTGATATCACAGAATGACAGGATTTGTTGCTGACCTTCAATCTTGCCCTCAATTAATTGAATGTGTTTTGTACTGAGCTGGTGACTTCCACGCTTCGCTTTGATACAGTAACCAGGCAGTAGGGAGTTTACTTGGGTACCCTGAGAGAAACCGAATTTATGTTTGTTTGTGGTCGCTATGGTAACTTGACATTTATTCAGTGAAGCTCTTGTAGGGCATTATTAATAACAAGTCTTTGTATTAGAAATAAGGTCTATGGTTCCTTAAAAGGACCTTCCACCACCTCCACCAACTCCAACTCTTCATTTTTAATAGCTACTGATTCACTAAATCTGGCATGATAGAATTTTTTTCTCTACCTCCCACCAGTACCTAACATGCTAATTAGGCTCTCTACTGTCAGGTGGGCGGTCCATGTCTGTCTGCTTCAGCTGAGGACCTCCCACCTGACACTAGAAAGACTAATTAGCATATTGGGTCCTGAAAAGATCACCAATTGCTAAGGAAAGGTGGAAGATTGAGAAAAAGTTCCAACTGTGCCGAAATTACCGAAGCAGCACCTATCGGACCATGTGCTCAGCTCAACTACTCTGGAGTAGTTGAGCTAAGTGTGCAGTATCGGATTAACCCCCTCCCCCCCACCGGTGTCCGCTTACCTGCAGCTCCCTGTTCTTCTTGGTCTGGTCCGGCCCTCTGTCCAGTCTTCAGAGCGCGCTGCCCCCCTCTCCCCCGACTACTATTATAGAGAAGGCGGGGCTTAGGAGAGTGTGAGCGGGTACTGGGCGGGGAGAGGGAGGGGGTTAATCACTACACAGTGTGGGATCCAACAATTTTTGGACTACATGCTGTGTAGTGAATAGGATCATTTTTAAAATCCAATCTCAACCCTAAGTGATGGCCGATATAGCATTGTCCAATGTAGCATCGGTAAAGCTGAGTGTGTAGCAGGTTCAGCTCAGCTTCATCTCGGCATAGGAATGCATTGACCAGCGTTGATTGGCCGAATGCCATACTTCTGTATGGGATTCGGCCAATTGACGCTGGTCAATGCATTCCTATGGGAAAAAGTCAGCTCGCACATATCGCAAGCTGACAGGGATCCCGACCAGATAGAGCCCCAAAGAGCTATGTCAGTAACATCCCCCCTAAATAAAGGTAATCCCTAGCTAACCCTGCCTGTACATCTGTCCCTGTCTCATAGTCACATCCTTCACAGTCCCAAATTTGTTGAATGTTAAATCCACCATTCGTCTAAATTGGAGGTGACCTGATTTAGCCAGCCAATTATTTTTTCCAATTTTTTTCACTGCCTCCGTTGTCATAGTTCCTGTCCCACCTCCCCTGCGCAGTTATTGGTGCAAAAAACGTGCCAGGGAAGGTGGGAGGGGATACAAATTTTTACTGCATTTGCCTCGTGGTATTCGATTGTAATCGAATACCTTGAACGGCCTGATATTTGATCGAATCTGTATTCGATCGAACGGTGTTCGCTCATCTCTAGTAACGATGTACTATGTAACAATGGTCCCTTGCAGTATTATATGCTCTATAGTGGTCCACACACAATATAATATGCTCCACAGTGTCCCCACAAAATATAATGCTCCACAATGACTATACTTAGTATATTATGCTCCACAATGGCCCCACATAATATAATATGCTTCACAATGGCTCCAAACGTTATGATGCTTTACAGTGACTCCACACATTATAATGCACCGTAGTGGTCCCACACAGTATAATATGCTCCACCATAGCCCCCACACTGTATAATATGCTCCCAGGAGGACTGACACCCAGTACAATATGTTTTGAAAGCTTGAGCCATTTCAGGCATATCCCGTGGAATTTACCTCGACAAATATTCATTAGGTTTGGCGCTCTGGTTCATTTCAGTAATCATACTCTGGAGTCTGATTATGTATAACAGTAGTGGAACCAGCTGCAGGGCTCCAGCCATCTCAAGCTGACTTCAGGCCCCCTACTCCTCTGGGCCCTGTTGTACCCCCTGTGACCAGCATCATTAGAGACTAGTTTGCAGGCATTGCATCTCTGAGTAGTATGAGTAGTAAGTACAGTACTCTTGTCAATAATCTGTCCTTGATCATAGTGAACAGGGGCTCATGCCACATGAGCAACACCATTCATTGCAACATTTTATGACACGATGACAAGCCAAGCATTACATATCCACATGGTATAAGCTAGTAAACAGAGTGACTTCATGATTCAGGTGTTTACCGCATGACTATGGCTATGACTTTTTTTTATATATTTCCACATGTGCTTATTTCACCTCAACACATTAGATCCAATGTTATATACTAATACCCAATTCCAGCGTCCTGCATCCAGAAGCGCACATATCAACCCCTCCTATCCCTCTCTCTCATGACTCCCCCACTTCAATTTACTTATGGACTTTTGTACAGATCCTGGCGCTGCTGACAGACGACGCTTCCTTTACCATACAACAAAAAGAATAAATAATGCCCTCTATCAGCCCTGTCACTCGGTAAGATGGATTGCTGCTTGTCCAAAACCAGGAATGACAGGGCAGTGAAAGTTTCAGGCTTGTCCCTCTTTCATTCTGATTAATGGCAGTGTCACTGCCTGGATTCCACTGCCTTCCAAGATAATGAGTTAGGAATGCGCTTCTACTGTCACAAACACAGGCAGATGTCAGGAGCAGAAAGGCCCTGGAATGCCAGAAATCATATACAGCTTTCTTATACTCCCCTGACACAGCTAAAGGGGAAGCGTAATTTATGGAGATAGAACACAGGCCATTGCTTGAGCAGGGATTGCAGAAGGGGGCTGCTTGGGACCCCTACTAGGAGCCATTGAATTGCCAGAACATTTGGTACAAGGGATGAACACTGTTTTCTGTTAACTTTCCGAATGTGAGTACAAAAAAAAAGTGTTATGAAATAAACTGTTTTAAAATATTTTTTTAATTTTTCATTATATGTTTATGTTGTTTTTTTATGTCAAATGCTGACATATGGTGCCACTATGGTTGATACATCATGCAGTGGACACAAGTGTGTTTAAGCTTATTGGTGTGCTTCAATAAAGTTTAGCGTTTTTTTTATCAGATTTTACACAGTGCCATTTTTGTAAAACCCCGCCCATTTGGAAGGGCTTCTTTTTGGTCCTATTGGACATATTTAGTTGCACCTATCCCCTAGTGGAAAGTGCAGGTAACTGCTGCTTATTCACATCCAACAAGTACTGCAAGAGTACTTTTCCCCCCTCATTGAGGGTGTACTCTGGGTTACCTACAACCTGAACTTCACAGCAGCTCGGTGCTCCCTGTTTTTTTTGGTATGATATCAGTGAGAGACTGTAACCATACATTGTGTGCCATCATTGAGAGACTGTAACCATACACTGTGTGCTATCATGGAAAGACTGTAACAATACACTGTGTGCCATCATTGAGAGACTGTAACAATACACTGTGTGCCATCATTGAGAGACTGTAACCATGCACTGTGTGCCATCATTGAGAGACTGTAACCATGTACTGTGTGCCATCACTGAGAGACTGTAACCATGTACTGTGTGCCATCATTGAGAGACTGTAACCATACACTGTGTGCCATCACTGAGAGACTGTAACCATGTACTGTGTGCCATCATTGAGAGACTGTAACCATACACTGTGTGCCATCATTGAGAGACTGTAACCATGTACTGTGTGCCATCATTGAGAGACTGTAACCATGTACTGTGTGCCATCATTGAGAGACTGTAACCATGTACTGTGTGCCATCATTGAGAGGCTGTAACCATACACTGTGTGCTATCAGGGAAAGACTGTAACAATACACTGTGTGCCATCATTGAGAGACTGTAACCATGCACTGTGTACCATCATTGAGAGACTGTAACCATACACTGTGTGCTATCATGGAAAGACTGTAACAATACACTGTGTGCCATCATTGAGAGACTGTAACCATGCACTGTGTGCTATCATTGAGAGGCTGTAACCATACACTGTGTGCCGTCATTGAGAGATTGTAACCATATACTGTGTGCCATCATTGACAGATTGTAACCATACACTGTGTACCATCATCGAGAGACTGTAACCATACACTGTGTGCTATCATTGAGAGACTGTAACCATACACTGTGTGCCTTCATTGAGAGGCTGTAACCATACTCTGTGTGCTATCATTGAGAGACTGTAACCATACACTGTGTGCCATCATTGAGAGGCTGTAACCATACACTGTGTGCTATCAGGGAAAGACTGTAACAATACACTGTGTGCCATCATTGAGAGACTGTAACCATACACTGTGTACCATCATTGAGAGACTGTAACCATACTCTGTGTGCTATCATTGAGAGACTGTAACCATACACTGTGTGCCATCATTGACAGATTGTAACCATACTCTGTGTACCATCATTGAGAGACTGTAACCATACACTTTGTGCTATCATTGAGAGACTGTAACCATACACTGTGTGCCATCATTGAGAGACTGTAACTATACACTGTGTGCCATCACTGAGAGACTGTAACCATACTCTGTGTGCCATCATTGAGAGACTGTAACCATATGCTGTGTGCTATCATTGAGAGACTGTAACCATACATTGTGTGCCATCATTGAGATACTGTAACCATACACTGTGTGCCATAATTGAGAGACTGTAACCAGAAGCATAACCATTAAGCTCCATAGAAAAATCAGAACAAATTGAATTTGTTTCAAATTTCCAATTATTTGGATTTCACCAAATCTGAAACTTTTTGGATTTGCCCCACACAGATCACTCGAAATGTCATCTGTCATTTCATAGATACAGAGAAGACAGAGAAGAAGGATAATATGGCCTTGGGAAGTGGCCCAGTGGATTTCCCCGTAATGTTTTGCAGAAAACTGGCATAGGAAATGTAATACATTTTTCCCCATAGAGTCTAGAGAGAGAGAGATAGGTATCAGTCAGTGTGAGAGTGATTGAGATTGAAAGGACTTGGATACAATCTTAGGAGATCTCGGAGTGCCATAGGTGGCTCTTCTGGTTTAGACTCATTTTCAGGAAATTCACTTATTTATTTACTTTGCTTATATCGTGCCAGCACTTTACAGGTATAATCATCACTCATTGTCCCAAGTAGGGCTCACAATCTAAATTCAGAATGTCTAACTCAGTATGTCTTTGAAATCTGGGAGGAAACCCACACAAACACATACACACTCCATACAGATGTTGTCCTTGGCTGGATTTGAACCCAAGAATTACTGCAAGGCAACAATGGAAGCCAATGACTAATCCCTAATCTATAGCCATGTATCAATGATTACATCATTCTATAAGACACCTCCCCTTTTATTAAGCCACACCCACTAGGAGCACCAGCGTATTATAACTGCTATAGTATCTCTCTATGTGACACCTTTTGCTTCTTTACTTTTACATAGACACTCAATGGGCTCACTTGTTGTTTTGTCTTTTCCCCATAATGGGGCATTTTCCTATATATAAAGGGGGTGTTTGGATAAGGGTCTATCTATTAACATATAGACTACGCCATAACTAACTTCCACATCTTTGTAGTCATTCGAGCATGGCAATTTATATTTTGATAAAATGAGCTTTCACAAAACTAAGCCAGTATTTATAATGTGTTCAATGCAATTACAAGTTGTTACATGCTTGAAAGATTTTACTGAGTTGCAAATGCGGCTGATGCTTCAAATATTTGGTATGTTTATTCACTTCTCGATTTATATTGTGAGCAACATGGAAAATAATAATCTGACATATGAGATGTCAAGAAAATGGGACATGTGGGAATATAAACAGAATAGAGATAGATAGATAGATAGATAGATAGATAGATAGATAGATAGAATCCCAAAAAAATTTAAGAGGAGCACCATGTACACATGACCTTAAAGGGTGATGGGTGGAAGTCTACTATGGTCTAGCATAATACCCCAATCCACATAGAACAAAGATGTGATGTTTCGGTCCTAACATCCATTCCCTTGCGTCCCACCAGCGGCACAATATGGGGTATTTTCTGCCCCTGTGTGCTGGTAGGACAGGCGGAATTTTTAATTAGCCAGACTTAACACCTGGCTGGACCCTATATGAGGGCACCACACCCCTCCCCCTGCGTGTTTTTTTCTGTCCTGTGTGTGGACAGGTGGGGAGGACTTGGTGTCCTCCTATAGGGCTCTGTGGATCACTTACCTGATCCTGAGTCCTGTCCCTCGCTGGGGCTCCTGACCTGGAAAGAGAAGGCAGGGGTGTCAGCAGGGTCTTTCTCCTTCCCCTCCTCCCCGTCCACTGACACTTACCTGCAGGGTCGGCGCTTCATGCGGAAGCTTCGGCTTCTGCCGTCGGCTCTGCGAACGGGTAGGGGCCGGAACCTTCGGCCGGCTCCCTCGTTCCTGGACGGGGAGGGAAACTTGCGACACACTTCCGGCGCCGCACTTCCAGTTCGCGGCGGCCGAAATTTTACTGTAGCTCCGGAGAAGGAGCTAGTTTGGGGCAGGGTAAGGCAGTCCCCTGGCCCCATTCCCCCCCCCCCCCCCCCTCTAGATAGAACAATTCTTTGTTCAGGGGTCTTGGGGGGTGGGAAGCGGGAAGGGGGCGAGGTTTCGGGCGGACCCGCCCCCTTTTTCGGCGGCCAGCTCAAAAAGGAGGGCAGGACACTCAGTCCTTGCCTTCCTAGTTTCCCACTAGTGGGGCTCGTGTTTGCAGTTTGCAGTGCAGTTGGGTGGCACTTCGCTGGTGGCAGCTGAGCTTTGGACAAATCTTGGTCTAACGCTGGGTTCACACCTGCGTCTGGGGTCTCCGTTCTGTGGTTTCCGTCTTCTGCATGCCAGAAGACGGAAACCACAGACCGGGTCCGGCCGTGCGCGTTGGTGAGCGTTTTGCGCTCTCCGCCGCGAAACCGGATTTTTTTATCCGGACACAGAGTACTGCATGTCCGACTCTGTGTCCGGATTATAAAACCCGGTTTCGCGGCGGAGAGCGCAAAACGCTCACCGCCGCGCACGGCCGGACAGCTTTCTCACCCATTCAAATGAATGGGTGAGAAAGTCTCCTGCAGGTTTCCGTATCCTGCCTGTGTTTTAGGCAGGAAACGGAAACCTAAGTACGGAGACCGGGCCGCAGATGTGAACGAGCCCTTAGCCGTTCTTCCAACACCCGGTAAGAAACCATTATTGTGTTTCATGTATGTTACTCCTCTCATACACTAAATCTATTTAGGTGAACATAGCGGTCGCTATATTCCGCTACCATGTCCTCTTCCACCACTCCTCCTGGGGACCAGGAGAGGAGGAAATCCTCGGCCAAAAGAAAGCATTTTTCCTGCTGGGATTGCGATATTCCCTTACCTGATGGTAAGTGTGGTCGGGGGTAGGGGCTCTCTGCAGTAGGAGGTTGCTAATTAACCTCTATATTCCAGGATACGATTGGTCACGTTGTCGGTCCTGCAGAGGGCCTCCTGCTGATGAGCCCTCCCCCAGGGACATGGTAATATGGATGAAGGAGTATATGGTGAGTACGGTGCAGAGAACAAGAGGAAAGTTGGTTTCCCCACTTCTGGTAAACTCCTCCTCCTTTTTTGTAGGAGGAGTCGCTAAAGGACATCCGCGTGTCCATCACCCAGCTCTCCAAGAAGCAGCGGACAGAAGGGCGCTCTGCTTCTCCCCCCTCCCTGGAAAGACTGCAGATGGAGGATGACTCCTGCCCATCCATGGTGTAGTCAAGCGTGGCCAGCAAACCCATATTTTCATGGGACAAAACAACCAGTTTGCTGAAGGCCATCCGGTCAAGGGGCCTGGATGACTTGGGGGAAGCCTCCGCTTCTACCACTGAAGGGCAGAGGGCCTTTCAGGTAGATGCAGCATTAATGGCCATTATGGAGCAGGAGTGGAAATTTCCTGAGAAGACTCATGTGGCCTCCAGGGTATTTAAGAATTTGTATCCGGTGGATCCTGTCCAGCTGGCCTCCTGGGGGCCACCCCCAAAAGTAGACCTGGCGGTAGCCAGGATGTCCAAGCGTACCATTGTGCCTCTTGAAGACGGCTATAACTTACAGGACCTCTTGGATAGAAGAATAGACTCCACACTTAAAAAAGTGTATTCTTCTGCTTCAGCTCAGACCTCTGTGGCCATTGCCTCCACCGAAGTGGCGGATTTCCTACGTGCCTGGCTGACGCAACTGGAGCGGGACATAGATACCGGCGTCGATAGAGACGAGATCTTATCGTCTATGTCCTCTATTCAGCTAGCAGCAGATTACCTGGGAGAGTCATCCAGACAACAGTTACGTCTGTCAGCAAAAACCATGGCTCAGACCACAGCCGCAAGAAGACCACTGTGGCTCCGTCCCTGGAGGGCGGTATTACCATCCAAATACGCCCTGTGTGGTCTACCCTTCCAGCCGGGCAAGGTGTTCGGGCGCAGCCTCGATGATCTAATGGAGGGTCTGGCCGAAGACAAGGGCAGAACCTTTCCGCAGGCCTCCAGAAGCAGAAGGCCTCCCCCAGGTAGGGGGCGAGGAGCTCAATCTAGGCAACCTCAGAGGAGGTCCAGAATACGACCTAGAGGTATGGGCAGGGGGCGCGCCAGGGATGATTCAAAAGGTAAACCTACCTTTTGAGGGTGCGCAGCTCTCTGCGGCCAATCTTGCGGTAGGTGGTGTCTGGCCCACTTTGCCGGTGTGTGGGATCAGATCATCAGAGATCCTTGGGCTTTGCGGGTGGTGGCCCAGGGCTACACCTTGGAATTCAAGCAGCCTCCCCGCGATCATTTCACCAGCACTCGTATCCTGCCTGCTGGCCAGCAGTCTATCCTAGAGGCAGCCGTCTTGGAATACAGGACAAAGGGGGCCCTGGAGAGGGTCCCCCCTCTGGAGGAAGACCTCGGTATCTACTCTCCAGTTTTCCTCGTCCCCAAACCATCTGGGGACTGGAGGATGATAGTAGATTTAAGGTATCTCAATCGGTTTCTAAGGGGAAAACCATTCCGTATGGAAACCGTAGATTCTGTAACATCCTTCCTCCAGCAGGACGAAGTAATGGTGACCCTAGATCTCAGGGACGCCTACCTGCATGTCCCTATTTTTTGCCCACACAGGAAATATCTAAGAATAGCTATTCAAATAGCTGGCCGCAGAGAGCATTTTCAGTTTACCGCCCTCCCCTTTGGCATATCGTCAGCCCCGTACGTCTTCACCAAGACGGTCGCGCCCATCGCCGCCGCTCTAAGATTAGAGGGGCTCTTCGTGGTTCCGTATTTAGACAACTGGCTCATAAAAGCTCAGTCTACTTCTCTACTCCGCCAACATCTTCAGATCGCTGTATCCCTCCTTCAGAAACTAGGATGGGTGATCAACTGGGAGAAATCCGAGACAGCGCCGTCCACCCGGAGAAAGTTTCTCGGATTTATTCTGGATTCCCAGAAGATGCAGATCTACCTTTCCGGCCCAAGGAAACTCAAGATAGAGGCAGCTGCCCGCTTTCTGTTCAGAACTCGGCGAATAACCATCCGGACCGCCATGAGAGTTCTAGGCCTGATGTCTTCTTCAGTCAGGGCGGTTCCTTGGGCCTTATGGCATTTGCGTCCCCTTCAGAGGGAAGTGCTGAGCGCCTGGAACAGGTCGCCATGGGGACTGCAAAAGAAGATCTGCCTTTCTCCAGCTACCCGTCTTTCCCTCAGATGGTGGATACACCTGAAAGACGGAAGGTCTACGGTCCCTCCACAGTGGGTCCTGCTGACAACGGATGCATCCCATCAGGGATGGGGAGCCCACTTGGACGACAAAACTACACACGGCGTTTGGGCACATCCGGAACAGGGGTCATCCAACCTGAAGGAACTTCAGGCAGTGTACCTTGCCTTGTGTCACTTCGCCCCCCTCCTCAAGGGGAAGGCGGTCAAAGTCTGGTCGGACAATATGACGACAGTCATCTATATAAATAAACAAGGCGGTACCAGATCTCGGGCCCTTCAAAGAACCACGAATCTAATCTTCTCATGGGCAGAAAAGAACCTGTCCCATCTATCCGCTGTTCACATCAGAGGCTCCCTGAACATAGTAGCGGATCAGTTGAGTCGGGGTATTTCCGTATCCGGAGAATGGTCGCTTCATCCAGGAATATTCCAGCAGATCGTCCAAAGATGGGGTCTCCCAGAGGTCGATCTTATGGCAACCCGACTCAACGCCAAGGTACAGACCTTCTGTTCCCTGTATCAGGAGGACAACCCCTTGGCAGTGGATGCCCTGTCCATCCCATGGAGGTTCAGGCTGATTTACATCTTCCCTCCAGTTCCCATCATACCCAGGGTATTGATGAAGATAAGACAGGACCAAGTCTCGGGCATCGCCATAATCCCGTTCTGGCCAAAAAGGACTTGGTTTGCCCAGCTCATGAGGATGAGTCAAGGCATCTATTGGAGGCTTCCCCCCCTCCCAGACCTGGTAACTCAAGGAGAGCTACTCTGCCAGGATCTGAGGAAGTTCAACTTGACAGCCTGGAAGTTAACCAGTCCCTATTAAGGAATAGAGGACTTTCAAAGGCCGTCCTAAAGACGATTTCCTGTGCCCGTTCAGAAGCTACAAATAGAAGTTACCAGAGGATTGGTAACATCTTTAAAACTTGGTGCCAGGAGCACGAAGTGGACTCCGTGGATCCTCCAGTAGGTGCGATCTTGGACTTTCTTCAGGACGGCCTTGACAGGGGCCTCTCGGTTGCCACCTTGAAGGTGCATATGGCCGCCCTGTCCGCCTGTCTGGGGAGGCGGTTATCTCAAGACCCCCTAGTAAGTTCCTTCCTTAAAGGGGCGGGGAGGTTGAGACCAGCAGTATCTGCTCCCGTCCACAAGTGGGATCTCAGCACGGTCCTTTCGGCGCTATGTGGTAAACCCTTTGAACCTCTGGAGTCGGTAGAGCTGAAGTTCCTCTCCTACAAGGTAGCATTCCTCTTGGCAATAACATCAGCCAAGAGGGTAGGAGAATTACAGGCGTTCTCCTGTGAAGAACCGTACATCAGCTTCTACGAGGACAGAGTCCAGTTAAGGTATCTACCGGGATTTACCCCCAAGGTTCCCTCTGTGACCAACAGATGCCAGCTGGTCACACTTCCAGTATTCTATCCAACACCCTCCACTCCGGAGGAGGTTAAACTTCATTCACTTGATTTGTCAAGGTGTTTAAGGATTTATCTAGAGCGCACGCACTCTTTTAGAAGATCAGAAAACCTCTTTGTAAACTTTTTCGGGAGGTTAAAGGGCCTGGCGGCCTCGAAACCCACCATTTCTAGGTGGGTGAAGGAGACTATTAAAATTGCATTTGAGATACAGGACTTATCTCCTCCGGCCTTCTTGACAGTGCACTCCACGAGGGCAGTCTCTACCTCATGGGCAGAAAGGTGCGCCTTGCCGCTTGACCAGATCTGTGCGGCGGCATTGTGGAGCTCAGACTCCACATTTGTAAAGCATTATAGACAGGCTAGCCAGTCTGCGGAAGCTTCGGCTTTCGGCCGTACAATATTGAGTTCTGTAGAACGCCCACCCTAATAAAGGGACTATGCTTGCTATCTCCCCATATTGTGCCGCTGGTGGGACGCAAGGGAATGATGGGTTATGTAGATAACCTGTTTTCCCTAAGTCCCAACAGCGGCACAAGTCTCCCTCCCTATAATTTGGTAGAGGAAAACAGACTAAAATGTGTATAAGTTGCTTGTATGCACTTGTAAAGATTGTATGTATGTGGAAAATACCAATATCTTTACTGTAAACATATTGCATTGTATAGAGCCTATTATAGGTTACTTAATATTAACACGCTGGGGGAGGGGTGTGGTGCCCTCATATAGGGTCCAGCCCGGTGTTAAGTCTGGCTAATTAAAAATTCCGCCTGTCCTACCAGCACACAGGCGCAGAAAATACCCCATATTGTGCCGCATATTGTGCCGCTGTTGGGACTTAGGGAAAACAGGTTATCTACATAACCCATCATTATTGTTAGGACTGAAACGTTGTATGGAATAAACCCACAGTAACTGATTTTGTCCCCAATTTGTACTGATGTCCATTGGTTCTTTTTTACAGATAGATGATAGATAGATAGATAGATAGATAGATAGATAGATAGATAGATAGATAGATAGATTGAGTTTAGAGCTGAAACATTGCATGGGTGACTTAAGTACCCCCTTTCTTTCTTCATTAACTCTGGAGTACTGCCTGGATTGTGTTTTTGTTAGATAGATAAAAAGATTATTGGCAGCACTTTATATCTAAAATTTGCCAATGTTCAAAACATGGCTACTTTTCTTTTGTTCATGAAGAACAAAGGAACTACATTATGAATAATATTTTGGAGTTATATCAGATAGATATTAGATAAATAGGTTGTACTGTATGTTCACACGGTGGAAAATGGATTCCGCCTTTTGAACTTCCGTCGTGGCATCCCGCTCCTGATTAGGATGAATGAATGAGACTAAACAGGAACATGTCTCGAGCCGCGGACCCTGTGTTTGATTCAGCCGCGGAATCCGCAGCAAGAAAGCTCATCTCGGTACTTTTTTCCTCTACTTGATACTGAAAAAAAAAGTTAGCGTCTCCCATTGACTTCAGGCGGATTTTGAGGCGGATTCCGCGTCAAAATCATACTGCAAAAAACTCAGTGTAAGATACCGAAATGTTGCAATGGAACGAAGAAACACTTGTTTTGCTAAACTCTGGAGTACTGCCATTTAGTTTTCTAGATAGATAGATGGAAGGAAGGATGGCTAGGTAGATAGATAGGAGATAGATAGATAGATAGATAGATAGATAGATAGATAGATAGATAGATAGATAGATAGATAGAGATGGTCCTCACTCCTATTATTTGATATGTTAATTATTTTGGCACACTGTAATGTCTAATATTGTCTGTTCATGTATCCTCTGATTTGTAAAGTGCTGCGGAATTATGTTGGCGCTAAATAAAATTATTATTATTATTAGTATACATAGATTTCCTGATACTGTAAATAAAAATGTCCGTATCTGTTCTCCTCGACTACAATGTCAATGGAGAAGGGAGATGATCTGTTGGAACAATTATACACTAGGATATTGCGGAATAGCGGCTGATTTTTTTTTTCTCATGCAGAGCTCCAAATCCTCTGCTTTTCTTTACACGGCCATAGAATCAAAATAAAAGATCAGATAAAAAAATATTTGTTATTCAGTATCCAACACATAGAAGAAGGCAAGCAAGGGCAGGGGGCTCTATAATACATCTGCAGCATTGACACAGGCAGGTGTGGTGCTGACATGGTCTGTTCTCTATTGACCTCACCAAACTCCACCACTCAACCCCCAAATTATATTGCATTGGTACCGCACTGACTTTGACTCCTGATAACTTCACAGGGCTTCACTTTTTTATGCTCATTGTAAGCCCCATATGGGGATCACAATGTACATTTATTTTCCTATCAGTATGTCGTTTTAGAATGGGAGGAAATACACACAAACACAGGGAGAACATACAAACTCCTTACAGATGTTGTTCCTGGCGGGATTTGAACCCAGGACTCCAGTGCTAACCGCTGATCCATCGTGTTGCGCCATTAGGATTTCACTTTACAGTCTATTCATGCTTGTTTATGGGCTGCTTATTTTGATAACTGGATTTTGGGCATCCATATTTTCTTAAATAGTGGGGGAAGAACAGGGTCAGTGGTGTGTATATCAGAGCTAGAGTCAAACCTAAAGGAGACACATCTAGTTATACAGTATGTATGTCATCTATGGGAAAGCATAAGGAAATATAAGTATAAATTAAGGGAAAGTCCTTATCCTAAAAAAGCAGGGATATATCTTTTTGTACATACAAGCATTTTCCCGTAATATCTTGAGAAATAAAATTGAGAAATTGGTTCTTTAATAACACAGAGATGTGAAAGAATAACCGCTTGTATGCGATGACCTCAGCAGTCCGTGATCATTGACTATAGCAGGCAGGAAAGTGTTAATAATCTGGTGGCATAGCCGGTCTGGCAGCTAAAAGGTTAAGTAAGAAGTGGATGCATTTTCCTCTCTCTCCCCAGAGACAAATGGTGCCATGTCAGGCCTATTTTTAACAAATGAATTATTGACTTAAACTGGCACAATTAATCACAATATAATGGGATCAGAGGATGTTAGAGGCCCATTTATCACAAGAGAAGATGGGTGCCGAGCCTTCCGAGAAATGAGGCTCTTTAATCACTCCCAGATTAAGCATTGCAAGACTTCAATCATCACAAACAGGCAGAGAGAGCCAGCGAGGATGAGACATCGGAGACTAGAGAAAAAGAGCCAGCACATGCCGTTCAGCTGTGGAGATACATTAGAGAAGTTATAGCTGATATAATGTATTCTGAGTATAGGCAGTATATACTACTTACTGTAAACTAGCAGCTTGACTTGGGGCACGGGGGGTCATAGACTAATGGTACGATTTATTCAGCAAAATGGGGTTGGTTTATCAATATGTCACCAGTGATAACATCAGGATCCTGGACAATGTCACTGACTCCATATTTATGAAGCATGGTGTATTTGTAATGTAGTGCGGGAGGCATAAGATGGAGACACGTGAGATTGAAGGTTAAGGCCCCACGTTGTAGAAACGCGGGTAATTTCGAGCCACAGCCAATATGGCTACAAAAGGAATGGGAAATATATAGGGAGCTCTTATACTTCTACCTTCTGCCGTATCCATGCCTGGCTTTGGCTCCTAAAAATGCGGCAAAATCTGCAACAAAAAAGCTGTGTGGGACCTAAATAGCCTGTAATGGAACACAGGAGCACACTTATAGGCAGCATATACGTCAGGTGGTTATCTCTTCTGAACCTCATCATCTTCAGCAGCACACCTGTAGGCAGGCAGTCTCCCTCTCCTGACGTAGGCAGGCAGCATGTATGGCGGAATATGTTTTAACTGAACAGCTTGGAAAACTTTGTCTATCAACAGAAAGCAAAGGAAGTGCTTGGCTAGTGGTTATATACTTTCTGGTTTCACAGCACATAATGAGAATATTTTACTCACATTAGGCTCACATTAGCGTCACCTTTCTGTCCATAGTTCCACCAGAACATAGAGGATGGCCGCAAAAATAGGGGCCAGCATCAGAATCTGCAACAAAAAAATGTTGGGCCTCAGCCTAAAAATGGTCTGAAATTATAATAACTAAAACACTTGAACTTCACCTTGCTTGGTGTGTATTCACATAAATAGAGTGTGCGTATATATTTCCTATATTGGCTGCATTTGGTTTGCAGTACACTCCCGATATGTGTGCTGCTGAACAGCCTTCTATACAAGGATGAGCCATGTACACAAGGCCTAGGTGAGACTCTGCTTTCAGTTACTGATAGTCCTACTATATGTTATAATATACAGTCATAATGCTATGATATATTACTACCCATTATGTTCAGGGGCAGTCTAAGCTCGACAACCCCGTCAACCACAAAAACAAAGGGAACAATGTCCCTGTAGTTCATGACAAGGTAATGTCTTGTCCCTCCAGTTCATTGTGACCTCGCAACCTTAAAGTTTTGAATAACAGAATATATATATATGGAGGTCCTCGGAGCCAACACACTGGCCTATTAATGCCCCTTTAAACTACCTCCAATAGTACCCCCAATTCAGAGGCACCAACTCACCAATCCCAGGTGATAAAGGATCTATTATTAAAGATCCCACGATCCAAGGCCAGACCAAAGTTCCTTCATAACCGAGCCATTCTTTATGTTGAGTCCGGAGCCTCACAGTTCCCCCCAACCATACCACCAGGTATTTCCTTCCCAACTCTGAGGACCCTCCGTCCAGCTCCCATGACAGCGAAATCCTACATACACCCAACATAAAACCCTCCAAGCCCCAAATTCTCCTTTTGACACAGTGACCAGCAATCCTCCCCAGCCAAAAAAAAGGGAGGGTGGGACCTTCCTGACTCTGCTGTTTTCTTCATAGCGACTGCCGTTAGTCTGTACGGGTTTTTACTTTTTAAACCCGCTTACCTGCAACAACACCAACCAAGCTTCCCTACAAACCAACCAATTAGCTTCAGTCCCACATCGTGTGGGTCCTCCGCTTAGACTGTGCCTCCAGTCCGTCCCCTTCTTTCCCTATGCATTGGGACTTCTGACAATCTATTGTGCAGCAAGCTATAACACACCCCAATTCAACTAGTAGACCATATAGATGGTCTGACCAGTATGTGGAATAATACCAATATAATGGAGAACATATTCAAAGGGAAACAAACATTTACTGTATGTCTTGAAAGTGAGACCTCGAAATAATTTACTCTGTTAGCCAGAAGGTAAATCAATCCAACAGTGAACCCACAAATTCTATAGGACCATGATCAGGGGAAAGTTGGAATAATTTTATAATTATATACAAAAAAAAACTGTTTTAAAAATGCAAAAACATTGGAAATTGTTTTATAACAGCAAAAAATTAGCATCCAAGGACATTCATGAAATAAATTAAATAAATTTATCTTGTCTCTTCTAAAAACGCAGCAATGATTTACGTCCTGATAAAGCATGGCTTGTTTTCTGATGAAATAACAATAACAAAAAGTTTTCATTAAAACATAACTAATTGCAAATCACTTATGATATTATCAGTCATCATTCATCTGTGAGAGCGTGCGCAGAGTTTGGGTAAGAATGCAAAAATGATTTATATGGAATAACTAAATGCGAAAACATTCAGTGAGCATTACCAAAATATTCTAAAATTGGAAGACACAGAACCCTGCCAACACAGATATGGGCTTGCATACCAAATGGATGACTTTTAGGTCATAGATCAGTCTTGTATGTCAAGAATGGCATGAATATATGTTAATCTGCTAAAGCCTGAAATTGTAATAAAATGAGAAAGAACCTTTGCTCATTGTCACGTATGGATCCAGCCTAACATGTAACATGGATGGGGCTGGCAGGGGTTAACTCACTCCATTCATTCAATCTTACATTCACCCTTCACTCAAACTGCAAGCTGAGTGCACATAACACCCCAACATAGTCTACATATCCCGATACATGCTGCCAACAACTACTGATTTTGATGGGACTAATAGAAACCCCACTCATATATGCATATATATCTCTAACGGTGAGATATGGAGTCATAGAGCACATGCAGTCCACCATTAAATTGAACGCTTTAACAAAAGGTTCAGTGCTTACATAAAAAAAGACAAAAGTGACAAAGACAAGCAAAACAGTTTTAAAATAAAAAGGAGAGCACGACAGAAAGAACCTTGTAACTTACAGTCCTTTTGATTCCATGGAGTTGGAAAGATCTCATATGGGGTGACCAGCAACTCAAGGTGTAACAAAGTTTCTTGGTATCAAGAGTTTTTGTAATCATAGGGTTCGGGCCCATATTCAGACGCACCCCTCTATTTATGAGTTCTTTCTAGTTCAGATTTTTTTAGCCATGGTACTGTCCCCCTTATGAGGTGGGGGTTGAAATGTTTCTTCCTTGCCAGGGAAAGCTGGGTCACCCAAACCTACCCCCTCCCCCTTTATTGTTGCGGAAACGCAGTTTCTTTTGTTGCAGTTTTTGCAGCGTTTTTTTTGAGCCAAAACTAGGAGTGACCACAAAAGGAATGGAAAATATATAGGAAGCTCCTACACGTCTCCTAACCAATATGGTGAAGTTATCATGCCAGACTAGACCATCACACTATACAACGTGATGCTTAATTTATTTAATAAATTAATATTATTATGAAGCACTCAGGTGGCTGTGGGGGCTTAACAAAAACATGGCTGTATCCCTTTAAATACAGTGCCACTCTTGTCCACAGGCTGTGCATGGTATTACAGCTCAGGCCCTTTCACTTCAACAAAGCTTTGCTGTATGACCATGGAGAGAAGTCACCATGTTTTTCTAACCTTTTAGGTA
This sequence comes from Leptodactylus fuscus, assembly GCF_031893055.1. Lineage (NCBI taxonomy): Eukaryota > Metazoa > Chordata > Amphibia > Anura > Leptodactylidae > Leptodactylus > Leptodactylus fuscus. The sequence goes on from NC_134269.1 coordinate 47,241,105, forward strand.
TTGGATTATTTGGTTTGCCATTCAGGATGCTAGGAAAGCTAGGTCATAGTCACATATTATATTGCATATTCTTCCCACAAAAATGTGTCTACCTCATTGAACAGGCCACACTACATCAACCAAGATATCAATAATATACCGTCGGAATTGTAGTTCTAATTTTTCGTCTTCATTCTGCGCCCTGTCTTTATACCTTTAACTATGAGCCGTCCGCTAATGATGATGGAGAAGTTGTTTCATGGCTGACTGCCTTCATTTCAGTGCAGCATATGTTACCAAATAAGACTTCACCTTTACCTCATATACATTCTTTATATCAATTACAGAGAAATGAAAGACAAATGGCACCAACGTTAATGTGATTTAACTTTCAATCCTGAAGATGAGTAGGGGGCTGGGGGAGGTCTGCAGATCATCTCACCCATCTGAACGAGGCCTTCTGTTCGCCAGGGTGTAAACCGAGAAGACTCTCACCAGAGATTCATAGCGCCAAAGCTTCTGGAGTAATTTCATTACGTCTCATGTATTCATCCACAGAGTTATGGGTCACTGACCCAATTAATGTAAAGTTCCAATTTTCATAAACTCATTTATTACTGTGGGGTAGTGACAGCCCCACATGAATCCTGTCAGGTTATCAGTCACTCCGCGCCTGGCATACCACAAGTGTCAGCGCACAGCAGGCCGCTTCCAATCTCCGCTCCTAACTCTGGGTGACAGAAGGCCTAGATGAGCGCACCGCCTGTAAACTACCCAGGGCTCCGAGATGGGGAAATAAAAAGACAAATCTGGAAAAAATATACATAGTAAGCTCTTAGAAATTCAATAGAAGCTTTCATTGTGTCTCGGCATATCGTGCTGGCAGGTGAGTTGCCATATTGATTTCTGTCTGAGTATGATGGGATGTTATGGCAGATCATAATCTCATATATCATTTTTATTTGACAGGATTATATATTAGTGTATTCTGGATGTCTGGAGAAGTCCCTGCGCAGTCACTTTACTGCAGATCTTTCCCAAAGACATCTAGAGAGATGCAGACAATTATACCCTGGCCTTCAGCTTCTGGACCAGATTTTGGCCCATGGCCGTCCATGTACTCATTGTTATTCTTGATTCATGCCCTCACTGTCAGCCTATCCAGTATGTGCTTCTAATATCTGCCCATGATGTTTGGGTTATCCATTGTAGGCCAAAGTCTTTTGTCCCATACCATCCTCTCCGTTGTGTGTCCACATTGACCATACCATGTCTTCAGCTTTAACTTTCTGCAAATTTTGTTAAAGGGAGTCTACCATTAAAAACCTTTTTTCTGTGGCTAACACGTTGGAATAGCCTTTAGAAAGGCTATTCGTCTCTTACCTTTAGATGGGATCTCCGCCACGTCGTTCCTTAGTTTTTACCGGTATGTAAATTAGTTCTCTGGCAGCGATGGGGGCGGCCCCAGCGCTGAAAATGCGATGAGGGTGTCCCCACGGCTGCCCGAGAACAGGATCCTGCGTCACCTCTATCTTCTGCTGGATCCTCTCCTGCTTTCTTCGTCTTTCTTTGGCGGCATTACCTCTGTCGGCTCTGACACTAGAAGAGCCGACTGCGCATGCGCGCAATTGCACTACTAGTGTCAGAGCCGACAGAGGTGATGCAGTGATGCCCCCCTTCGCTGCCAGAGAACTAATTTACATACCAGTAAAAAACAGTATTTCTAAGGAACAGCGCGGCGTAGATCCCATCTAAAGGTAAGAGACGAATAGCCTTTCTAAAGGCTATTCCGACGTGTTATCCACAGAAAAAAGGTTTTTAATGGTAGAATCCCTTTAAGGACTTCAATTTCATGAAAGAAATTCAATATAGTATCAAAATATGCTACGGAAATCCTACACAGGCCTCATCTTACATAACAACCATTGGATGGTCACACATAGGCAGTAGGTACATACGGTGTAGACAACAGAGTGTCAGAAAATTATGTTTTATTTCTCAAAGCTGGTCATCTTGCACCACAAGTCTTCGGATGATGTGTCAGACTGGCCTACTAGAGTGCTAGAGGATTCTTTGGTGGGCCTAAGCTCTGGCACGATAATGGTCCAGCAGAAGACATACAAATTTGAAGGAGAGTCTTTTCAGACCAACTAGTATAATGATTAGAGGGCCAGGGAACATTTCAAAAAAAAAAAAATACTGTTACTTACCTCTCCTGGCTCCAGGCAGGCTTCAGGCCTTCTTGTGTGACGTCCCTGACATCCCATGGCTGGGGCCTGCGTCCTTATGCATTGTGATGTAGGTCAAGTGATATCCTGTATGTCATTGAAGATGGCCGACATCAGCAGGGACCACACCGAAGTCAGGGAGAGGTAAGTAACAGTGTTTTTTCATGTTTATATTCTCCCCTGGGTCTCCGTGCATGGGTCACTCTGAGGCATAATAGTGCGTGAAGGAATATGAAGGGGGGGGGTAGGTCAGTTGGTGTCTTTAGCGTCAATCGAGTTTGCCATGGGGCCCAGTAGACCGAGGCTGTTATATTGCCATCTACTTCTCTTAGAGTGATTTGCCACTATGATTTATTCCTTATGGCTTGATTCACAAATGACTTATTACATATTATTAATGATATGTCCTATGCGTGCAAACCAACAATGTGCCCATATTATCAATAGATGAGGGATGGGGTTACCATAATTTCTGCTAGTGGGCCTAACATCCAAGTCCAGCAAATTCCTTCATAACAGTCCCATAGAATTGCATTACATTGGTAATTAACATAAAACCGTCCCTCCGTACGACACCGACTAATATCCGTAAACACTATTGTGACAGTCGAGGGGCTGTTGTTCACTTCATCACGGCGCAGCCTTTGCATTGATTACACGTCTTATCCGCTGACAGTCAATCTATAGAACACAATGATGTTAGAAGGTAGACATCTGTCAATCCTCGTCCTTGAATATCTGAAAGAGACTTTGTTGCTTGAGTGACTGCTTTAAAGAGCGTAGAAGACAGAAGTCGTGCACTGACTGAAAGCCGGCTATAATATATTGATTGAGGATTACCTTTTGTATGTAGCCAGCCCTTCTCTCAGAATGTCAGACAGACTCTGGAGAGTGTAAACATATGTTCTATCCACACTTTCCAGCTTGTCTCTGTCAATAGCATTATGTAGTCTGTTTAAAGAGCAAGGAAAACTATTAATACACATTAATATCTATCAAACCCTGAGTGTTACTGAGCTAAATCATATCGGCAACCTGGTGGTTGGAGCTTTTCTTCCACACCGCCAGGACAATGGATTTCTATCCAACCAGGGCCCCATATGCGCTTAAATGTCCTTCCTTTTCATTCCGTTTGAGTCAACAGATCCCAAGATAAGAGGCGTGAGATGACCAGCTCTGAAAATAAAAACATGGTTTTGTGATACTCTTAAGTTGTTTATGCTATGTGTGGCCACCCAGTGGTTGTGATGTGAACTGCACGTCACACTAATGTATTATGTATAATTTCTATAATGAAAAATTAGTGCCTTTAGCTATATTTGCAGAACAGGACATACATTTTTAGAATTAATGGCGACCAGTGGACTTCTTATCTAGGTGACTAACATTTCAACATAGAAAGACATCTCATTCCCTGCAAAATATGCAACCAGACAATCTTTGGTTCCGTGATGGGTACCCTTAATTAAAATGGTAGGCCACGCCACCACATTTTCAGATCAATAGATCCCCTTATTTGGCCCACAAACACTCCCTTTACTGTCTCACACGTGTATTACTCCTTTTATTGGCCTCCATACAGCATAACCCCCGCTTTACTGACTCTTACCAAGTATATTGTCCCCTATACTGGTCCCCACACAGTATATGACTCCCTTTACTGCCCCCACAGTGTATTGCCCCCTTTACTGGCTCCCACACTATATAATGTTCCTTTTGAGGCCTCCACGCATAATATTACCCTCTTCTTTTTGGCCCCCACACAATAGGCTGCCCCCTTTTATGGCCCTCACACAGTGATATGTTAGCCTTAGCTTTTTTTTTTTTTTTTTTTTTTAATGTAGATAGTGAGCCCCACATAGAGCTCACAATGTACATTTTTCCCTATCAGTATGTCTTTTTTTTGGAATATGGGATGGAAATCCATGCAAACACGGGGAGAACATACAAACTCCTTGCAGATGGTTTTTTGCCCTTGGCGGGATTTGAACACCAGGACTCCTGCGCTGCAAGGCTGCCACCGTGTGGCCCCGTTAGCCTTAGCTTTGACCTGAATTTTCCCAAAATTTCAGGCTCAGGCCTAACTGGAAATGATTGTAATTAGCAAAAAGTGAGCGGTTTTTGCTTTTCTTACTGAACTTCCAGAGGCATAACTTTAAGCTCTTAGACCCCAATGTAAAATATGAAATGGCGCCCCCACTTACCACATGTTATAAATAATATCAGTATCTTCTGTTACTGTACAGAGGCTTTTTGGCCCCCTGAGGCTCCAAGGCCCAAAGGTGTTTGCTACCTCTGCACCCCCTATAGCTACACTTTGTGTTCTTCCTCTCCAAAGATTATACATAATGGGAACCACTGTTATCTTTCCATAGCTGGAAAGTCATATCAATTTCTTTCCTGCAAGTAGCCAGAATGGACCACAAAGTTTTGACTCTCTCTATTCTTATATGGAGAAAATCCCACTTTGATTTGTTATTTGGGGTTACTCTTTCATATAGATCAATGGAAAGGAAAGCTGTACAGCTATGGAGTAAAGCATATATGGACCTACCCTTATACGCCTTCATTCCTGACCCCCATTGTATAGTGCAGTGCACATATTTAGGTGCAATGTAATACATACAGTATTTTATTACACTAGCCACAGTAAATAATATGAGGCTGCCGATGCCTGAGACTAGTACGTTATTTTAACACTACCTATAGTCAGGGTTATAAATATACTATTAGGTCCTGTCATCTATCCTTTGGTTAGTCCATTAATTTGGCGCTGTCTTCCTCTAAAGTTTACAGAATTAATCATGCTACATTCTATATTGGGTTTGTACATTTTGTGCTGTGACCCTTTTCTTTCCATTTTTTCTGCGATAGACCTTACGGTCAGAAATATGCTTGTTCTACTCTCTCTTAGACTACTGTGAATGTTACATGGGGAGAATTGAATATTGGATTTCACTGTAGTGACACGTGAATTTGTATGTTGTGACTTTATTCTTGTAATATCCTGTCTGAGATTTTAAAGTGTATGTGTCATTTCAAGTGACTTTTCAGGATAAGCTGCCATATGTGTGAACACGAGAAGTAACACTATTTCTGGGCTTTATATGACATATATGCCGCCTTTATTTAGCAGTTCTCCATTCTGCATGCTATATCTTGAGCTTTCCTTCGTGTTTGAATTGGGGGGTGGAAATTAGCTACTATAGACTGCAAATGGTAAGTATAACTGAACTGGCTCTTTGTGACTCAGAAACATCCCCAGAATCATGCAGAACATATATAGAGAAGTACGGACAGGAATTGTTGTGGGAAAAGTGAATTGTGCCTGTTAGAAATCTCAGTTTGCAGCACTGCTCACTGCTGTTTTCTTAAAAATGCCATGCCAACATATGTAACTTTCTGTAGCTATTAGAGCTTTGTTACGCTGAACCAATTTGCAGCTGTGGAGGGATATTCAAAATCAGTTCTCAACATCCCAGGTGCCTGCTATTAGTTTATTGTACTAAGTTAGTCTCCAGATCTCTGTTCATAGCTAATTTTTGTTCCCTTGTCTTCTGATTTTGACTTGACTGACTGTAAACTCTCAGACTGACCTAGGCATGGATTCATTTATTCTTTTGATTCAGTTCTCCTAGTTTGACTTTTATTGTGATTATTGCTGTGAGTTCTGGTTTTGATTTCAGATTGTAGAGCATCTGGGGCTATACTCTGCACCTCAGATCCTGCAAAGACCATACGGCTTTGCACCTGAAGGTTCTGTGATGGATACACAGGTGCATGATTCATTGCAGTCACAGAGAAATAATCATACATCAGTCTTGCAATGAGCTGTGCACCTGTGTGTCCATAACATGACATGTAGAGATGAGCGAACACTGTTCGGATCAGCCGATCCGAACAGCACGCTCCCATAGAAATGAATGGAAGCACCTGGCACGCAGACTTTGCCGGCGGCCGGCCACTTCCATTCATTTCTATGGGAGCGTGCTGTGAGCGTGCTGTGAGCGTGCTGTTTGGAACGGCTGTTCGCTCATCTCTAATGACATGGACTATATATCACATGACTATGGACTGTACATCACATGACCATGGACTGTATATCACATGACCATGGACTGATTTTCATACACAGAAGGCAAACAAAGAATAAGACCAAGCAAACATCTGGAAAACCTTGAGGAACTAATACAGAAAGTATATTGGAAATTGTATAACTTTTCATTACACAAATAATATGTATTTCCTAAAACTGGACAACCCCTTTAATACCTTTGGTAGAAAGTCAAGTCTAAACAGAGCCTATATTAAAAGGGTTATGCAATATCTATCCATAGGATCGAGGATAAATTGCTGATTGTTGAAGGTCTGAGCACTGAGATCCCCAACAGTGCTGAGAATAGAGGTGGCTTACCCCACTGCGAATTCAGCCACAGGGGGCATGAGGTATACATTGGCCAATCCTACCATTGAAAGTAGAGGGGTGGCTTTCCCTTCACTAGGGTGTTTTCCCCCTTTCCTGCATTCACAGTGGGGGACTTAAACACCCCCAATTCTCAGAACTGGTGGGGGTCGCAATGGTCAGACCCCTACCTATGAGCTATTTATAAATATGCGTTGTGGCACAACCCCTTTAAATAAGTTTAGTAACATTGTGCAAAGTAATCTGGCATTCTAGTTGGTGTTTAGTTGTACTAAACAATGCAAAGCATATGATGAACTCTGGGAAACCTGCAGAGAACAGGAACGTTACGTTATGTCTGAAGCCAACAGGTAAAATGTTTATCAACCCCAGAAAGAGACAAAGTAAACTAATTGGTTTCGGGTTGACTTGATCCAATCAGCCGGAGAAACTGTGAAAGTGGCTCTCTCTGATGTCAGAGCTATGTGATATATGAAAGAGAGTCTTGTTTCTCTCTCTTTCTCTGGCTGTCATCATATCCCATCAATCCTTATTTATCGCCCCAGGAAACAGCACAATTATGGTAATAAATAATAATAGGATCCTGTAAAACCTGAGTGATGAGGCTTCTCAGAACACATTCCCATCGCTTTGTGTGGCAACAGCAGGCTCTGAAATGCAATGCCAAGCAAATCAGAGGCACTGAATGCTGAGAGACGACTGGCACATAGCATAGGCAATAAATCACCCTGGCACACATGCCATTCCTGACAGGCATGGCAGAGATGTGGTAATTGCCAGTAATGTATTAAAATGTCCCAGATAAAACCATACTTAGTAACATTTCATAAATCTGGAAGTTGCGGCTGGGAGCGAGATGAATCATTTTAGAAGTAAAAGTTAGACAAGTCTCTGATTTTGTTCTCTGGGTAATATCACCCAATAAAATGCTCGGAAGACATATTATATTGGATCATTACTTGCTTAGGCTGGAATAGAGGTATCAAAGGACTGCACACTTGTCCAAGAAAGAAAAGAAATTCAAGTTGGGACTATATTGTCAGTAAGGTGTTGTACACAGGGGGCGCTATGCCACTGACATTATTATCTAGGATCCAAAAAAAAAACAATAGTTCTTTTTATAATGTTAAAGGGGTTGTCTGGTTTTAAGGACCTATTCTAAATACCATATTGGTATTGGGAATGCCTCAGTTGGAACATACATCCATAAACTAGAGCCAATTTAATCAAGTTCATCGCCCGTACGGTGTCCACAATACATAAAAAATTAGGCCATGCTCTATTTTTCAAGGATTGGAGAATTTTTACATCCTGGAAGTGATGTTATGCCCATGTCACTGCTGAGGCCCAAATACATGACAGTCGTCATGCCCCCATGATCCCGGGTATTACATCATAGAAGAGCGCCAGACGCTGTAAGGAATAAGACACTGGAGGAGCGCAAAAGAGGTAATGGATAGTAAGTATAATTTTTTTTATTTTTGTCACCTCCTCTGGGTCTCCAGGTATTATACTCTGGAGGCCATTTTAGTTCATCCTAGACAAATCCGAAATTGTTCACTTTCGTTGGGAACTGATTCGCCCAAGTCTATTTCTAATATCCTGGGACAGTTCTTTACTGAGAGTTAACCTCTTATGGTGGAGCATCGTTTTGGGCCAAGTTCCGCCTGCCGTGGTTTAGTCTCCGTCTTGAAGAGGGAACGTGACTTAGTCAGGGCCTCTATAGGCTGGTAATCACACCGGCAGGTTTAATCACTGGTGTTGTGAGTACATAAGTAATGATGAAATATGATAAACATGAAGCTCCTGAGCCCCAATGCAAATTCTGGGACCCCTATCTATTTTGTACTATTTACTATAATTGTGTATTTTATGTGTCAGAAGAACTTTTGTGGCCCCCTTTGCGTCCAGGGCCCGGTAGTAACTGCTACCTCTGCCCCTCCTACAGTTACACCCCTGCATATCATGACAAGTATTGAGACTACAACTCCTGACCTTTGGACAAATGAGATAACAGATACCTAGCCATACTATATGCTATCTATAACTTGTTCAGTATTGTTGAGGGCGCCAGACCACTGAGAGAGGATGCCAGGGACTGCATGGTGGGAGAATATGCCCTCTCTTGTCCCATGTGTATGCCACTGAGGAGTGTTGGTTCCGAATAAGGGCCCCTTCACACGGCGTAAGCGCTTGGCTCATTCCGAGCTGTACACGCGAGCGCTTCTAAACACTTCCCATTCACTTCAATGGGAGTGCGCGTAAAGCCGGCTTTACGAGCACTCCCATTGAAGTGAATGGGAAGTGTTTAGAAGCGCTTGCGTGTATGGCTCAGAATGAGCCGAGCGCTTACGCCGTGTGAAGGGGCCCTAACAGTACTACTAAGCGCCAAAGTATGGTTAGTGTCCCATTTCCAGAGGATCACTTGATGCTTCTGTGAGGCTGGAGTGACTCCTATACTCAAGCTGGCAAGGCCTTGGGTGAAGACCACCAAGTAGCAAGATCCTGCTTATCTCTATCTGCATGGGCTCCCCCTTCCTTCACAGTGTGGGAATGGTCCCTTAAATAATGTGGTAATAGGTAGTCTGGACAATTCCCAAAATCAGTGAGCTGCACCATTGGCGATCAAAACGTAACTTCTCCCTCAATGCAGTTCAGTTTTACCTGTGATCCAGCTCCTGCAAAAATTTGCCCAGTAACAACCCCACCATAGCCTGCACCAGCCAGAGTCTTAAGGAATAAGTACATCACATAGTGTTAGTCATATGTAGCCACAATAAAATATTCAATACAGCCGGACTAACAACAGTATAGAGTGAGCCACACCGTAGGCCATGTTTCTGTGAATTTGCACATGTAGTGCAAACAGTGGCCGAATAACTCCCCAATGTACCTAACTAAGGTGTGCATTTGCCACACCTTACAAAAACACGTAATACATGCTTATAATTCTGTCTTTAACCTTTTTCATATTGATCATAACAATATATGACTGGTGTTTACAGCATGCAGTAAAATGACATTTTATCTGCCAGTCTCAAGTGTAGTTTTCTACTCTGACATCTAGTGGCCAGCAAAGTAAACTGCACTAAAATCTGTTTTTTATTTATAAGTCAACAATTCCAAAAGAATGCAGCGCTCCGATCAACACTGAAAAACTCAGGCCATGTGCACGTCATTGCAAGAAATAAATGAACTCCTTGGCTTGTATTCCATAAGAATCAGAAAAAATAACTGGGATTTAAACTTGCTAGCCTACACACTATATAGTGAGCAACATTTCAGTTCAAGAGTCTTGAGAAAGGTTCTTAGTTGAACCAAAAAGTCATTGAGGGTTATTTATCATCTGCCCCTTCTTTGGCCATATTTTTTGCAGCTGCACCTTTTTTTTAGACTAGTTTTTCTGTGGCGCTTATTTATGATGTAGGCGCGCCTCTTTGTTACATGTTAGTTGAGATGCGCCATATTTGGCCATGTGCACTTTGCCCCTTTTTTGCTTTTTGGTGAGTAAAGAATGTGTGGCCTAAATGGATATCCTTTTCACACTATATTCATGACTTGTATCTTTTTTGCCCTTTTCTTCACTAATGCTAGAGTGGAATTACATTGTGACCCCAAGTTGTACTGAATTTTTTGTGACTAGATGTTGCAGTCACAGCACTCTAAGGGTGCATTCACACAAAGTAAAATGGAGTGTAATTTGGAGCGTTTACGGAGCGTTTACGTAAACGCTCCGTAAACGCTCCGTATACGCTCCGTAAACGCTCCAAATTACACTCCATTTTACTCCGTGTGAATGCACCCTAAGGGTAAGTTCACATGGGGATTTTTGGTCCGTAACCTGAGGCGAAGGCCACCTAAGATTCTGGACCAAAATACGAGTAGCTGCGACTGGATGCCGATGCAGTGCCCCGGTATGCAGTCGCATACTCTGCTCCGGATTAGGACTAAATGAATGGGCCGAGTTGGGAGGAGGAAGTGTCTTCAGGCAGATGTCGCGAGGCGAATCCGCCTGAAAGAATTAGCATGTTGCTTCTTTTTTTTCCGGGAGCCAGAACAAACGGCTCCTTGAAAAAGGAACTAACCGTCTCCCATTGATTTCAATGGGAGCCGTCTTTTTGGTCAGGATTTTGAGGCTGATACGGCTTCAAAATCCTGACCAAAAAACCCAGTGTGAACTTACCCTTAGGGTACGTACACAAGTAGAAATCTGCTGCCCATGATGCCCCGATTCTGCCTTACATTGTTTTCAATGGGGGGCAGAGATCACAGCAGGATGTGGAAAAAAATCAGCGTCCTGCTTGACTTTTCCGCAGATTCTATGGCTGATTCAGCCATGGCTTTCGCCGCTCGGTAGTCCCTGCCAATTAAGCCCATTCATCCAGGATTATTCAGCAGAGGAAAGCTGCAATGGAATACCCATCGCCGCAATACCCTGGCTGAATATGGTGGTGGAAAATGAAGAGGAATTTCTCTAAATTTTCCGCCATGTGAACATATACTTAGCTTTGCTTTAACAATCCATTCACTTACATTGGTGAAGTATGAGAGTTACACAGCAATCTTTAGTTTTATATTGGGAGTTTGGAAAAAGTCGTCATGTAGAACTAACCTATACCAGCAAGTTTCAGGGCTTTTTTTTCTAGAAGTCCTGGTGCTGTTAATTCTTTTGACTCTATAGTTGTTTATTGATAGATAGATGATAGATAGATAGATAGATAGATAGATAGATAGATAGATAGATAGATAGGAGTTGGACAAAATTCCTAGAACTCGATTTTTTACATAGTCATGTTGAACTCTTTCTGACACACCTGCCATCACCAGTAATGCCCCCTTTTATCACTCTTGATAAAATGTATTACTTGTGGCATTCTAAAAATCAGTTTATTTGTTTTAGGGGCATGATATGTCAAACCTGCCAAAAGGAACTGACTGTTGGTGTGTGCCTGTTACGAGTATCCTTGACTCAAGTTGCTAAGCTTGTCAAAGTCTATATGATCATTCCATGATCACATCTCAGTATGCAAAGGCCATTAAAATATGTGCAAACAGAAGGAGCTGTGGTCGAAAGTGAAAGCTTGATGTGAGGAACAGAAGAGCACTTAGAATTTAATTTAACCAAAAACATAAGACTACAACCCCTTAAATTCCTACATAGTTGAATATGGTTTAAAGGTACCAGTTTCAGTGAAAACCATTAGGCGTGCAATGGACAAAAATTATATCCATGGTGATGCTGTAGTGGCCAAATCAAAGTCAAGCTTTGACTTTCAGCCACAGCTGCTCCTGTTTTCAGTTGTTTTGCCAGTCTTTGCACACTGAGATGTGACACAGAATCAGCAGAACTCGACACATCCATCAACTCAGCAACTCGGGTCAAATACGCCCATGCCAGACATACACCAACAATCGGACCTCTTTGGAAATCTGCCAGGTCTGACATATCATAAGTAACCTAAAACAAATAAACATATTTTTAGAATAGAATTAGAATTTTTAGAATATCAATGGGGATAGATAGATAGATAGATAGATAGATAGATAGATAGATAGATAGATAGATAGATAGTTTTACAGATAGATGTTACAATGTATCAATTCTCTTATGCTAATTTTATGAATTTTTCCATAAAGGACCAGTAATCCGGAATATCTGATAATTCAGTACCCCTTAATGTCCCTCGAAAAGAATGCCATCATACATGGTGATACAATATTTATCATTTAAATATTATATATTACTATTATTACAAATATTCTAAACCATTTATATTGTACATTTTCTTCTCCAATTCTTTTTGTTCCTAAGTTGTGTGTCTTCCTTCTGCTTCCCCGCCCTTAGAATGGAAGCCAAGAGGCTTCTCAACACCAGAGGAAATGAGGTTTTGGGGCTAGCAGGATTGTTTATTAGGTTCTCAGATATAATCAGCCTTAAGTTACATCATGTCAGGGCAGCTGCCATGTGCACTAAAAGCTGCCTGGCAATTTTACCCAGACTGACAGCCTAAATCAGAAACAGAAAAATCAACATGTCAATAATTGAGCTGGCCATGATGGATGTATTATGCAGCATGTGGTAGGCTCTGGATTGCATTAGGCCAAGACTCTGCTACTCTGTGCTGTCAGGGGAGCATAGACATGGCCTCAAAGGGATAACCAGCATGTACAGAACGCTGCTTATAGCTGTGTAACCCTTTCCCTGCTAGCAGAAGAGAAATCCGGCAGCTTTGTATATGTTCACTGTGCATAGTTTGTTATTTTATTTATTTTGACCCGCTTGACTGCCGTATTATAGTTCATTTTAAATAAATATATTTATTTGGTCCAGAATGTCTACATTGCACCCAGTGATTGATACGGCCCTGTATACCGAAAGGGAGTTCAGGCGTTAAAGCGGCAAAATAAATAGAAGTGCTGTAATTAAAAGGCATAATTCTAAGTGAATTGTTCTGTGCATGTTCCATCTGTTACTACACAATCAATGGGTGATTAACTGTATATAATCAGGCCATGCATTAACACGTGCCGCGGCAAACCCATACAACTGCACATGCCCCATTGTACTAAAGCAAACAGCTACTTGTGCGATGATAACTGGGACAACAATATTCCAATCTGTATGTATTGATAGCAGCCAGCAGGCTGCCATGTGATGGAGCCGCTGGTGCCCATCTAAATATGCCATGTCCTTCTAGTTTTGATGTTTGTCAGCTCTTGGCAACCTCCTTTATGTTTTGTTCCCAAATGATAAGGGTGGATTCACACTATGTTTGCAGTGTTTGATTGCTGTACATGGCTGGAAAGCTCCTGGTGTATATGATAAACATATTTATAGCCCCCCATTTACCCAGTGGAGATCAAAGGAGAGTTTATTTGCCCTCTGTTGGGATGGTATACAATTTAAGACTGGGGTGTCCAAGTGGCCCACTGTACAACTACATGCAAATATTACCTGACAATTCCCACAATTGCCCCTACACACATTTTTTTTTAGTAGTGACTTGCCATATAGTCCTTACGTCTGACTGTTCCTGTCCTTCGGGCCCGGTGACTAGTCTGCTGACTAGATCTTGTCTTGTACTATGGCCCTCTAGACACTATGAGCTGGGGATAAGTGCTCACACAGCAATGTAGTGTCCCAGCGGGATCATTAGTAAAGGACATATTGATCATTGAACTTATAACTTTAAGTGGGTTATACCTATGAGACTAGAGTAAGGTAGATGGTCCATTCTGCACATCTTAGGTCATTCTAGTGAGAGGAAGAAGACAAGTCAGCTCCTCTGGAGTCTTCTGGATAGACTGACTGGTTACAATTAACTTCTACAAGTCAAGACGAGTGTCAGTATCATGGTCAAGAAGGAGATGAGCCAGTTTTGCTCTGCTCACTGCTTAGAAGTACTGTGTGTAACAGACTTCTTGGGAAGAATATGCAAATCTGTTTCCCAAGATGCAAATATCCCTTGAACATCATGCCTGACTTTCCCACAAGCCTTTGCTGCAATGATACAGGATTTTGCCAAGTCAGTATCCCAGCTGTGGACAGCGCCGTTTGGCAAAATCTCGCATCATTGCAGAAAAGGCTTGTGGGAAAGTCGGGCATGATGTTCAAGGGAGTTTCCCCTCAAGGGCAGCATACAGAGGCACTGTTTCCTTATTTACATCTTGGGAAACAGATTTGCATGTTCTTCTCATGATCCCCCACAGTGGTGCTAAAATGGCTTTGTAAGACTCCACACACCTGAGAAGGTGGTCTCTCCTTAAGGAGTGACAATATCCCTATAACAGACTTCTTGAAATTCTTGAAAGGACCTCATAGCTATAACTGTAACCTGCAGTATAAGCCTCAAGGCACGTCTACCAACTTTTTAGAACCTGCACCCTGCAGCTTGGGCAATTGCATGTTATATGTGTTTTTGTGGAAGTGAAAAGACCACACTTTTTTAAAAAAAAGCTACCAGTATAAGAGATGCTGATGGACCTTGCAGATAGCCAACTTAAAGCCTTAGCTCCTGCCCAGTGGTATACAAGCTTTGCCTCTAATCTATGGAAGATTGTTGTTTGACTGCTCACTTGCTTACTTTCTGCCTTGGTTCAATCCTGTCCCAACATCGATTCGATCGAATATTAGGCCATTCAAGATATTCGTTCCCAATCAAACACCACGCGGCATACACAGTAAAAATTTGTATCCCCTCTCACCTTCCCTGGCACGTTTTTTGCACCAATAACTGTGCAGGGGAGGTGGGACAGAAACTATGACAACGGAGGCAGTGAAAAAAATTGAAAAAACCCATTGGCTGCCGAAAACATGTGACCGCCCATTTATAAGAATGGCCGCCGCCATATTCGCCATTTTTGCGGTAAGAGATAGGGAGAGAAACATATCTGCTGAGGGCTAGATAGGTATTAGCTTCAGATAGGCAGGGGAAAACCGAAGAACAACAACAGCTCTTCTCGGAGCTATACACTGCAGGGACAGGAGTCCAGCTTTCCACGGACGGTGGAAAACAGGGATACAGAACAGTTACTTGTTGCTATATACGTGCACACCAGCTTTTGTTAGGGGTGTCCCCCCACAAAATAGCAGGAATCCACAGCAGTTACTTCTTGCTATATACGTTCCAACCAGCTTTTCTTAGGGGTGTCCCCACCACAAAATAGCTGGAATACAGAGCAGTTAGTTCTTGCTATATATATGTGCAAACCAGCTTTTCAGGCAGTGTGTAACCCCAAAACAGGGATACAGAGCAATTAGGTCCAGCTATGTACGCTCAATCCAGATATCCAGGGTGTGTACCCCCAAAACCTAAGTGGGAGACACCGAAATTCAGTCTGGCTAAAGTACTGGAGCGCATTGTTTGGACTATTAACACCTGATCAGAACCCTGTAGAGGTAATGTAGAGTCTGATATTAGAGGACCATTACCGCTAGTAGTGGTTGCAGCCAATTCTCCACCTTTGCAGTCCTCTAAATAAAAGTTACCCCCAGGACTTGATGCCAAAATGTTATCAATTTCACAATTAAAATCAAGGTCAAAGTCTGGGCCCTCAGTCCAATCCACTGCATCAATCCAACACAATGAGAATGATGGTTCTGGAACCACTGTTTTAGGGGATAAGAATTTTAAAGGGGCTAATACTCTGCTGGTGCAAGGCTCAACTCACCCAATGGGCAAAAAACTCTGCTGGTGCAAGGCTGAACTAAGGTAAAGGGCCTAAAACTCTGCAGGTAAAAGGCTGAAGTCACCTGAAGGTCCTCAATCCCTGCTGGTAGCTCAGCTTAAGGGCCTCTAACCTAATTTGGAAGGGCTCACGTTAAGGGCCAGAAAAGTGATTTTTTGAAGGTCTTACCACATCACACACACACACACATCCACAATGACAGTTCAGGGTGGGGACTGTTGGATTTCCCATTGCCTATTCCATCTGTGGTTGTCATGGACAACGTGATTTAAAGGGGTGCTTGTTAAGGTTTCTTTAGCTTAAATTTGGGTTTGTGTCCATCCAATTAGGGAAGAAAGAAGGTTTCCAGGTATTTTCCTACTTTGATAGAGTTTTTTTTGGAGTGTGGAAAGTGTGTAGTTGATAGGCTGTGATGGTGGGGTAAAACTGTGATTTGGGCTTGTTAGATGCCCCCAGGCATGCTTCCCCTGCTGTCCCAGTTACATTGCAGAGGAGTTGGCATCATTTCCTGGGGTCTCATAGTGGACTTGGTGACCCTCCTGAGTCGAATGGTGGGTTCCCCTGAAACAAAGCATTTTTCCCCATAGACTATAATGGGGTTCGATATTCGATCGAATAGTCGAATATTGAGTGGCTATTCGAAACGAATATCAAATATTTTACTGTTTGCTCATCTCTAGTGAGTAACACTGTTCGTTATGTTTGTCGCCTCCCCTGGGCCTCCGATTATTATTCAGATCTTAGAGTATAATAGTAGTTTTTAGATGGAAAATCCCAAAAATTATGGGTTTGGCAGAACCTGTAATTTTTAGAAAATCTGTAACAATAACCTATTCAGTCATTCCAATGTATGTGTTGTTTTATTTTTATTTTATTATCCTAGGGGTTATTTTATAGGGGTTATTTTGTACTGTGTGGATTGGCTACTGTAGGATATTATCCTATGTGGAAGGGCCACTGTGGGACATTATACTGTGTGGAGGGACAGATATGAGACATTATACTGTGTGGAGGGACAGATATGAGACATTATACTGTGTGAAGGGGCTGTTATAGGAAATCATACTGTATGGAGGGCCACTATGGGACGTTAGATTGTATGGAAGGGTCACTATGGGACATTATACTATGTAAAGGGCCACTATTTAAGACATTTTTCACAGGAATCTTTGGAGTGAATTTGGGGGGAAGCAATTTCTGAACAGCCTGTGTCCATGGAACGTTTAATCCTTCCCTTTTCCTTAGATATCACTTGCACATTATCTAAAACATGGGACACTAAGTGTCCATTATGTGGGGGCCGTCATATGACATGTTGGAGCACTATGGGGCCCAATATATTACACGTAGGGTCTGGATTATATATTATATGTGCACATGGTGGAGGGCACTGATGGAACCATTATACTACATGTGTGGCAATTAAATTAAATGTTAGGTACTGATGGGACCATGATACAACATGTGAGGGCAGTGATGGGGCCATTAGACAAGTGGTAGCCATTACATAATATGTGGGGGAACTGACTGGGTCATTATATAGTATGTGGGCACTAATGGGGCCATTATACTACTTGTATATATAACTGATAACAGAGGCTCCACTAAGTTGCACAAACACTGGTTTATGGTATATGCATTTATGTATGGCCACCCTATGGTTGATATCACAATTGCATCCTATCAAGAGCTGATGTCGTGATAGTATATTGAATTTGCATTCTGAAAATTGAAGAGTGCTTTACAAAATTTGTGTAAATATGAGAGTGGACACATGTGATGATTGGATTATTAAATGTTACTTGCACACTAAACCCCATTCAATGTATAGAGTATTATTGTATATTTTTTTGTTAATATTTTACTGACCATGACTTATACTACCTACAGCCAGATATTTACCAAATTGCTATCTTGCATGCAATTTTGTTCCCACAAAAAGGGTATATTGATAGGACCTCTGCAATGAAAGGAACATGACATGTTAACAATGCATGATGTCTTTCTGGTTTAATATCCTTTCAAGGGGCTGAACTAAAAATTACAAAC
The DNA here is from genome assembly GCF_031893055.1 of Leptodactylus fuscus. Taxonomy (NCBI): domain Eukaryota; kingdom Metazoa; phylum Chordata; class Amphibia; order Anura; family Leptodactylidae; genus Leptodactylus; species Leptodactylus fuscus. The sequence goes on from NC_134269.1 coordinate 47,258,973, forward strand.
CGCCATATCTCTGCATTTGATTTTTCATTATCTCCTCCATCAAGGATTCCTCAACCCCATTAAACCCAGCACACGTTACTCATCTCTGGGTGAAGACAGAGGATTCACTTTCTTCCTCCGCCCGGTGAAAGATGGATGCTTTTGTTCTTTGTGGGAACAGTCTAGTGCTGAATCCATCATGATGTTATAATACGTTGTCGCTTCCTTGTTCTGTACCACTGCAGAGATAACATGGCAAACAAGGAAATTAATTCATTTTAGGACTGATCAAAGCGATAGAGTGTGAGATTTCATTTTATTTCGAGAAACATGTTGTATCCTTACATTACCCACTGGCTCCCTTACCGGGAGGACTACAGAACAATTATTGGGATTTGGAACTGGAAATGCAACAAATTGACAATGACTAAAATTAAAGGTGTATATTTTACCTTTTGTATCGATTATTACTTGTGGATTTTTATATCTTTATAAGAGATGAGCGAACAGTAAAATGTTCGAGGTTCGATATTCGTTTCGAGTAGCCCCTCAATATTCGACTACTCAAATCGAATATCGAACCCTATTATAGTCTATGGGGGAAAATGCTCGTTTCAGGGGTAGGCAACGTTCGATCAAATTATACTTACCAAGTCCACGAGTGAGGGCCGGGCTGGATCCTCCGAGCAGTCTTCTCCTTGCAGCATCCCCGCGGCATCTTCCGGCTCTTCATTCACTCTGCCAGGCATCGGGCCTGGGCAGAGCCGACTGAGCATGCCCGCACTACAAGCGGACATGCGCAGTCGGCTCTGCCCAGGCCCGATGCCTGGCAGAGTGAATGAAGAGCCGGAAGACTCCGCGGGGAAGCTGCACGGAGAAGACTTCTAAAGGTAGGAGAAGAACCAGCGTTGATTGGCCGACTGTATAGCATTCGGCCAATCAATGCTGGTTCTGCATCAAACTTTTACATTCGAATAGCGAGTGGTACTCGATCGAGTATGAGTATTTCAAATACCGTAGTATTCGATCGAATACCTACTCGCTCATCTCTAATCTTTATATGTCATCTTTATTCTTCAATCCTATACTTTATGCTTTCGTGGGACCCGAGTTCCTCAATTATAAATGTACTCATGAAATAAAAAAAATGGATCATTACCCCCCCCATGTGTGGATTGCAGAAAAAGTTTAGAAATCACGTTTTACCTAAAAACTTGGCGATACGACAAAACTGTCAGACTGCTGCATTACATCTAATGATAGTGAACTCGGTCATATTGCAACCCACAAGTTACCATAACGTGACATTTGGCAGAAATCCAAACTTTCTCATTGTCAGTGCAACCTTATTAGATATTATTAGTTGCAATTTAGGGAAATCTTGGTGTCACTATGTAGTTTTAGCCGTAACTTAGGATGACTTATCTCCATATACAAAATGTAAAGAATAATTGCTAAAGACATGAGAACATTGGATATCAACAGGACATCTTGTTGATATCCAGTCCCTTGTCTACATTGAAATGAATGAATCTGCTGGCAAAACAGTATGTGAGCTATTGATTCCAATTTCATGAATGCAATTTAGATAAACAGCAGCGAAATAATATATCATAAATTATAATAGCAACCAAAAAACTCTTCCGGAAGCTTAAGAAACAGGATAGATAGATTTTTTGTTGTACAGTACTTTGCATTATATGTATGTCACCTGTACATCTGCAGGCGAGGGAGTCCTGGGTTATTTTAGGCTAAGGGCCCCTTCACACAGAGGATACGCTGGCTGATTCTGAACATGTAAACGTTCCAAATCAGCGGCATTTAAAACAGATCCCATTGCTTTCTATGGGAGCCGGCATACATGCGCTCCCCAAAGAAATGAATGGGCTGCTTTTTTCCATTCATTTCTATGGGGAGCGCACGTATGCCGGCTCCCATAGAAAGCAATGGGACCTGTTTTAAATGCCGCTGATTTGGAACGTTTACATGTTCAGAATCAGCCAGCGTATACTCCGTGTGAAGGGGCCCTAAAGCCTCACATAGCGAAATACACCTAAAAAATGCTGCGTTTCCACAATGTGGGGCCTTAGCCTAAAATGTAATTGTGCTATGGCCTTTCTTAGCTGCTATGATGTCATAATTGAATCAGGTAAACAATTGGGAGTTTCTTAACATCACAAACGAGGACAAAAGCTGTGATATTACAAGAGTGTCTAGACATGTAACTTGTGACATCACAAATGTGTTACTGTGAGATAAACAACTGTGACATCACAAGAGTGGCCAAACAGGTAACTCTTTTTCATATTACAAATCTGATAAGATATAAAGAATCAGGTGCTGCGATGTCATAGGAGTGCTTAAGTCAAGGAAGCTGCTGTGACATCACAATTGTGTCTGAAACCTGCTGTTACTTCACAATTGTTTAAAGGGGTTGCCCTGTTACAGGCAACCCCTATCCACAAGGGCTGGGGGCCCGATCACCCGTTTCCCCTCGTTCAGTTGGATTGTGGAACAAAAGTCCACCTAAATCCTCCTCGTGAATGGATCACCAGTGCACTTGTGTGAACCGACCTCGCGGGTTTTGACACAAAGAGAGACGCGGTGAGCCACGTCTCTCTCTAGTCAAAACCCGCCTGCCACGGCCATCGCGGTCGCGGCTTTCCCCTCCTATGTCGGCTCAAATGAATGAGCTGACATAGGAGGGTGCTGCCGCTAGACGGAAGCCGCGGCCCAGCGCGCCGCGGCTTCCGCCTGAAGATAGGACATGTCGCTTCTTTTCTCCGCTAGCAGCAGCCCGCCGCTAGCGGAGAAAAGGAGCCCGGCGGTCTGCATAGACCACCATTGTAAAGGGGCGGATTTTGAAGCGAAATCCGCTGTCAAAATCCGCCCCTTTGCCACCGTGTGAACGAGCCCTAAGAGGTTAAGGTGTGGTGTGACAAACTCTTCATGTCAGCTAAGCTATAACATCACTAGTATACTTTGTTCAGATACACTCCTGTAACAGCTTTAGTAAAGTACATATCTGTTGGTTTCTGTGACATCACAAATGTCCATTAATGGAGTTGTGCAGGACTTCATAAATATGACTGCTTTCTTCTTCTCGGGAAGCGAGCTCACATCCGTTGGTGATATGGCAAAGCCACAGCTCCATCCCATTAAACCCCTTTGATCAGGTGTTGTCATAGCACATGTTTCAGTCAGGCAACCTGTTGTGACATCACAACTGTGTATACATTAGATAAGCTTCTCTAACTATGATAGTGGGGTATACAGCTGTGACATCATAATCGTCCAAACATGTAACATGTTGACATCACACATGTCCATTAATCAGATGCCGTGATATCACAGGGTTGTTTCAGTCAGGTACTGTGACATCATAACTGTGTTTACGTTAGTTAAGCTACTATGACATCACAACTGTGTTCTCGTGAGTTAAGCTACTATGACATCACAACATGTTTGTAGCCAGCCCAGAGTTACATATACCAAACATACTATTAAATTCCGTATCCTGTTCTTGCACTGGCGCACTCTGTGCTCTATTTGAAGACACTATAGACGCATTTCCTTCACTTGAGAAGGCCTCCGACTCCTTGCATAGAGAATTATTTGGGAGGACAGATATCTTGGCTTCTCCAGGAGTTCTATCCCCAAGGAGTTAACATTTAGCGCTGTCATCATTACCTTCTCTGCTGGATTTTTGCTTGTTTACTACTGTTTACAATGTGATTGTTAGGCAAACACAGCTTCAAAGAGAGAGTGATATAAACTATCTTCTCCTGGAGTATTCAGGACTTGACAAGCATGTTTTATCACACCGGAGACAGAGTGATTTATTACATTCACTTTTTGCTAGACAAACAAACTGTATACCTCCATATCTGCAATTCCCAAACAGGAACATTACTGACATGTAGGTAGTTTACTTGTGATAGCTGTCACATGAACATGCCCCTGTAGAAAACGCAAATTTATGTCTGTGGTTATAGCTAGGTGTTGGAGGTTACAATGTATCTGTTGTCAGGTAAAACACACAGTCAGGTTTTCTGATACAGCATTTGAAGCCAAAACCATAGAGGGCAAGATCCGATTGAGGACAGATGGTACTGCTACTCTTTATTCAATCTACACCTTGTTTTGGCTACAAACACATCATTAAATCACCTAAACATGTGACTTTAGGCCTCCTTGACGCTACTACTTAGATGTCTGTTGTTCTGATCCTTCAGAGGACCAGTACAACGGACCTACTTGTCATAAAGACGGATACAAACAGAACACTTTCCTTTTGTATCCAGCATAAACAGCAGTTTTAAGCTGAATTCACATGGGATTTTTTGGACCGGATTTGGGCGGCTTCCCAAAATACCCAGTGTGAATTCAGCTTTAGGGTTAGTTCACATGGTAGAAAGCTTTTCCACCATGTGGCTTTTTTGTGCGGCTAGCCAGCCATCAGCATTCTGTCGCGGTATCCCGCTTCTGATTAGGCCCAAATGTCTGGGCCTAATCAGGAGGGAGTCTGGAGCCCAGGACGCCATGGCTGACTCAGCTTGAAGATAGGGCATTATTATAGGGCATTAAATAGGGCCACTTTTTTTCCGCTAGTTGAAAAAAAATCGCTAATGAAAAAAACTGTTAGTGATTCCCAATTAAATGAATGGGAGGCGGTTTTTAAGGCGGATTTCAAGGTGGATTTTGCATCACAATCCGCCTGCAAAAGCTTCTGTGTGAACGTACCCTTAAAAAGAGAAAAGAGAAGGTCACCCTTGCCTCCCCCCATGACTTTATCATTATTTACACCTGAAGACACCTGAATTAATTGATGGATGGATGGGTAGATAGAAAAAAAATACAAATCTACAGTTCTGTGGAATATGGCAGCATATAAGCAGCTGGCAATAAATAGTTAACAGTGTAGACTAAATTAGATTGAGAATTTTGTAGATAGATAGATAGATAGATAGATAGATAGATAGATAGATAGATAGATAGATAGATAGATAGGTATCAGGGAAAAAGAAAGGAAAGAAAGAAAGAAAGAAAGAAAGAAAGAAAGAAAGAAAGAAAGAAAGAAAGAAAGAAAGAAAGAAAGAAAGAAAGAAAGAAAGAAAGAAAGAAAGAAAGAGAAAGAACATAGATAGATAGATAGATAGATAGATAGATAGATAGATAGATAGATGCATATGTACTGTATATCTGGAGAAAGATCCCTTCTCTGTGACCACAGGCTCCTCAGCAATATCTCTCCTTATCTGAATAAAAGAACAATCTTTGCAATGTGTGGGCTATTTATTGTGATGTATACATGCAGCGCTTCCCCTTCTACGCCCGGCATGAATACATATGTGCAGAGGACTGTACATTTCTGTCCTCTGTTCCGCAGTTACGGGGAGCCCCCCTGTCTGTGCTCACCATATGCTTTCACCCCATGAGGTAGAGGTCTCATTAAAACCATCTTCTGGCCCACATTTGCTGTAGCCATGAGTGTGGGCAGCTGGGGAGCCAGTGATGTGACCTCTAGTATCAGTGCTTTGTAGCTGAGCCTTTCCCAGCGCCCTCCCTCCCCTCCACTCCTCATCACTGTGACCTTTAAAAAGCCTTGGTCCTTCCCTCCCCTCCATCCATCTCACAGTCCCCTGTCTACACCACTGAACTCCTGCTGCGAGATTAATTGTTCCCATCACCCCTAATCCATCACACTTCCCCAAGATTGTTTTGACATTTAGTTAATTTTTTGGCTGATGATTTATCAAATTCTTATTACCATGCTCTGAAGGGGTTCATTTATTGTGTTGATTCATGGTAATGCTAAAAGTGGAAGCCTGCGGAATTTTAAATACTTCTGCTGCCTCAGCGTGCTCGCTCCTTCTCTCTCCTGCCGACTGTAGGGAAAAATACTGAGAGAATGTGGAGGCCTAGAGAGAAAACAAAGGCGAAATAAGGAAAAGCAAATGGAAATAACAAGGCAACGCAGGCAGAAAGAATCGCAGGCCGGCGCAGGGCAGGCACGGCAGGGGTTAGTGCGGCCAGGTACGGAGGTTCTTATAAATTACAACCGAGGGTGAAGGATTAAAAATTAAAGCGCCTTTCCGGCTGGAATAAAGAGACACATAAATAATGAGGCCTGGTCTTTGACTTGGATGTTTGTGAAGTTTCACTGGTTTTTTTTCTATAGTATTGTAGTTGTATCTGCTTCTGGGAAAGATGGGTGACAACCAAGATGGACTATACTGAAGCTTCTAAAGCAGTTGTCAGTCATCTCACCCTGATGGGTATCTTATACTTGCTAACTCACGAAAAAAGGGGTGACCCGAAGAGCCACCGCATCTACCCACTCCCCCAGTCATTATAAATGTGCCGTTCTGTCTGAAAAAGTGACGGAGCCTGCACAATGCATGCCTATGTCACAAGAAAGGGGGCTGACAATGCCCCAAAAACAAAAAGGGGTGTGCTGATGTTCAGAAGGACCATGTCGATGCCAACAGGAGTGTGACCTGCACCATTCCCTAACACCTTGGAAATATGGGATATTTTCCTAGTTGTTGGTAGAAGTTGGGTGCGTAATTACTTTAATGGGAAATTTCCATTCAGGGGTACGGGAAAGCTGAGCGGTGTCCTACAGATGTTTCCACCTTAGCTGGATTTAGTTAAGGACTTCAATTTCTCATTCAATCAATTCAATACAATATCACAAAATGTTAAAAAAAAATCTTGACAGGCTGCAATGTACAACACAACCACTAGGTGTCCACACAAAGACACATACAGGACAGACATCTCATGATAGAGTATCATATAATTATGTTTTGGGGTTTTGTTTTGTTTTTTTTTTAACTTTTTTTTTCTTTTGCACAGATACTTGGAAGTGTACAGCCAAGTGGGACATTGAAATACATCCATTTTTAGATAACATATTGGTTGTCACTTAACCTAAAAAACAGATATAATTAAGGAATTAACTTTTGACAGTTTTGACTTGACTTGAGTGACAACTACCTAACATACCACGGACGTAAACTATACATCTGCTATGGGTGCCCTGGAGTGAAAGGACCCAGAATAGGTTGGCTATATCTTATAGGTCCTCTCACCACAGGTCATACAAACAAGGGCATAGAGAAATAATTCAAGAAACAAGTTTTTCTCTTCCAAAGTAGTTAATGGTGTGCGGTGGTTCCTTATTACCAGAAAGGGGTCTGCCGTGATGCCTGCCCAGTATACCATGAAAGTATTATGAACATATTTTTGTGCCCCATTGTAGGTGAGTGTCTAAAAGAAACTTCAAACACCCAAAACTGAAGCACGCTAGCGCGTTTTGGGCTAGAATGTGCCCTTTAGTAATAACACGCTCGATTGCATGACCGGGTTGTCAATAAAGCAGTTTATTACGGCATATGGAGTGCTGGGGTGAGACATACAACACCCTAGGATCTGTTGACGTTTCGACAAAGCAAGTTTGGGTAATATTGGATTCTTCAGAATCTTGTGGGCTATTATATAATAAGATAGTATCAAGTAAATGATCTTGGTTTAAAGGTCTTACTATGAAGGCCTTTGCATCGCTGTGGTAACAGACTATAAACAAACTGAGTAGTCTGATTCTGCACTCTGTACATTTAGTAGGTTGGCAAGGTGTATGGTGTAGACAGTAGAAAATTTGACTACGTGATCAGACAACACATTGGGGCAGATATATTATGGAAAATAGTGGCATAAGAAAATGCAAGGCAAATGACGGAAAACCCATCATGAATGCAAGTCTTCTCCTGTAGTGTAGGGAGCATGAAAACCAGTCTAGATGAATTCCCTCCCAGTGTTTGTAGTCTGTGACCATGGAGATGGATAGATCTGCATAGAGGCTGTAAACACAGAATGGTAGGACATTTTTCATCCAAGGACATTTGCAGAATTGTTTCTTCCTTTATTTAAGATGCCTTGAAATAAAGAAAAGGTTACTTAGCTTTTAACCCCTTCCCGACATGCGCCGTAATAGTACGGCGCGTGTCGGGTCTGTAACTATGGCGACCGCCCGGGAGCCGGGCGGCCGTCATAGCCGCCGGGTGTCTACTGCTTTAAGCAGTAGACAACCGGCTCTAATGCCTCCGATCGGTCCCCGGACCGATCGGAGGCATTAACCCCTCCGGCGCTGCTGTCAAAGGCGCCGGAGGCGCCATTTTCCCGGCGGCGCATGGGCGCCGCCATTTTGGCAAGGATCGCCGGCTCCTGGAGCATGCTCCAGGGCCGACGTCATGTTGCAGTGACAGCCGGGAGCCTTGTTAAAGGCTCCCAGCCGGTCTGCAAATTCTCTCTTTTGCAGGCTGGTGTATACAGCCTGCAAAAGAAAGGATGCTTTTTTGCAATGCATTGCAATGCATTAGCATTGTAATGCATTGCATTAGTGATCAGACCCCCTGGGGTTCAACACCCCTAGGGGGTCTAATAAATGCAAAAAAAAAATAAAAAAAAAAATATAAAAAAATATAAAAAGTATTAAAAGTTCAAATCACCCCCCTTTCCCTAGAACAAATATAAAAGTAGTTAAAAACTGTGAAACATATACATGTTAGGTATCCCCGCGTCCGAAATCGCCCGCTCTACAAATCTATAAAAATATTTTTCCTTTTCGGTAAACGCCGTAGCAGGAAAAATAGTCAAAAGTGCCAAACCGCCGTTTTTTCACTGTTTTAATTCTGATAAAAATTTGAATAAAAAGTGATCAAAGCAATAACATTTCCCGAAAATGGTAGAACAAAAAGTACACCCAGCCCCGCAAAAAAAGACGCGCTATGCATCCCCGTACACTTAGGTATAAAAAAGTTACGGCCGTCGGAATACAGCGACTTTTAGAAAAAAATTTTTTTAACACCGTTTTGGAATTTTTTTTAGGGGTCAAAATGTAAATAAAACCATATAAATTTGGTATCCCTGGAACCGTACCGAAACACAGAATATAGGGGACATGTCATTTTGGCTGCACAGTGAACGCCGTAAAACCAAAGCCCGTAAGAAAGTCGCAGAAATGCATTTTTTATTCAAATCCACCCCATTCTGAATTTTTTTCCTGCTTCCCAGTACATTATACAGAATAATTAATGGTGGCATCATGAAGAAAAAATTGTCCCGAAAAAAGTAAGACCTCATATGACTCTGGGAGCGGAGAAATAAAAAAGTTATGGGGTTTAGAAGGAGGGGAGTCAAAAACGAAAAACGAAAATCAAAAAATGCCATCGGCGGGAAGGGGTTAAAGGAGCTCCATTTAACATTACTCCTCTTGTATTCTTTTGCTAAAATGTGTGTACTTTTTTGTGACAACTAGACAGTGCCGCACCTCTAATGAGGCGAGGTGAGGCGCTCGACTCAGGCGGCACACAGGAAGGGGGAGGCAGCCCGGGCAATTTTTTTTTTTCCTTTTTTCCTTTTTTATAATAATATATATAACATTTTTTTTGTTTTATAATAGGCCGCTACCTGCTGGAGTATCTCCACCAGGTAGCGGTCTATTTACTAAGGGAGGTTCACACATGTGCTCGTTGTCCAGTTTGTGCAATCCGTCTGCTTTCTGTCTTCTGCCCCGTGAAACTGGACAGAGACGGAAACCCGGCGGTCAGTTTTAAATCCCATTCACTTGTATGGGTTTGCAATGGTGACTGCCCGTGTGTGTCTTCTGCCTATCTGTGGGGAAACAGTTCTTTTTAGCCAGACACAAAGTCAGACATGACATTAAAAAAAAGGTTTCCCCACAGACAGGCAGAAGATGCACATGGGCGGTTATCTTTGCAAACCCATTCAAGTGAATGGGCTTTAAAACTGACCACCGGGTTTCTGTCTCAGTCCAGTTTCGCGAAGCAGAAGACGGAAACCAGGGATGGCACAAACTGGACAACGAGCACATGTGTGAACCTTCCTTAGTCTATGGTGAAACATGGAGTACATTACATATTATACACACTGTTTAGTTAGTCACATTTGGCCTCTTAGAGACCTAGTCACTCTGGTAGCCATGTCCTACCGGCATGACCCATCCCCTTTTGTGACATGGACATGAGATGTGCTGGCTACCATCATTTTTGTGATAACATGATCGTTACATAAAATACTCACTTAGAGAGTTTGAAAAATTGCCTCTGCTGGGACAACAGGAGGTCATCCGTTTTTTGAGAGTTGGCAAGCATGTTATGGTTTTCCTAAAGCCACTTCTACTGTACAAGACCAATGTACAAAAAAAAAAAAAACACCAAAAATTTTTCTACAAATAGTATGTAGAATGCTTGAAATTCATGGGGTTTTTCATAGTGTTTAAAGACACCTAGAAAACACTGTGTGAATGAAGCCTTAAATAGGTAGGAAACAAGAAGGGATGTAAAGTTTTATGGAACAAAGTGGACAGATTGCTTTCTTGCTAAATATCAAACTAATCTATATTTTTTCTAAGCATCAAAGTTGATAAAAGCCACAATTCAAAGCCACAAACCACTTCATAGTGTCAATAATAATGGGATGATGGAGAGCCTGTGATGGGGCGATGCTTAGGTTCGGCTAGGAGTAATACAACATGCCTGTGATTTTTAATTAAGGCCCATATAATTAGCCAATCTGTGAAGTGACAGGAGCACAACATGACTGCTGCAGTTATCCACATCCACATATCGTTAGTGTCATTGGTAATGACAGGTAGAAAGAAGAGCGGGCTCAGGAATACCAGGGGCCCCCAATTCTTAGCAAATGATCACAGGCAGGAAAGCAGAAAAGAAGACGGGTGGGAGATAGTGTTTGATCTCATCCGTGTCTCCATGTCACCGGAGTTTGATATCACAGAAGGAGAAATCAAAGAAGGGATGTGCATTTCGTATTTATTTTTCACACAAACTGACAAGGTTTTATTAGAATAATCTACAGAATATCTTTGATAAGCTTTGAACGTATACATCTCCCATGCTGATGTCATCTACCAATCTGCTGACTGACAAGGAGGGTATCTCAAACTCAAGGAAGATTGGGTTAATTCTTAAAACCCATTAAGAATGCCATTTGGGAATGGCCCGGTCCAGTTTCTTAGTGAGATGCGTAAAAAGGACTGCGTATGGGATGTGTGATCCCCCTGTTCTTGGACTATATCAGCATACTTACCGATCAAGGGTCAAAGATATCCTAAAACTTTGAAGGGCATCCTAACTCAAGGCCGGGCTTCCTCGTTCCTTATGTGTAAAGCTAAGACCATAGCTAGCAAAGTACAACTAAAAAAATACAGTGCTATACCATGAAGAAGACAAGCAAAAATGCTTGCTCCTCTGTATATATGAGGTGTGTGCCCGTTTGCCAGAATGCAGGTCTATTTCAGTTTGGAACCGGCATAGACTTCCAATACGACTCACCATAAACCTGTAGTGAGTTATAATGTTAATAATAAAGTTGGGCTGAGGCATTCTCACAGTGGTCTGCCATACTTCTTGCCCGGCTCCATCCACATTTGCAGAATGAGGTGACCGAAGTGCAGAATGGGAGATGGGAGATGTAGACACAATATTGCCCCTCTACACCAGAACACTGGAGCGGAGGGATTGAGAAATTCCCCTCATTGACTTTGCTCAGACCGAGACTTTCCACAATAGCCAAAAACACTGCATTTCAGCAATGTGTGTCCTGAGTCTTAAAGGGACCAAGATTAGTCCCAGATCAAGGATTTGATGGCCTATCCTTATATAACAGCCACCCCACGCTCCGATTTTCTGTACAGAGCCGCTTTGGGCTCCCTTCCTATACACAATACACTGCAGCTCAGTTCCTAGTGGGATATATAAGATAGCAAGTGAACAGGGGGAGGGGGATATTAAAGATCATGTGTTGGAAGCAGGAAGAACGCAAAAAGTGCAAGGAACTAAGCAACTTTGACAAGGTCAAATTACCAAAGCTAAACAATTGGGTTAATAGATCTCCAAAATGACTGTTTATGTTGGGTCTTTCTGATATGTGGTTAATAATGATGGGCAAACTGTTTTGGCACAAGCTGGGTTTGACCCAATTATCACAAATAGTTCAGCCTTTAACGAAACCAAACATTTTGGTATTCATCTGTACTAAAATGGCTCCTGCGACATGCATTGTAGTCTGATAAGACCCCAGAGTGTAATAAGTCAAAGCCCAGGGGAGGTAAAAAAAAAAATATAAACTTTCATAATTATTCCTTCGTTAGCTTTTTTGGGCCTCCTAGTGGCATGTTCCTGTTGACAACATGACTGCCTGTGAGTGGGCCATAGTGGTCACTTGGGCATGTCAAGAGTATGGCTAGAGGAGGTGAGCCAGTCTGGTCCAATCCAACAGAACAGCTATAAAATATTACTGTTGGCTTTGATCCAAAGCTGGGATACACAAGACATCACAGCTTGCTGCTTATGGGGCCGTGTAGTCAAGGACCAGTTTGTGTGGGCATGGTGTCTCCTGGCCTACAATTGACATTTCAGCATCATAACCGGGTCATGGAGAATGGAAGAAGGTGACCCAATCTGATGAATCATGTTTACTCATATATCATACACTTGCTGTGTATGTGTCTCTTACCTTGTAAAGAGATGGCGCCAGGATGATCACCACCAGGTATCACCTAATGGCAAGATAATGCACAGGAATGGATTGAAGAACATGACAAATTGTTTAGGATGTTAACTTGGTTTCTGTAGTCCCCTGGTCACAATCTAATGGAGCATCCATGGAATGTGCAGTAAAAGATTGTCTGATCCTTAAGGCTCCTTTATGCTTTACAGGATTTGCTGTACACCTTCAGAGGTCTTTTGGAGTCCATGTCTTGATGGATTGGACCTGTTTTTGCAACAAAAGACTTGTAATACATATAATTTTAATGTTATGGCTGATCATTGTATATACTGTATTCTAATGTACATTACCATTAGCCATTCATTGGAAAACACGTAGGCATTCATTAGGCAGTGCTGGAACCTTCTTAAGTTTGTGATACCAGATTTTATCTCATCCCGTGTCTTTCTACTAGAAGTATATATTGTAGACCATGGGATTACATTTAATTCCTGTTTATAGTCAACTATTCACATTACTGCAACATGGATGAGGCTGTAAGAATATTTTTTCTAAAGATTTGGGTAACTACATAATTCATAGCGGTAGATTTCTCGCATGGTTCTTGGTAAGAGCATACAACATATCTGTACAGAAATCTCTATAGGAAACGTATGCCTACTTTATATGACTCTGACCATATTATATGGTTGCCCCTTGGATATTTATTAATGGTATCCCTTCTGCACAATCTACTTTTGACGTAAACGCATGAAATATAGATCAGAAAATCTTGAGTTGAGCTTTTTGCCTTGAACGGTATATGTGTTTCTCTTTCCATGTGTGTATAACACCAGTCATATATATTAGGCGCATTATCATTTGCTATAGAATACACTGTATCACGCTAAGGATTTCTTTTTCTACCCGCTGATTTTTATATACTTATTCACTTTGAATCATACAATGGTGCCTTGGGGGTTGCAGAAAAAGATTATAGTTATGGTTTCTACTCGCTTCTATAAACCCTGAAAGTATTGTTTCATTCATAAGGTATTGTGCATATAAATACAGTATAAGATCCAGATTCTGCACTTGTAAGTGCTGGCATATTTAACCTCTTTGTGACCAGGCAGAATATTTTTGTTTTCAAGTCTTATATGATATCAGTGACACAAACAGGACGCAGAGTATTTTAGAGAGGCAAGGAAGACACAGATCAAGTCTCTTCTGCCCTGTCTAAGTAGTGACATTGGTGATATACTGATACTGTCCGCATTCTGTACACATTAAGGTTATGTCCGTAGGCAGTACAAAAAGCATGCTGCGGACGGTCAGCAGTAATGTTGCTGCAAAATCTGCATTGGTTGCAACACCTGTGTGTTTATTACATGGCCATGGACTATAGATCACATGACCATGGACTGTATATCACATGACCATGGTCAGAATTTTATCAACTAAAAGTAACAGAATGAAATAAATGAAGCACGGTGTATCTGCGGCTGCATTCTCAATGGGACAAAAAAAAAACCACATACATCATTTCTTAGAATTGGTGGGAGTCAAGGTGGTCGGACCCCTATTTATCAGCAATTTATCCTCTATCTCATGGAGAGAGAATAATATTATTCCTGTATTGTGACTACACATTATCATTTAGCGATGTCATCGTGTTCATTACCTCTATAGTGTGACATCACTGTCTTTATTTTATACTTGTGTGGTTCCTAGTCATTTGCTTGGGTATTACTATGTTTATTATCCCTGTTCTGTGACACTACTCTGGAGATTACTCCGAGTGCAGGAATCCTTTACAATGACTTTACAATCTTTACTATCAGTCTATGATTTCATCGTGTTTGTTATTCCTCTTTTGTGACTTATTATTGTCCCTGTATTGTATTACATCGTGACCATGATCTCTATTTATTCTTGTGCTGTTCAATTTGGTCATCATTGTCCCTGTACTGTGACATCACTGGATATAGTATTTTTGTACTATGACTTCCACCATATCACCATGACATCAATGTATTTATTTTCCACATATTATGACATGTTTATTTATTATATACATACTGTGATGTCACTGTATTTATTGTACATGTACTGTACTATTCACTGTTTATTATCCTTTCAGACTAAATTCGCATCTGCATTAGAGGCTTTCTTGGGAGCCCCATTGCTGAACCTGTTAAATATTAACCCCTTCCCACTCTGCGTTGCACTATTGCATCATACTGAACTTGTAGTTAATGCTCAGCGCCCTGTAATGCTGGGGGCACAGGAGCTATGCCTGTGGCCTTACCTCTGGCTCTCAGATGTATTGCCCAGGACTAGCCACAAAAAATACCTTGACTGGCAAATTTACCCCTAACATACCGAAATCAATAGTGATCATCTTATGTAGGGGTTCCAGGGGCAAAATCAGTGGATGTTATGGCTGATCAACAGCCTCCACACTGCCTATACCCATCACACCTAGTGAGCCAATGTGTGATGTGCTATGTAGATGTCAGACCCTCCGCACATCAGATACAAATGCCCTATCCTGTATCATTTATAGTACTGTTTTTTTCTAGTTAAAGAGGACTTTTCAGGTCCTCGGGCACCTGCACTTTTATATAGACAGTAACACCCTTCTGACAGTGAAGAGCTACGGTACCGGCACCGATAGCTCTTCACCGGGGGCATTTAATGGGAAAGCTGATGGTGCACTGAATTCAGCTTTCTAGCGGTATATAAAACCACAGGTACCCGAGGACATGAAAGGCCCTCTTAAAATGTAAGATTATTAAAACAAGAGGTAAAGGAGAACTTACATGAGGTCCAGGACTGCACCACCTTGACATCTGACTTCAACATGACTTGTCAAAATAAGTTAAGTTTGGCCTTATTCACTCCACCATTCCATTTTTGTGCCAAAACTATGGGTCCATTTTTTACCTTATTTACATGTGAAAAACGGCTATGACAGTCATTTTGTACCCATAGACTTTTATAAGTTTTACAATGGTCTAATGACTGGCATTAGTTTCTTGAGAGTTTTTCCATTGATTCCCTAGGTTTGTTTTTTTTAGTTTTGGTTCTTGATCTAAAAAATTTTTAATAATTTTTGCATTGTGGCCCAGGAAATCAAACAAATAGATAAATAGGATGGATAGATAGATAGATAGATAGGAGATAAATAGATAGATAGATAGATAGATAGATAGATAGATAGATAGATAGATATGGAAAGTTCCAGTGAATGGCAGGGGCTGCTTCTTTAAGAGAGGTCGTTTGAAGTGACTGAAGGACATGCGGAGTGATGAAAGGTCAGCTCTAGCCCCTTCTATCTAATAGCAGCAGTGCCAGTGTATAGGGACAAGTCATCAATCACCAGCTCTGTTACTCCATTAGGGCCTGCGCACATGAGTTATATCCTTCTCTGAAAGCTTGCGCCGTACATCTCTAGTCTAGACACCTTCCTGTTGTGTGAAGATCAATGCAGCCTCCTCATGCATCATGTGCCTTCCAGGATCCCTCACTGTAATAATCTTGTCTATTCTCCAGTCAGCAGTATAAATTATGGCAATATGAGAGTGCTATATTATTCAGGAGCCCGGCCGCTAATGGATGAGCTGTTTATTGGCCAATAATGTGCATTCATTTAGCTGACTTCTTATATATGACCTGTATTTCTAATACAACTCCCTCGCCCCTTTTCCACAATCCTAAAATCAAAGCTAAGCAAAATCCTGGGGATTTAGAATGCTTAAAGCCGTGTTCATAAAAGTTACATTTACATTAAATGTGTCAAGTCGCTTATGTACGGTACATCGCGGCTGCCATTTTGTGGCCTAGAAAATTCGTCATGATCTAATAATAACTTTACAGTGCAACAGATGCATTTTCAGGGCTATTGATGGGAACTGTCTGCTGTATGGATTTCTAGAAAGATCATGATGTCCAAAAGTTTAAGATTGTAAGCTCTTGCGAGCAGGGCCCTCAGTCCCATTGTGTGAAATACAGAGAGAGAGGGGCACCGAGCCGACCAATGTGTAGAAATGATGGGTAAAAGGTAGGTAAGCAAAAAATTGGCCGCTCACCTGGAAGAGTTGTGTGTGACACAACAACTCTATGACGCATAATATTGGAAGCAATGACTTTCTTTGCAATGTATCTTTTTGTCTGTATTTGAACCTACAAATTGTACAGTGCTGCGGAATATGTTGGCGCTATATAAATACAATTTATTATTATTACATTATAAGACGTGAGAATGGGGCAGAGGGTGCATCAATATTAAGTAGGGGCTTCTTGTGGACATAATATAGCAGAGATTAAGACATTAGCTATCATATTATTATCGATTGGTTTAATGCCAATAGCCAGTGCCCTGTAAAATGCCTTCAATGGGCACCGTCCCATGGTGTATTGTAATACCCAAATTATATTGTTATAATGTGTCCAAAAAACACTGCTGAATCAATAAACTACAGACTGTATCTGCATCCTCACACATCCCTAAGCTTAGCCAGGCCTTCTGCCATTTTAGGCAATAACTTTTTGCGCTGGGTTTGCCTAAAGTTGAAAATGTAAATATAGTTACAAATGGGTAGACCGATTTATTAATAATAAAGCCAGAGACTCCCAATATAGCAGAGCTTAGCAGCTGCAGTTTTTTGTGTGACTTTTCCAGTAGTCATCCCACCATAGACTTCTATGTAAAAAGAAGTCTACTAAATGGAGAAGGAAACATATGTTTAATACGATATAGACTGTGTTCCAAATTATTAAGCAAAAGGAGGACTTTTTCTTCCTACCGGATTCAGAAAATTGGCAGAAATGGGGTAGACCCCATTATAGTCTATGGGGTCCACGGGTTTCTGTATGTAAATGCTTTTTAAACAGATAGGGTTTCTGTTTTTTAGAATCCCCAAGCAATAAAATCCTCCAATAGAATTCAAAGGATCTGTACACAGACAGAAATCAATAACGTGAATAAAGCCTAACTATGACTTTTTGAGTCTCTGATCAAGACCTCCCTTTACAAGCCATTGCTGTAAAGCCTCGGACTCCGGAACTCTCCAGAGCCCTTTTTTTTTATCAATTGCTGGTCATTGATCTGTATGGGTGCTATACATAGCTTCAGCTTACCACTAAGGACCCCTTTAAGGAATCATGTCAAGATGTAACATAAATGGCAGTATTGATTCATACCTAAGAAGACAGAAATTGTAAAAATTCCAAGAAAACCTAAGATGCTATACAACAATAAACACTTTATATCCTTTTTTATGTTACATCAATACCTGAAAAAGTGTTCTGCAAATAATGACCTTCCAAAGACATTTCCATTACCGCTCTTCTATGCCGCAATATGTGACAAGTAACTTTCAGCGTAAAACTGTCCAGTCTTTTGTAGATAAATCAGGCCGCGGCTCAGCATGTCTCCCTGGTAAACGTCTAATTCTGTCTGAATACATTTCTTCACCTAGAAGATCAGATCTATGGCCATTTGTGGCTGTGTCTCAGCGTCGCCTCCGCTTTTCGAGCAGCGTCAGGTAGTGTACATAAGGATTGATATAGGACTTGTGCACATGACACCTGCAGAAATCTCTCAGGTAGTTTTTTTATTGGGTCTAATCAGCAAGATAATTGTCTCAGGCACTTTGTCACGGTGAAATGAAAAGGGGGCACAGTACGGTGAGGCCGTCATAAATCACCTGGTCCAGACAGAGCGAGGAAGAGAGTGTGAAGATAGTGACTTCATTAAGGATTATGTATTGTGTCATTACACGGCTGCAGGGGTCACCTTTAGTGTCAAGGACTCAGATTCTGATGTATTGCCTCTGTCTGCTGCTGACAAAATTAAAAAACACGTACAGGAGGTGAGATGCGTTCACCTTATACAAGGTATAGGATTACTGGGAAGGAATAGAACTTTAGAGGAGCAGAATATACTGATAGCATTGATTAGGGGGGGCTGGGTGGGAATAAAATTAAAACGAAAATGTAACAGTAAAGGTTTGTATATGGCTGCATACACTACAGCATATAATATGGCACCATAGACCTCTATGGACACATACAATACCTCCAGGTAAATCCAAATTCATATGAAGGTACATGGAAATTTTTTATCAGGTTGGACATATAGCACAATTTTCAAAGGATAGAAAGAGGGACAGGGTAGCGTGACTCCAGCTGCCCCCAGTTTAATGTCCCCTTCTAGACACCCCCACAGTTTATTATTTCCCTCTAGCTGCCCCCAGTTTAATGTCCTCCTCCAGTTAAATATACCAAAAATTGTGTGATTTTAGGTAAGCAGTTACTCCAGTTAGCCCCAGTTTAATATCCCTCTTGAGTTGCTACCAGTTTAATCCTCCTCCATCTGTGCCCCATTGTAATGTTCCCATCCATCTGCCCTCAAAGTTTAAAGTCCCCCTCTATCTTCTTCACCCCAGTTTAATGTCCCTCTTCATCTGCCCCCACAGTTTAATATTAAAAAACACTCAACTCAACTCTCCTCGCTCACCTGCTGCTCTGTCAGCAGTCTCTGCTCCCGGATGAGTCTCATTCCGCAGATGAGTTGAAACCTGGATATACCTCCCACCGACCAGGACAGTAGGACAGGACCTGGAATCCGGGACTGTTCCACTGAATCTGTAACAGTTGGGAGATATGCAAGAATAAATTATTGTAAATACCACGATCTGACAGTACACAGCAACATCAGATTCTGTTGCAGACTGGGCTTCCTTGAGCCCACCAGAAGAATTAATTTTGAAAGCCCACCCTTGATTTTTAATATAGTATAATTTATAATCTATAAGGTGTAGTCATACTTGTCTCTTTTACTGAAGCACTGCCTCCTCCAGGAGCATGACACACTCCCTTTTTTGTGATATGGATATATCACATGCTCCTTTTATTGTCACCAGCACATGAATCTCTCATGGCACATACAACTTGACCGAGAGCCTGGTGGGTGTGGGAGCATTCAGTAGGGCCACTTCTCCAGTGGTTCCAGGAGGTCACCCCTTTTTACAGACGCCTCCTGGGTGTTCGAGTTGTCAAGTACAGGTCTAAAAGAGTGTTTGCAATGAAACCATAAGAAATAGATTCAGTGCATGAGGCAAGACCAAATGGAGTTGTCCTCCATTTTAGGTCCCATTTTTATGTGAGAGGGTTCTCTGGTATTCTGATGGGCCAGTCCAAGTCTGTTTTACAGAATCATAGGGACATACGCATGATTGTACAGTCTATGAGGCTTAAAAGCAGGGTGACATCTGTCATGAGACAAGATGAGTATCTCGCCTCAGGCTGCAGATTGCTGAGTCCCTGAGTGGGTGAAGCTACCCGGCAACACTACCTGACAGCCGCCAGTGCTGCCTGCTACATTAGCACTTCAACTTAGACATAGGCTTTCTCCTCCCTGAGGAGCCATGGACTTAAAGGGGTTGTGAAACAGTTGGAAGCATATATGTTCATATACATGATTTGGATGCATATATGTATGCTGGGGGGTGGAGACTTTCTATGTGTGGCATTAGCGTTGCGCAAACAGGAGAGAAGAAGCTGTGAATGCTCAGACACAATCTAGAGTCAGTGACTTTATCTGACAGCCCCACTCCCCTTCCTATGTTATTATGGATAGTCATTTTAATAGAATATATAAAGGGGCTCTGCTACCGAGAGAACGGGAGATCCTTTCCTCTCGCTGAGCGTTCAGTCTGACCACAGCCAGGCTGAATGTAGGTGTGACTGGTGGCTCCCATTCACTTTGGGAGCACCATCCACCACTTCCCTAACCATGCCTACATTTAGCCTGGGTATGGTAAGGTTTAATGCGTATAGCCCCTTTTAGTCCACGTCCTCCTCCATCACCCCCTAGAGAGTATCTCTAATTTTCTAACTTCAGAGGGAAATTTGAGGGGAGAGATAGAAGACAGCTGTAGATTTAAAGGGCTTGTGAAGGATTTGGATGCATATATAATCACTAATATACAGTATTTGTAGCATAGTATTACATTCTTGTTTAGGTTTTCATGTGTGAATGAATGACTACCTGAATACTAGGTTCTCTAAGGCTAAGTTCACACGCAAATACGCGTGTGCATATTCTGTTGTGACTACCGCGATGTGAAGCCGGTGCAGTGCACGACATCCCGTTGCGGCTTTCCGCTCCGGATTAGGCCCAAATGAATGGGCCTAGTCTAGAGGGTGCTGTCTCGAGGCGGACAAAGCGGCTTGTTTGTTTTTGTTGCCGCTAGGGGAAAAAAGAACGCTAGTGGTCTACATAGTCCACCATTGTGAGGGGGCGGATTATGACATGGATTCCGCATCAAAATCCGCCCCCTTTTGCCCTGTGTGAATGGGGCCTTACTTATGAATTTTCATATTTCAGCTTCAGGGGGCGCCATTACAGTTTCCGCCTCAGGGAGCAGAAAAGCCAGACTTGGTCCAGTCTAAAAGTGAGTTTTATTTAGGGCATAATTTTATATCAGAAGTGGAAAAGACTATTTTTTTTGAAAACCTGTGATATTTATAATACAATAGTTAAACATTGTATGGTCAATGTGGCTTTATTATCATTATTTATTAGGGATTTCCATGTTATTACAGTTTCATTTCAGTTAGTGAGGGTCCCTTTAGAGGGACACTCATTGTGCCTTAATTGAAATGAGTCCCAATAGTCTGAAAAGGACTGGCTTTATATTTCCATTATGTCTGTATTACCGCTAGAGTACATGAAAATCTAATGAACATATTACAGCCTGTCAGTGCCACCCTATCGCAGGCATTGTCTTATTTTATCTGACTGAGTATAATTTGCAGGGGTGAAACCATAAGGATTGTATTCCACCTAAATAGGACTGCTTTAACCCTATATCAAACGGTGTACCTGCACCAAGTCACCTAATGGCAGTGCCGAACGAAGCCTGTTGCTGCTCCATTCATTGTCGGAAAGGGTTTTATTTTTTGGGGGAGAGCAATTTTACTACCGTATATCTCCAAAAATAATACAGGGTCTTATATAATTTTTTGATCTGAATGATGGGTTAGGGCTTATTTTCAGGGGATGTCTCATTTTTTTCCCATTAACAAGAATCCACTCACCAAACCCCCTTACACCCAAAACAAGTAGAGTTGGCAAGTGCCAATGGTGGATGGGCTCTCACACACTCCTGTCAATGCAAAGAGTGAAAAAATCCTGACAAATCATGCTAGGAGGTAATTTTTGGGGTACCCACTTTTTTTGGGAAAACAGGATATGTAGGGACACTATCACTTTATGGGTGGCACTTAGTAGGACACTGTTAGTGTGCATGGACAGTAAGGGGGCTCTATTCCTCTTAGGTTAGCACTGTGGGGGCACTTACTGTGTAAGAACAGTAAGGGGGCACTAACACTGTGAGTAGAGTACTTAGGTGGCACTTTTCTCATGTAAGTGGCACTATATGGGGCTTTACTTCTGTGTGGAGGGCACTATAACTGTGTGTGATACAATGGTGAGTGGTGCACCATAACTGTGTGGAAGCGCTACTACTATGTTGGACACTAAGGGGACCCCCTTTACTGTGTGAGGCACTGTTTGTTATTTTGGGTGGTGACTCTAGTTATTAGGGCATAAGAGGCAGAACTAGAAATAGTAGGCACCAGGATGCATTTTTTATTTTTTTTTTTATAAAGGGTGGAGAAACGGTGGAGAAACTTGCTGTGGCCGGACCGGTCTTTATGGTGTTCTGGATTAAATGAGGACAAAAAGGTAAAGAGAATGCCTACCATGGCATCACCTTTGAGTAGAGATGAGCGAACACTAAAATGTTCGAGGTTCGAAATTCGATTCGAACAGCCGCTCAATGTTCGTGTGTTCGAACGGGTTTCGAACCCCATTATAGTCTATGGGGAACAGATACTCGTTAAGGGGGAAACCCAAATCCGTGTCTGGAGGGTCACCAAGTCCACTATGACACCCCAGGAAATGATGCCAACACCTCTGGAATGACACTGGGACAGCAGGGGAAGCATGTCTGGGGGCATCTAACACACCAAAGACCCTCTATTACCCCAACATCACAGCCTAACAACTACACACTTTACACACTCAATACCACCTCTCTGACAGTAGGAAAACACCTTGAAACATGTGTATTTGGCACTTGCAGTGAGGAGAGCTTGTCACCAGCAGTGAATTTGGCCCTTGTAGTAAGTTGAGGTTGGCACCAACATTTGTTTTGAAAATCAGGGTGGATTGAGCCTCTAACCAGCAGAGTTTGTGCAAATTCATGGTGGAGGGAGCCTCTAAACACCCCAGTTTGGGCAAATTCATGGTGGAGGGAGCCTCTAAAAACCCCAGTTTGGACCAATTCATGGTGGAGGGAGCCTCTAACCAGCCCAGTTTGGGCAAATTCATGGTGGAGGGAGCCTCTAACCAGCCCAGTTTGGACCAATTAATGGTGGAGGGAGCCTCTAACCAGCCCAGTTTGGACCAATTAATGGTGGAGGGAGCCTCTAACCAGCCCAGTTTGGACCAATTAATGGTGGAGGGAGCCTCTAACCAGCCCAGTTTGGACCAATTAATGGTGGAGGGAGCCTCTAACCACCCCAGTTTGGACCAATTCATGGTGGAGGGAGCCTCTAAACAGCCAAGTTTGGACCAATTCATGGTGGAGGGAGCCTCTAAAAACCCCAGTTTGGACCAATTCATGGTGGAGGGAGCCTCTAACCAGCCCAGTTTGGGCAAATTCATGGTGGAGGGAGCCTCTAAACAGCCCAGTTTGGGCAAATTCATGGTGGAGGGAGCCTCTAACCAGCCCAGTTTGGACCAATTAATGGTGGAGGGAGCCGCTAAACAGCCCAGTTTGGGCAAATTCATGGTGGAGGGAGCCTCTAAACAGCCCAGTTTGGACCAATTCATGGTGGAGGGAGCCTCTAAAAAACCCAGTTTGGACCAATTCATGGTGGAGGGAGCCTCTAAACAGCCCAGTTTGGGCAAATTCATGGTGGAGGGAGCCTCTAAACAGCCCAGTTTGGGCAAATTCATGGTGGAGGGAGCCTCTAACCAGCCCAGTTTGGACCAATTAATGGTGGAGGGAGCCTCTAAACAGCCAAGTTTTGGGAAATTCATGGTGGAGGGAGCCTCTAACCAGCCCAGTTTGGACCAATTCATGGTGGAGGGAGCCTCTAAACAGCCCAGTTTGGGCAAATTCATGGTGGAGGGAGCCTCTAAAAAACCCAGTTTGGACCAATTCATGGTGGAGGGAGCCTCTAACCAGCCCAGTTTGGACCAATTAATGGTGGAGGGAGCCTCTAAACAGCCAAGTTTGGACCAATTCATGGTGGAGGGAGCCTCTAAAAACCCCAGTTTGGACCAATTCATGGTGGAGGGAGCCTCTAACCAGCCCAGTTTGGGCAAATTCATGGTGGAGGGAGCCTCTAAACAGCCCAGTTTGGGCAAATTCATGGTGGAGGGAGCCTCTAAAAACCCCAGTTTGGACCAATTCATGGTGGAGGGAGCCTCTAAAAACCCCAGTTTGGACCAATTCATGGTGGAGGGAGCCTCTAACCAGCCCAGTTTGGACCAATTAATGGTGGAGGGAGCCTCTAAACAGCCAAGTTTGGACCAATTCATGGTGGAGGGAGCCTCTAAAAACCCCAGTTTGGACCAATTCATGGTGGAGGGAGCCTCTAACCAGCCCAGTTTGGACCAATTAATGGTGGAGGGAGCCTCTAACCAGCCCAGTTTGGACCAATTAATGGTGGAGGGAGCCTCTAACCACCCCAGTTTGGACCAATTCATGGTGAAGGGAGCCTCTAAACAGCCAAGTTTGGACCAATTCATGGTGGAGGGAGCCTCTAAAAACCCCAGTTTGGACCAATTCATGGTGGAGGGAGCCTCTAACCAGCCCAGTTTGGGCAAATTCATGGTGGAGGGAGCCTCTAAACAGCCCAGTTTGGGCAAATTCATGGTGGAGGGAGCCTCTAACCAGCCCAGTTTGGACCAATTAATGGTGGAGGGAGCCGCTAAACAGCCCAGTTTGGGCAAATTCATGGTGGAGGGAGCCTCTAAACAGCCCAGTTTGGACCAATTCATAGTGGAGGGAGCCTCTAAAAAACCCAGTTTGGACCAATTCATGGTGGAGGGAGCCTCTAAACAGCCCAGTTTGGGCAAATTCATGGTGGAGGGAGCCTCTAACCAGCCCAGTTTGGACCAATTAATGGTGGAGGGAGCCTCTAAACAGCCAAGTTTTGGGAAATTCATGGTGGAGGGAGCCTCTAACCAGCCCAGTTTGGACCAATTAATGGTGGAGGGAGCCTCTAAACAGCCAAGTTTGGACCAATTCATGGTGGAGGGAGCCTCTAACCAGCCCAGTTTGGGCAAATTCATGGTGGAGGGAGCCTCTAAACAGCCCAGTTTGGGCAAATTCATGGTGGAGGGAGCCTCTAACCAGCCCAGTTTGGACCAATTAATGGTGGAGGGAGCCGCTAAACAGCCCAGTTTGGACCAATTCATGGTGGAGGGAGCCTCTAAAAACCCCAGTTTGGACCAATTCATGGTGGAGGGAGCCTCTAAAAAACCCAGTTTGGACCAATTCATGGTGGAGGGAGCCTCTAACCAGCCCAGTTTGGACCAATTAATGGTGGAGGGAGCCTCTAAACAGCCAAGTTTGGACCAATTCATGGTGGAGGGAGCCTCTAAAAACCCCAGTTTGGACCAATTCATGGTGGAGGGAGCCTCTAACCAGCCCAGTTTGGACCAATTAATGGTGGAGGGAGCCTCTAACCAGCCCAGTTTGGACCAATTAATGGTGGAGGGAGCCTCTAACCACCCCAGTTTGGACCAATTCATGGTGGAGGGAGCCTCTAAACAGCCAAGTTTGGACCAATTCATGGTGGAGGGAGCCTCTAAAAACCCCAGTTTGGACCAATTCATGGTGGAGGGAGCCTCTAACCAGCCCAGTTTGGGCAAATTCATGGTGGAGGGAGCCTCTAAACAGCCCAGTTTGGGCAAATTCATGGTGGAGGGAGCCTCTAACCAGCCCAGTTTGGACCAATTAATGGTGGAGGGAGCCGCTAAACAGCCCAGTTTGGGCAAATTCATGGTGGAGGGAGCCTCTAAACAGCCCAGTTTGGACCAATTCATGGTGGAGGGAGCCTCTAAAAAACCCAGTTTGGACCAATTCATGGTGGAGGGAGCCTCTAAACAGCCCAGTTTGGGCAAATTCATGGTGGAGGGAGCCTCTAACCAGCCCAGTTTGGACCAATTAATGGTGGAGGGAGCCTCTAAACAGCCAAGTTTTGGGAAATTCATGGTGGAGGGAGCCTCTAACCAGCCCAGTTTGGACCAATTAATGGTGGAGGGAGCCTCTAAACAGCCCAGTTTGGACCAATTCATGGTGGAGGGAGCCTCTAAACAGCCCAGTTTGGGCCAATTCATGGTGGAGGGAGCCTCTAAAAAACCCAGTTTGGACCAATTCATGGTGGAGGGAGCCTCTAACCAGCCCAGTTTGGGCAAATTCATGGTGGAGGGAGCCTCTAAACAGCCCAGTTTGGGCAAATTCATGGTGGAGGGAGCCTCTAACCAGCCCAGTTTGGACCAATTAATGGTGGAGGGAGCCGCTAAACAGCCCAGTTTGGGCAAATTCATGGTGGAGGGAGCCTCTAAACAGCCCAGTTTGGACCAATTCATGGTGGAGGGAGCCTCTAAAAAACCCAGTTTGGACCAATTCATGGTGGAGGGAGCCTCTAAACAGCCCAGTTTGGGCAAATTCATGGTGGAGGGAGCCTCTAACCAGCAGAGTTGTGGGAAAGCAGGGTGGAGGGAGCCTCTAACCAGCAGAGTTGGTGGAAATCAGGGTGGAGGGAGCCTCTAACCAGCAGAGTTGGGGGAAATCATGTTGGAGGGAGCCTAGTATTAGCAGAATTGTGCAACGCTTATGGTGGATGAGTATGAGGATGCGGAGGAATTGGAGAGGTTGAGTACAGACATGGAGTTTCATGTTGGGGTGCTTTACACAGGTGGGCACAAAAATGAAGGCTCTATCCAGTGGTGGTTCATTTTTATCAAAGTGAGCCGGTCGGCACTCTCAGCTGACAGACGGGTGCGCTTGTCAGTGATGATGCCACCGGCTGCACTGAACACCCTCTCAGATAGGACGGTCCAACTTCG
Organism: Leptodactylus fuscus; assembly: GCF_031893055.1. Lineage (NCBI taxonomy): Eukaryota > Metazoa > Chordata > Amphibia > Anura > Leptodactylidae > Leptodactylus > Leptodactylus fuscus. The sequence continues at coordinate 47,285,650 of NC_134269.1, forward strand.
ACACCCAATACGTGTAGGGCGCAGAGGGGTCGGAGAGGACAGGGCTGTGGTCGGAAAGGTATTCCCGCAACATGCGCCTATACTTCTCACGCCTGGTGACACTAGGACCCTCCGTGGCGGCACTTTGGCGAGGGGGTGCCATCAAGGTGTCCCAGACCTTAGACAGTGTGCCCCTCGTTTGTGTGGACCGGTGAGAACTTGGTTGCCTACTGGAGGAACTGCCCTCCCTGCCGCCAACGTCACATGCTGGAAACATCTCCATCATATTCTGCACCAATTGCCTGTGGCAAGCATTGATGCGATTGGCCCTCCCCTCTACCGGAATAAAAGACGAGATGTTGTTTTTATACCGGGGGTCAAGGATAGCAAAGATCCAGTACTGGTTGTCCTCCATGATTTTGACAATACGCTTGTCGGTTGTAAAGCACCCCAACATGAACTCAGCCATGTCTGCCACAGTGTTAGTTGGCATGACTCCTCTGGCCCCACCGGAAAGTTCAATCTCCATTTCCTCCTCATCCTCCATGTCTACCCATCCGCGCTGCAACAATGGGACGATTCGAAGTTGCCCGGAAGCCTCCTGTATCACCATCACATCATCGGACAACTCTTCTTCCTCCTCCTCCTCCTCCTCCTCCTCCATTAAACGCAGTGAAGCGGACAGATGTGTGGACCTACTCTCCAGCTGTGACGGATCGGATGCTATCCCTAACTCCTCTGTGTGATCTGAGTTATCCCTGATGTCAATCAGGGATTCTCTCAGAACACACAAGAGCGGGATTGTAAGGCTCACCATCGCATCCTCAGAGCTCACCCTCCTTGTGGACTCCTCAAAGACCCGTAGGATGTCACAAAGGTCTCTCATCCATGGCCACTCATGGATGTGAAACTGAGGCAGCTGACTTTGTGGCACCCTAGGGTTTTGTAGCTGGTATTCCATCAAAGGTCTCTGCTGCTCAACCACTCTATTCAACATCTGAAACGTTGAGTTCCAGCGTGTGGGGACGTCGCACAAAAGCCGGTGTTGTGGCACATGCAGGCGTTGCTGGAGAGATTTTAAGCTAGCAGCGGCTACTGTCGACTTGCGAAAGTGGGCGCACATGCGCCGCACTTTCACCAGTAGCTCTGGAACATTGGGGTAGCTCTTTAGGAAACGTTGCACCACTAGGTTGAAGACGTGGGCCAGGCATGGAACATGTTGGAGTCCGGCAAGCTCCAGAGCTGCTACCAGGTTCCGGCCGTTATCACAAACGACCATGCCTGGGCCCAGGTGCAGCGGCTCAAACCATATTGCCGTCTCATCGAGGAGGGCATCCCTCACCTCGGAGGCAGTGTGCTGTCTGTCCCCCAAGCTGATCAGCTTCAGCACAGCCTGCTGACGTCTACCAACGCCAGTGCTGCAACGTTTCCAACTCGTAGCTGGGGTCAATCTAACAGCGGAGGAGGAGGCGGTGGCGGAGGAGGAGGCGGTGGCGGAGGAGGAGGCGGTAGAGGAGGAGGAGGAGGGGGGTGTTCTTCTCGTGTCCCTGCCAGGAATGTTAGGCGGGGAGACGAGGTACACCGGGCCAGTTTGGGAAGCAGTCCCAGCCTCAACTACATTCACCCAGTGTGCCGTCAGTGAAATGTAGCGTCCCTGTCCGCATGCACTTGTCCACGCGTCGGTGGTCAAGTGGACCTTTGTGCAAAGCGCGGAACTAAGGGCCCGCCTGATGTTGAGTGACACGTGCTGGTGCAAGGCGGGGACGGCACACCGGGAGAAGTAGTGACGGCTAGGGACGGCATAGCGAGGTGCCGCAGTTGCCATCAGGTCCAGGAAGGCGGGAGTTTCAACAAGCCGGAACGCCAACATCTCCTGGGCCAGCAGTTTAGCGATGTTGGCGTTCAAGGCTTGCGCGTGTGGGTGGTTAGCAGTGTATTTCTGCCGCCGCTCCAATGTCTGAGAGATGGTGGGTTGTTGTAAAGAAACGCCTGATGGTGCCTTTGATGGTGCAGGAGAAGGAGATAAGACAGGACCAGGGGAGGATGAGGTAGAAGTCAACAAAGTGGCGGAGGCAGATGAAGTGGTGTCCTGGCTCGTCCTCTGGAGTGCATCGCCAGCACAGTCAGCAGTGGCAGTGGCAGAGGCAGAGGCAGTGGCAGAGGCAGTGGCAGTGGCGTGAACGGCAGGCGGCCTTTGTCCTGCCGTTGCTGCCTGCCACTGATTCCAGTGCTTGGATTCCAAATGACGGCGCATTGAAGTGGTGGACAGGTTGCTCTTCTCAGAGCCCCTAATCAATTTCGAGAGGCAAATTGTGCAGACAACACTATATCTGTCCTCGGCGCATTCCTTGAAAAAACTCCACACCTTCGAGAAACGTGCCCTCGAGGTGGGAGTTTTTCGGGGCTGGGTACGAACTGGAACATCTTGGGAGATTCCGGGTGTGGCCTGGCTTCGCCTAAGCTGCTGACCTCTGCCTCTGCCTCTAGCTACCCTTTTTGGTGCTGCACCTGCCTCAACATCCACACTACTTTCCCCGCTTGACATCCCCCCTGTCCAGGTCGGGTCAGTGTCCTCATCATCCACCACTTCCTCTTCCAACTCCTGTCTCATCTCCTCCTCCCGCACAATGCGCCGGTCAACTGGATGCCCTGACGGCAACTGCGTCACATCATCGTCGATGAGGGTGGGTTGCTGGTCATCCACCACCAAATCGAACGGAGATGGAGGAGACTCTAGTGTTTGAGCATCTGGACACAGATGCTCCTCTGTTAGGTTCGTGGAATCGTGACGTGGAGAGGCAGGTTGAGGGACAATGAAAGGAGCGGAGAACAGCTCTGGGGAGCAGGGACAGTTTGGGTTATTGTTCTGTAAAGCTTCGGAATTTTGGGAGGAAGGAAGACAAGACTGTTGGGTAATAGGAGGAGAGGAGGCAGAGTCTGACTGGCTGCTGGACAATGTGCTGTAAGCGTTCTCTGACAGCCATTGCAAGACCTGTTCCTGGTTCTCGGGCCTACTAAGGTTTGTACCCTGCAGTTTAGTTAATGTGGCAAGCAACCCTGGCACTGTGGAGTGGCGCAATGCTTGCTGCCCCACAGGAGTAGGCACGGGACGCCCTGTGGCTTCGCTGCTACCTTGCTCCCCAGAACCATTCCCCCGACCTCGCCCACGGCCTCGTCCACGTCCCTTTCCGGGAGCCTTGCGCATTTTGAATTCCTAGTTAGAAATTGGCACTGTATACCAGTAGTAAAAATTGTGGGTGCACGTAACCCCAATATATTCTTTGAATTCCCAGTCAGACACTGGCACTATATGGCAGTAGCAAGAAATGAGGGTATTTGTATTCCCAATATATTCTTTGAATTCCCAGTCAGACAATGGCACTGTATACCAGTAGTAAAAATTGTGGGTGCACGTAACCCCAATATATTCTTTGAATTACCAGTCAGAAACTGGCACTATATGGCAGTAGCAAGAAATGAGGGTATTTATAACCCCAATATATTCTTTGAATTCCCAGTCAGACAATGGCACTGTATACCAGTAGTAAAAATTGTGGGTGCACGTAACCCCAATATATTCTTTGAATTACCAGTCAGAAACTGGCACTATATGGCAGTAGCAAGAAATGAGGGTATTTATAACCCCAATATATTCTTTGAATTCCCAGTCAGACAATGGCACTGTATACCAGTAGTAAAAATTGTGGGTGCACGTAACCACAATATATTCTTTGAATTACCAGTCAGAAACTGGCACTATATGGCAGTAGCAAGAAATGAGGGTATTTATAACCCCAATATATTCTTTGAATTCCCAGTCAGACAATGGCACTGTATACCAGTAGTAAAAATTGTGGGTGCACGTAACCCCAATATATTCTTTGAATTACCAGTCAGAAACTGGCACTATATGGCAGTAGCAAGAAATGAGGGTATTTGTATTCCCAATATATTCTTTGAATTCCCAGTCAGACACTGGCACTATATGGCAGTAGCAAGAAATGAGGGTATTTGTATTCCCAATATATTCTTTGAATTCCCAGTCAGACAATGGCACTGTATACCAGTAGTAAAAATTGTGGGTGCACGTAACCCCAATATATTCTTTGAATTACCAGTCAGAAACTGGCACTATATGGCAGTAGCAAGAAATGAGGGTATTTATAACCCCAATATATTCTTTGAATTCCCAGTCAGACAATGGCACTGTATACCAGTAGTAAAAATTGTGGGTGCACGTAACCCCAATATATTCTTTGAATTCCCAGTCAGACACTGGCACTATATGGCAGTAGCAAGAAATGAGGGTATTTGTATTCCCAATATATTCTTTGAATTCCCAGTCAGACAATGGCACTGTATACCAGTAGTAAAAATTGTGGGTGCACGTAACCCCAATATATTCTTTGAATTCCCAGTCAGACACTGGCACTATATGGCAGTAGCAAGAAATGAGGGTATTTGTATTCCCAATATATTCTTTGAATTCCCAGTCAGACAATGGCACTGTATACCAGTAGTAAAAATTGTGGGTGCACGTAACCCCAATATATTCTTTGAATTCCCAGTCAGACACTGGCACTATATGGCAGTAGCAAGAAATGAGGGTATTTGTATTCCCAATATATTCTTTGAATTCCCAGTCAGACAATGGCACTGTATACCAGTAGTAAAAATTGTGGGTGCACGTAACCCCAATATATTCTTTGAATTACCAGTCAGACACTGGCACTATATGGCAGTAGCAAGAAATGAGGGTATTTGTATTCCCAATATATTCTTTGAATTCCCAGTCAGACAATGGCACTGTATACCAGTAGTAAAAATTGTGGGTGCACGTAACCCCAATATATTCTTTGAATTCCCAGTCAGACACTGGCACTATATGGCAGTAGCAAGAAATGAGGGTATTTGTATTCCCAATATATTCTTTGAATTCCCAGTCAGACAATGGCACTGTATACCAGTAGTAAAAATTGTGGGTGCACGTAACCCCAATATATTCTTTGAATTACCAGTCAGACACTGGCACTATATGGCAGTAGCAAGAAATGAGGGTATTTGTATTCCCAATATATTCTTTGAATTCCCAGTCAGACAATGGCACTGTATACCAGTAGTAAAAATTGTGGGTGCACGTAACCCCAATATATTCTTTGAATTCCCAGTCAGAAACTGGCACTATATGGCAGTAGCAAGAAATGAGGGTATTTGTATTCCCAATATATTCTTTGAATTCCCAGTCAGACAATGGCACTGTATACCAGTAGTAAAAATTGTGGGTGCACGTAACCCCAATATATTCTTTGAATTCCCAGTCAGACACTGGCACTATATGGCAGTAGCAAGAAATGAGGGTATTTGTATTCCCAATATATTCTTTGAATTCCCAGTCAGACAATGGCACTGTATACCAGTAGTAAAAATTGTGGGTGCACGTAACCCCAATATATTCTTTGAATTACCAGTCAGACACTGGCACTATATGGCAGTAGCAAGAAATGAGGGTATTTGTATTCCCAATATATTCTTTGAATTCCCAGTCAGACAATGGCACTGTATACCAGTAGTAAAAATTGTGGGTGCACGTAACCCCAATATATTCTTTGAATTCCCAGTCAGACACTGGCACTATATGGCAGTAGCAAGAAATGAGGGTATTTGTATTCCCAATATATTCTTTGAATTCCCAGTCAGACAATGGCACTGTATACCAGTAGTAAAAATTGTGGGTGCACGTAACCCCAATATATTCTTTGAATTACCAGTCAGACACTGGCACTATATGGCAGTAGCAAGAAATGAGGGTATTTGTATTCCCAATATATTCTTTGAATTCCCAGTCAGACAATGGCACTGTATACCAGTAGTAAAAATTGTGGGTGCACGTAACCCCAATATATTCTTTGAATTACCAGTCAGAAACTGGCACTATATGGCAGTAGCAAGAAATGAGGGTATTTATAACCCCAATATATTCTTTGAATTCCCAGTCAGACAATGGCACTGTATACCAGTAGTAAAAATTGTGGGTGCACGTAACCCCAATATATTCTTTGAATTACCAGTCAGAAACTGGCACTATATGGCAGTAGCAAGAAATGAGGGTATTTATAACCCCAATATATTCTTTGAATTCCCAGTCAGACAATGGCACTGTATACCAGTAGTAAAAATTGTGGGTGCACGTAACCACAATATATTCTTTGAATTACCAGTCAGAAACTGGCACTATATGGCAGTAGCAAGAAATGAGGGTATTTATAACCCCAATATATTCTTTGAATTCCCAGTCAGACAATGGCACTGTATACCAGTAGTAAAAATTGTGGGTGCACGTAACCACAATATATTCTTTGAATTACCAGTCAGAAACTGGCACTATATGGCAGTAGCAAGAAATGAGGGTATTTATAACCCCAATATATTCTTTGAATTCCCAGTCAGACAATGGCACTGTATACCAGTAGTAAAAATTGTGGGTGCACGTAACCCCAATATATTCTTTGAATTCCCAGTCAGACACTGGCACTATATGGCAGTAGCAAGAAATGAGGGTATTTGTATTCCCAATATATTCTTTGAATTCCCAGTCAGACAATGGCACTGTATACCAGTAGTAAAAATTGTGGGTGCACGTAACCCCAATATATTCTTTGAATTACCAGTCAGACACTGGCACTATATGGCAGTAGCAAGAAATGAGGGTATTTGTATTCCCAATATATTCTTTGAATTCCCAGTCAGACAATGGCACTGTATACCAGTAGTAAAAATTGTGGGTGCACGTAACCCCAATATATTCTTTGAATTACCAGTCAGACACTGGCACTATATGGCAGTAGCAAGAAATGAGGGTATTTGTATTCCCAATATATTCTTTGAATTCCCAGTCAGACAATGGCACTGTATACCAGTAGTAAAAATTGTGGGTGCACGTAACCCCAATATATTCTTTGAATTCCCAGTCAGACACTGGCACTATATGGCAGTAGCAAGAAATGAGGGTATTTGTATTCCCAATATATTCTTTGAATTCCCAGTCAGACAATGGCACTGTATACCAGTAGTAAAAATTGTGGGTGCACGTAACCCCAATATATTCTTTGAATTACCAGTCAGACACTGGCACTATATGGCAGTAGCAAGAAATGAGGGTATTTGTATTCCCAATATATTCTTTGAATTCCCAGTCAGACAATGGCACTGTATACCAGTAGTAAAAATTGTGGGTGCACGTAACCCCAATATATTCTTTGAATTCCCAGTCAGACACTGGCACTATATGGCAGTAGCAAGAAATGAGGGTATTTGTATTCCCAATATATTCTTTGAATTCCCAGTCAGACAATGGCACTGTATACCAGTAGTAAAAATTGTGGGTGCACGTAACCCCAATATATTCTTTGAATTCCCAGTCAGACACTGGCACTATATGGCAGTAGCAAGAAATGAGGGTATTTGTATTCCCAATATATTCTTTGAATTCCCAGTCAGACAATGGCACTGTATACCAGTAGTAAAAATTGTGGGTGCACGTAACCCCAATATATTCTTTGAATTACCAGTCAGACACTGGCACTATATGGCAGTAGCAAGAAATGAGGGTATTTGTATTCCCAATATATTCTTTGAATTCCCAGTCAGACAATGGCACTGTATACCAGTAGTAAAAATTGTGGGTGCACGTAACCCCAATATATTCTTTGAATTCCCAGTCAGACACTGGCACTATATGGCAGTAGCAAGAAATGAGGGTATTTGTATTCCCAATATATTCTTTGAATTCCCAGTCAGACAATGGCACTGTATACCAGTAGTAAAAATTGTGAGTGCACGTAACCCCAATATATTCTTTGAATTACCAGTCAGAAACTGGCACTATATGGCAGTAGCAAGAAATGAGGGTATTTGTATTCCCAATATATTCTTTGAATTCCCAGTCAGACAATGGCACTGTATACCAGTAGTAAAAATTGTGGGTGCACGTAACCCCAATATATTCTTTGAATTACCAGTCAGAAACTGGCACTATATGGCAGTAGCAAGAAATGAGGGTATTTATAACCCCAATATATTCTTTGAATTCCCAGTCAGACAATGGCACTGTATACCAGTAGTAAAAATTGTGGGTGCACGTAACCCCAATATATTCTTTGAATTACCAGTCAGAAACTGGCACTATATGGCAGTAGCAAGAAATGAGGGTATTTGTATTCCCAATATATTCTTTGAATTCCCAGTCAGACACTGGCACTATATGGCAGTAGCAAGAAATGAGGGTATTTGTATTCCCAATATATTCTTTGAATTCCCAGTCAGACAATGGCACTGTATACCAGTAGTAAAAATTGTGGGTGCACGTAACCCCAATATATTCTTTGAATTACCAGTCAGAAACTGGCACTATATGGCAGTAGCAAGAAATGAGGGTATTTGTATTCCCAATATATTCTTTGAATTCCCAGTCAGACAATGGCACTGTATACCAGTAGTAAAAATTGTGGGTGCACGTAACCCCAATATATTCTTTGAATTACCAGTCAGAAACTGGCACTATATGGCAGTAGCAAGAAATGAGGGTATTTGTATTCCCAATATATTCTTTGAATTCCCAGTCAGACACTGGCACTATATGGCAGTAGCAAGAAATGAGGGTATTTGTATTCCCAATATATTCTTTGAATTCCCAGTCAGACAATGGCACTGTATACCAGTAGTAAAAATTGTGGGTGCACGTAACCCCAATATATTCTTTGAATTACCAGTCAGAAACTGGCACTATATGGCAGTAGCAAGAAATGAGGGTATTTATAACCCCAATATATTCTTTGAATTCCCAGTCAGACAATGGCACTGTATACCAGTAGTAAAAATTGTGGGTGCACGTAACCCCAATATATTCTTTGAATTACCAGTCAGAAACTGGCACTATATGGCAGTAGCAAGAAATGAGGGTATTTGTATTCCCAATATATTCTTTGAATTCCCAGTCAGACACTGGCACTATATGGCAGTAGCAAGAAATGAGGGTATTTGTATTCCCAATATATTCTTTGAATTCCCAGTCAGACAATGGCACTGTATACCAGTAGTAAAAATTGTGGGTGCACGTAACCCCAATATATTCTTTGAATTACCAGTCAGAAACTGGCACTATATGGCAGTAGCAAGAAATGAGGGTATTTATAACCCCAATATATTCTTTGAATTCCCAGTCAGACAATGGCACTGTATACCAGTAGTAAAAATTGTGGGTGCACGTAACCCCAATATATTCTTTGAATTCCCAGTCAGACACTGGCACTATATGACAGTAGCAAGAAATGAGGGTATTTGTATTCCCAATATATTCTTTGAATTCCCAGTCAGACAATGGCACTGTATACCAGTAGTAAAAATTGTGGGTGCACGTAACCCCAATATATTCTTTGAATTACCAGTCAGACACTGGCACTATATGGCAGTAGCAAGAAATGAGGGTATTTGTATTCCCAATATATTCTTTGAATTCCCAGTCAGACAATGGCACTGTATACCAGTAGTAAAAATTGTGGGTGCACGTAACCCCAATATATTCTTTGAATTACCAGTCAGACACTGGCACTATATGGCAGTAGCAAGAAATGAGGGTATTTGTATTCCCAATATATTCTTTGAATTCCCAGTCAGACACTGGCACTATATGGCAGTAGCAAGAAATGAGGGTATTTGTATTCCCAATATATTCTTTGAATTCCCAGTCAGACAATGGCACTGTATACCAGTAGTAAAAATTGTGGGTGCACGTAACCCCAATATATTCTTTGAATTACCAGTCAGACACTGGCACTATATGGCAGTAGCAAGAAATGAGGGTATTTGTATTCCCAATATATTCTTTGAATTCCCAGTCAGACACTGGCACTATATGGCAGTAGCAAGAAATGAGGGTATTTGTATTCCCAATATATTCTTTGAATTCCCAGTCAGACAATGGCACTGTATACCAGTAGTAAAAATTGTGGGTGCACGTAACCCCAATATATTCTTTGAATTCCCAGTCAGACACTGGCACTATATGGCAGTAGCAAGAAATGAGGGTATTTGTATTCCCAATATATTCTTTGAATTCCCAGTCAGACAATGGCACTGTATACCAGTAGTAAAAATTGTGGGTGCACGTAACCCCAATATATTCTTTGAATTACCAGTCAGACACTGGCACTATATGGCAGTAGCAAGAAATGAGGGTATTTGTATTCCCAATATATTCTTTGAATTCCCAGTCAGACAATGGCACTGTATACCAGTAGTAAAAATTGTGGGTGCACGTAACCCCAATATATTCTTTGAATTCCCAGTCAGACACTTTCACTATATGGCAGTAGCAAGAAATGAGGGTATTTGTATTCCCAATATATTCTTTGAATTCCCAGTCAGACAATGGCACTGTATACCAGTAGTAAAAATTGTGGGTGTATATAGCCCCAATTCTATTGCTAGGGGACTTGCAGGGTATTTCTGGGGTGAAGGTGGGGGGGCACACCGTTGGAACGGGTATCGGGGTATATATCGGGTATACGGGAATACACTGACAGTGTATTCCATTCAGGATCCTGGGAAAGCTGGGTTGCGGCGATTGAGCCCGTCAGTGCCACGTTACACTGACAAGCTTCTCCCTGGAATTTAGCTCTTACAAGAGCTGTTGGTTGTCTTCTCCTTCCTATCCTAGCCTGTCCCTGCCTACCCAGAATCTAAGCCCTAGCTAACTGGACGGAAACCTCCGTCCTCGGTGAATTGCAAGCTCAGAATGACGCGAACCTGGGCGGCGCTGTTCTTTTAAATTAGAGGTCACATGTTTTCGGCAGCCAATGGGTTTTGCCTACTTTTCTCAACGTCACCGGTGTCGTAGTTCCTGTCCCACCTACCCTGCGCTGTTATTGGAGCAAAAAAGGCGCCAGGGAAGGTGGGAGGGGAATCGAGTAATGGCGCACTTTACCACGCGGTGTTCGATTCGATTCGAACATGCCGAACAGCCTAATATCCGATCGAACATGAGATCGATAGAACACTGTTCGCTCATCTCTACCTTTGAGTTCTTTGTGAATCAAATTGTTTTTATAATTTTTGGTTGTGAAGACATCAAAGGATGGCTACCAATGTTTATGAGAGGAACCTACTCATGAAATAATTGTACTGGACCAACCAACATGTTACAACGATCCTAAACCTAAAGTAAGCGAAGCCTCAGTCTGTTTTAGTTGGGCACTTCCAGAGGTAAGAGTTTCTAATAAGAAGCAAATTTTAGAGTGTAACTTTAGTCAAGTCAATTACATTTCTAAAATATACAGCATAGAAGTCTGTAGAAGTCCATCAATTGCTAACTATTACAAATGAACAAGATCAAGTTATGGATGATAGCTATATCTATGGACCATTCATGGTCTATGGTCCATGAACGGTCCATAGATATAGCTACTTGTTACCTAGGTCAAAACCACTTAGAAACCATCTCTACACTATAAAACACATAGAATAATGGCCGCCAGAATGCTTCGCCAGCACAGTTTATATGGGAAGAATATGCAAATCCGCCTTCCATGATGTAATTAGGAAGACAGTTGCTGCCTCATTGTTGCAAACCATTAGAGGGCGCTCACTGGAATGTGCAAGCCTGTCTTAAGACAGGATTCCAGTGAAATAACCCAATAATGGCTGCTCCCTTTAGCCTCATGCCCGACCTTCCAAGAGGCCTTTGTTTAGCAATGACGCTGGGATTATTACCAGGTTATAGTCTCTCAATCGAGGACAGCTGTTTCGATCTGGTTGGATCTCATCAGCCCGATGTAGAGAGGACTATAACCTGGTAGAGGTGAGAGGCTTAGACAGGGTTCAGGGCCTCTTGGAAGGTCGGCCATGAGGCTAAAGGGAGCAGCCATTATTGGGTTATTTCACTGGAATCCTGTCTTAAGACAGGCTTGCACATTCCAGTGAGCGCCCTCTATTGGTTTGCAACAATGAGGCAGCAACTGTCTTCCTAATTACATCATGGAAGGCGGATTTGCATATTCTTCCCATAGTTTCTTGCAAAGTGGAGTGCTAAAGGCTTAACAAGTCTCCATACACCTATATGGTGGTCTCTCCCTAAGGAGTGACAATATCCCCCGAACCCTGTCTAAGCCTCTCACCTCTACCAGGTTATAGTCCTCTCTACATCGGGCTGATGAGATCCAACCAGATCGAAACAGCTGTCCTCGATTGAGAGACTATAACCTGGTAATAATCCCAGCGTCATTGCTAAACAAAGGCCTCTTGGAAGGTCGGGCATGAGGCTAAAGGGAGCAGCCATTATTGGGTTATTTCACTGGAATCCTGTCTTAAGACAGGCTTGCACATTCCAGTGAGTGCCCTCTATTGGTTTGCAACAATGAGGCAGCAACTGTCTTCCTAATTACATCATGGAAGGTGGATTTGCATATTCTTCCCATAGTTCCTTGCAAAGTGGAGTGCTAAAGGCTTAACAAGTCTCCACACACCTATATGGTGGTCTCTCCCTAAGGAGTGACAATATCCCCCGAACCCCAGCACAGTTTAGTGATTCTCATAATGAACTGATCTAGGCTTGATGAACAGGATCATGACACGGGAAAGCGTTCGCCTCTAGGTAAATTATACCCTCCAGCACAACGCTGATTTTTTTTAATAGTTTGGCTGTAAATTGAAATGGCTGCTGTTTACATAATATTATTGAGCACATCGAGCTTGAGATTGTAGGTAGCTTTGCATTACATTACCTCTTTGGCCAAGTACGTCTGTTTGTACTCTTATTGTAATGGGATTTTGGATCTCTGTAGAGGCCATAGACTGTTTAACAATAGTAGATTTTATGTGCGTTTCTAGTGGAGAGTAATAGTCAATGTCCCGGTGGAGATCAGACATCCAGGGAAGAGAAAACCAAATTACACAGCGTAATAGCATGACTGCCAAATCTGAAGCCAAATGTCAAACTCTACAAATTCATAAATTATGTGAAATATATTTTATCTAGATATATATTATAGATTGTGTCATTCTATGCCCCGACTTACTAAAGTAAAATTCTCTTTAGTTATTATCTGTAATTTACATAGCACCAATATATTCCACACATCTCTATCCCAAAGATGCCTAACCCAAACACACAGACAATACACATTAGTTGAATGGTGACCAAACCCAATGATTTTGGCAGAACTAGCAGTATGCTGGGGTCTTCCAACTCTTCCACTGCATATGATATCGGAGGAAGAAAGGTTTAGACATGTTGAATTTCAACACTAAATCCATTCTCATTAAAAATAAGCCTACGCCAGAGGTGTCTGGCAATGGATTACGCTACTCTCGTCATTGATACATGTTGTAAAACTCCATAGTACAGGGTTCATAGCCTCTTATTGGCCCATACTGTATCTCTGTGTGTCTTTAAGCATGAAAGACATGTCCATTACATATGAATGGTTGAAAACAAGCATATTATAACACCCCCGGGCTGCACCAACTCCAACCCTACAATGGTGTTCACCAGAGCCCCAGATGATGGGGATGGGCTTGGCTGCACTGCTGGGCGGAGCGACAAGGGTCAGGAAACGCCAAACACACAGCGGACCACAAATCTTGGTAAACCAGACACTGAGATCTCTTACCAGCAGATGTTTCGGGTTGCAGTGTTGGTTCAAGGATCTAGAAACTGAGGCAGGTGGTCAGCAGGTGCTGGCAGAGAGTTAATTGTAGTCATACTGTGCAGGTCATCAACAAGAGGGCAATGCAGTACAGTGGAAATTCCGAATGGAACGTCAGGCAGGTCAAGTCGGTAATAGGAATGGTAGCAAAGTACAAAACGGAGTTCAGGAAGCAGAGGTCTAGAGGCAAGCCAGGTTCATTAACTGGAACAGGCACGATACAAAATCAGGAGACAAAGGCAAAGTCAAAGGTCAAGGCAAAGGGTAAAAAACACGGGCAATCAAGACAGGAGGAACGTTTACTACCAGGACGAGAGAGTACAACTGAATAGCCAGTGACGGTCCAGAGCCAGAGCCCACCCTAAACAGGCTCTGACCTGCCGCTAGGCCGAAACCAGAAGTCCCCCGTCTGGCTTAGGAGGAGATCAGTACATCATTGCAGAAGTGGGTACTCAGGAGCGCGACAAGGACAGTGCTGTGCAGAGGCTGATGGCCTTAACCACATCACGTACATTTGTCATTCATTTTGTATCTGTTTTAACAGACAATTAAAAACACGGATGGATTTCAGTGTTTTTTTCCCCAACCCACTGATCCATTTTTAATATCCATATCTTGGTTACCAATGTGTTTTGACAGATGTTAAAAATGTACTCTATGATCATTTACAATGGTGGAAATCCATGAGATGGCTTCTCCAGTCATCTTTAGACTGAAGGGAAGGGTGCACCATAGTCCTAAGTCAATACTAGTGCCATTGACTGTAGTTTTCTAATCTTACATTAGAGAGATTTCATGGTTAAAAGCTGAAAGTCCACAACACTGTTACCCCATCAACCAAGGATAGAGCATAAATTGGTGACTTGTGGTAGTCTGACCATTGGCCACTATTCTTAAGAACAGTTTTTTTACTCTGATTTTTTTTATGTTGGACTCAGACGTGACCCAGACCATTCATTTCTTAGAAATAGCACAGCACTCAGCTATCTCTGATATGAGAGTAAAACACCCCCCATTCTTAGGATCAGTATGACTTGTAGTGGACGTACCCCAAAAACCAGCAATTTATCTCTATCTTGCATATCAACGATAAATAATCTTCATTGCATAACCCCTTTAATAAGACCAAAAAGAGGAAACTTAAAGGAAAATAATTGATTCTTCATAATATCCCATGACAGGAATGTCTTGCTCTAAGTATATGTTATATCATTTAGCTGCCACATATCCCTGCAGGCTGACATGAAAATGGTGCTGTCTATGATTTCCTCCATTTTCATATAGTTAATCTGACCCCAGGCAAGGTCATACATTATATACTTATACTTGATCGGTGACACATTCAATTTATTAAACGTTGTAAAAAGTACAACTATATAGGAATAGATCCGAAATCCATTAGTATTGTAATGCGGACATTATGATGTACATGGTTAATGTTTAGGCCTAAAGGTAGTTGATAGAAATAGATATACGTCATCCATATATTGCAAAGAATTATACAATTAGAAAGAATTATTGTAATGCATAGTCTTTCTTGTCACTTCCCTTCCATCTCCTTTGATGTTCTATGAATGATTTAAAAAGATCAGGCCGAATTGCACTACAAGGATATGTAGGCGAAATGTTTTCGACTGCAAAAATCTGTCCCGCACATAGTGGCGTAACTAGGAATGGTGGGGCACCGTGGCAAACTTTTGACATGCATTGACTCATACATACTTATTTTTGCGGCCTTGTGTCCGGACTCTGTACAAGGGTCGCAAACTATGAAGCATGTCCTATTCTTGTCCAAATTTATGGCACAGACTATTATAGGGGATCATACAATAATTTTCCTGATCTGTGATTGCGGATGACATACTGACCTGTTTTTTGCGAATTGCGAATCAGTATTTGTGGACAGTAATAACCACTATGGTCGTGTGACTTAAAGGGAGAATGTTTTAAGGGTCAGTTCATAGGCCGGGTTAACACAGGGTTTTTGGTCAGGATTTTGAGGCCGAATTCGCCTCAAAATCCTGACCAAAAAGACAGCTCCCATTGAAATCCAAGGGAGCCGATCAGTTCTTTTTTCCGGGAGCCAGAACAAATAGCACCCGGAAAAAAGAACTGAGGAAGCGTCATGCTCATTCCTCAGGCCAATTAGCCTCGCGAATCCGCCTAAAGACACTCTCTCCTCCTGACTAGGCCCATTCATTGGGCCTAATCCGGAGCGGAGTGCGCAACTGGATACCAGTGCACTGCACTGGTATCCAGTCGCAGCTACCCATCTTTTGGTCCTGAAACTGAGGCGGCCTCCACCTCAGTTTCCAGACCAAAGAAACCCGTGTGAACCCAGCCATACAGAGTTTTTTGCAGGTGGATTTAGACATGGAAACCGCCTCAAAATCTGCATCCCATTCATTTCAATGGGTGGCACTAGCAGTTTTTTTAAGAATTAACCTAGAACCAAAAACAAGGCACTGAACTACTGTAAAAACTCAAGTCAGAACACACACAGTCATGGGAATTTACTAACCCATGTACAACACTTATCAGTTGTAGATTGGTGTAGATGTGGGACATCTTTGGTACACGCCCTTTAGTGCACCAAACATATGCCATATTATCGTTTCTGCAACCCACTTGCCACTTTTTACAAAAGTAGAGTAGGGTAGAAACCTTAGACTAATCCGGGCTGGGGCAGGGACACTTCAGCCAAATAAATTAACTATATCTTACACTAAGACCAGGACTCAAGTCAAAATCTGGAATCGATTTTTGAGGAGGCATATACCTCCTCATAAAGCCGTTGCAACCACCATTGGGTGTGCATCTACAGCTGTAGTAAATTTTAAGCATTCTGACATTGTTGTTAAATCCGGCGGGGCGGATGGCTCTGCCTCTAGCACGCCCTTGGCACATCTATTTTTGGAAATTGGAGAAAAGCAAGATTTGAAACAATTTTTGTGGCAAATGGCATTCAAAAAGTTGCAAACCTGAGGCTTGAGATTTTTTTGTGCTGAAAACATTGGGTAGAACATTAATAAATCTTTACAAATGACATTCAAAAAGTTGTAAACCTGAGATTTGTGACTTTTTTGTGCCAAGAAGTAAGGTTAAACATAATAAATGTGGGTCATTGCGTGCCCACAGCCTAAAGGAGTATAGAGTACTGATGGCCGATCCTCAGTAGACTATTGGCTGATCGGCTTTTTAAAGGGACTGTCCTCGTGCGAGCATTGCAACCTCTTCGGTTTGTTTGATGCCTTTGGCCATCAATATTTTGAACCCAGATTTTCTAAATATATCCGCGTTGTTTTCTTATAGATTATAAACTATTACTACAATAATGAGAATAATAACAAAATAAATGAAGACTAAATCCAGACGCTTTAGACATCCAATAATCCTTTCGTCAGCGGTGACAACCACTTTACATAAGAAATATTAAGTACACACATGTCGTCCTCCCCTGAATCCCCTTCCTAATTTCCTTGATAAGCAATTGAAGTGAGTGATTTAAGAAAAAGCAACGAAAGACAAGGTCGTTGAAAAGGGATTTGGTGAGAACATTTGAAATTCCCCAAATTGGTGGATGTGTCTGGTTTAATTTCTAACAGCAGCTGAAACGAAATGGGAAGAAGGATGGAAAACACTGAAAAAAAAGAGCTAATTCGGAACAGATGTCCAAAAAGCAAACTTCCTGTCCGCAGCTTCTAAAGGCACAAAACAGAACCAGTATGACCAAATAAGTCAGGCCGTTGCAGGAACGATCAAAAGCAATTGGCTTTGGTGGAAATAATAACTTCTAATTGCACCCTGCAATGACACCCTTGGGACCAGTGTTTGATGGTCAAATGGTCTGTAACGTTTTCGAGAGTGGTTCCCAGGCCTTATGTCAGATTTTCCATAAAACTTGTGCCTGATTCCCGAAGGTAATTACTAGTTCTTTTGAAGGAGTGCGGTTTATTTGGAAATAACTTCCACAGACATGTCAGGAGTACAAGTTTGCATCAAACTCCTGCCAAGGACTGTGGGGAGTTTCCACTCTGAAGAGCGTAGAAAAGAAGACTTCTTTTTCATACTCAAATTTTTTACAGCTCATAAGCAAGATTTGTGCTACTCGCTCAGTAAACCCATTAAGTTGCAGAGAGACCGCAGTGAAACTTATAACCACGGAGTAATAAGTGGGCATTGTCAGGTCCACACTGTACATATGGTGAAACCTTCACAAACACATAAATAAAGTCTGTTGCATTGTAGATCCCGCCACAGATTGATACTTTACGATGCAGCTTTACATTACATTACTTATCTGATATTGATTACAGTCTGTGTTACATCCCAGAGCTGAATTCACAATTCTGCTGGTAGCAATTGGAATCAACGTCCTAACCACTTCACTGATCTCCTATGAAGCTGTTGTTTTTTCCTATAAAACAATACTGTAAAATGCTTGGGGAAACGACAAAACTTAAATTACCAGACCAAGCTTTTTGCACACTGTGGCAACTAAAAATTCTGAGGGATTTCAGCTCTGAAGCTTGTAGAACTGTGAATGCAGTTCTAGACTATAAAATAGGCTGCAAGTGGTAATAAATTCTGTGCCCTGCATTATACAGAAAATATATTGACTTAAATTATCACTATGTAATGCTTAATTTTGCCTGAAGTGGCGCTGCAGAGAACTTCAACATTTACTTATAAAACGACATGTGAACAGAGTTTTATACTGTTCCTTTTTTTGAAATTGTAAATCATCCAAAAGGCACAGTGTGAACAAGGACAGATATTTATGACATAGCTATTTGTTATATTTTAGATAGTAAGATACAGTTTAGCTATGCTAACATATAGTATATCCAATAACTCACAGCTTACTTCTTCAAACATTATAGCCTCTTTCTACTCCTTCTGGCAAACCATTATGGCAGATTGTCTGAGCTTATCTCTTGGCAGATTCTGCCTTCTATCAGTAATTTTCTCCCATTTTTAGTAACAACATAGATATACATTTTCAGACACAGTGCATCTTATATAGTAACATAATATATGAGTGTAACATCCTTGCCCGTCGGGTTTCGGTGCCATCCTCTGGTCACATGCTACGGTGCAGGAGGTGTGTCCAGCTATGATTCCTTGCTCTAAGTTCTTCTTGTATTGTCTGAACACTGTTCTATTCCCTCACTTCTGTAATTCATTTTCTACCTCACCCATCTCCTTTACCTTGGTTTCCCTGATTCTCTAATTAATCTTAGCCTTACCTGTATGATTGACAGCCTATCTTCCTATCAAGTCTGAGGCAGGTTCTTCTTTCCTATTTATTGTTTGCTCACATTCACTTTGGCACTTGCTATTGTCTTTTGTGCGCGCTGGCTTTCTCTGTTTGTTATCTGTATACATACTGTGTTTTTGACCTCTGACTTTACTTGTGACTATTCTCCGGATTTTGAATCTGTACTGCACTCCTCAACTTGTTCCGACCCCTTGGCTAGTTGATCTACCTTTTTGTTGTTGTTTGTCTTGTCTGCATTCTGTGTCACCACTTATATCTAAGAAGGGACTGTCACCCAGTTGTCCACTGTCGCCTAGGGCAGTGGGGCAAGTAGGCAGGGACATGAAAGGGTTCAGATTAGGGCTCACTGTCTTGTCATGCCCTTCCTCCCAGGGTTCACTAGCAGCTACTGGGGAATTGCTCATCTAGCAATTCCCTAACAATGAAGTTGAATGAAGACATAGGTCCATCAAGTCCAACCTATAACCCTACATTGTTGATCCAGAGGAAGGAAAAAAACATGAGAGTGATGCCAATTGCCCCATGGCAGGGGAAATATTTCCTTCCAGAATCTGGCAATGAGTGTAAAACCCTGGAACAATTTCTCTTTGCCAAAAGGCTAAAACCCGTAACCTGTAATATTTTTTCCTTTCATAAAGACATCCAGGGTTTTCCTTCAGTGATTATAGACACAATGGGGTGATCAGCGTGAGCCTCGCACTACAGGTTCTACAGCTGAATCAGCTACGGAATCCGGTGCAACATCGAGCAAAACGCTTCTTCTTTCTGCACCCATCAGTCTTAATTCGAAACATGAATCAACCCCTAAGAACTCCCAGACATAATAAGCCAGACTTAGTGCCCCCATATCCGTACCTTCTGCCAAGGCTCCTACTCATTTCATCCACTCCCACATTAATTAGGTGGGATGGCAACTGCTACATGGACACCCCAAGGTTTAGACTTGTAGTCTTAGGGCACATGTCCTGTAAAGTTTACTTGGCTCTCTTGTAGTGTTTTTCAGTGATATTATATTGACAACGGACAAGCATATACAGTATATGAATTTACAACATTTGCTGCATCATCTTTGTTACATAATTTGTTCCATTTTGTCATATAGTCGTGTCACTTGATGACAATGACATCAACATCTCCGCTATAATTACTTTGCCACTTGATGACAGCGACATCAACACCTCAACTAAAATAATGTGTGGAATCATAAAGGCCCCTATGCACATATGTAGCCAGAAATACCACTGATTCATACGAGAATATATTTGCGGTCTGGACCATATGCCTTACAGATGTTGCAGAAAGTCACATATAACACAGATTAATGCTGTACTTTCTCTATGTACCTACATTATATTCAAGATGTTTTGCAGCTTTTCACAATAAGACACTACCTATTCTTGTGGTTTGGAGTCATTTGTACGCATTATGTTTCAGCACTGTGAAAATTTACAAATCCTCCATTACAATCCTTCATAAATATGGATGTTTTTTGAGTATGATAGCCATAATCCTGGTCATTAGTAGGGATATGTGACAATTTAAGGTCTCCTAATGTTCGGCTGCTGGCAGAATGCTTACTAATGGCAGTGTGGTGTTCTGTAATGATCCTGTTCCATATGGCCATTATCAGGTACGTATGAGAATGCAATCATAGTATAACAAGCTATACGAGTACCAGGTGGAAACTGGTAATAGTCATATTGGAAATATTGGAAAACCCATATACTGAATTTGCTGCTACGTGGGGAGTTGGAATGGGGGTGATCCCCCATCAGATGCACATACATCCTTCAAAGAGGCTCCGATATCAAGTGTTCATTCTTATGACACTTTGAAACGACTTTCTTTGTAATGTATCTTTCTGTCTGTATTTGAACCCTACAAATTGTACAGCGCTGCGGAATATGTTGGCGCTATATAAATAAAATGTATTATTATTTCATTATTATTATTATTATTATTATTAAGGTTGTTTTGATTTGCCCTATCCATTCATGTTAGAAGTTTCCGTTGACAATAAGCAGATCTTAAAGTGACCCCAGTGATCAGCTCGCAGCACATCTGCTGAACATATCCAGGTTTTTCCTTTACATTTTACTTCCCTGCCTCCAACTACAGTATGTAAATTAGAATTTTTAACTGCTTATTATTACATATGACAGGGCCAGAAGATGGTAAGCACAGTAGCTGGATCTACTAATGATGTAGGCCATATCCATATAAGGGGCAGAAGCTGTAGCAGTTGCAAGCCCCTATGGTCCTAAGAACATGGGCATGGCTATAGAGGCTGCAGTGGTAGTATCCACTACCATGCCCTAGACCAGTCCTGGACAATGTGCAGCCCGCGGGCCACATCTGGCCCTCTGACTGCTTCTATCCGGCCAGCATAGCTAGTGGAAGGTTTTTCAAGGACCAGTGATGATGTCATCACAGCCTATCACCAGGATACGCTATGATTCGTTAGTGGGCGGAGCCACACGGGTCTGTGTGCTTTCTGCAAGCTGCCGGCAATGGGGGCTGCTGTATGATAAAGAGAGAAGAGACAGCATGTGTGAGCAAGAGGGGGGAACTAGGGGCAGATGTAGGGGGGCAGTTAAACTTAATGCACATGGAGGAGGGACATTAAACTAGGGGGCAAATGGAGGGCGACATTAAACTGGGGCAGCTGGAGGAGGATATTAAACCATGGGGGAGTAGCTGGAGGGGGACATGTCTGCTTCTAGTTGCCACCAGTTTAATGTCCCCCTCCAGCTACCCCAGTTTAATGTCCCCTCTAGTTTCTGCTAGTTTATACTGGGGCATCAGGAGAGGGACTTAATACTGTGAGACATTTGGAGGGAAACGTTATAATGGGGGGGGGGTGTATAATGTTAGGGTGACTGTAGGAGGATTTTACTTTGTGGGGCACATGGAAAAATGATTGAGAATGGGCGAAGTCAGCGGAGGAGTGGGTGGAGCTAAAGTTGCCACAACGCACATGGCCCTCTAGAACCGTTACAATTTCTCATGTGGCCCCGTGGGAAAATTAATTGCCCACCCCTACCCTAGACCGTAAGGGGGCCTAAAAGGTCTCTCTGCTAAATAAAATATTCCACTCTTCTAAATGGCAGAAGGTAAGTAAGGTATACCATCACAGATTTTGGATTGGGGCCCAGCAGGTTCAAGTTACACCTCTGGCTATGGTGGGTTATAAGTGAATATACAATGATCACAGTGTGTATCTCCTTTGTATCGTTGTCCTGTGACATCAGCATTATTCTTAGACTTTCAAACATGTATGCAAAATCGCAAACAGAATTGTGAAATATAATCCTCAAATTTTATTAATAAACGAGGAGGAGAGAGAAAGAGGAGAGAACCGAGAGAGAGGGGTGAAGGATTGAGAGGGTGCATGGTTGGAAATAACAGTGCGGCCAAGGAGGAAGAGGGGTAAGGGGTCAGAGGCATAGATGATTCTAAGTATGACTTGAAGGTAGTTGTCTCAGTATAGGTAATCAAGTGGGCAAAAAGTGTGAATATGCATGGCTATTGCTCAAAAAGTGTCTGTTTAATCGATAACCATGGGGTCCATGTATTGAGAAATGTAGGTTTTGGCATGGTGTTCCAGTGTGCCAATTCTTCCATCCTACATATGTTGTTAACCTTATTATCCCACTGAGAGAAGGATGGGGGGTGGAAAATCTCCATGGGCAGGGATTAAGAGCCTGTTTGCCATCAGTAGGTGGGTGGGCAGCTCTTCTTTGATGGCTGGAAGTTGGTGTGTGGAAGCCACAGTAAGATATGCTCCTGTGTCAAAGGAATGATGCTGGAGTAGGTCCTAGCGGTGGTGTCCAAAACCTTGCTCCAGAATAGAAGCACCACCATATATGTAGATATATGTAGATAGCTACCCACTCCCTTCTCTCAATGCCAACAGATATCTGAAACTGAAGGATAACTGTCATGTAGTCAAGCTGGAGTTTTACACCAGTGCATTAAAAGCTTATGAGTTCTCCTGCCTTTGGACACAATGAGAAAAAAATGTGGGCACTGGTTAATAGTTGTTTCCTTTTTTGATAAAGGATTGCCGTAATGCATCGAGAGGGACTCTAACCATGAAAGACTACTGTCAGGGGGGTGTTACACCAAATAGGTTTCACAAGTAGATGTGAAATCCCTGATTTGCAAAAAGTTCCTCAGCACTAGACCCGTTTTATGGAGCAACCAGGATGGGCCCGGTTATGTGTCTCTGTCGAAGAAGGAAGATAAGAGGCAATACATATTTTGTGCATATAGTGATGTAAGTTCAATGAAAAGGTGTTAGAATGTTAGAAATATAATTAAGATTGATGCTGAATGGGTCAGAATATGTCATCCTTCATATATGAGGAGTCATCAGACCTGCAAATTCACTTAGGGGTATTTCTGTACCTGGACTTTGTCTAACACAGAGCTGTAATTTCAGTGGGACGTTGTTTGGGCAGCCATGGTCATATATAGCGAAGTCTATGTCCACTGAAATGCAGCATATGTGAAACATTAAAGCAAATTCCTCAGTGTGAATCAAGGAGAATATTCTATAAAGTGAATAGACACTATTATATGTAAGCAGATAAGCAGCAAATCTCTGGTTGGGATCATGGCAATATACGCTATATACGCCAGGCCACTGTTTCCATGACTCTTTTAGCACTTTGTAACAGGCCACTTTTACCAGTTTATATCCCCCTCCCCACCAACTATTTACTGTATGTGCTAGAAAACACCTTTTTTTTTTCAGATCTCCAATGTGTCAAAGCAGTTTCTTCCCAATTCCCACAGAATAGCCATTGTCTACTCAACTCAGAGCTACTACATCTGCAAAAGAGCATGGAGGTAAACTGGGTCCTAGAAATAGCACCATTCCCATGGGAAATCTGTGGTATTGCAGTTCAGCCTATTCACTTACAATACTGCACACATTCTATAAGGCCCTATTATATGGGCGATAATCAGGGTATAATGAGTGCCCATTGACATGCAGTTCATGATCATATGTTGGGCGACCACCTTTTCATTTACATAGGGCAATTATTGAGGATGAATATTCTTACAAATGTGCGTTCACCATATTAGACCCAACCATCAGTCTGCAGGGGCAGCACTGTGTCTTAGAGATTAGCACTGTTGCCTTGTAGCACTGAATTCCTGGGTTCATATCCGACCAAAAGCAACATCTGCATGGAGTTTGTATGTTCTCCCCTGGTGCAGTTCTTCTCTGGTTCAGCAGATTCTGTAATTTCCAGAAGCAAATACCATAAAAGGTAGCATTGTAGTGACCAATAGCACCCATGTTGGTGTAAGACTGCTACATACGGCACTCTATGGCCCTAATAATGTTTCTCACAACTAGACCATGGTGTGAATTTAAAGGGAATCAATCATTAAAACTGCAATTTTTTATCACTAACATGTAGGAATAGCCTTAAGAAAGGCTATTTTTCTACATTTAGATGTCTTCTCCGCGCCACCGTTCCGTAGATATCCTTGTTTTCATCGGTATGCACATGAGTTTTATCGCAGCACTGGGGGCGGGCCCCAGCGCTCAAACAGCACTAGGGGCATCCCCAGTGCTGCAAAAAATCTCTCCAGCGATGGTTTCTCCATCCTCTGGAACGCCCTCTCTGCGACGTGTTCTTTGGATGGCTTCTTATGGCTTTAAATGGGACGCATGTGCAGTCAGCTCTGCCATTGGGCAGAGCCAACTGCGCATGCCTGGGGCCATTTTCTTGTGGCCACTTACACGAGCTTACTGCCAACTGCACATGCATCCCATTTATAGCCAGAAAAAGCCATCTGAAGAACACGTCGCGGAGATGGCATTCCAGAGGGAGAAGAGGGTGTCGTTGGAAAGTTATTTTGCAGCACTGGGGACGCCCCTAGTGCTGTTTGAGCGCTGGCGACCGCTCCCAGTGCTGCGAGAAAACACATGTGCATACCGATGAAAACCAGGAACGGCGGCGCAGAGAAGACATCTAAAGGTAGGAGAAGAATAGCCTTTTTTAAGGCTATTCCTACGTGTTAGCGAGAAATAAAATGCAGTTTTAATGATTGAATCCCTTTAAGCTTGGAACCATTTGCAATTCAGGATTCCAGACACTTTGAGAACCTCTTCTGCATAGTGAAGAACCAGGTCTCCATGGTCAACCTAGTACACATTTTTCACTATATATACAGATAATAGAAAGGCCCAGTCCACCTCCTGACTCACCTGGACCATCTTAGAGATGTTATCATGTTTTGCTTGACCCCTGTTACAAAAACATAGACAAAGAATGGCTCTATTCTTGGTAAATGTGTGTTGTTTAATCCAATGTCAATGACACTTTTTTAATATTAATCTAATCTCACAAAGATGAACACATCCAATCTGCACCATGATCACACCTTGGATGATTTCCCCAAAATCTAAGCTACCTAAAACATTGGAGTAGAATGGCGTTTATCAAGAAACTTCAAGTCAGAGATAAAATCTTAGTGAAAGATGCGTGATCAGGTGTGAGATGGCATATTAAGCTGGCACGTTTCATCCCAGTAAGCAGAATTCTTGAGAATGATTTAGAATTCCCCTAGGGATGTTTTTGAGAGGTAGCAGGAGTGTGACAGGAGATAAGATCACACCTTGTAGAAAGTGACATGTATGATGAACTCTTGTATTCCTACAGACCAGGCTTCACTTTCTGCAAATGAATATAATTTACTCCAAAACTCTGCATCTCACAGGGAAGTGAACATCTGATAGGAGAGGAGCTGTCATCAGGTAATCTCCGCCAGAAGTAAGACTCCCATTATTCTTGATTGTTCTTCTCCTTGGAGAAAACACTGGTCAAGTAGGAAATAAGCAGAATGAACCTGTCAACACTTTTGCTTGTGCTCCTCAACCTTTCCTATGCAGCCAGCAAATGAAGAAAAATGTTCAAGAGCTTTGTCTACCATTCTTATTTTCCTGCATTGTGTTACACTTACTTTCTATTAACCTCTGCAGTCCTACTGTATCTGCCTACTTATAATGCACAGTGTAGACCTAAGGTCACTGGTAGAGAGAACCTGTCACCAGGTTCTACTTTAATAACTTCTTCCCACCAGGATGTATGACATTAAATGACCTTCGGAAACTTATACATGTTGACCCCATATTGCACCTTAGAAAATGTAGCTTGACAAACTCTAGTGCCATATAATACTTGACAGTGAAGTGTCCATTGGGCATATCTGGATCCTCCCAATGTCCGGCAGAATTATTCCTAAGTCATCTCCTGCTCCCTTGATTGACGTGAATGATGTCATCTATAAGTTACTCCAGCAGAGAATTGGACAGTAGGAAGAGATTTGTTCTTCACTGGATTCATGGCGTTCTTATAGGGGCGTACATATGATGTGAAATGAAGATTATTTTCTCTGTCCAAAGTAGGAAATATCCATAGTGTATGTACTGGTTCTCTGTTGGAGCTGTCTGTGACACCTGTGTAAGAGGAGTTGTGTATCCCATGGTTTCCCATATCATAGCATAGAGCACCCCCATTATGTCTAACACCTATTATTAATAGCCTTGATGGTCATTAGCTGAGACAGTAGAAAGTGGTTATTAAAGTCACAGGACCCCTGACCTATTGGGCCCCTGAGCAGATGCACAGGTTGCACCAATGGTATATCCAGCCCTGTGTCAGAGGTATAATTCGGGCATATATGTTTGTACCATCTGAGCATTGTTTGCCATCATGGTCTGTTTTCTATTCTGTGTCTCCCAGATCATACCATTACAATGATACAAGGTAAAGTAAGGCATTAGTCCCTGTTTCTGTAAAAGCAATGCATATATATGTTTGGGTTTGGAAGTTGTCGGAAAAACCTGTTCCCTGTGCCTTTGGAAACACAATGGTCACGTTCACAGAGAGTACCAATGAGCATTATTAGCCTTACTATGACATCACTGTGTGCATCATTTTTAATGTGCTTAATACTAAGTGTGTGACATCACTCATTTCTTCTGACATCAGAATCATCCCCTTATGCCACATACATGCAATAAGCAGACTATCTCTCATGTCGCTTCCATCAAGTATAAAGATATTTGTTAAGAATGTAGTAATAAAATAATAAAACCCCTGCTGTATAGATTGTCATGTAGCTGTGATGTATACGTGGGCGACACATAGTTTTCATTAAAAAATAAATAAATGGCTCGAGTACATGATGGCACATTTGGGATTTATGTAATAGTATGTTGTGGAGTTTAAATTGCTACAAAATTGAAAAATGCCACAAGAAAAGAATCAATAAATCAATTTACTATTTAGGGAAACTCCACGGTAACCGCTAATTCTTGATTACAGAAATGGAAGACGATATGTTATAGTTTCCCTTCATGGATAACAATCCATTTGTCTTATTTGCGCGACTATATTAAACTACAGAGCTGTATTACTCACAGGAGGAGCTAGAATGATACTGTGACCATATTGACCCTTGTGGTCATAGACTAACCACTTGGGCCAGCTCCATGTTTGTGCGGGCCCTTTGACGATAAAGACTCAATGGGCCCTTTTGCGGCACAACTGATATGGCAGCAATGAGTTCATCTAAAAGTCACGACAGCAATAAAGAATACAATTTTATTGTTTTGCTTTGGTGCACCTGCTGTCATGGCTGTAGCTCTTCCAAAAATTTCAAGGTTGACTTAAGGTTTGTGTGGATTCTTGGGTAACAGAGCCTCAGTGGGCCCTATATGGTACAACTCATGTGGTATCTACATGCTCTTCTAAAAACAGTGCAACGACAACCCCCAAAATATTTTTTTTTACAGTGGCACCCCTATTGGAATTGCTGTAGCTCTTCTGTAACTTTCAACCTTTGGAGCTCACCTAAGTTCCCTTATCCCCCTTCCATCCTGAATTCCATTATTGGTAAACTTGCAAAATTGGTAAAAAATGTCATGAATGTGGTAAAACCTATCAGATATGGTATATGCCAATTACATGAATGACCATACCTGTTTTCCAGTTGTTGGAATCAATGGTAATTGGCCGCTAAAGGGATTATCTATGGAGAAACAAGCTCTTTATAATATTGGATTTTAATATTGTATCTGTGACCCTTGTTCATTACTTTGTCATTGTGAAGTATCTAATAACTAGAAATTTGTTCCTGTTTCATATTGCTCACATTCACAACCCATAAATTTCAGCCATAGTTCAATAAAGCGAAAGAACACTGTAGAACTCACAATCTCTTAATAACTCAGAGTATTGGCTCTACTGGCCGATGAGTAACCTCAGCTTTGGCACATTGTTATCCTTAGAGGTAGTGGTTGTTTCAGTATTCTGAGTATGAAGCAAGTAACATCCTCTGGGTAATGAAGACGCAGGATGGTCGTTGCAGGTTGGCCATTCTCAGAATCGGTTCTATATATAGAACTTGTCTGCATACAACATTACTGATGTAGTGTATGCGCATAAAATGCCTACAATGGAAGTATCAATAAATCTGCAGTCAACTCATACCAGATCTCATCATACACCTATATATCCAGCAACTGAGATAGTAATATATCTACCAACTTGAAGTTCCAAGATATAATGTCATGGCAGTTCCAAACCACAAGAAAATGATTGATGTTTCAAGAACACAACATGTACTCTGGCAAAGGAATCTTTGGCCTATTCCTAATTGTCCCTTGATAATTGCTGATCACATGACCAACCTGGTCTCAATTCGGGGGCTGAAATAAATGAGCAATGCAGTCAGTATAAGAGTTCACTGTATTTTAAGGGATACGGCTAAATTTTGCACAACTGGGTCTACAACTAGAACAGTATGTGAAAATAAGTTTTTGAAACATAGGTGCTGCCTATACATAGGTGCAAGATATCAATGTTCCTATTAGTATAGTTTTGTATGAATTATGACTTTTACGAGGGAGCTTACTGTTTCTCATAGGAATGACTTGACCAGTGTTGATTGGCCAGTGTACAGCATTCGGCTAATCAATGCTGGTTCTTCCGGACACTCGTCTGTGAGTAAGCGGAGTCTAAGATCGGACCACAGCAGTCTCCATTGTGGTCCGATTTTAGACTCCACCTCCTCACAGACGAGCCTCTGGCAGAACCAGCATTGATTGGCCGAATGCTGTACACTGGCTAATCAACGCTGGTCAATGCATTCCTATGACAAAAAAGTCAACTCCCTCATAGCCGCAAGCTGCCATCTTTCCCGACTAGCAAGGACGAGCCTGCTGCAGAACCAGCTAGTCAGGAGAGCTGACAGCTTGTGGTTACGAGGGAGCTTACTTTTTATCAGCGCAACTGCAAGCGCTGTGCATTTAAAGTGCATGGACCCCATAGACTATAATGAGGTCTATGTGCTTTAACTGCACAGGGCTCCTCCTAAACACTCTCCTCCTGCTACTCGTGGACTTGGTGACTCTCCTTTAGTTGAATAGTGGTTTCCCCTGAAACGAGCATTTTTTCTCATAGACCATAATGGGATTTGATATTCGATCGAGTAGTCGAATATTGAGGCTCTACTCGAAACGAATATCGAATCTCGAATATTTCACTGTTTGCTCATCTCTAGATCGGATCCCAATCGGCAATCGAGCAAATTTCACGATCGGGATCGGCTGAAAAATGATCGAAAATTGGATTTTGAAATCTCAAGATCGGCTCAACCCTAAAAGTGATTTTTCCAATAGAGAAGCATCGACTAGGGTTGAGCGATCTGGATCAGGAAAGATCGGATCCCGATCGGTGATCAAGCAAATTTCATGATCGCGATTGGGATCGGCTGGAAAATGATCGGAAATTGAATTTTAAATCAAGATCGGCCTATTAGAGATGGGCAAACATCCCAAGATTCATTCCAGGCTTGTGGGGCTCGGGTTCCTGATTCGTTTTGGGTAAAACAAGTTCGGTACAGAAGTCAAATGATTATACTCTGGGGTCTTATGAAACTCTAGAGTATATTAGGTGGAGGTGCAGGGAAGGTGTAAAAACTCACAACTTTTGGGCCTCCTTGGGCCAAATCGTAAGCCTCAGCAGTGAGCCTGAGAGCATGACGACACCAGAAGAGCACCAGACTCCGGGCCTCTCCTCTGGGCCTCCAACTATTATACTCTGGTGTCTGAAGCAACCACAGGATATAATAATTCACGTTGTGGTGTCCATTTTGGTTTCTTCGAGACGAATCTCCAATGGTTCAGTTTTCATTAAAAACCAAACAATTTGGAATATCTCTAGTTGCTGTCTTATACATTTTGTTAGTATACAAGTTTCCTTGGATGAAACCAAGGTTAACGAGTAACATCTTGAAAAGTTCAGTCCCAATATGCCACTTTTGAGAGGCCAATACGACAGGAAGCCATTCTGACCGACATATTAAATACATATGAGTCTTCATTGGATCCCACATTGTGTCATTAAGTACAATAACGACATTCTCTGTTTCCAAAGCAATTTTTCAGAATGGTAATAAATATCCATTTAAGTGACAGCCTCACTTTCCTGGGACACTGGAAAAAAGGGAACGATTCATCACTATGTTAGTTAATTCTTAATGTGTGATTGATTATGCAAAATGCTTGTATTCTGTGTTCATAGTTATAAAACAGATGTCTCCAGCTAGAAGGAGATGTGGTTCCCAACTAAAAAAAAAGCCTCTCTTGTGAAAGATTGAAGAGGTTTGTGTCCAGCTGAGAAAAGCCAGAATCCATGTGATGTAAGAACATTAGCAGTGTCGGAGACAAGATCCAGTGTGCGCCAAGTTTACAAGAAATGGACAAAACAGCTGTTCAGCCAATGGCTCATTCATTAATCGCAAGTTATGTGCCGTCCAAGAAAGCAACCATAATGTAAGCACTGTGTGTCCTGCTGCCTTCCTATGATGTTTTATGTACTTAACACTAGTCTAATGCATCTCTTAGCTTATGTGAAGTGAACTCCTGGTTCAAAAGAGCTGACAGTCTAATTTGCTGAATCAGATTGAATGCAGATGACAGAGCGAGGGAGAAACTCTGTCCTTGGTTTGTAGAAACAGTTATCACATATAAGTTTGGTCAGGCCCATTCAGAATACTGGTGAAGAACCATGGACATGGATGGAACTACCAGAGTAGCAGACATAGCAGCCGCTATGGGTTCCAACAAGTAGGGAGTCCTACTGTCGGGCATATCAGAGGATCCTCTAGTACCCGGTGGGACACTGAGTGCATTAATAGTAACTGTAATGCACCTACATTACCAAGGCATTGGGCTCAGTAGGCCAATTGATTACACACAAAACTGGCACTGATTCCGACTCCAACTCCCCAGCCTTGTCCTTTAGTTTACTGAAACATCATAAGCCTGCTTGCAACATCATTATATTTACTTTCTTTATATTCTGTGAAGTAACAGTAGTGAGAATGTGACAGGCAGAGATCTGGAGTCCCGATATATCAGCCCCAGGTTTCTGACCATTATGTAGTCCAGGGCGAGTTTTGAGTAGGCCTCCTCCCAAGCTTGGGTCCAGGGCTCTTTACTAGGCCATAAAAGACTGCAGAGCCTACAATTCAGGGCAGATCCTGGGAGCGAGAGGAGGTACTTGGGTCTGTCTTGACACTGTGAGTCTGGTGAGACTGCATTGTGCTCTTTTTATGGAATCATGTGGCTGGTACAGTTAGTACTTATTGTTTAGTTAGTGCTCAGACGAGCAGGGTTTGTTTCACATTCTTTTGCCTTTAGTTAAGTCTGTGTTTTATTTTGCTCTGTTTGTGCCTGAAGGAAAGGTTTATGTATTGTACTGGGTTTTTTTTTTCTAAATAAACCAGTTTGCTGCATATTTTGTGTCCCTTTCTCTGACTGGTTGGGTCCATGCCATTGCTACTACCAAGCTACCTTCCCCACAGAGTGTACACAAAGATCTTTTTGTGTGTATTATTCCTGTACTGTGATGTCATACATTACCCATGTATTGTGACTACATTTTGTGCATTATCCTAGTACTGTGACATCACTGTGCTTACTAATCCTATACTGTTACATTGCTGTGCAGTAACGTGACATTACTGTGTTTATCTCTGCAATGTGTCATCTCACTAGTGTTTTTTAACACTGCAACGTGACATCACTGTGATCATTATTTCACTACTGTGACATCACTTTGAACATTATCCTATCACTGTGCCATAGCTCTGTTATCTCTCTATATAAGGAAAACCTAAATAATTACAAACTTTTCATGTTCTTAACTTTTTGCTGAGGGTGGTGGAGTGTTGCCCAACTATAAACTACATTTTATGCTCCCGGACACAATCCAATTTTCCATGTGAGCAGGGCTCCTTCTCCCCATGCAGTGCAACAGTGTAGGGGAAGAGGCCATATAATCAGGGGATATAAAGGTAACAGAGTGACATTGGCAGCCATCAGAAGATAAGAGCATTATAAGTGGCAGTGGTGTAGTTTGTAGCTCAAGGGCCCATCTGCAGAATCTGTAATGGGGTCCATACTTGCCATTTAGAATATCGTATGTTTTATGCGACACAGGGGCATTAGGATCCCACTGCACCCCCTATAACTATGCCCCTAATATGTAGCACGTGGTGATTTGGTGGCCCTATTACAGGTTGTCCATTGAGATTGATTTAATGCTATCACATACCGTGCTAGCTTCTATGTTATAGCCACAATATCTGAACCTTATGACTCACCTTAATCACGGGGGTCTAGCTATGCGAATATAGTATGAATGAGGACTACAAAGCAGCCACTTGAATGAAGCCATATTTCTCTGACTCCACTATTTTCTCCATAGAAGAAATAGAAATTCGATCTATAAGCCCTGGGCCTTACTGTTCTGGGTAGTCTGGTCTTATGTATTCCTGCTAAGAGCATGTATACTAGACTCTATATCTGCAAGGAAGTCAATGAACAATTTTTTTATTTTTTTTTTTAAATGTAGATTGTGAGCCCCACATAGAGCTCACAATGTACATTTTTCCCTATCAGTATGTCTTTTTGGAATATGGGATGGAAATCCATGCAAGCACGGGGAGAACATACAAACTCCTTGCAGATGGTTTTTTGCCCTTGGTGGGATTTGAACACCAGGACTCCAGCATTGCAAGGCTGCAGTGCTAACCACTGAGCCACCGTGTGGCCCCTGTCAATGAACAATTGCTTGAATCAGCTTGACGTTTCCTCCTGATTCTACAGTTCTGGATCTTCCCCTAATTTATCTGTATTTGCTATGGCTTATAACACATGTACAATAAACTACAAGAGAGGAAGTCACCAGCTAACTTCCATAAAATCTGTTATTAGCCAATTATGACATAACATCCTATTTCATCCTGAACGTATTTCCATGTATGACATGGCCATGGAAACAATGTGCCTCTTCACCATTCATAAGATCAAAGTCCCGCATCATGTGATGCAAAGCGCCAAGCCAGGACACATGACTCCTTTCATCCACGCTTCCATATTGTTCATGCGTTTTACAATCTAGAAATAGTTTAAAGGTGAAGAAATGATTACATGATAATCCACTTCCCTGTTCTGCAATAGCGAATGTTTCCACAGCTAATATTTACAATTTCATGCTTTTCTCTCCCTCTGGTGACCTTCACTCCCACATCTCTGGCCTATTCCTGTACCCATCTGTCAGAGATTTCCACTTTACAGTAGTGCACATTAATCATAGCCTGGCCTTTCCGCACCCTCAATTCATTGCTGTTTTCCTTTTTAACCCTTCCGGTGGGGCGAGGGTTAAAGAAAGAACCTGACCTGGTAACAAAGCCACATCCGTCAAGGGAGTTAAGCCGAGTTTTTCTACGCTTGGAAAGATCTATTCATCAATGTTCTCCAAAAATATGTGGTTTTCTGGCTGCGCAGTTACTGCCCGATCAATCTCCTCCGACCGATCAATAAAACTCACTTTTGTAATCTTATTTTTTTTCCTTCTTCCGTGGATATTGTTGTGCTGTGATTTGCTATAGTGTTCATGGATAAGAAAGCAGGCGCCTAACGCAACCACTCTTTGAGATTTAAGGAAAAAAGGAAGAAACCCTTTGCTTGAAATGTTATTTTTTCCCCCCATAGTAAATTATGGCAGATGCCTGACAGCTAAATTATTATTATTATCTTGTGCGTATGTACAGAATAAATCACAGAACTGCATACCGGAACCATAACAAACATTGAAGACTGAATACAGGAACCATACGCAACAAGCAACTTAATCTGTACGTTGGACGTCAACATGTATAAAATGTTGTTTCAGGGCCAGTTGTGTCTTTACGGTATAATACTTTATGTTTCGGTATAAATTTTTTTTATCACAGATGCAATGTGTTTTAAAAAAACAGGTTCCAAATTTAAAGAAATAAATGATACACTTGTCATGAGGTTTGCTTTGTGTATTTTACCAGATAATCCCTGTTGCGTTGCAAATCTCAAACGTATAATTCTGTAACGTGACGG
This sequence comes from Leptodactylus fuscus, assembly GCF_031893055.1. NCBI lineage: Eukaryota > Metazoa > Chordata > Amphibia > Anura > Leptodactylidae > Leptodactylus > Leptodactylus fuscus. The sequence goes on from NC_134269.1 coordinate 47,320,082, forward strand.
TGATGGACACAGAAGAGATGAAAGGTTTGGGAGTTTCGAGTACAGTAATTTATTGGTGATTCGGAATGAAGAACAACTTGGAATTGAGAATTATCAAGAAGAATGTTATATAAAAAACTAAAAACGTGGAAGTCTTCAGTAGGTGATACCTTTTTTAATGGCTAACTCATAATGATGACAGATTACAAGCTTTCAAGGCTCATGGCCTCTGCCTATACCTGAGGAGGAAGCCGAGAGCCTCAAAAGCTTGTAATCTGTCATCATTATTAGTTAGCCATTAAAAAAGATATCAACTACTGAAGACTCTCAAGTTTTTTGTTTTTTATATTTCCTACCCACTGGCTAACACGGTACAAAAACAAACTTTTTCCTTATACCAAGAAGAATGTTAACAACTTTCACTCGTGGTCTTCAATCGCTGGGCCTGTGCAAGGGAAGTCTCCCTCTCCCTCACATGTAGCTCTTTTTGGTGTTCCATCTCAGCTCATTTGGTCTTCTCAGCCTCCAGGTTACATCTGTCCTACCCGCTACGTGCCAAAGTTTGGATCAGGTGTGTCCTGCCTTGGATCCACACCTACAGTACTCTCTCTCTCTCTTAGTGGGGTGGACATATGAAAGGTTTGAGAGTTTCAAGTAGTTTACTGATTTGGAGTGAAGAACGTCTTCACCTTGAAGCCTACTGACCCATTAATCTAGTTGCAATAGAATTTGCAGGCCACAATCTTACAAGTAATGGCAACTGGCAGTCGCAACTCCCACTAAAGGAGCTTTCTACAGAGCAGAATGAATCCATCTATAAAAGCAGTTCAATAAGCCTTCAAACTGCTACCTTGTTAAAATAATAGCGAAACTTCACTTTCCCAACTTAGGCTAAAACCCCATGGGACGTCCCGTAGCAAGAAAATGCTGCAGGAAAACCCACGATGGGAACACATTGCGGTTCTTCCCGCAGCGCTTTAAACAGAAAGTTTGCAGAGTTTTCCTCCACAGACTTTCTGTTACAATTATACCTATGGGGAAACCACCGGCATTTCCGTAGGTATAATTGATATGCTGCAATTTCCAAAACAGCACCGGTTTTTGAAATCGTGATGTGTCCGCACGGTGGTTTTTACCGCAAAGTGGGCATGAGATTTGCTAGAATCCCATCCACTTTGCCTGTTCTGTAAACACCGTGATTTTTCCCGCTGCGTTTCTGTCCCTTGGTCCCCAGCCTACGAGGTTCCTTTTTGTCCAGTATCCTACAGGAGTACACTGATATGGAGTTGTGGTTGGCAGAAATGTACTGTCACACTACAGAATAACTATACTATTGGCCATTGGTTATGTACGTCAGAGACATAGAAATTTTTTCGTTAACATCAATGAGGACAGGGACTAATCTTAGTGATGACAATATCTATACAGCACAGCAGAATATGTTGGCTCTGTATAAGCAACAGGAAATAAAAAGTATGGCATGAGGACAATTCTTGGCCAAGCAAATCTGAAGGTACAGAAAGAGGCCATTATCAGGAAGTGGTTGTGAGTTGCCAACTGAGTAATTCCACTAAGCGTGATGACAACATAGTCGTGAATGTTGCTCATACCATAAATCTAGCCATATAAATTAGATATATGAGGTACAGTATTCTGAATGAACATGCCGATTTTGGTGGGAATGACTGACCATTTGTTGTATATGGGATCCTCTCATTTCTCTGACAGCAAATGACAGAAGGACTAAGGATTGGTAGTTGTATCTCACCAGTAGTCCTTGGGGAGATAAGATGCCATACAAGAGGACTGTTAGCAATTTGTTCTTTTCTGCCATTCAGTACACATGCGAGCTGGACCGAGCAAAGTGTGTATGATAGCGGAGTCAGGCAATAATGCTATTCAGCCAATAGATATCTAATGTGTATGGTCAGCTTTCAAATATATTGAGGGAAGAGTTATAGGTTCACAGTCCCAATGAAAAATCTGTATAATCATCTGTAAAATAGCTATATAATACTGATGTTCTCTTAGGTGGTAAATGTGCCATTCACACTCCAGGAACTCTATGGTACTGTTTCCTTTGCACAACTTACTCCAGTCTAGAACCGCCCACCTGACAGTAGAGGGCCTAATTAGCATATTGAATGCTGAAACAAACATTACTAATTGCTCAGGAATGGTGGGGTCTAGTGAAAAACTCCAACTGTTCTGAAAACATTGCCAAGGAAAGTAAAAATAATCCAAAATTATTCTTCAACTACACAAATAATAAGAGAATAAAAACTGACAATGTGGACACTCTCAAAAATAATCTGGATGTAATGGTGGAGGAGGATGAGGTAAAACTATTAACAATGCCTTCTTCTCTACAGTGTTTACACTGTTAACTCTCAATTAAATGTCACCTGTTTAGGTATGGCAGGTAGGTTGGCAGTGGGACCTGTCATTCCACCCCCCTCCAGTCCACACTTTGGGGATGTTCCAGCAGCGATTCAGCTGCTGAGAGTCTCCTCGTCAAGAAGGCTTAAGAAGTTGCTCCAGCAGCAGACTTTGGGCAGAGTTTGGCTGGAGAGCCAAAGAAAGAGGTCATATTTTTGGAGCGGTGTCCTGAATGATTCAGCTGGCCTTTGGATTTCTGTTATCCTAGGTGAGGTAACCTATTCTATGTTTAGTTAGAGCCTTGCTGGGCAGGTATTTATTTTTGTATTGTTTCCTTTTGTTGCTGCACTACATTTTTGAGTGAAAAAGACTAAAGAAACTGGATTTGTGTGTCTATGCCACCCCACCTAACAACCCCAGGCCCTGACAATGGTCATAGATATACCCTTGTATCTAATATTTAAGGATTCAGTAATGACTGGGTCTGTTCCACAGGATTGGTGCACAGTAAATGTGGTGACAATTTTCAAAAAGGGGTGTAAAAGTGAACCTGGAAACTACAGGCCAGTAATTTTGAGTTCTGTGCTGGGTAAGATATTTGAGGGCTTTCTCAGAGATGCTATCCTGGAGTATCTCAATGTAAATAATCTTATAACACCCAATCAGCATGAGTTTATGAGGAATCAGTCCTGTCAGACTAATCTGATCAGCTTCTACGAGGTAGTGAGGTCAAGACTGGACATGGGTAATGCAGTGGGCGTGGTGTATCTGGACATGGGTAATGCAGTGGGCGTGGTGTATCTGGACATGGGTAATGCAGTAAACGTGGTGTATCTGGACATGGGTAATGCAGTGGACGTGGTGTATCTGGACATGGGTAATGCAGTGGACGTGGTGTATCTGGACATGGGTAGTGCAGTGGACGTGGTGTATCTGGACATGGGTAATGCAGTGGATTGGTGTATCTGGACATGGGTAATGCAGTAGACATGGTGTATCTGGGCTTTTCAAAGGCTTTTGATTCTGTTTCACATAAACGGTTGGTATGCAAAATGAGAATGTTGGGACTGGGGGAAAACATATGCATTTGGATTAGCAACTGGCTCACTGATAGGATGGTACTTGTCAATGGTAAATATTCAGACTGGGTCACAGTCACCAGTGGGGTGCCGCAGGGGTCAGTATTAGGTCCTCTCTTGTTTAATATCTTTATTAATGACCTGGTAGAGGGTTTACAAAGCAGGGTGTCCATTTTTTCAGATGACAATAAGTTGAACTTGATAGACTGATGTCTTCATCAAACCTCATCTTCTATGTGTAACTATATGCAACTATATAATTATGACATATGGACTTATATTGGGGACTAATGTATTATGGAATTTTGGGAAAAGTTGTATTGATTAACTTGTGCTGCCGCCCCTTTTCTGTGCCGGGTCATGGGTGTCCTGACTGTCATCATTCACTACTCAGAAAATGATACCATATGAAATTCTGTGGAAGGAAGAACTTTTATAATGCACTGTGTGAACAAGTATAAACTATTTTTTGATTCAGAACATGCGATGATATAGAATGATTTAGATTTCCTATAAGCAGTGCAGAGGTATCAATCACTACCGAGCCCAGGAATTCAGGGGTCCATAGACTTCTCTGCAGCCGCTTTATAGATAGCACATGATAAGTTGGGACCTTGATTCACATTTTGCATTGGGGCTCAAGAGCTTCAAGTTACACCTCTGCTCTATTTAACACTAAATTTGAGGCTCTATTTGGAATACTGTTACAACGGGAAGTCCCGATATCCATTTGAGGCCATTTGCAAGTGTGACAGTGCCTTGTTGCTGATGTGTTACCCCCTACATGTCCGTAGGAAGTCCTGCCATCCTGTTTTTAGGAAAAGATTAGATCATTGGTTGATCACTGTCCACAGAGCAAAGGATCCTGGGACACACACCATGTCTTACATCTACTTTTCTTTACCAATTACATTGTAAATGCTTCATAAATCTAAAATTAAAGTCACTGGAAATTACCATAATGCTTGTCTCAGAGTAATTTACAGACTTCCACTCGATTTATGTACAGTACAATTTCCCCATAAAAGCCGTGCAGGAAGATGACATCACAGACACATTTTAATGTGACTACCTCACCGCACCAGAGGTTCTATTTTCCACTTCAACATTTCGCAGGTAAACAGATCCATTTGGAAAAACAGCTGCACCAGCCCCGCTCCATCTGAGATCAGCTGCCACAGCTAAACTCCAGCAGGCCGGTAGACAGTCCGAGACAAGTCAATAACAGCACGGAAATATTTTCTAACGGAACCTTTCATCAGCACGGCCATAAAAGGTCAGCGCAAGACCCAGCTCCAATAGATCCTCTCTTTCTGCTGTCCTAATGTTATTAGCAATGACTGTTTCCTGCTCAATCACACTCCCAAAGGATTTCCAATAAAGTTTTTATGTGCCATAACTGTTACATTAAATAAAGCTGAAAAGTATTGAGCCGAACTCTGAGTAAATCACTTTCCAAGCCGGCAATTGAGTTAGAAGCGAGAATTATAGATCAGAGGAAACCTTTTTTTATTTGCTCTTTTTTAATAATTTCATATAAAACGGCCACAAAACATCCTGTTTACTGGCGGGTTTTAAATATCTATAATAGATTTGACTTTTATTACCTATAATATGTTGCATTTCTGGTTCTTGCTTTTTAAGCATCCGAGTCAAGAACTTTTTAGGAGAAACTGGTTACATGTTGTTCTGGGGTTTGTTTGGGCTGCTAGATAGATGTTTGTGGTTTCCTCAATAATCTAAGAATGTACAGAAAATACAGGGAGGGACATAATGGAAAAGAAAGAGGAGTAACTCTAGGTTCACACCTGTGCTTGGGTTTCTCTTTTTTAGGTCCGGTTGAGGACCCCAAAAATGGAAACCCAATTAGCAAAAGTGGTTACCTGCGGAGACCCAAGGACCCCATAGACTATAATGGGGTCCACTGGGTTACCACTTGAAAAAAGCAAGTAGGACTTTACTCTCTGTATTTTTCGGATTTGGGAATGGAATCCCCAAACAGAAACCAAGTGCTGGTGTGAACCAAGCCTTAGCAAGGTGTGTTTTCATGTATGCTTGGTGACCGTGTAACCAAATAAGGTTGCCTATAGCTAGAATATGGCTAACAATAAATGTAGGAAAGACTTGAACTTTGTCACAGCCTCTTAATAGCCAATTTGCTAAAATAATCTACTTTAGGCAGAATTTTTACAGGCATTGTAGGGCAACGCCTGTTGGGGAAAATACGTTTTTAATGAAAATCCGAAAAAGTGGCCATCACCGTTATAACATAAGATAAGATAATCCTTTAATAGTCCCACAATGGGGAAATTTCAGTGATACAGTTTCATAGATGGTACAGTAGTATATAACAAGAGAGAAAACACATACAAGCTCATGTCAGATAGAGAGATACTAGGAATCATAGCAACTAAAAAAGAAAGAAACACGGACACACTGCAGGATCATTTAGTTCTCTGTGTGAAGTGATGTTAATAATACAGCCGACTGTGGTTGGAGAACACGAGGAGGGGTCACAGCATGTAGATATAACAGGCAGAAAAGACCATGTGATTCTTAGCTCATGTGGGGATGGTAACAGGCACATGTTCGCACAGGAAAACTCCAGGTCTTGAGTCATTATCCATGCTTTAACAATGGAAACAAAAGGAAAAAATACTCCACAGTGTCTTCCATTCGATTTATAGTTGCTAATTCATAGTGCTAGTTTGCTTAGTTAGAGGATTCTTAAAGATACAGACAGAGTGAAGAAGGAAAGATAAAGATTGCTCCCAGCTTGGAGCTCTGTATCGAGGCAGCCACTCAGTGCGGCGCCAGGAAGTAATATTAATGTTGTACCACTGTACAAGGGTTCTCTAGGTAGATTCTGTACATTTACCACCTCCAGGGTTTTTAGGCACCATATCTAAGGGTTCCACACTGGATTGGACCCCGGGAGACATGATTGGATCTAGCACTCAGCTTCTGAGTTGCTCTGCCTACTCCAGCCTTTCTCACGTTCACAAGTAGTTACCTGTGTTGTGAGGGCTGGCTTTACTATAATCTGCCTGTACACATGGAAGAGGAGGAAGGAGGAAGAGCACCTCGGGGTCCGGATGCTGGTTCCAATCATGTAACCCAAGGTCAGAATCAGTCAATGAATGGCCCAGAAGTAGTAAGTGTACAGAGACTCTCTGGAGAACCCCTTCAATTTGGTCTTCAATTGTCTTTGGAGCTTCTGGAGTAACACCACCCTCCATACTTACACATTCAGATACTTTGTGTCTAGTCATTATAATGAATGTGACGACCTTGTATTTTCTTCCACATTACATAGTCTATTATTGTTAATTGTTGTTATACTGTGATGCACAATAAGAGGGGTGTACACTATTTATACACTGTAAGGAAATTCTATAGCAGGATAAAGTTACTGCCGGTAATGCTAATGGCTTCTCGTGACAGCTGATGGTAATTCTATGGATGATTTTCATGGGCTGGTAATTACCCTGTTATTAAAACATCACAAATTAGCAACTTTGTCAGTGAATAGCTGTTAATTACCATCCCCGTGCCCTCTGACAGGCAAACTTATCATGGGGAGATGTTTAACACTTGTCCAGCAGAGCCTCATAAGAGCATGTGATCCAGTCATTGTGAAGGGTGAATGTTCGGAAACCATCACCTGCAGGCACTCATCACCAGCACACCCGTGTATGCCCGCTCTGCAGGATCATAAGGCAGGACTCAGGAATTCACTCAATTATGAGTCTCTTGCTCCCCAAGGTTTTGTATTCCAATTTTCTCATTAGCGATTTCACAAAAGGCCTATAGATGGAGGCAAGACTTCTTTAATGTAGATAGAATAAGATTAATGAGTAGGTCAGTAATTGTACAGGGGTTACTATATTGAATAATGATTTAGGGGAATTAGAGGGAAGACTTGGAGAAGACAAAATGGAAATTAGTGCAAATTCATGTTTAAGGCACAATATATAGGCAAAATATGAGCTCAAATTACAGTACTGTATGTAGGACACAATGCAAATTAAAATATATCATTCTTCAATTTACTATACTTGTTCATGGGTTTTGATGATTTGACAGGATTAGGGGCAATTGACGTTCGCTTCACCTTCCAGCATTTATTAATATTTTCTATGGGTGACTTCTAAAGCTGGCCATACACTAGCTAAATGTCCAGCTGACAGCTATTCCTAACTGTCCCCAAATTGCCATGCATATGGCAGCAGAGATGTCCAACGCCAGTGGCAACCAAGACGCACACGAAAAAGAAGAGGCAAGAAGAGCCAAAAAATGAACAATGTGCGCTCTTAGGAATGATGAGATCCCAGGTCGCTCATGATAGAAAACAAGCCTCTTTATTGGTAAAACAAAATCACAATGTGTTTTGGGGAATCTCCTTTCTCAAGTGCAACAATATTAAACCTATGGATAGGCTTTAAAAAAAGAGAGCCTTGTAGACTTAGAGAAACTCTGATGTGTTTCCTTTAAATATCTCCTTTATCTTGAAGTAATAGAGGGACCAAAAGCAGATCTGGATCACTGAATCAATTGCACGGATGGGCAAGAAGATCTAGATTCAAGCCACAGTGCTCCCCATATAGCGGCCAAAAACCAAGAACACCTGTCCAGTAGAAGGCTCCCACATTCGTGCATTCACACTACGGATACGGTGACTGATTCTGAACGTTAAAACACGTTCAGAATCAGCACGTATAAAGCAGTTCCCATTCATTTCAATGGGAGCCGGCATACGAGCGCTCCCCATTGAAATAAATGGGCTGCTTTTTACTCTATGAGCGCTCCCATTGAAGTGAATGGGAAGTGCTCACGTGTACGGCTCACCGTGTGAAGGGGCCCGGAGCTCAGCTCAGTCCGAGCCGTACACGCGAGCGCTTCCCATTTACTTCAATGGGAGCGCTTGTAGAGTAAAAAGCAGCCCATTCATTTCAATGGGGAGCACTTGTATGCCGGCTCCCATTGAAATGAATGGGATCTGCTTTATACGCGCTGATTCTGAACATGTTTTAACGTTCAGAATCAATCACCATATCTGTAGTGTGAATGCACCCTTATAGTCTCTTTCCTAAGGGCTGTTTGATGCTGGTCCTCCAAAATCATTTTATTTGTTGGGCCCAAGGAAACTCAGTCTGACACTGTTCTATACCTTTTGCTATGTAGTGGTGAGAACCTACATAACATTTCTCTCTCCAGAGGACATGAGGGATGGGCTCAAAGGTCATGGAAAGGGAAAAGGGAAAAACAAACTTCAGTCACTTCTGTCCTAGGTCTATAATCCAGTTCCTTTAATGGTATTCCCATTTAATCCTTGCTGTAGGACCCCTTTCTGTTCTACGTATATGTCATTGGCTGTTTTGTCGCCTGTATTGATGATGGATTTTCTTTAAGCTTATTTTTGCTGATGTCCCCAGCTGAGGATGGTCAATTCCTTGATATAGGACGGTAGAGGTGACTGAGACAGAGAAGCATAGTCCACAAGCCAAAATCCAAACCATATCATAGAACAAGTAACAGGCAGAAGGAAATCCAGTGGGCAGAACAAGAGGAATGTCAGAGGAGAGTCCAAGGTCAGCAACAGCAGAAACAGCCAGAAAATCACTATGTATTAGTAAAAACCTGCTAGGAAAAACATCTATCATCAGGCAGTGTCCAGAGGCAGGAACGGAAATAATAAAGGCTGCCAGTGATGTAATCTTGACTTGGCAACCCTATGCCAGTGTGAAGGAGAGCTGACAGGACCATATGTTGTTGTAGGCAACAAAACCACATGTACATATTCAGAATTACACAGTTTCTCTGCTTTTTAGCTACAGTCCAATTCAGTGCTGGACTGAGGTATTTAGGGCCCTCTAGTAAAATGTAGTCTGGGGGTCAGATGTACAGTTATATGGAAATATTGCCTGATACTTGTTTGCAGTGACTAGCTCACTGCCTAGTCCTTTGGAGTTTTTCTGTCCTGGTGTCCCTGTCAAAGTTCAATACCCCAATTATATGGATGGATAGACTGGTTAAGACACTGTACATTGTCTATGTATATTTACTATAGTTAGTGTACCGTGCATCACCAGTGCAGGGAATGGGGCTCAGGGGTCCACTAAACAGAGGGAATTACTGGGGCATTAGCTTTTCCTCTGTGGGCCAGCCTAAATATGATCCTTGTGCACAATGATATTACATTCCCAACAAAGTTACATAAATTTCCCAGCACAGGGCAATAGGAAAAATATAAAATCCACTTTTTCTTTACCATATTAGGTTGCCAGTTTTTGATACAATATTTGCACCAAAGTCACACCTGACACTAGTCATTAATCTATAATTCTATGATGGTCACCTGTTCTAAGTATGTCATATCATGTGATACTACCCTCCTTATTTTCTCATTATTGTTATATATTTCCTCCACTTCTTATAAGTTCAAAGTTTTCTTCCATTTTGAAATAATCCTTTTTTTCCCCATGCCTATTAGATCTATACATGCTGAACTCACTTTATGTTTGGCCCACCTAGTACAACCCAATAGATCTTTCAGCTTCCACAATATTTTAGGATAATGAAGGAAAATTCTCCCCTGACCCTTGTTAAGTTATGTGTCCTCAAAGGACATTATTTTTCCCACCGTTTTTCACTTCTTTTTTAAAACACATCCATATTTTTCCAATAATAAAGAGCTGAGATATGGGTGGCAATGATCTGCTGTAATATATTGTTAGATTATAGAATATTCTCCATACAGCAAGGCTACATAGTCCTGGCACATACTGTACAGAAAAATATTGTGATTTTATGCCATGCTTGAAAAATGCGTACAGGGCTTAGCAAGAGTCCAACAGATTTCCTATATTTTACACCAAAGAATCACAGACACTATGATGGAAATCTTTGCCAACTCTTAACTGGTAGAGATTGGAATTTTTGGTAGCAAAAGATGCACCAAATTTATTAAGAAACATAGTTACATATACTGTAGTTACACAGTGGATGTGGTTGGATGAAGACATGGGTCCATCAAGTCCAACCTATAACCCTACAGTCCTGATCCAAAGGAAGGCAAAAAAAAACCCAAAAAACATTTTTGTCCCATTCTTTCTCGACTCCAATTTCGGTCATCATTTTAAAACCCTGGATCGACTTCTCTTTCCAAAATCTAAAACCCATAATCCGTAATATTTTTCCACTCAGAAAAGCCATTCAGGTCCTCCTTGAAGTTACACAATGAATCTACTATCATCACGTCCTGTGGCAATGAGCACCATAGTCTCATTGCTCTTACAACCTCTTAATAAATCTGGCACATTTTACTGTGGACTAAGACTGGTTTTGTTTTTAGCAAATATCCCTATGATATATTTTTATAACCTGACCCTGCTTTAAACTTCTCCATAACTTTATTTCTGACCTATCTGGTGAGTTCCTTGGTCCTCATCATGCTGTTGGTTCAGTACTGTTATCTAACAAACCACTGAGGCCTTCATAGAACAGGTATATTTATACCGAGACTACATTATACACAGCTGGACTCTATTAACGCATAACATTAACATATATATATATATGGGCTTTACCCATTGAAAATCACGTGGTGCCATTTTTGCAGAAAGGACAACAAAATGTGCTGCCATTTTGGTTATTACTTATAAACTATCTCCATAGGGACATACCTTAACAATAGGATTTTCCTATTGCTAGATCATCCTAACAAATGAATAGTTATCAGACCCTGATTTATTCATCTGATTAAACAGAGGGGGCCACTAGAGGAAGAGCAGCAATATTGGGGCTTTGTGTGGAGGTTGTGTGATTTCTACAAAGTCTATGGATGGCATGAGTAGTACGTAAGCTACAAGCCCATGCACCTTTTCAAACTTCAGTGAAATGACAGGTATTCTTCACTGCTGTCTTGATGATCATCAACTTTGTTATCACTAAGGACATATCTAAGGAGAATTGCCTTGGCCTGTTTAACTTGTCTTTATAACAATGTTTATTTATGCTCTAGTCATAGTCATATTCGACATACTCTTTGACATGAATACCCTTACATTGGTTTGTATTATTATACTCCTTGACATGAATACCCTTGGTTTATATTGTATTACATGTTGATTAGAGATGAGCGAACACTAAAATGTTCGAGGTTCGAAATTCGATTCGAACAGCCGCTCACTGTTCGAGTGTTCGAATGGGTTTCGAACCCCATTATAGTCTATGGGGAACATATACTCGTTAAGGGGGAAACCCAAATTCGTGTCTGGAGGGTCACCAAGTCCACTATGACACCCCAGGAAATGATACCAACACCCTGGAATGACACTGGGACAGCAGGGGAAGCATGTCTGGGGGCATAAAAGTCACTTTATTTCATGGAAATCCCTGTCAGTTTGCGATTTTCGCAAGCTAACTTTTCCCCATAGAAATGCATTGGCCAGTGCTGATTGGCCAGAGTACGGAACTCGACCAATCAGCGCTGGCTCTGCTGGAGGAGGCGGAGTCTAAGATCGCTCCACACCAGTCTCCATTCAGGTCCGACCTTAGACTCCGCCTCCTCCGGCAGAGCCAGCGCTGATTGGCCGAAGGCTGGCCAATGCATTCCTATGCGAATGCAGAGACTTAGCAGTGCTGAGTCAGTTTTGCTCAACTACACATCTGATGCACACTCGGCACTGCTACATCAGATGTAGCAATCTGATGTAGCAGAGCCGAGGGTGCACTAGAACCCCTGTGCAAACTCAGTTCACGCTAATAGAATGCATTGGCCAGCGCTGATTGGCCAATGCATTCTATTAGCCCGATGAAGTAGAGCTGAATGTGTGTGCTAAGCACACACATTCAGCTCTACTTCATCGGGCTAATAGAATGCATTGGCCAGCGCTGATTGGCCAGAGTACGGAACTCGACCAATCAGCGCTGGCTCTGCTGGAGGAGGCGGAGTCTAAGATCGCTCCACACCAGTCTCCATTCAGGTCCGACCTTAGACTCCGCCTCCTCCAGCAGAGCCAGCGCTGATTGGCCGAATTCCGTACTCTGGCCAATCAGCACTGGCTAATGCATTGTATTGGCGTGATGAAGTAGTGCTGAATGTGTGTGCTTAGCACACACATTCAGCTCTACTTCATCGGGCTAATAGAATGCATTGGCCAATCAGCGCTGGCCAATGCATTCTATTAGCTTGATGAAGCAGAGTGTGCACAAGGGTTCAAGCGCACCCTCGGCTCTGATGTAGCAGAGCCGAGGGTGCACAAGGGTTCAAGCGCACCCTCGGCTCTGATGTAGCAGAGCCGAGGCTGCACAAGGGTTCAAGTGCACCCTCGGCTCTGCTACATCAGAGCCGAGGGTGCGCTTGAACCCTTGTGCACACTCTGCTTCATCAAGCTAATAGAATGCATTGGCCAGCGCTGATTGGCCAATGCATTCTATTAGCCCGATGAAGTAGAGCTGAATGTGTGTGCTAAGCACACACATTCAGCACTGCTTCATCACGCCAATACAATGCATTAGCCAGTGCTGATTGGCCAGAGTACGGAATTCGGCCAATCAGCGCTGGCTCTGCTGGAGGAGGCGGAGTCTAAGGTCGGACCTGAATGGAGACTGGTGTGGAGCGATCTTAGACTCCGCCTCCTCCAGCAGAGCCAGCGCTGATTGGTCGAGTTCCGTACTCTGGCCAATCAGCGCTGGCCAATGCATCCCTATGGGAAAAAGTTTATCTCACAAAAATCACAATTACACACCCGATAGAGCCCCAAAAAGTTATTTTTAATAACATTCCCCCCTAAATAAAGGTTATCCCTAGCTATCCCTGCCTGTACAGCTATCCCTGTCTCATAGTCACAAAGTTCACATTCTCATATGACCCGGATTTGAAATCCACTATTCGTCTAAAATGGAGGTCACCTGATTTCGGCAGCCAATGACTTTTTCCAATTTTTTTCAATGCCCCCAGTGTCGTAGTTCCTGTCCCACCTACCCTGCGCTGTTATTGGTGCAAAAAAGGCGCCAGGGAAGGTGGGAGGGGAATCGAATTTTGGCGCACTTTACCACGCGGTGTTCGATTCGATTCGAACATAGCGAACACCCTGATATCCGATCGAACATGTGTTCGATAGAACACTGTTCGCTCATCTCTAATGTTGATGTATTATGGGTGGACATATATAAATGTTTGTACTTGTATGCCTATAACAGCTAGTTACATTATAAGTGATTGGTTTTACGGTGTCCGTCCATTACAATACCTAGTGTACTCGCTTTACAAACATACCCTGGATGTGATGAATGTTTTATAGATGTGGTCAATCAAGAGCTTATTTTCCAAGGCACTTAGTATTGTTTAACTGGTTTGCCGTCCTCCTGTCAGATCACTGGTTTATTCTACAAGACTGTGCTTTATTCCAGCCTCCGTCCCTTGTCTTCGCCACTTTTGGTTGCAGCTCACAGCGTCTTTTGCTACTGCAGGGACATGACTGTGAAGTCAGCAGTCAGCAAATATTGATCCTACAGAGCCAATCACTGTGATTTATGGAGCCAGAAGGTAAACATTGACCTTAGCAGAGCCAAACTCAATATTTACCTTTAAGGACAATCCATCCAAGTATTCTCTTAACAAAAGTCAATACCTGTTCTCTTACCTACTCTGCATTTCTAGTTAAACAGGTTCCTCTCTGGAGACAGCTTCCCCCATCAGCCACATGTCTTACACGTCTCCTAGACCTATAATAGTACAGTATGGTATTAAGGAACATTATAATTCCCCAAGGAACAAGGCGCAAGATGATAAGTAGAGATGAGCAAACCTTGCGAGATTTTTTTTTTTTTTTTTGCAACTGTTCGTGAGGTTCATCCACCTGTTTAATTTAAGAAGTGTGTCATAGGGTTTCTTCAGACTCCAGAGTATAATAAGTGGAAGCCCATGGGTAGTTCAAAATGTATTAAATACTATTAATATCCTTCCCTCAGTCACTCACAGCATCTGGTGCTTCCTCAGGGTTCTGTTCAGATGTCTTACTGCCTTCTGGGTGACATCAAAGCCCCTCAGGAACCGCTGATGTCTCTGAGTCATGTGGGGGATGCCTAATGTGCGGGACTCTAATGCAAGTGTCATTGGTATGCCCCTTGTGGCCAGGGAGTGCCAATCACAGGCCTCAGCAGTTCCCAAGGGCCCAAGATAGCACCCAGGAGGCCTGAAGATGACCTTGAAGGAGCCCATTTTTTCACAACTAAACCTCTGATTTTTATACTCTGTTTAAGGAGACGCCAGAGAATAATAAAGATTTGTGGGTCATGAACCCAAAAAGTTTTAGTTGAGTCAAACCTAACTTTTGGAAAATTCATAATGAATCCGACTTGCTGCTACCAGTTTCATTATTTCTAATGTGAAAACAAAATAATATTATAGGTGGGACTTATTTCTTACATTAGGTATCCTGTGGAATGTTACTAGCTCTAGGGCGACAGACCCATGTCCTTAGAAAAGTTTGAAGGGGTCCAAAATGCCTTCCTTTTTAATGAAAACCCCATGTAGGGGCTTTTAATAGGAGTAGAAACATACCTTTGTGGCTGCAAACCGATGAAGTAATGCAGTGATCATGAGTTTTATATGGATACGTAAATCAGCCTACAAGTGCACTAGGGGCAGGGCCTGATGTACCAGATTTGCCTGCAGACAACTCTAATGATATGAAAAATGTCACCATGGTTAACTGAGAGACAATTGGGCAGCTATTTCAGAAAAGAGCTAGAGCATTTATCTCTATCTGTAGGCAAATCTGGCAAATCAGCCCCGCCCCTAGTGCACTTGGAGGTAGCTGCATATCCATAAAAAGAGGTTCTTCTGTGCATTTTTTCAGTTTGTGATCACAAAGCTATGTTTCAGATCCTTTTAACAGCCCTTGCATGGCCTAATTATTGGTTTTAGAGACATCTTGGACTTGGACATCTTGGGCTGAGGTCACACAGGGATTTTTGGACCATATTTTGACGTGGAGGCCGCCTCAGAATCCGGTCCAAAAATGGCTAGCTGTGACTGGATGCCGGTGCAGTGGCATTCCACCCCGGATTAGGCCCAAATGAATGAGCCTAGTCGGGAGGGGGGTGTCGCACCGCAGACGCCGCAGTGGATTCAGCTGCATAATCCGCGTTAAAAATGGTCATGTCGCTACCAGGTAGCTGAAAAAGAAATGAGTGGCTCCAGTTGAATTCAATGGGAGACGGTTTTGTCAGAAGATTTTGAGGTGGTTTCCGTGTCAAAATCCGCTGCCAAAAAACTCCATTAGAACTTACACTCGGACAGGCTACCTTTAAACTCTATCTCCTGTTACAATATTAACCTTTAAGGGGGCATTCACACGGAGTAACGCCGGGCGTGTATCACAGCCGTACACGCCGGCATTACGGCAGACTGCCAAACATTTCCCATCCACTTCAATGGGAGCGCTCATAAACGCCGCTGTTACGAGCACTCCCATTGAAGTGAATGGGAAGTGTTCAGCAGTCTGCTGTAGCACCGGCGTGTACGGCTGTGATACACATCCGGCGTTACTCTGTGTGAATGCCCCCTAATATGAATGCACCCTTCTATTAGATGTTCAGAAACTCAAGATGGAATAAACTAAAGTGGAAGAGAAGGGTTAAGTAAGGCTGCCATGAGCACTTTCTCCTTGTACCTCTCTCTATTTACCTTGTCAATAATAAAGTGAAGGTTTCTCTCTGAATCTTTACAACATTTCAACTTACACAATTGCCTGTCCTATCCTCACCGAGCAATGAGAGGCCTGTCAATACCACTGTCAATACAAACACCTGAGTATTGACCAGTCGAGACTTAAGGGTCAACAAACTGCTGGCAGCTCAAGCCCAAAGATGAAGGCATTGACATCTTTCAAAGAGTGCTGGTGCAGCAAGGATCCCCGTGGACTATACAACACAGCTCAATTTCAATGGGCAGCCTGTCGATATCCTTTGGTCTGAAGGTTGGGAAGAACTTGTGTGTCTTGCTGACAACCACGCTGCTGACAGTAATTGCTCTGTGAAGAAAAAACGACTGCATAGTATTAAGCGCACTGTTCAAATTGAGATCAAATGGCTTCCCACTGATATTTCAATGATCTGCTAGTGACTGCCTGGTAAGCCAAGACATGAGCAGGATAAGAGGCAGAAGAATACACAGTCCATAGGAACTAAGGACTAGATGGCAGACAATCCCACAGTTAACTCTTAGGGTGAATTTGTTAAGACTGTCATCCTAGTTTATGCATCAAATATGGAAATGTACCATATATCAATTTTTTTGCACCAATTTTTTTTTCTTTATAAATTTACAGTAAATTTTTCGATATGCAGCAGGTCTGCCCTCTACCTGTTAAAAAAAATCCCTGACTTAATATGAGGGTTTATTTTAAGGCCGGGTTCACACGGAGTTACGTGCCGCGAGATTTGGCACGTAGACGCCGCGTGACCCTTTGCGTGCCGTACACGCTCCCATTCATTTCAATGGGAGCGGGGAGCGTATGCGCCGCGCTAGTTTGCGGCCGTGCATTTATTCACGGCCGCAAACTAGCGCGGCGCATACGCTCCCCGCTCCCATTGAAATGAATGGGAGCGTGTACGGCACGCAAAGGGTCACGCGGCGTCTACGTGCCAAATCTCGCGGCACGTAACTCCGTGTGAACCCGGCCTAAGATGCAAATGGAGAAAAGTTTATATTTTAGGTGCAAATTTTGCAACTTTTATGATAAAAGCCAATAATAAATCCAACACATCTCCTAATCTTTTATGATAGAAATAGCTAAGTAGCCAAAAACCAAGAAGAGAAGAACAAACACTTTTTGGAAAGAGAGAATGAAGATATATTTTAGGTAAGGGCTTCTTAAAATTGTACACGTTATTTCCATAACATATCCAAAGAACAAGAAAATTAACTTAATGGGGATACAAGAAGTAGACAAGCATTGGTTCTTTATGCCTTTGGTGGGCAATGAGGCGTCCACACTCACTTGTTACCTGTATAAAGTATAGATACAGCTTAAGGTTCTGTTCACATCTGTATCGGAGGTTCTCTTGCAGGTGCCATAAAAAGTACCAGCCTTCTGCTCTATTTTGATTGATAAAATGACAGGCAATGTGACAGAAAGCCAAAAGACACCATTATAGTTGATCAGGACTAGAGATGGGCAAATTTTTCAAAGATTTGATTCGACAGCCTATCTGAATTTTCCAATACAATTCTATTCAATCCAAATTAATTTCCAGCGAATCGCATTAAAAAACAGCTATTTCCTGGCTTCAGAGAGCCTATATAGTGGTGTAGAACATTGTGCCTTGCAGTAATTTTTAGTGATGTCCCATTAGGGGACTTGAACCAGCAATGCACTGATTGACTACACGTGTATTGTAGTCTATAGGGAAAGTCAGCTTATGCAGACGTATAGGCTGACCTCCTCATTTCTGGGCAGGATAAACCAGGTACTGGGGGGTACTAGCAGCCAGGGGTCACTGGCAAGACCCCAGGCTGCATAAGATGCATATCAGCACCCCTAAATCTTGCCGCAGGGGGTGCCTAGGGGGACATATAGCATGGCGGAACCCCTCGGATGCCGTGGTCATGTTTGACCGCAGCATCTAAGGGGTTAAAAACCCCAATCGGTGCTGTGTTACGACTGGTGGTTATAGAGCAGGTTGTTAGCTGTTAGTTACAGCTAACACCCGCTCCCGGTGCCGTGGGTGGTCGCAAAGGAGTTAAAGGTCCCATATTCGTTCATCTCTAATCAGGACCATTCGGCACAATTCGTGTACATCATGGAGCAGTTCTAGAATTGCCATTATTATTGTTTTATTCCTATGGCAGAGTAGAACAAGGGGAATGTGAATAGAACCTTATAAGTTCAGAATTATTTATTCTGAGGTGTATACAGCTATTTCAGACTTAATAGCCTTCGTCCTACAGGATATGTAAACCATGGCTCTTTGGACCTAGAGCTTGGAAAGCCCTACTGCTAGAATATGCAGCAAGGTTAGGTTTAGGTATTAGAGCAGGGCTACACTACAATTCATTGTAGCAATACTTATTGATTTTATCTGTGAGTGACAGATGGAGCCATTTGGTATTATTTTTTTCTGAAATCTCATAATTATCTGGAATTTGAAGGGTTCATAGGTGTAAAGCAATCTACTGGTATGAGCAGTCTAATAGAAAAGCCCATAATATTAACAACTAAAAAATGTTTTTTCAATTTTCTGAAATGAGTAATGGGAAAACAAATGAAAATGGCCAACTCACTGTTTGTTTGGGTTTTTTTTTTGCTTTTTGGCCTCCATTGCCCATAGACCTCAATGTTAAAAAAAAATTACGGACACTTGCTGTCTGTTTTTTCTAACAGACAGAAAAGTCCTGCATATAGGATTTTTTTGTCCGCTTGAAAAAACAGACATGACATGTAAACGGACACGAGATAAAATCCCATTGAAATGAAGGGAAATTTCAGAAATTTCAGCTAGTGTCCGTTGCTAAAACTTTTACGGATAATAGCCACAGACACTGCTGACAGAATCCACTGAAAGTGTGAACACCCCCTTTTACAACTCCTACAAAAAAAAAGTAAAATCTGTCACTATTGTGGAATGTGGGGCATGTCTCAGCTGTGGATAAGTTTCTGCATTAGAGAGTGGAGAATCTTCATAGTCAGCAAGCACACAAAGTCTAGATTCTGCAGGATTTGGGTCCAGTAACTTGGCAACTGCTTGTCTACCCCTATCTGCCACTAACTAGCCTACAGAGCTGAAGATGCTCAGTCATAAGCTAACTTCCCTCTCTTAACATTAGCTGTAGGCTCCTTGCAGACGACCGTAGTGTGGGACAGTGCACTATTCGCGTATTTCACGGATAGCACACTGATCCATTCTTTTCTATGGGCCTGCACACACGGCCATGATTTTCACGGTCTTGTGTGCAGGCCAGAAATCGGGGCCACATCAGATAGAACAGGTCCTATTCCTGTCCTATTTTGTGGCACATGCTTTGGTGGCTCCTATTCATTTAATGAAATAGGCTGTGGAAGCTTGGCCCACGAACGGGGGGCACACAGGCTTTTAATTCACGTCAGGCTGGTTGCAGCATGGTCGTCTGTATCCGGCTTTAGTCTTAGGTGAACCGGAAGCAACCATTAAGCTCTTCCTACTGTAAGCCGATGGCCGGCCAGGTAATGGAGGGAGTATACATCTCACCCAGACTACTGAGGTGGGTGAGATGAGAAAACTCCAGAAAGAATGTTTCTCAGCAGATAATTCTGTCTGCTGAGTGTAATTTCAAAGTTGCGGTTACTGGGCTGGATTTTTAGGAATGGCAGGTAGGTTTGTAGTGGGACCTGTCATTCCACCCCCCTCCAGTCCACACTTTGGGGATGTTTCGTCAGCGACTCAGCTGTTGAGAGTCTCCTCGTCAAGGAGGCTTAAGAAGACAGCTCCAGCAGCAGACTGTGGGCAGAGCTTGGCTGGAGAGCCAAATAAAGAGGTCCTATTTTTGGAGCTGTGTCCTGAGTGATTCTACTGGCTTTCGGATTTCTGTTATTCTAGGTGAGGTAACCTATTCTATGTTTAGATAGAGCCTAGCCGGGCAGGGATTTATTTTTGTATTGTTTCCTTTTGTTGCTGCACTAGCTTTTTGAGTGAAAATAAACTCTACCTTTGTTTTGGACTAAAGAATCTGGACTTGTGTGTCTATGCCTCCCCACCTAGCAACCCCAGACCCTGACATTACGTTCTGGGAAACCAGGAGCATAATCCAATCCTGTTTGCACAGCAGCACAGAAATGGCCTGTTAAGTCCAAAGTGCCCAATGTAATGCTGGAATGTGCAAATAACCAGTAAGAAACAATATAAAATAATATATAACATTCTAAAATAGTTCAAAACACATTAATAAAGCAGTGAGAGTCCTTAGAAGTGGCCCTTTTGGGGGCACTGCACTAATGTTAGAGCCGTAGAGGAGTACAATAAGCCCCAGTCTGGGTTACTGGGTGGAGGAGAATGACCTAATGGTCAGAAGAGAGAATGTCTCTGCCAATAACTCAGAGACAAATAACCTAGTAAGTGCTGAAGTTGTTCAAGCCTGAGACTGGGAGTTAAAGTTTTTTTCCTATGAAAAGCAAGTTACCCACAATAGGGAAGATCTTGCAGATGGGATTGGGTCTGATTGCTTAAACCCCCACTGAACTGAGCTGTAGTCGACAGGTCACCCACCACTCCATGCATTACAATGGAGCTGGAGATAGTCAAACACTATACTATTGCTGTCTCTAGCCCTCCTATTGAAATGAATTGAGTGGTGTGTGGGCTCTACCGTCCCCTGGGCTCTACCATCTGTTCCGTACCAGAACAGAGGACATTTGTGTGGCAGGTGTCAGTAGACTGTTAAAGGTACCAGCCAAGGGTCACAAGTGTCAGCAAAGTGGCATAAGTTCACGTCATTAGAGATGAGCGAACACTAAAATGTCCGAGGTTCGAAATCCAATTCGAACAGCGGCACAAGGAACGTCTTCTGGCTGGAATTCACTCTGCCTAGGCATCGGGGCCTAGGCAGAGCCGACTGCGCATGCGAGGGCATGCCCGCGCATGTGCAGTCGCCTCTGCCTAGGCCGGATGCCTAGGCAGAGTGAATTCAAGCCGGAAGACGCCGTGGGGATGCTGCACGGAGAAGACTTCTAAAGGTAAGAGAAGAACCAGCGTTGATTGGCAATGTATAGCATTCTGCCAATCAACGCTGGTTCTGCATCGAAGCTTAAACTTCGAGCAGCTAGTAGTGTTCGATCGAGTACGAGTATCTCGAATACCGTAGTATTCGATCGAACACCTACTCAATCAAACACTACTCGCCCATCTCTACACGTCATCTGTTGCCCCTAATAATTGTATCCTGAAACCCCCACTCTAGAACTCCATAACCACCAAGATCGCTGCCCCCTTGTGAGTAGGTTCTATAGTTACATCTGAGTCCACATGAGTTATTCTACCACCCATCACTGGGAACCACTCCACCACTAAGGGGCTATATGATCCCTTATTTTTTTAGGTAGCAGACTGATCCAACCTATTCATGACCCCCTTAAATTTGACACCACTGGGGAATAGGTAATATGTGAATGGTGAAAATCTCTGTACAGCACTTCAGAACATGTTGGTGCTATATATAAGACAATGCAATTACCGTAGTTATTTATCTGTATTCTCACATGCTATTGAATCCTTTTATACTTTCTCTATGTAATCATCTTTTTCTCATTTTCTCATATATCATTCTATTCCAAACAAGTTGTCTTGCACCTCTTGCGGTGGCTGGTCCTCAGATGCTTGTCTCATGGCAGCCTCTTCTGCTGCATCTCATTATCAGTCAGAGACTCATTTGCACAGGAGAAGTAAATAAAAGCTGTCAGCGCATCACTTTGCCTGAAATTCTCCTTTTATATATGTCTTTCTAGACAAGTTGTTGGAAGTTGTGATGGCAGACAGATAGCAAATCATAATCATGGCAGCCATTAGATCTCCTGCCTTGCCGGGTAGATTTGCCAGCATCTCTGTTTATATTTCTAGAGAGATTGTAAGGACACGCTAGCAAATGCTGACCATATACAGATGGGGATTATGGAGGATATAGACAACTACGAGCTACATTTTTTATAGTATGACACTATGATTCGGTAGAAATACAAGTGCGGCCTAATAAAGTTTGGCTTGAAGGATATTAAGTACGGAGCAGGGATAATATGGTGGAATAGGGTGAGCAGAGGACAGGTGAGGAAAGATGTTCAGGCTCCCAAACCTGTCCAAGGAAAGACAACCGGTGATGCAATGACAGGACTATGGACACCAAAGGCCTATTAGTACTTGCGAAGGGCAAAGGCTAGTCTGTCAAGTCCAATTTCACTTGACATGGTAGGCGTCCAGTCCTTCCATCTCCTTATAATTAACCTATGGAAAGAAGACTCGGACACAACAGCTGGAATGAATTGGCCACAGCGGCCCGTTTATTAACATAACAAACATAAATTATTAACATATCCATCAAACCACCTTCCCCAATTCCTCCACCTGAAATAAGACGAAAGGAGGTCCTCGGAGCCCCACGAATACTGGCCCCTACTTATGACTATAACCCAACTTTTAAATAACTTTAATGAACTTTTTTACCTCCAGCCGCCAGCCCCCCAGCTCAGAGGCAGCATAACCCTTAAACCTGTAATAATAATCCCTTCCAAAAGTATCCACTCTACCTGGGCCAGTTAAATCCCCAGCCACCGTTCCAATCCCTTATTGAGGAGTCCAGAGCCCTCCAGGCTCCCCCCCCAACCAAATTTTTTCCCATTCCTCAAACTCGAACTCCGAGGACCCCCCCGCCACGAACGACCGGCTTTGACTCCTTAATGCCGGGCGTCCCGCCACACCCGCAGAGCCGTCTCGATACCCTCCTGAATGGCCAAACTCCAAACGTCCGTCCCAATAGCATTAAGATGGATGCCATCCCGTCTCCAGAAATTTCCCTGCCCAGATTCCAACTCCCGATGCCTAACTGCCACATGCCCATTCCTCTGAAAGAACTTGGAAACCGCCCGGTTCAATTTAATCCTAGCCCTGTTGATACTCTCCACTGACCTGGCCTCCCTCCACACATGACGGTAAACCACGTCTGACCAAACAGTCACCAAACCCGGTGTTTCTGACCATAACCGCAACATATCGAACTTTATATCCCAAATTAATTCTCTGCATGGCCTGACTCCTAAATCGTTCCCTCCCACGTGCAAAACCAGCACATCTGGGGAACGGTCCGTTCTGGAAGAACGGTGGAACTCCGGAAGGACCCCAGACCAACACATACCTCTGCGTCCCAACCACCGAATTATTACCCCGTCCCTCGGAAACCCCAGCTTCTGGGGCGGGCTGTCGCTCTCAGCGCCCCCCAGAACACGAACGAGTGGCCCATGATCCATATCAGCACTCCGTCGGCCATGCCTGCAAAAGAAAAACAGAACAATACCAAATACATCCAACATGCCCCCTCCCCCCAACCCATACACAGACAGACATCAACAAAGAACTATAAGCTGTCCAACCTGACGTACGATCTGAACCTCATGGACTCCCAACACCCGATACGGCGTATCACGTCCTCGGCCAAACCGTTGCGAGCCGCCTCGGTTGCCGCCCCAATCATGAATGAATGACCCCCAAAATCAGCCGGTAATCGCCCACAGTGTACCAAACATTTTTTAAAAATGGCCAAGAACTGAAACCTGGACAGGAACGAACCATCTTCGTGAGTCAGCAACGGAGTTCCCGCAGGCCGCTCATGAGACAAAAATTCCCTCAGGCAAACAACAGGGCACATATCCACTCCCGGAACCGCAAATAGCACCACTTTGGCCCCCCTCCCCATCAAATCCGTCTTAGATCGTCTGATAAAAAATTCCAAGCTATCCTCAAACAACCTAACATCACCTGCCAACAGCCCCCCAGGAACCGACCTAGAAGGGCTGAGCAATTCCCCCAAACGCATAGCTCCAAAGAAAGCAAGTGAAAATGCCAGGCGAAAAAGCCGCAGCTCCGCAACCGACCTACAGACCACCTTTAGGGCTGAACCCAAACTCAACAACAACTGGAACAAAATCGGCCGACGGCTATCCCTAGCAGTTCCCCCTCTCCTCCATCCCCTCATGGCCTGCCGAACCAAGAAGTGTTTTGTAGCATCCGGCAACCCCCGTGCCTTAAAACCAAACGCCAAACCCGCCAAGAACTTGTTCACCCTCGACAAGGACCACCCCTCCTCCCTACACTGTCCTACCAAAAGCAACAAACGCTCCCCCTCCCCCTCTATCTGCGAACCAAACGCCGCACTCCATTCCACCCACTTACCCCACGCAGCCCCATAACCCGCCCAGGTACCTTCCGCCAAGGAAACGTTAATCAAAGACTGTGCCGCCCGAACGGCAGCTCCCAAAGGGCCTCTGGCCAGGGATCCCCAATTTCCTGTGCTTGTGGAGCCAGCTCCCGGAAACGATCCCACTGTAGACGAGACAAGGCATCAGCGATACAATTATCTACACCGGGAACATGCTCAGCAACCACCCAAGCATTAAGCGAAAGACATAACAACACCAAATGCTGCAACAAACACACAACTGGGGGGGAAGAAGCGGAGAGCCCGTTAATGGCTTGAACAACACCCATGTTGTCGCAAAAAAGTTTGACTTTTTTATTCCTAAAACCCTCCCCCCAAATAGACAGAGCCACTACTATTGGGAATAATTCTAATAATGCCAAATTCTTGCACCAGCCCCTTTCTTTCCATTCCTCCGGCCAACTACCCACACACCAACGTCCGTCCCAAAATGCCCCGAAACCCATGCTCCCTGATGCATCGGTAAACAGATTAAGATCCCCCGCCGTCACCGCCGCCTCCAACATGAGAGAGCGTCCATTGTAAGATGCCAAAAAACGATCCCAAACTTTTAGGTCACCCCTTAGTTCCCTCCCCAGGCGCACATAATGATGGGGAGCTCTTACCCCACCAGTTGCCGCCGCCAATCTCCTGCAAAAAACCCGACCCATCGCTAGTATACGGCACGCGAAATTCAATTTCCCTAACAACGACTGCAACTCCTGCAACCTCAATTTTTTACGCCCACAAGCCCCTTGAACCTCACGCCGCAACTGCACCAACTTGTCCTCCGGTAACCTGCATTCCATTGCCACAGAGTCGATAACGATCCCCAAAAAGGTCAAACATGTCACTGGCCCTTCAGTTTTTTCTTTTGCCAACGGAATACCAAAGCGTTCAGTTACCCTTTCTAGCGTCCCCAACAGTAAAGAACAAACCCGAGACCCCCCTGGACCCACACACAAAAAATCATCCAGATAGTGGATGATTGATGCCCACCCCGATTCCCTCCGAACCACCCACTCAACAAACGTGCTAAAAGTTTCAAAAAACGCGCAGGAAATAGAACAGCCCATAGGGAGGCACCTATCGACAAAATAACACCCATCCCAAAAACACCCCAACAAATGTAAACAGTCTGGATGCACAGGCAACAACCGAAAAGCCGCTTCGACGTCCGCCTTGGCAAGCAAAGCCCCGCATCCAAATTCCCGCACCCAACGAATAGCAGCATCAAACGAAGTGTAAACCACCGCACACAAACTGGGGTCGATGCCATCATTAACTGACGTCCCCTTGGGAAAGGAAAGGTGGTGAATGAGCCGAAATTTGTTCGGCTCCTTTTTTGGCACCACTCCCAAAGGGGACACCCTCAAATTGGGCAAAGACAATTCAGAAAAAGGACCCGCCATCCGCCCCAATTCTAATTCCTTTGCCAACTTATCCGACACAACTTGCGGGTGCTGATAAGCGGAACGCAGGTTTTTGTGGATAACTACTGAACCGCCCTCAACAAATGGAATTTTAAAACCCCACAAAAACCCCTCTAACAACAACTTTGCCGCCTCCACATTCCCATACTCATTTAGATACGGACGCATCGCGTCCACTCGTACCGGCGTCACCCCCTTTTCCAGTGCCGTCACCGCCTTTTGATTTACCCCCTTTAAAGCACCTGGAAGCCCCATGGGATCCCCCGCAAGAGGAACACTCATGCTTAAATTTGCACTTTGTTCCAAACTTGCATGTCCCCTCATTAAACGCGAAACATTGTCCCTTCTGAGAAGCCGCCGAGCGCCCCGAAGCATCGGAACCCCCGGCTCCCGATTGAAAGGACTGCCCTGCCCTAACTGGTGCAGTTACCCTCAACCACAAGACAATATCCTTGTGGTCCCATCTTATGCTAGGGCGCGCGGCTTTACGCTAACGAAATTGTTCGTCGTAGCGTAACCAGGCCTGACCTCCATAGACCCTATACGCCTCTCCGATCGCATCCATATAACAAAATAAGGCTGAGCAGTTCTCAGGCGCCTTCTCGCCTATAACGCTCGCCAAGATTGCAAAAGCTTGCAACCAGTTAGAAAATGTACGGGGGATTAACCGAAAACGCCTCTTCTCCTCTTCCTCCTTTTTAGACTCGTCCTTCTTGGACTTATCTAAATTAAAACGTTCTAAAGGGAGCAGAGAAAAAATCTCCACATACTCCCCTTTCCATATTTTCTCCCTCACTTCCTGTTTCAAGTGTACCCCTAGGGGACCCTCGAAACAGACATATACCTCCCCTTTCGCTGCATCGTCAAGTTTTTGTGCTTCCTCAGCCTTATCCCCACTCTTATCACTCTCCTTGTCCTTTTCTTTTTCCTGTGTACCCGAAATCCCCCCCGCACTTCCAGCTTCCCCCTGCCCTCCCAATCCCCCAGTCCCTGCCGGTACCGCAGTCGCACCCCCACCCGGACTAAACCCAACCCAAGCTGGCACTGGAGACGGCGCAGCTTGAAAGGACCTAAACATTGAACCCAGGAACCCCATAAAATCAAGGACACCCCTGCCCACCTCCCCAGGGAAACCAACCCCACCCTGGCTTGGTAACAGGGGGAACGGCAAAGCTGACACAGAAATGGACTCACCTGACTGCCTGGGGCTAGCCACCCCATCAGCCGCCAATCCGGAATCCAGCTGATGAACCCCCGGCCCACTGGCTCCTATCCTCTGCACCACGGAGGGGACTGTAGTAGAAAGTTCTGACCCCCTGTCCAGAGATGAGGAAGGGGTCGCCGGGCCCGGTGACTGCGACAACCTGCTCGCGCTGACGTCTAGGCCCAATGGAACTGGCCCGCCTGACACCACACGCTGAGGGCCTGAGAGCTCCAGCCCCGCTGACGCAGAATCCTCCATGCGCTGAGCAACTGCCGGGCCAGCCTGGGAGGCACACGGCACTGCTGATCCTGGTCCAGAACTCCCGATGACAGTAGGAGATGACGGAGGCGCGGCCTGCCGCCTCCGTCCCGGGTCCCGCCTGCTTGAAGGATTCCTCCCTCCCCTCGGTAGTCTCCTGGCAGCGTACCTAGGAGTACCTTGGGTCGGAGGGTCCCGTGAGGGGCTCCTGCGACGGCGCTGGACCCGAGGGGCCTCGTCAGGACTTAGGCGAGCCGGAGGCCTGGTCCTCCGCTGCCGTCTGGGAGAGGGTGGGGTAGGAGCTGCTGGCGCCTCCCCGGGCCCCTGTATCAGGCTGCGCAATTGTCCATGCAGCCATTCCGGATCTCGGTTCTCCACAGATGCCCGCAGTTCGCGGATTAGCTCTTCCAACGAAGACATCGCGGCTGCTCAGTTCCGGATACAAGCTTTCCTGTGTGAGGCAGCAGCGCGACTGATGCGCTTTGGCGGGCTTTTCCCTTAAAAGGCCGCCCCCTCAACCAAACTTGAAGACGCAACCTAGTGCGTCATACAAATGGACCAATCGCTTCCCGTCTGGCCGGCCCCATGTCATGTGAGGCTTCCCCGACCGCTGCGCTTCATCCAGCCTCTTCTGAAGTGATACTAATATAGAACAATCTGACTCATAGGACCTTTCATGTCTTCATCAATGTGCCAGCCCTTCTGACAGTGGGGAGATATCGGTGCCGAAATTAACAGCACCGATATCTCCAGCATTGGGGCACATACCAAGAAAGCTGACGTACTGAATTCAGCACACTGTCGGATTTCTAGCAGTATATAAAACTGCACATTGCTGAGGACATGATAGGTTCTCTTTAATGGCTACTACCTTTTCAGAAAACATTGCAGAAATCAATAGCACAATAGTCAAAGAAAAATGCCCCTTTCTCCATTTCTCCATGGCTCTTTTCCTCATTCCTCTTTCCTCATAAAGTCCTCACTCTCTATGAAATTTCTGCTGAATCCAATTTGGTCTCCCAAGATGGACTGTCAGCTAACTGAACTATTTAATTATATGAGTCCAAGTAAAGGAGGGCATAGGAGAAAGAAGCAGATACACAGGCACTGCAGGACATTTTCTGTCTTCATCTGAGTCGAAAAGATTATGGAGCAAAATCTGTTCTTCTATTTTCCTCCTTGTGCTGTCTATGGGATCAGCTGGTCTCCACCCTCTAGCTCAATGGCAACTAATAATTAGATGTGGAGTCCATAGAGAGGAAAACTGCTAAAATGTAGAATTCAGGTCATGACAATGGCCAGAGTGTTACCCTTCCTGCACACATTACATAACTTAACACAGACTACTGGAAATACCATCATTGAACCATTGAGCTCACCCCCATCCTTGTAAGAGCTGTTACCTCCATTGTATGTGGAAGTTCTTTATGGCAGTGTTGCATTGCTTCAAGTAAAGTTCAGAACCGCAATACAGTGTTCACTGAGTCCTTACCTGCACTACCATCATGGGCCCCTACAAATTCCACCTGGCTCAGGAAAGCTGAACACCATTAGAAAGACTACCACCACCATAAGATACCATTCCGGACCCCTCAGCTCTTCAACAGCCCAGGTGAGCTGGAGGAGTTTTTCTTCAACTACTATTACTTACAGGTTCCCTCCAGTAGGTTTCTACATAATCTCCTTGTACTTCACTATCCATTCTGTGATAGTTCTGCCCTGAGTTTAACACCTGATTAGGGTTGAGCGATCGTGTTCGGAAAAGATGGGATTCCGATTGGCGATCGAGAAAATTTCACGATCACGATTGGAATTCCGAACACGATCTTTTTATGGAGGATCGAGAACGGTGATTATTTCCCACAATGCTTTGCTACTGGCCAAGCATTGTGGGAAAAGCTAACAATGTTAGCCTTCACACTGAGTATACGCTCCGCTCATTCTGAGCGGAGTGTATACTCAGTGTGAAGGTTCGCTGCGGTTCCATAAGAATGAATGGAAGCAGCCAGCAGACAGCCTTAACCCCTTGCATGCCGGATGCGTCCATTCATTCTAATGGGAGACTAGCTAACATCTCTAGTAGCTACTTACCTGCAGAGATGGCTGGTCCGGTTCTCGGTCTTCTTCGCCTCACTGCCCCTGCCTCCCAGGTCAGTGTTAAAGAGCTAGGAAGAAGGCGGGGCTTGTGGCTTAGGAGAGTGTGGGCGGGTACAGGGCGGGAAGACGTGACGTCTCCCCTCCTAGTACCCGCCCACACTCTCCTAACCTGGGAGGCAGGGGGCAGTGAGGCGAAGAAGAACGAGAACACTGGGCAGCGGACCAGCCATCTCTGGAGGTAAGTAGACACCAGGGGGGACTAAGTAGCTAGAGGATTAAAAAAAATCCTCTGGCTACTCAGTGATTTAAAAAAATCACTACACAGTGTGGATTCTAACAATTAAAGCGTTCAATTGTTAGATTCCATGCTGTATAGTGAATAGGATTGTTTTTAAAATCCGATCTCCGATTAGTAAAAAAAAATCCCATTGACTTGCATTGGGATCGGAATTGGGATCGAGATCGGGTTCGAATGAAAAATGATCGGAAATCGGATTTCAAAATCGATCCTGAAAAGTCAAGATCAGCTCAACCCTACGCTTGATCAATCTGAAATATACTGTTTGCCAGAGACATGAAGCTTGACAGCATCATGAAAGTGATTGTAATTATTTGGCCATGGATCTATTTCTACCACATTGTCATGTTCTCTCAGGTCTGACGTAGAACATTTGTGATTAAAATTTAGCGAACTTTTAAAAATCCAAATGAGTACAAAGCCAGGTTGGTCACAAATAGTCCTGTTTCTGGGGATGACTGTTTTTGGGAGTTTGTTTTGCCAGCAGTACCATATCCTCTCTTGAGGATAACCGATGAAAATAACTGGTTTCTCAGCTGTCAGCTTACAGGAGGAGGTGTCAGTGTCAGAGTAGGTGGAGAAAGAGTCTGATGCTGAGATAGGTCACAACACTGATAAAAGAGTGATAGGCAGGAGTGAAAATGGTCCATCAGTGGTGTCAAAACACTTATGATTGGCTTAGGTCTAGGACTTGTCCACTGGAGGTACGTTGATGACCTGGAGGTCAGGGTGGTTTTTCCATATGGAGATCACTGGTGAGCAGAATAGTGCATAGTGGGTCGATTGTTTCGATGAGCTTGTTCTACAAACTAGAGAAAGACTGGAGATTGAAGGATGTAACAGCCAGGGTAACAGATATAGCAGCTACTATGTAAGCTCTTGCGAGCAGGGCCTGCAGTCCCATGTTGTGAATTGACTATTCTTCTGTAATGTATCTATTTGTCTGTACTTGAACCCTACCTTGAAGTGCTGCGGAATATGTTGGTGCTATATAAATAAAATGTATTATTATTACTATTATTATTAGTATTAGTATGGAGTATGTTACACAGGTCTGTGGAGAGGCTACATAGTGGGTCAATTATTTCAATGAGATATAACCTAGCAAGGTCCGAAGACTGTCTTTGGGAATGTAGGACCCTCAGCCACCATCTTATAAGTATGAATGTTTATTTTAATGACAAGAGAGCATTAAACCTGCAGTCAGACCCAAAGACTTAGGCTCCGTTCCCACGGAGTAACACGCTGCTCATTCTGACACGTAAACATGTGTCAGAGTGAGCGCTGTAAAACAGAATCCCATTGACTTCAATGGGTGCCGTCTTACGCGTGCTACACATTGAAATCAATGGGTTGAAAAGCCTCCCATTGTATAGCGCGCGTAAGACGGCACCCATTGAAGTCAATGGGATTCTGTTTTACAGCGCTCATTCTGACACGTGTTTACGTGTCAGAATGAGCAACACGTTACTCCGTGGGAACGGAGCCTTAAAAGGGATATGGCATGTTGAAATCCAACATGTCCAATCTTATTTTTCACAGATATTCTGATGAGCCAGAAGAAGACTCCTTTTACCATAATCAACAAGTTAGACCTAATTTAATTGAATGTGTATGGACAGCTCCAGCTATTCAATTCCAATGACATTGGGTAATACCATGTCAACCAGATCTGTTAGTAATTCTGCTTTCGGCTTGTATGCCCTAGCTAGATAGCTTGAATTATTTCTTTCAGCTTGTATGCCCTAGCTAGATAACGTGAATTAGTCTCCAAAAATCTATATGTAAAATATAGCAAGTAAATACTGTACATGCAGAGGCTGCCTTTATTTCTTTTCTCATAGGGTAACATTTTCCTTCTTCATTATTAAGCAATCTGAGAAATCGCTCTCATTTTGGAAACTTTTCACCTTGCGCGTTGCAAATCCATAATCACCAAAAAAACACAGTTTTATCATAATGTCAGTGACGAGGAAAATCACAACCCAGCAGGCTTTTACACCACATGCATCCAGAACCCCTAATTCTTCTGGCAAAGTATGAAATCATTCTTCCACTGATCTCACTTGTGGTCAGGCCTTAGAATAGGACAATCCGTCAATGCGCTGATTTGGTTCAGCAGGTGTTGGCTGTGCAATCGTTCATTCCCGGCTAATCTGCTAGCGGCTGTCAAGGGTTATAGAGTATATATTGAGTTTGTGTCAGGCTGGGATGACCAATAGCTCCCAGCCGCGGAATGTGCTCTGACAGTGATGATATTACTGAATTAAACTAGGTGATGGATGTTCCCGAGGCCTGCAAACAAAGAGACCTTGAACTGTCTTAAAAAAAACAAGACGATCCATTTTACTTGATGGAGCCGCCCTTAAATAATAACAACATAAATATATATAGGAACAGGCAGGCATGGATGGAAGAGAATAAAACAAGAAGAGCTACGGAAGCTTTACCAACAGAATCGCGAAATCCTGGAAAAATGTAGCGGCAAAATTTCTGTGGCCTGAAAAAAAATAATTAATGCATGCATTAATTAACAGAATAACAGCAAAAAAATTGTAAGGGTTAATGTTTTAAGCGTCATACTGCGCGTAACCTTGTGAATGAGTAAGGATATGTTCTTCCTTACCGTTCCTCTTGACTCAGCATATCCTAAGATATATTGCATGATATCAACAGTTTTTAGGAAAGAAAACATGTTTTTTAATACTTTGTCATGAGATGTCTATCCTATATGTGTGCGGCCACCTAGTGGTTGTTGTGAGAATTGCAACCTGTCAAAAGTTTTGAATTCCTTAACCAAAGTACAGCTATAATGAGCATAGACACATCTACATGTGTCATAATTAGAAATAAGCCTGTTAATAGATAAATAGAAATGATTTAGAACATTCATGAAACTCTTAATCCAGCATCTGCTGTTCCAGAATTTCTAGCACAGTATTTCAATTAAGTGAAACTATTATAGTCTAGGGTCTCTCCAGATCCCTGAGTATAATGGGTGGAGGCCCAGGGGAGGTGTGAAAAATAAAAAAAAACACATTTATACTCACCTTCCCTGACGTCACGCACCCAGGGTCACCACTAAGGACTGTGATTGCACCACAGTGGTGACATGGATATGTTGAGCGCTATGACATCATCACGTTCAGCATGCCTATGTGACCACTGTGGCCCAATTACAGGCCTCTGCGAAGACTCTGGGCACATGACATCATCCAGTCTGCAAATAACCTAGAATATAATAATTTACTGCGATGCATGCTACAATGCCCATCCCATTTGGGATATTTAGATCCAAGCAAAACAGTTCCCCCATCTCTAATTAGAAATAACAGATCCAAACGGTGTACAAATAGAAGATCTATACAGGGTACAAATAACAGATCCATACAGGGTACGTGCAGTGGTATAACTAGGAATGGCTGGGCCCCAAAGCGAACATTTGACATTGGGCTCGCCTCCTGACCTGACTGCTTCCCCCTCCCCCCATCCCCATACACACAAAACAGCATTCTTGCATACACTATTATGCCCCATAGTGGCCCCTGCCCACACTATGATGCCCCATAGTGGCCTCTGCACACACTATGATGCTCCATAGTGGCCCCTTAGTATAATGATCAGAGACCCAGGGGAGGATACACACGTCTCCCTGACTCAAACACACTCCCCGCTGATTTCGGCCATCTTCAATGTTGGTACAAATGTCACAGGAGTCAGGCCTGTCACGGATAATGACGCAGGCCCAGCTTGCGTGACGTCTGGGATGTCACCAAACGGCCCAAAGCCTGCTGGAGCACAGGAGAGGTAAGGGCCTCCTCTGGCCCTCCAATCATCCATCTGAAAACACCCCCGCATATAACGATAGCAGTTTTTGTGAGGTTCTTCCTCACAGCCACATCCGCAGAAGGGGAAGTGCAGGCAGCCATGAGCAGGAGTGGGGATTGGTAAGTAAATAGGGCCCATTACCTACTGGGATTACTCCACAAAGTAACAACATATAAAAAAAAAAAAAACATCAGGGCTCCCTAATGTCCCAGGCCCTGTGGCAGCCACTACCGCTGCTACCCCGGTAGTTACGCCCCTGAGTACATACACAGATCAATAAATGAGAACTTTCTCATTCATACAGATACGCAGGACCTCAAACAGATGGAGACAGATGACCTTGCACTCATCCAAAGCTTTAGATTAGCTTTCCTTAATGAGATACTATATTAGAATGATAAGTCATTTTTTCTATATATCCTCAGTACTGTACACTTACAGATATAGAATAAATGTATCTTGCAGTCCAATGTACACTGGAGGAATGTAAGTACTGTATCAATATTGGATAATTGTGGCTTTCCTTATTTTAGATGTAGCCTGACTTATAACACAAAATACTAGAATATACAAAAGAGGAGGCCTATGTAACAACTATGGGAGTAATCCCTGGATTCTTGGTATGAACCATATAAAATATTACATTGCATTTAAAAGTAGGGGGTCTTGTAGGCACCATTTCAATGCTACCTTGACTATACCCATCCATGAAAGTTAGTTACATGGAGATAACTTTAAAGCAATAGGGAATTATGAAAATAGTGCAGTTTTTTTTGCAATTTTTCTCTCTTTACTATTCTGGTGTGTTTTTGGGTGCATGTCATTTTTGTTTCATACACACCAAGCTCTAGATCAGACATTTTTTTGTCTGAAAGAAACTCAAATCGGAAAAAAAAGAAAAACTTTTAAAAATACTTGAATTTTTTATCTTTTTTTCACAAGCCCAAAATGCAAAATACCTCAAAAATTGGTCATGTGAATAGCACCCATTCACAGATAATGAAAGTAATGTGGCCACGTTACAACTGTAACACGACTGTTTACAACATTCGTGTAAATATAGGATGAGGCTGCCCATACACATCAGACTTTAAACTGCTGAAACAGCAGAAGTTGAACGTTCAGCAGATGATCATTCACACAAAAACCTACGAAAGATCAACCAAAATAGCTGATCATCAACTAAAGTTGGTTACAACCAAAATCGTTTGTGTTGGATTTTTTGGCCGTCTGTCTGCTGTAATCACTTGTTTGTGGACTAGACTGACAAATTTTGCAAAATATGGGCTGGTCAGAAACCCCTTGGGTAGGGGCAAATGTTTGTGTAATGAACATTCATTGGGTTTCTCTTCCCTGTATC
Organism: Leptodactylus fuscus; assembly: GCF_031893055.1. Classification (NCBI taxonomy): domain Eukaryota; kingdom Metazoa; phylum Chordata; class Amphibia; order Anura; family Leptodactylidae; genus Leptodactylus; species Leptodactylus fuscus. The sequence continues at coordinate 47,354,941 of NC_134269.1, forward strand.
AGGGAATAGACGGAAATTTCAGATGAGCAATGATAGTCTAAAATCTAATGTGTATGACCAGCTTTAGGGCTGCAAATGTGGTCATACTTGGGCCTTGTAGCTTGAGAAGACCCAATGGGTTCCTCTTCCCTGTATCAGGGAATAGACGGAAATTTCAGATGAGCAATGGCAGTCTAAAATCTAATGTGTATGACCAGCTTTAGGGATGTAGACCGTGTGGTCATACGTGGGCCTTGGAGCTTGAGAAGACCCAATGGATTCCTCTTCCCTGTATCAGAGGATAGATGGAAACTTCAGATGAGCAATGACAATCTAAAATGTAATGTGTATGACCAGCTTTAGGGATGTAGAAGTTGTGGTCATACTTGAGCCAAAGGGTCCCTCTTCCATGTATAAGGTAACCAGAATTGTAAATAACATGTGTTAGTAGGGTGGTCTTGTTTCCAATTTTGCATGGGCTGCAGAGCCTGAAGTTACTCCTAGATGATGTGGATAGTTTGACATAAATCCTAACCCAGTTTTTGCCCAAACTGTCCATTGACACACCATCTTCTATTTCATACGCGAAGTAACTATGTAAATTTATAATCTTTATTGGAGAGTTACCATACATTTCACTCCAGTTCTCATCTAAATTCGTATAATCTAGACTTGTGTCTCAGGATATGGCGCACAACTCTGTAATCATTGCCTGTGTTTGCCTTTTCTTTCCAGCTTTTAATGAGCTTTTATTTGGATTTCCCATTTACTGCTTATGATTAGAGCACCGCTTTGACCCCCGCCACTTCCTTAAAGTACAACTCAACTGTCAGAGGAGAAACATCTGGCCGGTCATTACTGCAATATTTATAACCCATTCACTTATTTATTTCTTTTTTTTCTCTCTCATGACTACATTTCTCAGCCAATTTGACACTGAAACAATCTATAATTGCCTAATCTATGTGCATGCAAAGCCAGGAACAGGAAAGCACTTTAAGGAATATCAATCATTTAAAATCATAGAAGGACATCTTGGCAGAAGTTCTCCGTGGCCTCCCTCCCACCAGCTGAGAAGATGACGAGAAGTAATCCGTCTTTGCGAAGGCTCCTTGCATTCTCTTGCACTCTGCTGGATCTCAGGAAAGGGAGAATCCAGAATTGTGTTACTCTCGCAAGAGATAAAAGCTTATTAAAGCCACATGGGACGAGTTCATTTTTCAATAAGAACAAAAACTTTCCCAGTAGTGATACTCCTATCGTAACAGCTACAGCCGGACCATGAGTTGGACAGGTTATTAATGGGTTATTCATGTCTAGGCAATAAATAAAATATATTGGGATAAGGTTTTTCTTAGTTATTAATATGATGATGGTTATTACTATTTATTGTATAAATTGTACTCAACTTAATCAAATTTTGCAGAATAGGGCTTTGAGTCTCTCTGGCCCTTTACTACTGTGCTGTAGACACTCTGAGCGTTCCTGTGTGGTGTCTTTGTACCTCACCCTATTATAATTGTATTCTTATACTTTTAAAAGAGAATAACCATCTAATACACTACATAATGAAATTAGAGGCAATCTAAGATACAATTTTGTTCCACTAACTTTTATGGGTGCTCAATAGAGATGAGCAAGCAGGGTTAGATCGAGACAGATTTGACCCAAATTTGTTTGTTGGGTTTCTTCACACACTAACCACTATTATAAACCAGGGTCTTTCCAAGGTGCAAACGTAATCACAGTGTCCAGCTTTCCCTTGGGGTTTTTAATTAGGCCTCTTCTGGTCTCCAGGATGATGCCATGTGCCCCGGGGAATGTTGAGGCTTGTGTTAGGGGCTCAGGGGTCACATGGGCTCAGGGGTCACATGGGACGTATCAACATCGTGAAGCTTGTTTTAAGGTGTCTAGAATATTTCCTCACCTTCAATGATCATAATCTGGGGTCTGAAGAGACCCCAAAGTATAATGAAAATGCATCCAGTTTGGATGGACAATTTTATCCTGAAACAAATCTTTGGACTGTACCATATGAAACTAAAAAGAATCTGAAGAGGTTCACCTATCTATTTTGCTCAGTACAACCTGGAAAAGGTACAGAACCAAAAATGTAATAGTTAAATAATAACTAGGTTGGGGCTCGTTCACATCTGCGCCCCGGTCTCCGTTTTGCAGGTTTCCTTTTCCTGCCTGAAATTGGGCAGGAAACGGAAACCTGCAGACATTTTTCAAACCTATCCATTTGAATGGGTTTGAAAAGTGTCTGGCCGTAAGAGCCGGTGAGTGTTTTGTGCTCTCCACCGTGAAACCGTTTTTTTTTAACTGGACACAAAGTTGGACATGCAGGACGGAGAGCACAAAACTCTGACCGGCGCACATGGCCGAACACGGTCTGACAGGTTTCCGTCTTCTGTCTGCAGAAGAGGGAGACCTGAGAACAGTGACCGAGGCGCAGGTGTGAAACCAGTGTAAGAGTCAATGCTGCTTTCTAATTTTCACTTTTTATGGAAAAATTGGAATCCGGTGCAGGTCTGCACCAGGTATTGAACCTGGGGATTAAATGTGACAACGCCTATTGTTTTTTCACCGTGCTGATAACACTCACAAGCTAGGAGTTGTTCATTGAAGAATTAATGAGAAAATAATTTTTGCAAGAGAATAATCTTACATTTCCTATTATGATCCTTTGGTCAATATCATAAGGAAGTAGTTAACTTACTATGATGTCTTTGGCCTACGAGAGGAAACCAGAGCACCTGGAGAAAATCTACATGAACAATATGATGTTATGTATAATATAGAGCTGTCTCTTCATTATTGATACTGAACAAATGGAAAATCTACAAAGGACAGGGTTTTTTAAGGCAAGATGTAGAACCTGGAACCTTCCCCCTTCCGTACAGGCAACGTAATAAACCTACAGCTAACTGGACTCAATTGACAACGCAAAGGTGAGGTTTGCATGCATACAAAATAGAGTTACAGATCTTTCCTTTATACTTTTTCTGTATTTAGAATCAATCTTTACTTTTGTTTTAAAAACGTCTTCAAAAACTGAACCACATTGTCCTTTGTGAATTCAGCCCAAGGAGAAGCACATAGAAAATAGAGAAAGAAAGAACAAATCTATACTTGGAAAACAAGTTCTGATGATGACATCAAGTTTTAGTAGACTACAGAAAATGTAGAATAATTTATTTATGACTCAGGACATGATAAAATAAAATCCACCTGGTTCTTATAAGGTCTTAAAATGATGTGACTACCACCTGAACAATAACACATATTACATCATGTCATTATTTATTATCAACTACGCCCTAATGCAAAAGCGGCATAAGGAGGAAGTAAGAGCCTAAAGAGGAAAGACATCAGCAACGATCTTAGAGAAATAATTGCCACTGATCATTAAAGGGATTCTATCATTAGAATTCTTTTTTTTTTAGCTAAGAACATGTCGGAATAGCTTCAAGAAAGGCTATTCCTCTCTTACTTTTCATTTTCTGATCCACGCCACCGTTCCTGAAAAATTTCTTATTTCTTCCATATGTAAATGAGTTTTCAGACAGCACTGGGGGCATTACCCTTTGCTCAAACAGAGCAGGGGCGTCACCTGTGCTGTCCAAAAACTCTCCAGTGACGCCTCTGACTTCTTCTGCCGGCCGTCTCTTCGCTGCATCTTTATCCAAAAGTGTCAATTGCGCATGTCTGTTGGCCATCTTGCTGTGGCCACACGGGCAATCGTGTAAAAGGCCACAGGAAAATGGCCGATGGACATGCACAGTCGGCGCTTTTAAATGAAGATGTGGCTGGTGACGCAACGAAGAGGCTGAAAAAGAAAAGAATCAAGGTGTTGCAAAGATCCAAACCTTAACCCAATTGAAATGCTGTGCTGGGACATTAAGAGAGCAGTACGTAAAGGAATGCCCACAAATCTCAATGAAGTGAAGCAACACAGTAAAGAACAGATCATTATTAGGACTGCCATGCAAATGTTGCTCTTGGACAGATTTGAACCTAGGATTCGAGCGCCAACATATTCTACTATGCTATACAAACATTGGCAGTCACTGTCCCATATAAGGCTCCCAATCTAAGTTCCCTATCAGTAAGTCTTTGGAATGTGGGAGACCCATGCAAGCATTGAACTAACATATAAACTGCTTGCAGATATTGTCCTTGGTCAGATTTGATCCTATGGCTCCAGTGACAATGCAACAGTGTTAACCACTGAGCCCCCTGCCAGCAATATAATGTATATGGCCACCTTTTTACCATAGACAGATCATTGCTTACAACTGTAAAACTCTTTGGATAATTAACAGCAATATCTCTGATCAGCTTGACAATCCTTGAATGCAGTGGGAACAGGAGGTCCATTACGCCTGTGGTATGAGGTGTGAATCTCTCAAATAAAATAAAATAATGGGAATAATTGTAAGAAATCTGAAACATGTAATTACCAATTAATATCCAGCTCGTTCTAACACTTTGTAATTGTATTCCAGGCTTTAGGCATCAGCCAGCTATCACTTACTGGAGTCTGTATATATAATGTGTATCATTTGCATTGTCTTCTATTTATCCTCTTTATGGCAAGTCTTAATTGTGAATGGATTGTTTATTACCATACGATGATTGTTTACTGGAAGCATATAAATGCCTAATATATGACCCTAATGGAATATTGCATCTATTTATGTCTTATTTGTCGGGAACCATCTGACCTCACCGCATGCTCATTATCTGCAAAGGCCACACGTCACAGAGCTATTCTCTAGGATGGAGGAGCTCAAAGACTCGCAGACGAACGCTAAAAATCAATACTGACGGCATTATCCGTTACAGTTCTAGTAGCAACTCTAAAAAAAGTTCGGCTACTCACACACTGTAGTCAGTGCCTTGTTCCATTCCCGTATTCATAATGTGGTGTATGGTTGTCTGTATGGTTGTAACCAGAGGAAGTGTAAGGTGGTCAATGGTGATGTGTTGCACAGGGAAGGATTACACCCCTGTCTCAATTGATCCTATTAGCGTGGTGAGAGTATAGTGTTAGCCAAGCTAGTGTATCACTCACTCATAGAGTCTACGAGTGGTGTTATATCATGTGTACTTGGGCTAACTTGGATGATATACCTTATACAGTCCTATGAAAAAGTTTGGGCACCCCTATTAATCGTAATCATTTTTAGTTCTAAATATTTTGGTGTTTGCAACAGCCATTTCAGTTTGATATATCTAATAACTGATGGACACAGTAATATTTCAGGATTGAAATGAGGTTTATTGTACTAACAGAAAATGCGCAATATGCATTAAACCAAAATTTGACCGGTGCAAAAGTATGGGCACCCTTATCATTTTATTGATTTGAATACTCCTAACTACTTTTTACTGACTTACTGAAGCACAAAATTGGTTTTGTAACCTCAGTGAGCTTTGAACTTCATAGCCAGATGTATCCAATCATGAGAAAAGGTATTTAAGGTGGCCAATTGCAAGTTGTTCTACTATTTGAATCTCCTCTGAAGAGTGGCATCATGGGCTACTCAAAACAACTCTCAAATGATCTGAAAACAAAGATTGTTCAACATAGTTGTTCAGCGGAAGGATATAAAAAGCTGTCTCAGAGATTTAACCTGTCAGTTTCCACTGTGAGGAACATAGTAAGGAAATGGAAGACCACAGGGACAGTTCTTGTTAAGCCCAGAAGTGGCAGGCCAAGAAAAATATCAGAAAGGCAGAGAAGAAGAATGGTGAGAACAGTCAAGGACAATCCACAGACCACCTCCAAAGAGCTGCAGCATCATCTTGCTGCAGATGGTGTCACTGTGCATCGGTCAACTATACAGCGCACTTTGCACAAATAGAAGCTGTATGGGAGAGTGATGAGAAAGAAGCCGTTTCTGCACGTACGCCACAAACCGAGTCGCCTGAGGTATGCAAAAGCACATTTGGAGAAGCCAACTTCATTTTGGAAACAAAAATTGAGTTGTTTGGTTATAAAAAAAGGCGTTATGCATGGCGTCCAAGAAGAAACAGCATTCCAAGAAAAACACATGCTACCCACTGTAAAATTTGGTGGAGGTTCCATCATGCTTTGGGGCTGTGTGGCCAATGCCGGCATCGGGAATCTTGTTAAAGTTGAGAGTCGCATGGATTCCACTCAGTATCAGCAGATTCTTGAGAATAATGTTCAAGAATCAGTGACGAAGTTGAAGTTACGCCGGGGATGGATATTTCAGCAAGACAATGATCCAAAACACCGCTCCAAATCCTCAGGCATTCATGCAGAGGAACAATTACAATGTTCTGGAATGGCCATCCCAGTCCCCAGACCTGAATATCATTGAACATCTGTGGGATGATTTGAAGCGGGCTGTCCATGCTCGGCGACCATCTAACTTAACTGAACTTGAATTGTTTGTCCAAAATACCTTTATCCAGGATCCAGGAACTGATTAAAAGCTACAGGAAGCGACTAGAGGCTGTTATCTTTGCAAAAGGAGGATGTACTAAATATTAATGTCACTTTTCTGTTGAGGTGCCCATACTTTTGCACCGGTCAAATTTTGGTTTAATGCATATTGCGCATTTTCTGTTAGTACAATAAACCTCATTTCAATCCTGAAATATTACTGTGTCCATCAGTTATTAGATATATCAAACTGAAATGGCTGTTGCAAATACCAAAATATTTAGAACTAAAAATGTTTAAGATTAATAGGGGTGCCCAAACTTTTTCATAGGACTGTACGTGCTCATGTTGCTTTCATTGGTGCAGGGTATTATATGGTCATGTTCTGGATCTTTTGGGAATCGGATCACGCAATGACTCCTTATATTCATAACTAAGTGGCACCCATGTGTGTTGCTTTCTTGTGGTATGACCTGTTTAGTGTCAGGTGTTTCCCTGGCTACTGGCGAGGGGACAGCTTCCTAATTAAGAGTTACAGGCTTTAAGGGGAAGATGGCTCAAGGCAAAGCGGAGCTCATCGGAGCAGAGGTCAGATTATTGTTAAAGGGCCGCTGGGAGAGCCATACGATCTGTTTGCAACAAGGAGAGGGATGCCTATACTCAGACGTCAGCCAGTTCCTTGAACTGACATACCTTTAGAAACCCAAGACATGCTGACCCTGCAAATCCTTGCCCCCTCAGCCCAGAGGCCTGCACAAGTTTATGTTTTACACCTCTGAGAGAGTTATTCTTACATAAGACATGCTGTACTATACGCTCTACAGTAAAGAGGAATCTGAATTGCATACCCAGATGTCATGTGTGTCCATTCTTTGCCAGTGGAGTTTTAGGTGACCTGCAGGGGGCAGAGTCTGGGTGGTGACCCTGTAAGGGCCGGAGTGAGGAGTAATGCATTGGCCACAGTGGAAAGGAAGAGTGGCCACCACCAGAGTGACCTGCGGCTGCACACTAGTGATCTCCAGATTACAGTGGTAAAATAGTAAGGCCTGGTTCACATCTGCATTCGGTATTCCTTTCGGGGAGTCTGCTTGGGGACCCCCCCAAATGGGATACTGAATGTATTAAAAAGCAGTTATCTCAGAAACCAGAAGGACCCCATAGACTATAATGGGATCCATTTAGTTTCTGCTTGGTTTAAGCCCGAAACATGAGGGGAGAAAAGTGCTGCTTGCAGTGTTCGCTCTCTGCATCATTAGTGCGGACACCATGCGAAAAACTCACCGACCCCATTATAGTTCATGACTGGACCAATGCTGATGGCCAAAAGGTTCCAAGAAGAACCTTCAGGATTATGCCTCCGATCTACACTTCAACACCCTTGGTTTTCTGCTTTGTGCCAGCCATATGTATTGAGCATGATGGATGGGATGGCGTAAAACAAAAAAAAGTAGTGGGACTCAACTACCACCAGTCCTCAGTTAAGTTGACACGTTCCACGTTCCTTCTGGGTCAGATTTTACATTCCAGAAGTGCAGAGGCTCAGGTGAATACTGCGGCCGATCCTCAGCCTTACCAGTCATATGTTGTGTAACAGTAATGTCACCATATACACATTATCAATACTCCACAAGTGACCACTGAGGCCAATGATTGGCTGCATGGTCACCTTCGCCTCCCGAGTTCTGGCCAATCATTCCATGTAATGGAGGGAACAGCGAATGCACGTCCTAAGCCAAGCATCGAGGGTACTGCTTTGTTTTTTATTTATACCGACCCGGCTCCTGTGTCTTTACATTTATCCCAGAAAACCTTTCTTAAAACAATACAAAAAGAAGCAGCATTGTTATAGAGGAGAGGGATCGATACTGGGGCTTTCCTAATAATTAAAATGACATTAAGAATCTGAAGACTTGCATCACCCAAGGGTTTCATTCCTCTTTTCTTTGTATTAGTGCCTGGTGCTTAAAACTAATCCCTAGGTATAACAGCAAGCCCAACGGCTTCTTATACAATATTAGAAAACAACTTTTGGTTAGAAATAGAGTAATGCATGGGTTTAGTATCCAAGACCTATACAAAACGAATGCTCGATTATCAGCACCTTAAATAGTCCACACTTAACTTTATGGCTGTAAACTGTAAGATTTCTACAAGTAAATTTCATAACAGAAAAACTAAAAAAAAAAAAAAAAAAGAAAAGATGGTTCTAGTTACCTATACTATACTCATACTACCAAGTAATTAATGTAATACCGCTACATAATGCCCAAGACTTCTGAAAATAAATCAGATAAGTAGAAAGTAAGATAAGATAAGATAATCCTTTAATAGTCCCACCTTGGGGAAATTTCAGCGTGTTACAGCAGCATAGTAATACAGATACAGGATAATACAGAGTAATATGTTACAGACGTAGACACAGATAAGCTGAGAAGAGAAGATATACTAGGAGTCCATGGCAGCTAAGGAAAAACAGAAGAGAAAGAGGAAGACCTCATGGTCATCCTCATAATCATTAGTTCTCTGTGCGGAGAGCTCTTCGTTTGGTCTGATGTAGATTATACAGCCTGGTCGCGGTTGGAAGGAAGGACCTGCGATAGCGCTCCTTCTCACACTTGGGGTGAAGCAGACGGTCGCTTACAGTGCTGCCAAGTCCCATCAGGGTCCCATACATGGGGTGGGATTTGTTCCCCCGCATGGAGGTCACCACAGACAGTATCCTTCTGTCACCCACCACCTGTACTGGGTCCAAGGGGCTCCCCAGGACAGAGCTGGCCCTCCTGATCAGCCTGTCAAGTCTATTTCTGTCCCTGGTTGATATACTGCTTCCCCAGCAGGCCACACCGAAAAAGATGGCTGAGGCAACCACAGAGTTGAAGAAGGCCCTAAGAAGTGTCCCCCGGACTCCGAAGGCCCTCAGCCTCCTGAGCAGGTAGAGTCTGCTGTGACCCTTTCTGTGCAGCGCCCCCAGGTGATCAGCCCAGTCTAGTTTATTATTGAGGAGCACGCCCAGGTACTTATAGGTCCTGACTATCTCAATACATGTTCCTTGGATCTCCACCGGGGTCGGAGCACCTCTCCGTTTACTAAAGTCCACCACCATCTCCTTGGTCTTCCCAGCATTAATCCTGAGCTGGTTCTGCTGGCACCATTCAACAAAATCCCGGTTTAAGTCTCTGTATTCCCTATCATCGCCATCAGTGATAAGACCGACTATAGCAGAGTCATCGGAGTACTTCTGTAAGTAACAGCTGGATGAGTTGTGCCTGAAGTCAGCAGTGTACAGTGTGAAGAGGAATGGAGCAAGAACTGTACCTTGAGGTGCCCCCGTACTACAGATCACAGTGTCAGACACACAGTCCTGGGCTCTCACATACTGAGGGCGGTTTGTCAGGTAGTCTAGGATCCAGTTGGACAGGTGATGGTCCACACCACCAAGGTTCAGCTTCTCCCTCAGTAGTTCTGGCTGAATGGTGTTGAACGCACTGGAGAAATCAAAGAACATTATTCTCACAGTGTTCCCGGGTTTCTCCAGGTGAGAGAGAGCTCTATGAAGAAGGTGGATGATGGCGTCATCTACCCCAATGCCTGGCTGATAGGCAAACTGGAGGGGGTCCAGAGCGGAGCTCACTAGGGGGCGTAGGTGTGTCAGGACCAGTCTCTCTAGGACCTTCATCAGGTGGGATGTCAGTGCTACAGGTCGGTAGTCATTGTAGCCCATCGGGTTGGGTTTCTTTGGGACTGGTACCACGCAAGATGTTTTCCACAGTTGAGGTACCACCCCCAGCTTCAGGCTCATATTGTACATGTGCGTTATAATACCACACAGCTGGTCACTGCACATTTTAAGAACTCTTGCGCTTATACCATCTGGTCCCCCCGCTTTGTTCGCTCTAATGTTCTTCATTTCCTTACACACCTGAGACTCCTGCAGAATCAGATAGTCAGATTGCAGTTGACCGCAGGTCGGTGGGGGTTGGGTCTTGGTGTGTGAGGGGAGGGCGGTTAGCTGACATGCTGGTGGAGGGAGCATTTGCTTGGAGTCGAATCTGTTGAAGAATAGATTAAGCTCGTTAAGCCACTTCCTGTCCCCTACTGTTCGGTGCCTTGTCTTTTCCTTGTAAGTAAGGTTTCATTACCTAAAGTATCGACTGACCTAATGATAATGTATATGTGGATCAAAACTTTTACCAAACTTCTACCAAAATCCAATGCCTGAGGCCTTGTTCACATCTTCATTGGTAATCCAACAAACGGACTGCTGAATGCATTGGCAAGTGGTGTGCAGTGAAAGCACACGGACACCATAGACTATAATGGGGTCCGTGTGCTTTCCGCGCAGTGTCCACATGAGTCATGCGGACAGGAAAGTAGATCGTGAACTACTTTTGTGTCCGCATGTTCCGTGGCTTCCGTGTGCTTTTACTGTACACAGCTTGTCAATGTGTTCGGTACTCCATTCCCCATGCGTACTCCCCCGAACGAATTACCGACGCAGATGTGAACGAGGCCTAAGTCTAAATTTGTAGACTCTTATTGTTGAAGAGGGATCGATACTGGGGCTTTCCTAGCATAGTACAGAATTGTAGATTTTTTTTAAGAAAAAACAAGTTGCAGGTGTTTGTACAACAATGGGCACCAGGGACAGCAAAGGTAACAGTAATGTCTAGGCCTCAGGGGGCAAAGGTCCCTGTAGCACATAAAAAGATTACTCAAAATACCACATGGAATGCTTTAAACATTTTCTATATACTACGTTATGGTTAGTGAATGGCCTAGGGGGAAGTACATGCCTTGTACATAAGTTTTTCCTGGATTATTCCCTTAAACCTGATAGCTAATATTCTCACCTTATTTCTATTTTTAACAAGGTTCTTCACCTAAATGTACAGTTAAAATACAAACCATTGCAGTTTTGGAAATCGTGGCTTGTCAATTCTACTTACAGAAACACTATGGGTATAATTGAAGCAGAAAGTCTGCAGAGGAAGGCCTAAGGCTAAGGCCCCACATACCGCGTTGGCCAAAATAATTGGCACCCCTGCAATTCTGTCAGATTTTCTTCCAGAAAATGAATGCAATCACAAATTCTTTGGTATTATTATCTTCATTTAATTTGTCTTCAATGGAAAACCACAAAAAGAATTGTCAAAAAGCCAAATTGGATATAATTAAACACCAAACATAAAAAAGGGGGTGGACAAAAGTATTGGCACTGTTTGAAAAATCATGTGATGCTTCTCTAATTTGGGTAATTAACAGCACCTGTTACTTACCTGAGGCACCTAACAGGTGGTGACAATAACTAAATCACACTTGCAGCCAGTTGAAATGGATTAAAGTTGACTCAACCTCTTTCCTGTGTTCTTGTGTGTACCACATTGAGCATGGAGAAAAGAAAGAAGACCAAAGAACTGTCTGAGGACTTGAGAAGCAAAATTGTGAGGAAGCATGAGCAATCTCAAGGCTACAAGTCCATCTCCAAAGACCTGAATGTTCCTGTGTCTACCGTGCGCAGTGTCATCAAGAAGTTTAAAGCCCATGACACTGTGGCTAACCTCCCTAGATGTGGACGGAAAAGAAAAATTGATGAGAGATTTCAACTCAAGATTGTGCGGATGGTCGATAAAGAACCTCGACTAACATCCAAACAAGTTCAAGCTGCCCTGCAGTCCGAGGGTAGAACAGTGTCTCCCTGTACTATCCGTCGGCGTCTGAATGAAAAGGGACTGTATGGTAGGAAACCCAGGAAGACCCCACTTCTTACCCAGAGACATAAAAAAGCCAGGCTGGAGTTTGCCAAAACTTACCTGAGAAAGCCAAAAACATTTTGGAAGAATGTTCTCTGGTCAGATGAGACAAAAGTAAGAAAATGCATCAACATAGAGTTTACAGGGGAAAAAAAAGAGGCCTTCAAAGAAAAGAACACGGTCCCTACAGTCAAACATGATGGAGGTTCCCTGATGTTTTGGGGTTGCTTTGCTGCCTCTGGCACTGGACTGCTTGACCGTGTGTATGGCATTATGAAGTCTGAAGACTACCATCACATTGTGCAGCATAATGCAGGGCCCAGTGTGAGAAAGCTGGGTCTCCCTCAGAGGTCATGGGTCTTCCAGTAGGACAATGACCCAAAACACACTTCAAAAAGCATTAGAAAATGGTTTGAGAGAAAGCACTGGAGACTTGTAAAGTGGCCAGCAATGAGTCCAGACCTGAATCCCATAGAACACCTGTGGAGAGATCTCTTGATGGCAGTTTGGAGAAGGCCCGCTTCACATCTCAGGGACCTGGAGCAGTTTGCCAAAGAAGAATGGTCTAAAATTCCAGCAGAGCCTTGTAAGAAACTCATTGATGGTTACCGGAAGCGGTTGTTCGCAATTATTTTGTCTAAAGGTTGTGCTACCAAGTATTAGGCTGAGGGTGCCAATACTATTGTCCGGCCCATTTTTGGAGTTTTGTGTAAAATGATCAATGATTTGACTTTTTTTCATTCTCTTTTGTGTTTTTTCATTGCAAGCAAAATAAATGAAGATATTAATACCAAAGAGTTTGTGCTTGCAATCATTTTCTGGAAGAGTATTATCTGACAGAATTGCAGGGGTGCCAATACTTTTGGCCAACACTGTAGCAATCCGCAGCCAAAAGGATAAACATCGGAAACGCACCGTGTTTTTTCCTACGTCACTTTTTCACAGAAAGTCCGCAGAGTTCTCCTCTGCTTCCATTATACTTATATGGGGACTGCTGGCGTTTCCGTAGGTATAACTGACATGCTGTGATTTGCAAAAACGCAAGCATTTTTTAAATCATAGCATTTCAGCTGTGGATTATTTTTTGCAATGTGTGGATGGGATTAGCCAGAATCCCATCCACTTTTCAGTTAATGTAAGATGCCACAATTCTTGGTGTGGCATTTACGTTATATGGGGCCCCGGCTTAAGAAGGCCATTCCACAGGCCACAGGTTTCAAGCAATATGGGAAAGAAAAAGGATTCCTCTGCTGCTGAAAAGCATCAAATGTGCAATGCCTTGGACAAGGTATAAAAATATTAGATATTTTATTACAACTTACTCGTGATCAGCGTACTGTGAAGAGATTTATGACTGATTGAGATCACAGATGGGTTCGTGCAGATAAAGACATAATGAGGAAGGTTTCTGCCAGACAAACTTATCAGATTGAGAGAGCAGCTGCTAAAATACCATTACAAAGCAGCAAACAGGTATATGAAGCTGCTGGCGGCTCTGGGATCCCATGAACCTCCAGGTGTAGGATCCTCCAGAGGTTTGCAGTTGTGCATAAACTATTCTTCCGCCCATAAACAGTGGCCAGAAACAGAAATGGTTGCAGTGGCCCCAGACATACATGAAGACTAATTTTGAAACAGTCTTGTTTACTGATGAGTGTCACGCAACCCTGGATGGTCCAGATGGATGGAGCAGTGAATGGTTGGTGGATGGCCACCATGTCCCAACAAGGCTGTGACATCATCAAGAGGGGGATCAGCAGGAGTCATGTTTTGGGCTGGAATCATGGAGAAAAATATGGTAGGCACCTTTAGGTTTGAAAATAACCTCTTCAAAGTATATAGACTAAAGAATACCTCTAAACCAGGGGTGCCCAATACATCGATCGTGATCTATTGGTCGATCGCAAAGGACGTATTGGTTGATCGCGGGCTTCAGCCAGGGATCCCCGGTGTCTGCTTGTTCACAGTGCAGGCTGAGAGTTGACTCTCAACCTGCGCTGTGAACAAGCACTCCAGACACTTGCAGGCCGGGCAGCAGCAGCTCCAGGGGATGGAGGGAGCCGGGGTGCTGCTTGTTCACAGCACAAGCTGAAAGTCATTTCCAGACACTTGCAGGCGGGGCCGCCGCAGCCCCGGCCTGCCAGTGTCCAGAGATAACTCTCAGTCTGCGCTGTGAAGAAGCAGACACCGGGGATCCCTGGGCGGCCACAGAACGGCTGTCTCCTGCACTCGCGCTCCGCCCGGCCCTGCCCACATGCCCAGCCACGCCCACATACATGCCCACAATGCAACAGGCACGCCCTGGTCCCGCCCACAGGCACGTCCCGGCACGCCCACACAAAGTGGGTGGTAGATCTTTTGTCAGGTCAGTTTCTAAAGTAGCTCACATGCAGAAAAAGTGTGAACACCCCTGCTCTAAACCATTATTCTATGGGCATAAAAGTAGAGAAACTCATGATATGCCCACCACACTCTCCTGACCTCAACCTTATTGAGAACATTTGGAGTATCCTTAAGCAAAAGATCTATAAGGGTGGGAGAAGTTCACATCAAAACACAAGCTTTCTGAGGCTATTCTGAAATCCTGCAAGGAAATTCAAGCAAAAACTATCTAAAAATTCAAGAGTTCAATGGATGCAAGAATTGTGAAGGTGATATCAAAGATGGGGTCCTATGTTATCATGTAACTTGTCCTATTCGAATAGTTTTTGATTTCGGTAAATGGGCCCCCCTGCAAATTCAACAAATGGCCTTTTTCAGTTCTTTACAATCTATAAAATATTTAGAAAATCTGTTGTGCATAATAAATTGAAACAGTGGATTTAGAGTTTTTAATTTGTCGAAAAAATGTTATTATTGGGACGTTTGTGCAATAATATTTGATTTATTCTCTAACGGTTAAATATTTGAATTTCAATCAACAATTTAAGAAGATCTGAGAAAAATATCATTTGCATAATCATTTGGAAAGTGTTTTACATTTATACCTACTACCTATTAGTTGGCTTGCTTTGAGATAAAATTTTACAAAACGAGTTTGGTGCATTTACGCCACATCCCACACGGTGGCTCAGTGGGTTCTTTGCAGCGCTGGAGTCCTGGGTTTGAATCCTGCCAAGGGCAAAACATCTGCAAAGGGTTTGTATGTTCTCCCCGTGTTTGCATGGATTTCCTCCCATACTCCAAAGACATAACGATAGGGAAAAATGTATATGAGGTTCGCAATCCACATAAAAAACAAACAAACTGTGCAATGCAAAAGAACCCTGCGGCAACCCTAATGCACTGTAGGCAATGACATTTTGTCAAGGCTCAACAATATCCATTTGTAAACTGATCTGTCATTGCACTCATGACTTTACTCTGCAGCATTATTATTAATAAATGAAATCTATAAGGCTAGTGTGAATACAGTCTTATAAGACCTATTGCTTCTGCCGCCACCTTATGAAAGGAAGACAGTTATAGTCGGACGTTATTTAGGATCCTTTTTTTTGTGTCTGGTCGTCTTGCGTTACCTTTTACTGGGACAGCATCATGTCTGATTCCTGTAAAACACTTGCTTTTGCCACTTTCTCGGCAGTCACACAGACGAGGTATAATGCACAGGAGAGGCGCTGTCCTTCTGGGCCATTCAGCTACATCTGACAGCTGCCGGACTGATTAATTGACAGTTTAAAAAGATTGATTCCACATGTCAGGGCTGTAACCTAGCCAGGACAATGCGGCTGTCAGCCGCGCTGTAAAACAGACGCTTCCATTAGCAGCTCTGACAGTGGAACCACCAGAACTCAGGCACCTGCTATTATGGTGAGATCCCGAGTCCTGGATGTACTCTGATTAATCATCGTGAAAGCAAATACTTAAAACATCAAAGGTTTTCATGGTCAGAGTTGGTGCTTGGCAGGCCTCGCTTTTAGAAGAGTGCACCCACTGGGCATGATTAAAGTATCACTGATGTATCTGCAAGTGGCACGGTAATCTCTTTTAAGGAGACGGCCATAAAAATCCAAACATTCTGTTAACTCATGGAAGACCAAAGAACATTGCATTAAATCAATATTTCTGGGGGAAAAAAGATTAAAGCGAATAGGAAGATATATATAGTGAGAGATAGGAAGTTGTAAAATGCTGCGGGATATGTTGGCGCTATATAAATATTATTATTATTATTATTATTATTATTATTGCTAGGGGGCATCTTGGGTACGAGTTTTGGATGTTAGTTGATAGGGAGGCACCAACAGGACAGGATATTTAGAAATAGAGCTATGACTCAGATAGATAGATAGATAGATAGATAGATAGATAGATAGATAGATAGATAGATAGATAGATAGTTTTAAAGTTTTTTTTTAAAGGCCAGTTTGTGTCTTCATGTAGGCTTCACTTGACAAAGGAATTGTCAACTCGGTCCTCAGCTTCAAGCACCCTTTTACCTGAAATAAAGACTCAACACTTTCTTTGGATTAATTGGCCACAGCAGCCATTTATTGATAACAAAATAACATAGAATAACCAAGTCCATAATCCCCAATCCCAACCAATTTTAAGTAAATAACCCACATGTTCCTCCCCAGCCTAAAACACTAACCAGACGAAGGAGGTCCTCGAGGCCCCAAACCCAAATAAACATCCTTATAAGCACCAGCAACATTACCCCCAGCCGTTCCACACCAGCTCAAGGGCACCAACTTATTAAAGCGCCTAGGTGCTTGTTCTAATTACTTAGCCAAACGGGCCAACCCCTTTAAGAAACCATTTTAATAACCAGGCACAATCCACCAAAACTGGTAATGATTTTTGGGAGTTCAGTCCTTCCCATAGGGCCCTCCCCCACCAAGAGTATAACCAAAAGCAGCTCAACCTCGAGGACCCCCATCACCAAGGCCACTGTGACAATAACCATGCTAAAACTTACCCTATCTTATCAAAAAGGAAAGGTGTCACCATAAACAATAGGGCGGGTGGGCGGGGGCTTGTTAGCTATCCTAACGATGACTGGTGGGAATCTTCCCGGCTTACCTATAAATACCCTACTCCCCCTCCCTCCCCTACTAAATTCCACCTCCCTATTATCCCACCCTTAACCCTAACAGCCAATTAACCCCTCCCTGAATGCCTTCTAACCAGTATCCCCTTGTGACAGCCCTTGTCATGTAGGCCTCCCTTCATGTCTTCGCCATCCGTCCGGCCTTTCTTTATACTGCTAGGGGAGACCAACAAGCCACTTTACCAGAGTCAGGGTATGTTGGTACAGAGCTATGGCTCAAATAGATAGATAGATAGATAGATAGATAGATAGATAGATAGATAGATAGGAGATAGATAGATAGATAGATAGATAGATAGATAGATAGATAGGAGATAGATAGATAGATAGATAGATAGATAGATAGATAGATAGATAAGGAGATAGATACAGAGATAGATAGATAGATAGATAGATAGATAGATAGATAGGAGATAGATAGATAGATAGATAGATAGATAGGAGATAGATAGATAGATAGATAGATAGATAGATATGAGATTAATAGATAGATAGATAGATAGATAGATAGATAGATAGATAGATACCGTATTTTTCGGACTATAAGACGCACTTTTTTCCCCCCAAATTTGGGGGGAAAAGAAGGGTGCGTCTTATAGGCCGAATGTGGCGCCTGGCATCCGCTGTAATAGAGAGGCGGAAGCCGGCAAGTGATAGACGCCATTACAGGTGCCGGGGCCTGCGACATCGCTGCGCTCCTCTGCCCTACATGAAGCCAGCAGCGGGAGCTGGCTTCATGCAGGGCAGGGCAGCGATGTCTCAGGCCCCGGCGTCTATCCCTCACCGGCATCCGCCTCTCTAGTACAGCGGATGCCGGGTCAGTATCAGCGGCCCCTTCTCCCCCGAACCTGTGCCTCCCCCGTACCTGTGACGTTGCAGGCCGGCTTCTGCGTGGCGATATCGCAGGAGCCGACCTGTTCGGGTGACAGCCGGGAGCCTAATGAAGCTCCCAGGCCTGTCACTGCTGTATTAGTATTGCGGCTGGTCTCTATGACCAGCCGTAATACTAATAGACAGAATGTCCCATAGACGGCAATACAGTTGTATTGCCGTCTATGGGACTTGCAATCAAGCGACCGCAGGTTCAAGCCCCGGGGGGGGAATAAAATAGTAAAAAAAAAAAAAAAAAAAGCTTTAAAAATATATAATAAAAATATGAAATAAATAAAAGTTCTAAATCACCTCCTGTCCCTAGAATATATATATATATATATAAAAGTAGAAGATCATATGTCATAAACCACCGGTTTTTTTTCAATAAAAGGTGATCTAAGCAATAGATATTCCCCAAAATGGTAAACTAAAAAGTACTTCTGGCCCCGCAAAAAAAAACACTCTATGCATCCCCGTACAGCTGCAGGGTCACCTGTCAATGTGGCCTTGCAGCTGTTGCAAAACTACAACTCCCATATATTAAATATTTTACCAGTTTTTGCTTCAAAATTTTTTTTCCCTATTTTCCTCCTCTAAAACCTAGGTGCGTCTTATAGTCCAGTGCGTCTTATAGTCCGAAAAATACGGTAGATAGATATGAAATAAATAGATAGATAGATAGATAGAAAGATAGATATGAGATTAATAGATAGATAGATAGATATGTCGTATGTCCGTCTCACAGCGGGGCGAGGTAGGACATAGTATATATGAGTTCTTGGATATTAGAGAGCTTAGACGAAGGGACAATCCCAGACAGCAGTTGTTGTTAAGGTTTTACTTCTCTTCTCTTCACACAGTCTCCACAGCTATCACATACAGTACATGAGTCTTTCATAACAGATGTCACTGTATACTGGCAGTTGTACTTATCACTGGGAAAAGATGGATGATGTCTCAATCAGTTCTGGCCTTCAGCTGCTCAGCTAAACTCACTTCTGTTCTCACTGTTCTGTTCTACAGTCCTGAGTTTCTAGCTTTGCTTCAGGACCAACATGGTGTCTCTTCCCTTTTCCCTATTTACTCCTCTGGATCACTGTCTCCCTCCCAGGACACCCTGCTGTGTCAGTGACCACTTCCTGTGTCTCTTGTTAGAGCTTTAACTCCACAGGTACTGGATGATTTTACATCACGGCTGCAGTCTGTCTCTACCTGCAGTCTGTCTCTACCTGTCACACTCTCCCCCGCTAATTTCATGTCGTCCCTGACATTGGCTCAAAAATATGGCCTACGTATGGTTAATTTGGACCCAATTGGAACTGTCCTTACTCAAAGGTCAACACCCCTTTTTCCTGATTGTAGGACGTCTCCCACATCCAGGATCCCAGTATCTAACTGGTGGATGTCTCCATTGTCCCTTCTACTGTCCTTAGTGAAGAGGTGTGAGACAGTGTCCATAGTACTTCCTTTAACATTAACACATCAATGATAACCATAAGCTGACTAAACATAACATTAACAATAACCTTTTTTTTCATTCTTCAGCTGGAGCTCTTCCTCCGTCTTCATCCAGCTCTGAATAACTATCCTCAAAGTAGGTTGACTCTAATCACGATAACCAAACTAGTCTATTCATCACAGTTAAAGTCCTCAGTAAAGTAGATTGTGGGTAGATACCACTCTGGTTGGTTTACCTGACCCTTAGGTGTCCACACCTGTCTGAACTGGACAGTTCTTGGTACTTCTCTTGGTTCTCCTAGAGTGTCATACGTCAGGATCACCGGTTTTCTTACTTCTCTACTTGATACTTTCCTGCTGGGTAGTTCTCTTGATGATTCAGTCCTAGCAGCTTCAATGGTCTCTGCTTCCATGTCGCTTGTTAGTTCATTCTCTGATGTGTTCGGAACTGCATCTGTAGGTCCTCGCTCTTCCATTGGACAACCTATTTCTGCATCTTCTAGGGGTTCCTCTGCTCTTACCTCTTCAACCATTTCTTCAGTAACTGGTGACGGATCATCTGAGACCATACAATTATTGGGTGCATTTTGAGGTACAAACTCAGGAGCCTCAGGACATAACTCACTTTGTTGAGGAATGTTGGTTCCACGTCTGTTCGGTATACGGAATACAAGGGTTTGAATTTCCTCATCTGAACTCTCACTGTCATCACTTCCATCAATAACTTCCTTCCTAGGTCGTTGTCTGAGAGGTTTTGATCGACGTTTATCAACTTCCTGAATAGCTTGCTGTGGTGGTAGGTAATCACATGGTAGGAGTAGATTTCGGTGCAATATTCTTGTTTTATTATCTCCTATTTCTGTTCTTACTTCATAAACAGGGCTGTCATCAGATTTTCTCCTCACAACCACATAAACCTTCTCTTCCCAATATGATCGAAGTTTTCCTGGACCCCCTTTCTCTCGTAGGTTTCTGACTAACACACGGCTTCCCGGTGTCAATTCCGCTCCATGACATCTTCTGTCATAGTATTCTTTGCTCTTTTTCTGCTCTTCCGCATTCACTTTTGATGCTATGTTGTATGCTTCATTCATACGTTCCCTCCATACCCGGACATACTCAGGATACGTCTTGTATGTTTCTGAAACTGGGGTATCAAACATAATATCAATGGGTAGCCTTGGGGATCGACCAAACAAAAGGAAGAATGGCGAGTAACCTGTTGCTTCACTCTTGGTGCAGTTATAGGCATGTACCATTTTTGTTAAGGAATTCTTCCAATCTCTTTTCTCAGCAGTTGTCAGAGTCCTCAACATTGACAGTAATGTCCTATTGAAGCATTCTACTTGTCCGTTTCCTTCTGGGTGATAGGGCGTAGTGTGCGATCTTTGGATTCTACAGTATTTCCCTAACTTGGCAAAGAGTTGGTTCTCAAACTCTCTTCCTTGGTCATGATGTAACTTGGTAGGAAATCCAAACTTCAGAGCAAAATCATTGAAGATCTTTTCTGCTGCTGTCCTGCCTGATTTATTAGTAGTGGCATACGCTTGAGCAAATCGAGTAAAATGGTCCATTACCACTAGGATGTATTCATATCCACCCTTGCACTGCTCCAGGTGTAGGAAGTCTATTGAAACCATTTCAAACGGATAAGTAGTTTGGATGTGGCCCATGGGTGCTCTGGTCGCCTTGTTAGGATGTTTGTCTTTCAAACATCCACATTTTCTGGTCACAAAACTTTCGATATCTCTTTGCATATAGGGCCAGAAGAACCGTTCACGAATTAGGTTCACCGTTCTTTCTACTCCCAGGTGTCCCATTTCCTCATGGAGTTCTTTGAAAGCCAATCTGTGGTATACTCTGGGTAACACTAACTGTTGGTTCGGTCCTCTCTGACGGTATAAGATAATGTCTGAGCTGAAGTATAGCTTTGACCATTCTCTCAGTAAAGTAGTTACTTCTGGTGATTCTGACTCCCTCTCTCGTCTTCCTGGAACCCTGTTCTGGTCCATATACTGGAGGACTCTTCCAATTGTTTCATCTTCTTGTTGCGCTTTCCTGATAGATTCTTTTGACAGTTGTTGGAGGGACATGGAGGTATAATCTTGTTCCCTCACTTCCATAGCGCTTGCTACTGTCAATGGACACCACAGTGGTGTATATTCCTGCTTCTGAATTTCTATCGCCTGAGTGGTGCTCATAATGGTTCCCGGGCAGATTTCCTCTGAGCAAGCTTGCATAAATTCTTCAGGCTCTAACGGCATCCTAGACAATCCATCTGCATCAGCATTGCATCTTCCTGGCCTGTACTTAATACTGAAGTTGAAGTCAGCCAGTTCTGCTACCCACCTCTGACCAGTCGCGTTCAGTTTTGCTGTCGTGAGGACATAGGTCAAAGGATTATTATCAGTGTAGACCTCAAACTCTTGACTGTAATACAGATAATCCCTAAATCGTTTGCAGATAGCCCACTTCATTGCAAGGAACTCGAGTTTCCCAGAATGTAGATGATAGTTTTTCTCAGCGGCTGTCAGTGTTCTGGAACCATAGCCGATGACTCTTAGCTTGCCATTCTGTCGTTGATACAGGGCAGCTCCAAGCCCCACCTGCGAAGCATCACAGTGAAGGACAAAAGGGTGGTTAAAATCTGGATATCCCATGATGGGCGGTTTCACAAGATAATTCACTAGTTCTTCTAGTACTTCCTGGTGTCCTGCAGTCCAATTGATTGGTTGCTGCGCAGAAACAGTGTTTCTTTCCTTCGGCTGTGACCCGCCTCTGGTCTTTTTCCTATTTACTGATGTGGGTGAGCTGATTGGCGCGCCCAAGAGGGCATATAGTGGAGCTGCAATCCGGGAAAAGTTCTTGATATATGTTCTGTAGTAGGAGAGAAATCCCAAGATCTTCCTCAACTCCCCCACTGTAGATGGAGGCTTGTCTTTCAATGACATTACTGGAGCGATCTCTGCTGGGTCCATGGTATAACCATCTCCAGACACGATTTTTCCCAGAAATCGAACCTGTCTCTTGAAGAGTTCACACTTCTTTGGTGTCAACTTTACTCCATGTTGCTGGTAACGTTGGAGTACTGATCTCACATGTTCGACATGTTCAGCAAAGGTCTTGCTGTGTACCACCGTATCGTCTAAGTAAGGCTGGCAAATGTCATCTCTTAATCCTTCTAAACATGTTTCCATACTTCTCTGGAATTCTGCAGGAGCAGAACTAAGTCCAAACGGTATACGGATCCACTCATACAGTCCCCATGGTGTGATGAAGGCTGTTAAATGTCGGCTGGATTCTTCCACAAAACCTTGGTGATAGGCCTTCCCTTGGTCAAGAACAGAGAACCAGGTACTTCCTGACAAGTTATCCAGCATGTCTTGAATTTTAGGGATTGGGTGCCGATCAGGGATTGACTTCCTATTCAGTTCCCTGTAGTCACAACAGAATCTCAACGTACCATCTTTCTTCCTGACACATACGATCGGGGAGGAATAGGATGATTTAGACTTTTGGATCCATCCCCTGTTGATTAGATCCTGCAGGTATTCTTTCACTTCTTGGTGTAATGGTTTAGGTACAGACATATAACTTTTAGTTACTGGGGTAGTGTCTCTCAAATTGATCTTCAGGTTCAATGAGGGTATACAGCCTATGTCAGAGTCATCTTTAGAGAATGCATGGCATTCTTCCCTCAGCATCTGTTTCACTACCGGCAGTTCTTCAGCACTCAGCTGTTCCAGAGGTACTGGGGGATCCCACAGTTCTGGTGTAGTTTGTACAGGTCTTTCGACTGGACAACCATTGTTACTGGCTTGTACCACCGAATTCATGGAAGAGAACTGCGCTGGTCTCACTGGTCTCACATTGGCAGGATACACAGTCTTAATGGTTTCTAGATGGCCTAACACAGTCTTGGGGTTCAGCCTCACTTCATGCTTTGTCGCATTTCTCACTAACACAGCCACCCGAGCAAAACCACCAGTAGGTATAGTCAATATGGTCTCACCTTGGATAATGCCCTCAGGAAGATCTGAATAGTCTTTTGGTACGAACAGTCTCTCTTGTGGTTTTCTTCCTGGTTCAATTCGTACACCACACTTCACTCTCACCGTTCTATTCGCAGGAATGATGGTTGGACGTGAGCCGAGTTTGACTTCCTTCAACCTCACTGTGTTCTGTGCTTCCTTTATCCTGCTGACCACCTTCTCCGCTTCCCTGCTAGATATGGTAAACGAGGTGGCTATAGCATCTATTAACGGTGTCAAGGAATTAGTTCGCTGAATGACCTCATTGATCACATTGTACCCAAGGATCGGTTCTTCAGCCACCTTTGGATCACTTGTGACTAGAAAGGGTACGAGTAACTCAATAGCGTTGTTTTTCTTAGCTTTCAGCTGAAACATCACTTCCACCCAACCTAGAAAAGGAATTTCAGTTTGGTTCACCGCTCGACCACAGAGTTCTACCGGACCCATGAGTTCTGCAACTGGATGAAGACAAGTTTGCGGCAAATGACTCCTTCTCCAATCTTCATTTATAATGCTGGCTTGAGCTCCTGTGTCCCACAAAGCTTTCACTAGGAGTCCATTCAGCTTACATTGAATCAAGCAACTCTCACTAATTAGGCTAATGAGTCTGTCTTCACTACCAGAGAACTGTCCTTGCCCTTGGGGATGCCTGATCAGACTATCACACTGATCGCCGAGTGGTTGATGCCCCTGTCCGCCTTGCTGTAACTGTTGAAGGCGATCACACACCTGGGGATAAGACTGATACAACTTCTGTATGTCTGAAGCTGTTCTAGGGAGGGGTGGTGTTTGTGGTTGGGACTTCATCTGCTTAGAGGATCGTGACTTTGGACATCCACTGGCATAATGCCCTTCTTCACCACACCCCCAACAATGGACACAGGCGACACTTCGATTTGACACTCGACATGCTTCACAAGCAGGTCGTCTTCTGTTCTGAAAACCCCCTCCAGGTCTAACTGGTCTTGGCTCTGGTTTAGCGCGAATCAACTTTTTCACTTCCGCTAATTCAGCTCGGAGTTCCCCAAATGCTTTCTCCCAATTAGTGTCGGCTGTTTTCTCTGTCAAAGATGATTTGGTGTGCACCGCATGTGTAGGAGAATCTTCTCGCCTACCTTCCGGCTGATCGCTAGGCATATTCATTTTCAGCTGGCCCAGCTTGGTCATTTTAGTTATAGAGCCCTTCTTTAATTTTTGTTCACTCTCAGACTCCAAACTAGCTGCCTCGTTCATCTTCTCAATTAGGGTTTCATCTGGAATGTTAGGATCTTCCAGGTACTGCTTCATTTGCAACTTTATGTCTTTACTTATTAACCCGGTTCCTAAAGATCTCAAAAACTTCTTCAGTACTAGTCCTGAATCAAACCTTTCCTCTGCATCTACTTCACTGGATGCAAACAACAGTTTGTCTTTGAGTTCTATGGCTCTGAACAAGAAGCTTTGAGGAGATTCCTTGGCATCTTGAGATATGTTGATAAGTCTATGGAACAGCTCTGAGGTGTTTTCTTCTTTGTAGTGCCCTTTTAAGATCATTTTCAGTTGTGGTAAGGTCAGGTGACTTTTCATTTCTAGCATGTTCCGCAGATTCAGTCCTGGGCTGATAGCTTTTACCACTGCCTCGATAATTTCTTCCGGCAGATAGCCTTTCTGCAATCCTGCCTCTATCTGGTGCATCAGGTTTGTGTAAGAGAGTTTCTCTTTTTGTTCACGTTCTCCAATCTGTCCCAGGATCTTGAAATCTTTCCTGATGGTGATTTGTGATGCTAGGGAGGTCTGTTGTCTTGACTTCCCTAACCTGGGTGGGCTACAAGTTCTGCTGGGTTCTGCTGCTCGTTCAGGGGTTTTGGTTGATTCTTGCACAGCTCTCTTCAATGCTACCAATTGCTCTTTCAATTCCTGCAGCTCAGTCTGTGGAAGGGATTTCTCCCTCTCAGTGTCTTGCACTGCCTCTTTATACCCCGGTCTCAAGCTGGTGATGAACTTCATTAAATCATTAAGGAATGTGCACAAGACATCCTCCTCCTCACTATCCCCTAGCTCATCCATCTGCTTGTTGATGGCTGTTAAGAGCTGTCTGTGGTTGCATGTCTTAGAAACCTGTTCTTCTGGCACCTTCACATGTGCAGCTACAGCACCCAGTTCCTCATAAGTCAATTGAAGGAGCAACTTACTGATGCTGTTAAGCCGTGTCTCAACATCCATAGCTGTCTGTTTGATACTGTGTCTTTTATTGTTGTGGCAGTCTTTACCCAGAATCCCACCGCTGGCAGTCTGATCTTGTCTCTAAATATCCCCGTACGGGCCACCAATGTCGTATGTCCGTCTCACAGCGGGGCGAGGTAGGACATAGTGTATATGAGTTCTTGGATATTAGAGAGCTTAGACGAAGGGACAATCCCAGACAGCAGTTGTTGTTAAGGTTTTACTTCTTCTCGTCACACAGTCTCCACAGCTATCACATACAGTACATGAGTCTTTCATAACAGATATCACTGTATACTGGCAGTTGTACTTATCACTGGGAAAAGATGGATGTCTCAGTCAGTTCTGGCCTTCAGCTGCTCAGCTAAACTCCCTTCTGTTCTCACTGTTCTGTTCTACAGTCCTGAGTTTCTAGCTTTGCTTCAGGACCAACATGGTGTCTCTTCCCTTTTCCCTATTTACTCCTCTGGATCACTGTCTCCCTCCCAGCACACCCTGCTGTGTCAGTGACCACTTCCTGTGTCTCTTGTTAGAGCTTTAACTCCACAGGTACTGGATGATTTTACATCACGGCTGCAGTCTGTCTCTACCTGTCACAGATAGATAGATAGATAGATAGATAGATAGATAGATAGATAGATAGATAGATAGATAGATAGGAGATAGATGATAGATAGATAGATAGATAGATAGATAGATAGATAGATAGATAGGAGATAGATGATAGATAGATAGATAGATAGATAGATAGATAGATAGATACAGTAGATAGATAGATAGATAGATAGATAGATAGATAGATAGATAGATAGATAGATAGATAGATAGATAGATAGATAGATAGATAGATTTTAACCACTTCCCGCCATGGGCATTTTTCAATTTTCATTTTTCGTTTTTGACTACCCACTTCCAAACCCCATAACTTTTTTATTTTTCCACTCTCAGAGCCATATGAGGTCTTAATGTTTGCGGGAGAAATTTTTCATCATGATGCTACCATTCATTATGCTGTGTAATGTATTCGGAAGCTGGAAAAAAATTCTGAATGGGGTGGATTTGAACAAAAAGAGCATTTGTGCGACTTTCTTACAGGATTTATTTTTACAGTATTTGGGAGCCTGCACACGGAGTTTACGCTCGCTCATTCTGAATGTAAAACTCATTCAGAGTGAACGGCATAAAAAACAGATCCCATTGATTTCTATGGGTGCCGGCATACACGCCTATCACATTGAAAGCAATAGGTAAAAAATAGAGATGAGCGAACAGTGTTCTATCGAACACATGTTCGATCGGATATCAGGGTGTTCGCCATGTTCGAATCGAATCGAACACCGCGTGGTAAAGTGCGCCAAAATTCGATTCCCCTCCCACCTTCCCTGGCGCCTTTTTTGCACCAATAACAGCGCAGGGGAGGTGGGACAGGAACTACGACACTGGGGGCATTGAAAAAAATTGGAAAAAGTCATTGGCTGCCGAAATCAGGTGACCTCCATTTTAGACGAATAGTGGATTTCAAATCCGGGTCATATGAGAATGTGAACTTTGTGACTATGAGACAGGGATAGCTGTACAGGCAGGGATAGCTAGGGATAACCTTTATTTAGGGGGGAATGTTATTAAAAATAACTTTTTGGGGCTCTATCGGGTGTGTAATTGTGATTTTTTGTGAGATAAACTTTTTCCCATAGGGATGCATTGGCCAGCGCTGATTGGCCGAATTCCGTACTCTGGCCAATCAGTGCTGGCCAATGCATTCTATTAGCTTGATGAAGCAGAGTGTGCACAAGGGTTCAAGCGCACCCTCGGCTCTGATGTAGCAGAGCTGAGGCTGCACAAGGGTTCAAGCGCACCCTCGGCTCTGATGTAGGAGAGCCGAGGGTGCACTTGAACCCTTGTGCACCCTCGGCTCTGCTACATCAGAGCCGAGGGTGCGCTTGAACCCTTGTGCACACTCTGCTTCATCAAGCTAATAGAATGCATTGGCCAGCGCTGATTGGCCAATGCATTCTATTAGCCCGATGAAGTAGAGCTGAATGTGTGTGCTAAGCACACACATTCAGCTCTACTTCATCGGGCTAATAGAATGCATTGGCCAGCGCTGATTGGCCAGAGTACGGAATTCGGCCAATCAGCGCTGGCTCTGCTGGAGGAGGCGGAGTCTAAGATCGCTCCACACCAGTCTCCATTCAGGTCCGACCTTAGACTCCGCCTCCTCCAGCAGAGCCAGCGCTGATTGGCCGAATTCCATACTCTGGCCAATCAGCACTGGCTAATGCATTGTATTGGCGTGATGAAGCAGTGCTGAATGTGTGTGCTTAACACACACATTCAGCTCTACTTCATCGGGCTAATAGAATGCATTGGCCAATCAGCGCTGGCCAATGCATTCTATTAGCGTGAACTGAGTTTGCACAGGGGTTCTAGTGCACCCTCGGCTCTGCTACATCAGATTGCTACATCTGATGTAGCAGTGCTGAGTGTGCATCAGATGTGTAGTTGAGCAAAACTGACTCAGCACTGCTAAGTCTCTGCATTCGCATAGGAATGCATTGGCCAGCCTTCGGCCAATCAGCGCTGGCTCTGCCGGAGGAGGCGGAGTCTAAGGTCGGACCTGAATGGAGACTGGTGTGGAGCGATCTTAGACTCCGCCTCCTCCAGCAGAGCCAGCGCTGATTGGTCGAGTTCCGTACTCTGGCCAATCAGCACTGGCCAATGCATTTCTATGGGGAAAAGTTAGCTTGCGAAAATCGCAAACTGACAGGGATTTCCATGAAATAAAGTGACTTTTATGCCCCCAGACATGCTTCCCCTGCTGTCCCAGTGTCATTCCAGGGTGTTGGTATCATTTCCTGGGGTGTCATAGTGGACTTGGTGACCCTCCAGACACGAATTTGGGTTTCCCCCTTAACGAGTTTATGTTCCCCATAGACTATAATGGGGTTCGAAACCCATTCGAACACTCGAACAGTGAGCGGCTGTTCGAATCGAATTTCGAACCTCGAACATTTTAGTGTTCGCTCATCTCTAGTAAAAAAGCCTCCCATTGATTTCAATGGGGAGCGCGCGTATGCCGGCACCCATTCAAGTCAATGGGATCTGTTTTTTACGCCGCTCACTCTGAATGAGTTTTACATTCAGAATGAGCGAGCATAAACTCCGTGTGCAGGCTCCCTTTAAGTACTTTTATATGTGTTCTACCGAAAGGGGGGTTAGTTGAATTTTTAAAACTTTTTAATTTTTTAATATTATTATTACTTTTTTTTTTTTTTTTTTTTTTGCATTCATTAGACCCCCTAGGGGGTCTTGTACCCCAGGGGGTCTGATCACTAATAAAATGCATGACAATACTAATGCATTGCAAAAAAATATCATCATTTCTTTTGCAGGCTACATAGAGTAGCCTGCAAAAGAAAAGCATTGCAGACAGGCCAGGGAGCCCTAACAAGGCTCCCAGCTGTCATGCCAACTTGACGTCGGAACGGGAGCTTGCTCCAGGAGCCGGCGATCACTGGCAAAATGGAGGCTCCCAAGCGCCACCGGGAAAATGGTGCCTCAATCAGCTTTGACCGAGGCGCCAGAAGGGTTAATGTCTTCAATCGATGCAGGCACTGACCGTAGGCATTAGCGGATGGTGTCTGCTGTATGAAACAGCAGACAGCAGGTGACTATGGTGGCCGCCCGGCTCCTGGGCAGCCGCCATAGTTAGACACCCGGCTATGTCGGGTAGGGGTTAAAGATAGTCTATCAGCACCAAAAAGTTATTAAATCATCCAGAGTTCCTTATAGAGCTCAAAGTCATGAGCTGCTAAATTTTCACGAAAAACTGATTTTTACTCCTATGCAAATGAAGTGAGTGTATCAGGGGTCACGTTCTGGGGCGGCTGAGCATCCTAATAAGATCGTCTTCATGCTCTGGAGGAGGTGGGGAAAGCTCTGATTATGGCTCTGAGCACTATAAGGTACTGGGGATAGTTTAATAAAGTTTTTGGTGCTGACAGACTCCCTTTAAATATTTTTTACGGCTAGTTTATAGTTGGTGACTTCATTCTCTATACTTTATACTGGCTTGGCAGACCTTGAAATCCCCATTATAATGAATTAGATAAATGCTATCAGTTTTGCATTTTAAGTTCTTCTTAATAAATCTGAAGTTGCGAAGGCCTAGAAAAGATAAGAAGATCCTGACATGCATTCAAATGGAAGTTTAGTGGATAGTTGTATTATATTAACGTATAAGAACACTTGTTACCAATAACTGCCCTGTCTAATAGAGTGGATCAATAAGCAAATGCTTTAAATTGAATCTGTCAGGTAATATGGGGCACTAAACCACCCATAGGATCTTATGGATGAAGGGTTTAGTCCCACATTGCCCTGTTACAAAGTCATCCGTGCTCACAATAAAAATAAAAAAGCTTTATATTCATCCTGTCACTGCATTCCCTGCGCAAGCGCAGTTCTTCACTGAGACCAGAGGAGTACACCTCGGCCTCAGTGTGCACGCCCTGCACCTCCTGCACTTGCGCAGTGAAGCCAGGGTGCATGTCCTCGGCTTCACTAAAGAGCAACACACAAGAGATGAGTCCAATGACACTCTCTAGGTTAGTATAAAGGTTTATTATTTTTATTGCAGGCTCATATGGGTTCTAAAACAGGGTGATCTGGGACACTAAACCGCAGTCTATAAGGACCTATGAGTGGTTTAGAGTCCCAAGCAACCAGACTCCCTTTAACCCCTTACCAACATCTCACATACTGTTATGCCGGATGTCGGGTATTTAAATATGGGTGCCACCATTTTGGGGAGGGTCACCAGCACCTGGAATGAGATCTGGGGCCAGCGATCCGTTGGCATCACTGCTGGGAAATTTGTTCTTGTAAATGAATAGTTCAGGTGAATATAAGAAACTTTGTATTATATCTGATCAGAGCAAAGTGATTCTATCACCTCTCAGTTTCTCTCCTGCCTGCTGAACTGATCAATTCACTGTTGAGAACTATCCACACTGAAGACAGACTGCAGTTCATAGAAGTCTATGGACAGAGAAGGAAGAAGAAGAGTGAATGCAAAACAGAGAGAAATGGGTATCCTGAAGAAGATTGCAACAAGATATCTATATCACCAGTACTTTATATTTATCTGTACTGCTCAGTACTGTTAAAGCTACTGCCAAACTTCTATAAAAATGCTATAAATCTTACTATTTCCTATTGCAGTATATGAGCCTTGTTTCTCAGTCTCCTCCTCCTACCCTTTCCATAGACTTCTATGTAACCTAATCTATCAATGAGCTCTAACCATCTTCACACTGAAGATGGGTCTGAGTAGTGTATTGAATAGTTTAGCAGGCAGGACAGGGGCTGATAAGAGGAGATAGACACACTTTCCTCTGATAAGATACACTCACCGGCCCCTTTATTAGGTACACCATGCTAGTAACGGGTTGGACCCCCTTTTGCCTTCAGAACTGCCTCAATTCTTCGTGGCATAGATACAACAAGGTGCTGGAAGCATTCCTCAGAGATTTTGGTCCATATTGACATGATGGCATCACACAGTTGCCGCAGATTTGTCGGCTGCACATCCATGATGCGAATCTCCCGTTCCACCACATCCCAAAGATGCTCTATTGGATTGAGATCTGGTGACTGTGGAGGCCATTGGAGTACAGTGAACTCATTGTCATGTTCAAGAAACCAGTCTGAGATGATTCCAGCTTTATGACATGGCGCATTAGCCTGCTGAAATTAGCCATCAGATGTTGGGTACATTGTGGTCATAAAGGGATGGACATGGTCAGCAACAATACTCAGGTAGGCTTTGGCGTTGCAACGATGCTCAATTGGTACCAAGGGGCCCAAAGAGTGCCAAGAAAATATTCCCCACACCATGACACCACCACCACCAGCCTGAACCGTTGATACAAGGCAGGATGGATCCATGCTTTCATGTTGTTGACGCCAAATTCTGACCCTACCATCCGAATGTCACAGCAGAAATCGAGACTCATCAGACCAGGCAACGTTTTTCCAATCTTCAATTGTCCAATTTCGATGAGCTTGTGCAAATTGTAGCCTCAGTTTCCTGTTCTTAGCTGAAAGGAGTGGCACCCGGTGTGGTCTTCTGCTGCTGTAGCCCATCTGCCTCAAAGTTCGACGTACTGTGCGTTCAGAGATGCTCTTCTGGCTACCTTGGTTGTAACGGGTGGCTATTTGAGTCACTGTTGCCTTTCTATCAGCTCGAACCAGTCTGGCCATTCTCCTCTGACCTCTGGCATCAACAAGGCATTTCCGCCCACAGAACTGCCGCTCACTGGATGTTTTTTCTTTTTCGGACCATTCTCTGTAAACCCTAGAGATGGTTGTGCGTGAAAATCCCAGTAGATCAGCAGTTTCTGAAATACTCAGACCAGCCCTTCTGGCACCAACAACCATGCCACGTTCAAAGGCACTCAAATCACCTTTCTTCCCCATACTGATGCTCGGTTTGAACTGCAGGAGATTGTCTTGACCATGTCTATATGCCTAAATGCACTGAGTTGCCGCCATGTGATTGGCTGATTAGAAATTAAGTGTTAACGAGCAGTTGGACAGGTGTACCTAATAAAGTGGCCGGTGAGTGTATATTACATAGTTTCTATTAATCAACTGAGCTATTTCTTTACAAAAAAAAAAAAAAAAAAAGCAACAATGACTCTTTCCATCCTGTATCAGACCATTGGACCACGGTACAATAAGTGGATTCTGGCTTAGAAGAATTGCCTAATTTCCAGATGTGAAGAATTTTCCTTTGTAATGAGAAGGCCACAAGTATTCGGACAGGATGCATGGTATGTATTAACATATTCTTCATATGGCTTTACCCTGCTGAGTGTCTCATTTAAATTCAATTAAACACTATTTGCAGAGAAATGGCTTTGATTTACATGTGGTTGTGTAATCCCCTCAAGGAAACAGTCAAACATGATATAATCCTGAAGAAAGTGTAGAATAGGACAGGACTTGTAGAACGAAGATTATATGATATGTGGACATATTGCTTAACGGGAGTTTCTTAAAAATTAATTAAAGGCTAAGGCGCCATGTTGTGGGAAAGAGATTTTTTTCCCATTCCTTTTGTAGTCACTCCTGAGTTTGGCTCAAAAAACACAGCAAAATCTGCAACAAAAGGAAGCAGCATTTGTGCAACATTGGGGCGCAGAATGAAGGACTTTCCAAGGTTATGAAATTGACCTATTTTATGACAGATCATCAATACAAATGTGTGGTGGCCTGACACTTGGCACCCAATCCTATGATCTGTTTGAAGACTAGTAATGCGGCCTCTTCACGGCTTATCAAGCACAGCGCTCCACACTGTATGGCAGATTTGCTTAGTATTGTAGCTGAGCCCTAGGCATTTGAATTGGACCTAAGACCAAGCCATGAGACCTATGAACATGATGTTACCGGCCTGTAAAGTACCCTTGACATTTCAAACAGCTTTTTGGTAGAAATCACCCACTGATCTGATATTGATGACCTAACCTAAAGATGGGTCATTAACATTTAAGTCCAGGAAAAACAGTTTAAAGAGGACCTTCCATGTCCTTGGGTACATGTCGTTTTATATACCGCTAGAAAGCTTTCCCGTAATGTGCCCTGGGGCTAGAGATATCTGTGTAGTTACTGATATCTCTTCACTGTCAGATGGGCGTTCCTCACAGTCTAGCTGGGAACGCCCCTCCTGACAGTACTGTGTGTAGCGCTGTACTGTCAGAGGGCACGTTCCTTACTGCCCAGGGATGACGCTGAGCAGTGAGGAACTCCTCCCCTTCCCCCCAGTACTAGTCTATGGCACTGTCGGCTTTCTAGCAGTGTATTAAACCTCATGTGCCCGAGGACATGAGAGGTCCTCTTTAGAGATGAGCGAGTAGTATTCGATCGAGTAGATATTCGATCAAATACTATGGTATTCGAAATACTCATACTCGATCGAGTACCACTCGCTATTCGAATGGAAAAGTTCGATGCAGAGCCAGCATTGATTGGCCGAATGCTATACAGTCGGCCAATCAACGCTGGTTCTTCTCCTACCTTTAGAAGTCTTCTCTGTGTAGCTTCCCCGCGGCGTCTACTGACTTTGAATTCACTCTGCCAGGCATCGGGCCTGGGCAGAGCCGACTGCGCATGCCTGCTTGTAGTGCGGACATGCGCAGACGGCTCTGCCCAGGCCCGATGCCTGGCAGAGTGAATTCAGAGCCGGAAGATGCCGCGGGGACGCTGCACGGAGAAGACTTCTCAGAGGAACCAGCCCGACCCTCACTCGTGGACTTGGTAAGTATAATTTGATCGAACGTTGCCTACGCCTGAAGCGAGCATTTTCCCCCCATAGACTATAATAGGGTTTGATATTCAATTCGAGTAGTCGAATATTGAGGGGCTACTCGAAACGCATATCGAATCTCGAACATTTTACTGTTTGCTCATCTCTAGTCCTCTTTAAATAATAAAGGTATGATCTCTGCTGGCCCCAGTGATGGGACCTCCATGAGTCACTACAATAAGAGTTCCAAATCACCAATTCCTGCTGTCCCACATAAACGTGGAGAGAAGAATACTCTTTCAAGACCATAGACTATCCATGGTAAGACGCATTAAACCAACTTGTCTTGTATCAGTAGAAATATTCTGTATTAACCCTAAAAGAATTTGTCCTGCAATTTTTTTTTACCAAAATTTTTTATGAAAAGCTCACAATGATATAAAATAATCAGAAAAATGTTCACGTCACAGATTCTTGGGTTCCCAGCTGGTCTTAGTATCTTGGCCTCCAGCAATGTTTTCATATATATTTGAGACATATGAAGCCAATTCAACAGCATTGAGGTCACTACTACAGCCAGTGGCGTAACTAGGAATAGCAGGGCCCCGTGAGGAACTTTTGACATGCCCCCCCCCCCTTTCTGACCAACACCGATGCCCTCAACCGACCGACCCACCGACGCATTCCTGCGCACTCTATTATGCCCCATAGTGGCCCCTGCACACAGTATTATGCCCCAAAGTGGCCCCTGCACACAGTATTATGCCCCATAGTGGCCTCTGCACATACTATTATGCCCCATAGTTGCCACTGCACATACTATTATGCCCCATAGTGGCCCCTGCAAGCAGTATTATGCCCCATAGTGGCCCCTGCACATACTATTATGCCCCATAGTGGCCACTGCACATACTATTATGCCCCATAGTGTCCCCTGCACACATTATTATGTCCCATAGTGGCCCCTGCACACAGTATTATGCCCAATAGTGGCCCCTGCACACAGTATTATGCCCCATAGTGGCCCCTGCACATACTATTATGCCCCATAGTTGCCACTGCACATACTATTATGCCCCATAGTGGCCCCTCCACACAGTATTATGTCCCATAGTGGCCCCTACATACACTATTATCCCCCATAATGAACACCCATGAACAGTTATTATACTGAAAAGACCCCAGAGTATAATAACCGGTGACCCAGGGGGGGATACAAAAATAAAAAAACACTGTTACTTACCTATCTCATGCTCCGCTGCAGTCTTCGGTGGTGTCGGCCTTCTTTAATGACGTCCTGACATCACACAACTAGGCCCGAAGCCTTCTAGGAGCGTGGAAAGGTAAGTAACATGTTTATTATGTTCCTTTACCTTTCCGGGGCTTCCGATCATTATAATCGGGGTCTGAAAAGACCCCCGAGTAAATAGTACTTATTGGGCCCGTGGCGTCACTTACCGATCCCAGCCCTGCCAGGATCGGTAAGTAAATAGGGCCCGTTACCAGCCGGAGTAACTCCAGCCGGTAACGGCCTATTAAGAAAAGGAAAAAAATGCACCGGCTACCCCGGTAGTTACGCCACTGACTACAGCCAGTGATTGGTTGTAATGGTTCATGCTGAAATGTCATTGCTCGAGGAGAAGGTACAGAGACCAGCAGAGACCAGCAGGGAGCAGCAAGGGAGTGGCGAGAGATCAACAAGGTGAGTATATTTTAGTTTAGTTTAATTACTTCATTCTGATCTTTTGGTGAAACATTCAACATCCCCTTGTAGCCTCCCTCAACCGCCATGAAAATAAAGCATAGACCTCTGGGGTGTACCTTTTCCTTCTCAGTACTTATTCCCTAGGTTACATTCATAACTAGTAAATGGGGGAAGCAAGAAGATTTTCTGGGGGCTCGGAAAATATTTTGTTGTTGGTGGTTTCAGAACAGACACTTCCATAGGGAAACATAACAATCCAGCTGCAATAAGTAGTCGTCCTACAGTTGCAGTTAATAGCAATTTTGGCACAACTTGAAACAGTCACATGAAAGTCGTACTCTAGTGTAAGGAATGAGGACAATGGTGACGAGCAAACAAAGTTATACGGATTTATTGGCCATCTAGCAATAATCTTACCTAACTAAGACTGACTGCCTTATAGTGAGCGGTACATTTATGGTATGAAGTACAGAGACAATTCTTTCCGGAATCCCAATGGTTAGTTGCATTTTCGTTGCTGGCGTGGACACTCCTATGTTCTAAACAAACATCTGTCTGGCACTTAATCATACCTAATTCAGCAGAAGAGAGGCCATATTTACTTTGTAATGACATCAATAGGCCATAAATATTGCAGCTCTTGTATACTTGCAGTTGAAGAGATGCCTCAGCCTGACATTTAACTGTTTGCTAAGCTCCTTGTTCTGTTTGCTGACGGTTTTTCTCACTTATCAACTGTCATTGCTGGATTTTTCTTTCTTTGCTGTTAAATGAAGGAGGAAGGTATGCAGGCTGTCATGTGAAGACAGATTATACAGGAAGAAAGCGTGCACCTCCTGCCAACCCATGATGATATGCACTATAGTACCTAGAATGAACCACAGGACGAGGAGATATGAAATCACTACTTAATCATTTCCAGAATACTCAACCCACCAGATGCCATACTTTTCTCCATAGCAGTCATAATGATATACCAACTTATTGTCATCCTCACTAGGCCGAGGCCACCTGGTCCCATTAGGGTCCCGGCAAGAGCCTAAACATGATAATGACTCCAGCCCATGACATAGATCAAGGCAGATCAAGACCGTCATAGCTTGGCTTCCCTTCACCTGGAGGAAAGGTTCAGATTGCTGCCTCATCTAAATGCAATGACCAAGATAAAGTGGCTTATAGGTAATTCCTTGCCCCAGTGTCCCCTCTAGCTACATCCTGGACTATATAGTAGGTGACATTACCCATACTCAATCACTAATTGATTTGACTGAATGCAAAATGATATATAACTACTATCATCATGATGACGGCAAATAACTGAGTAGTGGCTAATTCTATTTCAGAAATAGTAAATTGTAGTGAAACCATCTTAATGGTAGATCTATTTATTAGTTATCCACTCTTTTCTGGTCCTCAGCTGTGTCATGTGACCAGCAATAAGACTTTCCAACTGACTCAGCTTTATATGGGTAGACATGAAGTTAGTTTCTCAAGTTATTCCTATAAGACATGAGTCTTATAGGACTGAATAGAGAACCTGATTTCCTGAAAAGAAGCTACGTTGGTTGAAGAGTTTGATTGATGGTCACATGACACAGCTGAAAATGGCGGGGAGTCAAAAACTTCTCATTTTTACGGCGTTCACTGTGCAGCCAAATTTACGTGTCACCTATATTCTATGTTTCGTTATGATTCCAGGGATACCAAACTTAGATAGTTTTATTTACATTTTAACCCCTTAACAAAACGTTTTTTTTTTCTAAAAGTCGTCATATTCTGACACCCATAACTTTTTTATATTTTCTTGTACAGAGATACATAAGGCATCTTTTTCTTTTTTTTGCAGGCTCGGGTGTACTTTTTAGTTATACTATTTTGGGGAATGTCTATGGCTTTGGTCACTTTTTATTAAAATTTCTATAGTTTATTTATTAGACCCCTATGGGTCTTGAACCCCATGGGATCTGAGCACTAATACAATGCATTACAAAAAACGGGGTAAAAAAAGGCAGCCTGGGAGCAAATACTATGGAAAATAAGTTGATAATTATTCAATATAGATAGAAATGTTTTGAGTTTTTGACTGAAGGGTCACTCTAGCCTAGTCACCTGTAGGTATTGAGTTAGTATATGGACCGATACCAGGCTATTTTCTGAAAATAAATATGAATTTAACTATTTAACTATTAAATAAATATTAATATCACTATTACTGTATATACTCGAGTATAAGCCGACCCGAATATAAGCCGAGGCCCCTAATTTTACCACAAAAAAAACTTATTGACTCGAGTATAAGCCTGGGGGGGGGGGGGATGCAGCAGCTACTGGAAAATTTCAAAAATTAAAATGGTTGGAGTTTTTGGGTTCAGTAGATGCTGGGTGCTGGGGAAAGGGAGGGGGTGTTTTGGTTGTCTGTCTGCCCCTTCCCTGAGCTTGAGGACTGTTTTTTTTTTCCCACTTGGAATTCAGCATGGCTGAATATAGAGTATGTAGGATTGAGTGATTTAGAACTTTTATTTACTTTATTTTTTTATTATATTTTTTTTAAAGCTTCTTTTTTTTCACTATTTTATGGGAGATTCTATACATTACTATTGTGGCTGGTCATAGACACCCCCTCCCCAAAAAAAATATTTTTTTTTTTTGCTTGACTCGAGTATAAGCCGAGGGGGGCTTTTTCAGCACAAAAGCTGTGCTGAAAAATTCGGTTTATACTCGAGTATATACGGTAAGTTAGACTTCTTTACTTCCTGTTCTTTTTGTGGTGCGTTATAGAAATGACTTTTGCACCTCTGCATAGGCAAACTATAACTAAATACAAATTAATATGATTCACTCAGATCTAAGTATTACTGCACATACAAACCAACCTAAAAGTTAGGTAGCAAAGATAGAGTGTGAACTCCGCTAGGAATCCAGCACATGATGTACGATATTAGCACCTGTCTGTCTGGCATCACCAAGACTATCCACATGATGATACTCATTTCAGTGGCATAAATTTCAATCAAGATAGTATTATTCAGTCTGGCTCTTCATCATAAATTATGACACTCAGCAAAGAATTTTAGTCACAATTTTAGATATATGATTTACCGGCGGCTCGGTGTCCGGCTTTATGCCCATGATCTAACAGAACTTGCAAGGTAATGGCAATCTACAGCAGAAAAGAAATTGATTGCCCTCATTTTCACATATTAAGATTAAAGATCGTTGCTCAATTCTATCCAAAAATACAGGTGACTGAATCACGGCTACCAAGTACTTCTAAGTATTAGGACAGAATAAAACGGTTCTAGACTAGTGAAGTGAT
This sequence comes from Leptodactylus fuscus, assembly GCF_031893055.1. Lineage (NCBI taxonomy): Eukaryota > Metazoa > Chordata > Amphibia > Anura > Leptodactylidae > Leptodactylus > Leptodactylus fuscus. Next base: position 47,394,043 of record NC_134269.1, read on the forward strand.
GTCACTGCACCAGACCTGCTGATGTCACCCAAAGTGAAAAAAGTGTTCTGCTTAGAGGACAGCTTCCTCATATGACTTTAGGCTCCTTACTTTCTTACCATTTCTTCTTGTGCAGACTGGGAGTGGTCCAATAATGACAATGGGCTCTAAATCTCTATAGTAAGATGCTTATACCCGATTCACATACACTGCCTCTGAGATGTTCCATCTTTAGTAACCCTCAGGCTCAAGACAGAAACACAGTAAGTGGAGAGAGAAGGGGCAGGTCTGTATTCGCAGTCTCTGATGCTTACACTTAGCTTTCCCAATACACCACACAGAGAGGATTTTGGACCTTCTCACAGCTCAGAGTGAGTCTAAGGGTTGTCCAGGCAAAAATGGAGAACCCAATTCAATCTGTCCCCATAGCTCAGGTGTCCTCCCGTGCCTGCAGTGTCATCTGTTGTGCCGAAGCTGCTAATTAACCAAACAGTGAAGTCACATGACCGCTGAGGCCAATACGCAGCTTGAGAACAACTCCGGAAGAGACCCAGGAGATTAACCGAACCGAGAGGCATGGGATAACAATGGAGCAACTGGGACAGGCGAGTATGTATTTTTATATTCTTTTCACTGCCTCCAGCAGATTTATACTTTAAAGGTTTATCCTTTAATGGCTGATCTGCCCCATTTAATCTCAATAATGAACTCTTGGGTAGTTTCTAGATTTTAAGTCTACTATCAAATTGGAAGTCTACCACCTCTACCCCAAACAAATTCAGCTTACACCACCACATTACAGAGTACATTACAGTGAGAATGATAAATATATCTTTGTTATGTGTGTCACTTTTGTAGATTTGGGGAAAAAACTAAATTGAAGTCTTATGCAAACTAGGTGGTTGGTGCTCTAGGTTGGGCCTTCGGTTCACCAGAGCACTGGTCTTGCTGCTCAAGTAGGTAGTGCAGGCTGGAAATGGTAGGGGTCTGAGTGGTAAAAGCAACTTTCACAGGGAGTCTGGCACACTGGACAAAAAGGGGTACCCTTGCATGCTGCGCTATACCCTCTAGTATTCTCTTAGTTGGTCAGTCATATTAGAACAAGACAATGACCCAAAATATACCAGTAGAATATATCAGATCTGCCTAAGAAGACAAGAAGAGGCCATTCCAGGCTTCAAAGGCTGGAAGGGCCTGCACAGTCTCCAAACTTATACCCCATTCTGCTTGTTTGGGATGAATAGGGTAGACGGATGAAAGCCAAACAACCTACAAATGCAGCACATCTGTGGGAACTTCTGAAATGTTGAGAAAAAAAAATTCTGATCAATATCTGAATCCAATTGTAGGAAGAATGCTTCAATTATGTAAAACTGCTATGTCAGCTAGAGGTAGCTAGCTAATTTGAAGAGCCACAAATCTAGACTTAATTTGTTAATCCAAAAGATAAATGAAAATATGCAAATATAAATAAAAACAGGAAAAATTGAGATATTCTAAAACTTTTAACCAGTACTGCATGTGTCCCAGTGCTCATCATAAAATAATTTTGTGCAGATCGGTACAGCATTGTTGTTTTGATTCTGTTGGAGCTTGTTATAGGTGGGATTTACAACTGTCTGTATATCAATATATTAAAATTTATAAAGTTGAGCTGCAATTATTCACTGTCTGCTCTGTTATTCTGTTGGCTACTGATTCTGCATTATTTGCTGCCTAGCATGTGAAACACCATTCCTACAGAACGGATCATATGATGTGTGAAATCCAGTATATCAGGGAAGAGGGCAGTGTAGGGGTGTACAAGAAGTCTCATGTGCAGTAAATACATGCTAAGAGCATGGTGATGACTACTGCATGTGAGAGTGGCTTACAGAGGCATCAGAGCTACAGAAAATACATCTGAAAGTGACTAATCTTGATGCATGTAAACGTCACAGACATGGTATTAAAGGATAACAACAAATATATAAATTTAGTATGGCTGTAGTGACAGTAAAAGCTGTATAAACAAACCCATAAGAAAATGGCCCAAATTCAGCCTTTTTTAAATGACCCCATTCAGAATTTTTTTACATCGAACAAAATTAAAAATTTTACCACTATCAAGAACAAATGGTCCTGCAAAATATAAGCCCTCATAAAGTTCTGTGAACTCAAATATATATTATTAATAGAGATGAGCGAGTACTGTTCAGATCAGCCGATCCGAACAGCACGCTCCATAGAAATGAATGGATGCACCTGGTACTTCCGCTTGGACGTAGCCGGCGCGCTTAACCCCCCGCGTGCCAGCTACGTCCATTCATTTCTATGCGAGCGTGCTGTTCGGATCGGCTGATCCGAACAGTACTCGCTCATCTCTAATTATTAATTGTTTTATTTTGTTATATAGCGCCATCATATTCTACAGTGCTTTACAGATAAGGGCATACAAAGTTTTGTCTTTTGAACGCCAGGGAGGAAAATGAAAAACAAAAAATGGTGAAGTGGAAAGGGGTTAAAATATAAACCAGCACTGCTCCTATAATATTATATAACAGGAAACAAACACGATCAGTTGCATATGCAACACTCTTTCCAAGGCAGGATTAGTGTCAGTGCCTGACATTCCAGGGCAGATGGCAATACCTAGTTTGGGTGCTCAATCTCATGGCCATCTGGTTAAACATACTACACGTTTGTCAAAGTGTGTATCAGCAAAGGGCAGATCCAGGGCGCAAACATATACATGCTGTAAATACATAATAATTCACTCAATATTAGCCAATAATTCCAATACAGAAAATAGGAATATTTTTCTATAACAGGTTAACATTTATTATATTGTCAAGTCAATAAAGATTATTGGTCCCCTCTTTTGTAAGGGTCCTATTTCAGCAGTTGCACAGTAATCATTATGGGAACCATCATCCTGCAGTTGAATATCATTGATTGCCAACCATCCTTGGCCCCTACCACGGTCCCTGCCATGCAGCAATTAGCTCTGGTCTTCTCCAGGGGTGTAACTTGATTGGGTGCAGTCACACCAGGGCCCAGGAGCCTTAGCACTGGCATCAGTATTGAGATTGCAGCTTCCATCTGGCCCATAAACCAAGTAGACCCACAGATTACCCTAACCACACTAAGGTGGATTAAACTCCTTAGCACCATAACCATCAATAGCAAGAATTCACTGTAGGGATGAAGTAGGGGGCCGATAAGACATTAGTTACACCACTGGTCTTCTCCCACTACCACTTACTTTGTCTTTAGGCAGCTTTATGGTCTTTTCTAAGTGATTCCACCTATAGTTGGGGGCGATAGAAATACGTTTTAAGAGAGCACATTTTTTTCTAATTTTGTAAAAGTTAAATTCTGGGTGGCTGCGCCTATTCCTGCAAAATATATCAATATCTGTTTAGTTGAGATGAATTTGCTTACCAGCCTGTAGCAATTGGTCTAATTTCCGATTTACTAATATATGGTTAATTTTTACACTCTGGGTAATATAATCAGCCATAGCATAAAAAGAATATATAAGTATAATCACATAAACCTTTCATGTATTATAATATTTGCTTTGAAAAGGTGATCTTTTACTTTACTGTATTTATGTTAAGAAATCTTGTTTGCACACAATAATATAGGCTCGATTATGGGGAATTAGTGATCAATGCCCTGTAATCTGAATGACCTCCCATATCGCTAAGCTCCAAGCATTAAAATGAATGAGAAGGGAGGATGAGCTTAGCTTGTGTACTGCAAAGAAAACACACCGCAGTAGACCAGGCTCCACATTAATGCCTGATGAAGTGCATTAACCAACACGAGTGTGATACGCTTTTAACTTTCCTTTTTTTTTCGATAGTTTGTGTGAGTGACTGGACGAGTTGGCAGCTAAGAGAAGAGGTTGAAGCTTTTGTGTAACAAGCTATTAAAACTGTTGAGTGCCTAGGTACTCTGTCAAGATTTAAAGTCTGAAGCAACCTCATATCACCCCTGAGGAGGGAGCTGGCAGGGAGCCCATTTTATGCATTAACCAGAACAAGGTCCTATTCCATTGACTCCAATTGTACCCATTTAGTAGGTATAATGCTCTGCTGTGCTGGGTTCCTGCGTTCAGCACTTAGCGAAGAACTAATTCTTTGAGAGTATGTTTCAGGAAAGGGCAAACAAATTATCGCTCTCCTCCTTCTCTGGCTGCCGATCTAAGGAAACTGTCAACTGCGACGCTGTACATCGTAGTCTAGATCCACATTCTGATAATATTTGTATGTATTTAGTGGTGCATGACTTAGATTTGTAAGGGGTCTCCACAAATAAATGAATGAATAGAACTAGAATTGTGGGACTTTGGGATGCTCGAAAATTCTAATCTTGGAGGGAGAGTTGTACGATTTTTATTAGATTTTAATAGTATAGGCTTTAACAGGCTATATGGATAATCATGACTTTTGTTATAAAATAGCTAATAGGTAGCTTCATTTTTGCAAATTTTTATCGTTTTGGTACATATGAAATAAAACTTTGTATATAGGCTTGATTAAATATATCCTACCATTTCAGGTATACAGCTCCTAGGCAATGTTTGGGTGTCTGATCCTGCTGTCTTCAATAATAGACTTCACATAGGCTGTTCTTGGAGTCATCAGGACACATTGGTCTGCATAGGAACTGTATACAGTCCTATGAAAAAGTTTGGGCACCCCTATTAATCTTAATCATTTTTTGTTCTAAATATTTTGGTGTTTGCAACAGCCATTTCAGTTTGATATATCTAATAACTGATGGACACAGTAATATTTCAGGATTGAAATGAGGTTTATTGTACTAACAGAAAATGTGCAATATGCATTAAACCAAAAATTGACCGGTGCAAAAGTATGGGCACCCTTATCATTTTATTGATTTGAATTCCCCTAACTACTTTTTACTGACTTACTGAAGCACAAAATTGGTTTTGTAACCTCAGTGAGCTTTGAACTTCATAGCCAGATGTATCCAATCATAAGAAAAGGTATTTAAGGTTGCCAATTGCAAGTTGATCTCCTATTTGAATCTCCTCTGAAGAGTGGCATCATGGGCTACTCAAAACAACTCTCAAATGATCTGAAAACAAAGATTGTTCAACATAGTTGTTCAGGGGAAGGATACAAAAAGTTGTCTCAGAGATTTAACCTGTCAGTTTCCACTGTGAGGAACATAGTAAGGAAATGGAAGACCACAGGGACAGTTCTTGTTAAGCCCAGAAGTGGCAGGCCAAGAAAAATATCAGAAAGGCAGAGAAGAAGAATGGTGAGAACAGTCAAGGACAATCCACAGACCACCTCCAAAGAGCTGCAGCATCATCTTGCTGCAGATGGTGTCACTGTGCATCGGTCAACTATACAGCGCACTTTGCACAAATAGAAGCTGTATGGGAGAGTGATGAGAAAGAAGCCGTTTCTGCACGTACGCCACAAATAGAGTTGCCTGAGGTATGAAAAAGCACATTTGGACAAGGCAGCTTCATTTTGGAAACAAAAATTGAGTTGTTTGGTTATAAAAAAAAGGCGTTATGCATGGCGTCCAAAAAGAAACAGCATTCCAAGAAAAACACATGCTACCCACTGTAAAATTTGGTGGAGGTTCCATCATGCTTTGGGGCTGTGTGGCCAATGCCGGCATCGGGAATCTTGTTAAAGTTGAGGGTCGCATGAATTCCACTCAGTATCAGCAGATTCTTGAGAATAATGTTCAAGAATCAGTGACGAAGTTGAAGTTACGCCGGGGATGGATATTTCAGCAAGACAATGATCCAAAACACCGCTCCAAATCCTCAGGCATTCATGCAGAGGAACAATTACAATGTTCTGGAATGGCCATCCCAGTCCCCAGACCTGAATATCATTGAACATCTGTGGGATGATTTGAAGCGGGCTGTCCATGCTCGGCGACCATCTAACTTAACTGAACTTGAATTGTTTGTCCAAAATACCTTTATCCAGGATCCAGAAACTGATTAAAAGCTACAGGAAGCGACTAGAGGCTGTTATCTTTGCAAAAGGAGGATGTACTAAATATTAATGTCACTTTTCTGTTGAGGTGCCCATACTTTTGCACCGGTCAAATTTTGGTTTAATGCATATTGCGCATTTTCTGTTAGTACAATAAACCTCATTTCAATCCTGAAATATTACTGTGTCCATCAGTTATTAGATATATCAAACTGAAATGGCTGTTGCAAATACCAAAATATTTAGAACTAAAAATGATTAAGATTAATAGGGGTGCCCAAACTTTTTCATAGGACTGTATATGAATGGCAATAGAAATTGTGCACATGGCCTGATGGCATTGCCACAAGAGTCAGAAGTAAAAGGCCTCAGGGGGAAAAAACAGGATTATAGGGACTCCCTGTCAGTTTAAAGGCATCCTGTCATTAAAAAGCACATTTTTGTGACTAACATGTAGGAATAGCCTTAAGAAAAGCTATTCTTCTCCTACCTTTATATGTCTTCTCTGCAACACCGTTTGGAAGAAATCCCGGTTTTCGTCAGTATGCAATTGAGTTCTCTCGCAGCACTGGGGGCGGTCCCCAGCGCTCAAACAGCACTGGGGGCATCCCGAATTCCGGCACTGGGGGTCAAACTTCTAGGCCTCGGGCCCACAGGCCACAAGAAAATGGCTGCTTACTTACTGTGTAGGTCAAGAAGCTTTGGGAAGTTCTAGGCTCGATGAATACACATTTTTAGAAACGTGCCCATGAATGTCTTTCATGCTGGTCATCAGTAATTCGCAACATCCACACAAATATTGTGAAAAATGGAGGCAACATCTGTTTATTTCACAGCCATTTTGCATAGTTCCATTGAAAGCAATTTGTTCTAAAAACAGCGGTGTGGTGGCCTTTACAAAAACAGACTTCACACTCCATCATGTGTATGAGGCCTTAATTATAAAATGAAACTTCCCCCAATAGACCACCTCTTTCAGAAGAGCATGCCTTTCCCAGAGTTGGTTTCTAGTGATTTTTAGTTCCACCATATTTTAGCCATCTGCCCCCTCTACTAGAAGACCACTTTCAACTCAAGTTATGGTGGCTTTCTCTAAATGATTCTACTGTACATGAGTGTTGCTCTCATATTTGGGGATCTGTGCTTTGCACAAGAGCTGGATTACATCTGAAGGCATGTTTGGAGATTGTGTGGCTCATGTAAAAGTAATAGTTTCTTTCCTTTCCTCTTTAGAGAGCTTAAATGCTGGCTTAAGTCATAAGGAAACATCTCAGATGTTGGTTCATGGATTAAATCATCTCAGTGCTGCCACGCCTCAACCTCCCACTTATTCCTGATATGAACCAACATATATAAATACTGTATATACACATATCCCCAACACATTGCTGACAAGGCCTTAAATTCTTCTCTGCTGACTAGTAATGATAAGACCGTGCTTGTTTCTGCATTCACATCCTGTGTGGGCCGAATCAATTAGGATTCCTGGGCTCAATTTCCTGAAGAAGTGCTAAGTAATGTCTCCACTCTTTCTTCCTCCTCCCCACTGCCAACCTCTGACCCCACTAGGCTTATAAAGACCAATATATCAAGTATGACATGTGAAGTCGGAAGAAAATAAAATAATTTGTTTGCTTTCTTGCTCCTTTCTCTTTCCCTAAGGCCCTAAAGTCCTCTATATGTCATAGACTATTCAGCTCAGTGTACGCATGTCTAACTCGTCCTACTCTTTCCATACCATACGTTATGATTTCTTAATGGTAACAATAAGCAGGGATGTGGCTTTAAGCTCTTAAACCCTGGTGCTAAAGCAAGTTTGCAGGCTTCCCTTTACTAAGGCTGATTTGACTAAAGTCTCCTTTAAATGGGCCGATATGGCAGAAAATGTAAAAACGATACTTGGAGCGCTTAAAGGGGTTAGCCACTTTCAGACCAATATTGACAAACAAATGTACAATAAAAAGTTGTACAATTTTCCAATATACTTTCTGTATCAATTTCTCACGGTTTTCTAGATTTCGGCTTGCTTTCATTCATTCTGTTACTTCTAGAGGATAAAATTCTGACCATGGTCATGTGATTTACGGTCCATGGTCATGTGATGATCACACAGGTGTCGCTCATTACAGTCACAGCACAATAATCAGACAGCTGCCTGGTAATCAGCTGTGCACCTGTGTGCTCATCACATGACCATGGACCGTAAATCACATGACCATGGACCGTAAATCACATGACCATGGTCAGAGTTTTATCCGCTAGAAGTAACAGAATGAATGACAGCAAGCAGAGATCTAGAAAACCGTAAGGAATTGATACAGAATGTATATTGGAAAATTGTATATATTTTTATTGTACATTTGTTTGTCAATATTGGTCTGAAAGTGGCCAACCTCTTTAATCTCAATTATTGAATATACCTTTTCTGCATAGAAATGTTGCAGGCCATTGCTATTGTATTAGTTGAGAGCACATCACTCTGCTTACACAGGCCAATTATTGGGAGCGACCATATGTAGGATTCCAGTAAAGTGACCTTTAGAATGTGCAATAACTTTCTGATTTTTTAATCCCTGGAGTCAGTACTTTTTGAGCCTTTAGGTTGTCTCACAATTACCTCTCTATCCACTGACCTTGTAAAATTGTGATGGGCTTGTGTTTATAAACAGCAACAAATCAGAAGAAGCATGCCTAGGCATTGCAGATTATGGGGGCCCCTTATTGAACCACTCAGATGTGCTGCCCTGGCCCAATCCTCCCTGGCTACCCCGCCTTGTTACCCAGACCTCAAACCACCGATGCTAGCCCACCTGTAAGAAACACACAAACTCAGGATTGGATTTAATTGGCCACATCCGTATTTATTGACAAACAACATAAATAAACAAATTAAGTAACAATAATAAAATTACCATAAATTAACATAATTAACCTGGGTAAGAGTCCTTAGAGTTACGGAAATCCCAAACCACCAGCCTGGCACTACCATAACCACATATACTTACCGCCAGCTGCGACCACTGGCTCAGCGGCACCATGAGTAAAGATGAACCCCCTCTTCCATGTACAAGACAAGACCCTGTAACCGTTCACCAAGCGCCAGGCCATCCAACAACTGATCAACTAACACGGAATGTTTAAGGTGGAGCCTACCATTGATTCCACCCCTTCTTCACCAATTGACCACCAACTCCAAGGACTCCACCCGCAACGGCCACCCGCAACGGTCAACTATGCCGCGCAGCCTTAAAACGCTCACTAGTGTGCTGCGCGGCATAGTTGAGAGTTGTCCCTCCCTCTTTCAGGACGTGGTAATTTGTTCTTTCTTCGTAGGTGCAGATGTCTGATGTCATGGTGGCAGCACACGAGTGAGCGTTTCAAGGCTGCGCGGCATAATCAATACATGTCTCGCTAAGCCCCACCCGCGCCAAAGCCAGCCTTTGATCCCCCTACTGCCCCAACCCTAGTCATGTTCCCTACATTCTACAGAGCGCTGGTATGCTCATCCTGAGTCTCAGTGCAAGCCAATAACAAGACTAGAGGCAAACATCATACTGGCTCACATTCCTTGTAATATAAAAATATTTCTGGTTATTTTTGTAAAATTTTTAAGAGAGCTTTATCATAGGTATCAAATAAAATAAAAAAAATTCTGTATCATTCTGTAGCTGCTGTTGGCTCACACCATGTCCTGCATTGAAATGATTTGAAAAGATTAAAAATGAAGCTTTCATTGTTATACCTAAGGGTGTAAAGGTATTGGTTGCACCCAGGCCACATAAGAAAACACCAGTGTTAAAAATGTATCATAGCAGGATTTAACAGATTTTCCATGATGCAGGAGAACCATCAACAGTACCTCCAATTTAAAAGCCACTTTTCATAAATCAATAATACGGATGAATATAAGAAACTTTGCAGTATATCTGATCCTCCTTATATTAAATTAGTTAGTTTGCTTACATACTGTATGCATATTCACCGTATACAAAAATTTATGGAGTGGGGAGGGGGAAGAGGAGGCTGTTATTTGATTTATTACCTCATTCTGCATCTGGTTGGATATTATCTTGAAACATAGCAGTATTAAAAGAGTTCCCTGACTCAAAAGGTAGCAGCTACACTTATTTGTGCCTTTTCCTGCAAACTTCTCCTTCCCCTCCCCTCTCCATAGATTTCCGTTTCAATATTTTTTTTATCATTAAAGTAAATTATTGACATAGAGATATCATATATAGATAAGTTTACAAAAGTAGCTTATTAATTCGGGCATATGTAGGTTAAACAGTAAAGTACATTGGTAAGTTAGTATCGCCATACTTACTACCTTTAAAAAAACATTACTTTTTATAATCTACTTACACATCTTACTCCTTCTCCTCTCCTTTTTATGATTCCTTTTATCCTTATGTTATAGAGATCAGCTCTGTATGGTATAAGAGGAGTCTATATTCTTCTTGTAACTGGAGCTAATGTATCTGCAAAATCAGAAAAAAAAAAGAAATTAAAATATCCTACTCCCCAAAGTTCCAGTATGACCTTAAAGGGGTATAAAATATTTTAAAAAATTAAAATAAAAGAAATTATGACAAAAAATGAAAATAAAACAACTATTACTGCCATATACCTATGGACACAAAACAATATTTTCCCTACATAAAAATTTCCGTAATCGAGAAGAAAAACTATTTTTCCTCTCCTTTTTTGTATATTTATCTGGATATAGAAAAAAAGAAAAAATATTGCAAAAATAAAACTGATACATAAATAAAGCCCTATATGTTAGCAAGAAAAAGATGGAAAACTCATTTGAATATAGCCCAAATGAAAAAACATGTAGGCCAAAAAAAAAAAAAAAAATGTCTGGACCAATGAACCAAAGAAAATGGTCATGGTCATGAAGTGGTTAAGTCTTTTTGAGCTTGGGGAGTCCAGATAGTAATCTAAATATATAAAGAGTTAATAATATATATTTTTTCACGGTACCTTTTCGATTTCAGCTAGTACAGCCCAGCCAGATCCAACATTTAGTCTGTTCTTAGATGCAATGAGCTCCAGTTCTGCCTTGGCCCAAGCCATAATCTCATTATCTACTGCAGTGTCAACACATTGCGCTCTGTATGCCCGCTCATAGCAGAGAGAACGCCCAAGACACCTGTTCATGGTGCAGACATAAGTGAGCTGCATATGGCTTGTGGGACAAACTTTCAATGGCCCAGCACTATACAGGTTAATACTAGCTAATGCTATTTTGCATCCTTTCCCAGAATGAGCCAGTACCATATGGTCACCCTGTGTACATGGCAGCTTCTCGTGTGTATCATTTGAGCGTTAAGCTCAGGTCCCGTCAGAGTTATGGATGAGCTTACACACATCCACACGCAGGTGCCCGCGGTGCACACCTGGGCCTGGCTGCTTTATCTGCAAAACACACCACACGTCCAGAAACTGGCAGCGCCAACAATGGCACCTGGTCTAGAACAGCTTTATGACTGCTGCTTTCAAAGGTGATAACTAGCAGGGCCATTAGTCAATGAGCTGTGAATCCACGGGAGAAGAACCCAGATTCATTGAAATCGCTGAGCTCCTACGCCACACAAAGAGCCATCCAAACACTGTGTATACTGTTTAATGATGGCGGGCATGAATGTTTAAATAGCATGTAAAAGAGTTCTTCCTATACACAAATTATTCATTCCCTGGCACCACGAGCAGGCCAATAATTGTCTTGCTAGGAATATGAATCACCCAGCACTATCTTTATTTGGATGAAATGCCAAGGTAGGAGTAATGGATGATAGGGCTGATAGGTCCTTACTGTCTTAGCTGGTAACAGATAACCAGTTACCAGGAATGGAAAGCAATTAACGTCTGCAGTCTCTCAAACAGGAATGTACTCTCCTCCAAGTCATGCACACACAAGACCCCTCAGCCCCCACTTAGCTCTTGGCAGAAAGAGGAGACTATATCACACTTAAAAAACATCTGTGACAAGTGTTAAACATACTGATGCAGGAGAAAATGTATGGGAGGATAAGAGAAGTCATAAATCATGGTCAGAGTTAAACAGTCAGGTCTGGAAATAATGCTTCCAGACATGGAACAGACCCCCGTGACGTCATGGGAACCGCAGACAGGTCAGTGCCAGCACATGTCATCCTTCTGGACAAGGTCTTTGATTTTCATGGGGACATTAAAGGAGTATTCCAGTTTCAGCATATCAATGTCATTTTGTGCGGAATAAAATGTTATATCATTTTTCGGTATAACGTACTGTCCAAAATTGTGAAGAAGCGGCGGAACAGACACGTACAGAAATAGAAGTCGTCATAGTTTCTTTTTAGTAACTAACACAATGTAGTGAATGAAGAAAAGATACAGAAGTCTTAGAAGTGACGATACGGCCCCCATAGATCTCAACATCAGTCTGTCTGGGATTACATGAAGAGACAGAAGGATTGGAGCAAGCCTACATCCATAGAAGATCTGTGCTTAGTTCTCCAGGATGGCGGGAACATCTTCCCTAAGGAGGTCCTTCAAAAACTATCTGCAAATGTATCTGGAAGAATGCAAGGGCAAAGGGCGATCACACCAAATATTGATGGGATTTAGATTTCTCTTTTCTCCATTCACTTCATTTTATTGATTGACAAAAATAAACTATTAAAACATCAGTGCTCATACAGTCATTGTACCCTCATCTGAGATATGTATTAGGCTCTGTGCACATGACCCTGATCTTTGTCAGTTTACTAGCCATGTTTTTAATGGCTACCTCACTGACCCATTCATTTTTATAATCCCATGCACATGTCAGTGTATTATGCATGTGCATGTTTTGCAGTGAACCCAAGATAAGACTCTGGACAAGTCTTACACCTGTGAGTTTTTGGTCTTGGCACACTAGAAGAGGTAAATGCATCTGTGGAGTCACGGGCGGCACTTGGATGTCATCTAAGTGCCATCTGTGCTGTTCAACCAAGGACCGTCTACATGCACATGGCTGGGGTCTTATAGTTAGATATTCACCTGTGAGATTATCACAGGGAAGATTCTTACCCCTATAGGTAAAAAAAAAAAATCATACTGTAGGTCTAAACAGGATAGAACCATTTCAGGATCAGGTCAGGGGAGGCCAACCTCCGAAGTTTGACAACCTGATGTGGGGTGACCGTAGGTGGCCGCATATAGTGTCTCCACCCAAGATGGGATAGTAACTCCTGTATGACATAGGATACCAATGTTTATCCAATGTTATCAACGTTGATTTGTATATTATATTTCTAGTTGCCAATGTTATATACACTGTGTAACCATTGATAATATATATGTATATCATTGTGTTTCCTTTCAGGTGGAAAGTGTGTAGGTAAAACTGTATGAGTGAAACGCCCATTGGTATGACTTTAGGTGGAACATGAAACTTGTAACATCAAGACGAGGCCTTTGCGCCTTTCCCGGAGTAGATGTTGGGTAAGTTCTTACTGCATTACAGTAAACAGAGATCTTGAAAACCATAAAAATAACTTAATATTCCTTAAACTTCCTTTATGTTTTCCATTCCATTTCAAGCCACTCCTGACTTCGGCTTAAAACATAGCACAATTTGCAACAAAAAAAGCTTCATTTTTGCAACGTGAAGCCTTAGCCTAAAGCAAGTTTCTTGCCCCAAATCAAATTTTCATAACCTAGCCACCGGATACATCATCAGTATACACTGTCTACCAATAAGTATTTGGACACCTGTGGCCTGAATGGCACAAGTGGCAATTACAGCCTCAACCCTCCGTGGCATGCTTTTCACAAGTCCTTATATGACAGCTAGTGGTATTCTATTCCATTTGGCTTGGAGAAGACAAGTAAGTTCTTACACCGATTTTGGTCGGCTGCTGCACCCCTTAGTTTGGTGATCCAACTCGTCCCAGAGGTGCTCGATAGGGTTCAAGTCTGGGCTCTGGGCAGGCCAGTCCAGTTAGTTAACCTGATTGTCACTGTACCAAGGCATGGGAGACCTCGCTACATGACAGCTGGTGTTGTCATCCTGGAAGTAACATTGGTCTGACCCATAGAACCGCCATAATGTAGGAAGCACACTGTTATCTAAAATAGTGCAATAGGCGTCAGTGTTGAGTTTACCATGCACTGGGACCAAGGGCCCCAGTCCATACCAGGAGAAACACCCCAGACCATAACTCCACCTCTGCAGAACTTTACTGGGTGTCCAAATACTTATTGGTAGACAGTGTATGATCTGTCAGGGTCCAACATCCAGACTCTGCACAGATCATCTGTTCTCGCAACAATTGGATGCCAGAAGCTGCTAGTGGACAGGTGGCATGCAGCAGTGGACGGGTCTGCTGCTTCGCCCCTATTACTGGACGGGCTGCACATGCCACCCATCCATTAGCAACTTCAGGGACCTGTAGGCTATAGCAACAACAGATCTGTGCGGACTCTGACAGATCACATATCGATGACTTATCCTGTGGATAGGTCATCCAGAGTATGAAAATTCGATTTGATGCCAGAAAACCTATTTAACACTTGTAACAATGGACCACAATGAAACTGTAAGAAATTACCTTGTCAAGGAATAGTTACGATCAAATCTTCCTTCTGACTCCTATACTGGAGCAAAAAAATACATTTGCATACTTCTACTATTCATTAAAACAAATGAAACATCATTTACACCATAAATCAGGTCCATATTTTATCATTTCTGGATTTTTACATAATTTGCCCTTGAAAAGGGACACGTTAAAATGTTCTGAATTTTGAGTTATTTTCGGAAAAGTCTCCTAAAATTGATTCTGTCAAAATGAGTGAAGTTTGAAGGATCTTGACCTTTACCATGTTTTTCCTAATTCCTTATGTCAGTGCATAGCTATTATAATAAACTATTTGTAAGCAGAGACCTTGTGCTCCTCATTCAGCTCATACATGACAAAGAAGTCAATGAGTGACCACTTGATGGATTGCTAATAAGTATGGTCATTAATCAACCGGACAATGCAGCTTGACCTAGTGACCCCTAAAAGTCATCATATACAATCACTCTTGACTACAGTAGTCCTCTTCACATGGTGTGGTATGTCATGGCCATTGTGTTACTGACAGCTTATGGCAGAAAGTCACTTCTAAATGTCATCCCATGGTGTCGAGCTTCAGTCTGGACCTCGAGATTTTCCTGTTAATCACAATGGAATGTTTGATGTATTAACTTGGTAAGGGAATACTGAGAGATACACGAGCCCAAGGCCTCAGACAGATGGTCATATTACAGCTCAATACCAGTTCTGAGTTGGATTTGTATACGTCTATGAGCTCATACTGTGGAGGACGAATACACGATAGATAGTAGTGGGGAAGGCTGGTGGTTGAACAACCATTGAACGAACAATTGTCTGGTGGAACATACATAATGGCCACTGCAGTCATTCAACCTGGCTGAACATGTACAATGACACCAGGCAGAGGATGGACAATATTTCTGGGAATGTTCCGAGAATGTACATTCAAGGAAAGATAGTTTCTGGATGAAAGATCTTTAATTCAATTCAGATAAAAAATTTCAAACATGGCCTACATGGCTTGCAGAGGATAACAGAGTGTAAATGGGTAGCTGAATTGTTACATTTTTACTGATGAAGGTCATTATGGTTGAAATTCTCCATTCACATTAGTCTACTGTGTTTGAGCACCTTATCTCTTTATAGCTCCAGTTTCATACAGAAACCATGATAAAAAAAAATACACTATGCCATGTTTTCATTGGATACATATTAAGGATAAATTCTCACCCAGAAGGA
This sequence comes from Leptodactylus fuscus, assembly GCF_031893055.1. NCBI lineage: Eukaryota > Metazoa > Chordata > Amphibia > Anura > Leptodactylidae > Leptodactylus > Leptodactylus fuscus. Next base: position 47,409,812 of record NC_134269.1, read on the forward strand.
GTAGGGAACATACCTCATAATAATGGGACCTGTGGAGGCACCATATGGCTCTGTAGTATGGAACCACAGGGATTTCGGATATTGCCATACAGTCACATTACGTATGTTCTACCACATGCATGAAGGCGCCATTGAAAAAATTCTGAAAATTAAAAGAACCAAATATCATTGAGCGATGTGACAAGGGATCTTGAAAAAGTTAATTCCTTATCCATATGGTGTCCTCCACCTGAGTGGTAGAAGCGTTACTTGGACCTTTGTACCCTTGAAGGTAATTCAATGACACGGAGCAATATTCCTATGCCTAAACTTTCCAGCTGAGTGTATATTAATGGTCCAGCTAATAGATATACCATAAAGCGGATAATAATATATTGCTGTGATCAAAAGATTAGAAATAGATATTGAGAGTGATTTATAAAGACCGGCACTGGGAATGGCAGTCTTCATATGTCCTATGCTGATGGAAGGTGCACCTAATTTATGACGAGGACCATACCTATTTGTAAAGCAGGAGCAATCTCTGTGGGGCCATGTACACCAGCCTATGGAATCTAGTGCCCCTTTCAGTGGCATAACTAAAGTCTTGTAGGCCCCGCTGCAATCTTTTCTCCGGGGCCCCCTACCTTATCCCTACAATGAATTCTTGATAGTGATGGTTAGTAGAGATGAGCGAACACTAAAATGTTCGAGGTTCGAAATTCGATTCGAACAGCCGCTCACTGTTCGAGTGTTCGAATGGGTTTCGAACCCCATTATAGTCTATGGGGAACATAAACTCGTTAAGGGGGAAACCCAAATTCGTGTCTGGAGGGTCACCAAGTCCACTATGACACCCCAGGAAATGATACCAACACCCTGGAATGACACTGGGACAGCAGGGGAAGCATGTCTGGGGGCATAAAAGTCACTTTATTTCATGGAAATCCCTGTCAGTTTGCGATTTTCGCAAGCTAACTTTTCCCCATAGAAATGCATTGGCCAGTGCTGATTGGCCAGAGTACGGAACTCGACCAATCAGCGCTGGCTCTGCTGGAGGAGGCGGAGTCTAAGATAGCTCCACACCAGTCTCCATTCAGGTCCGACCTTAGACTCCGCCTCCTCCGGCAGAGCCAGCGCTGATTGGCCGAAGGCTGGCCAATGCATTCCTATGCGAATGCAGACTTAGCAGTGCTGAGTCAGTTTTGCTCAACTACACATCTGATGCACACTCGGCACTGCTACATCAGATGTAGCAATCTGATGTAGCAGAGCCGAGGGTGCACTAGAACCCCTGTGCAAACTCAGTTCACGCTAATAGAATGCATTGGCCAGCGCTGATTGGCCAATGCATTCTATTAGCCCGATGAAGTAGAGCTGAATGTGTGTGCTAAGCACACACATTCAGCACTGCTTCATCAAGCCAATACAATGCATTAGCCAGTGCTGATTGGCCAGAGTACGGAATTCGGCCAATCAGCGCTGGCTCTGCTGGAGGAGGCGGAGTCTAAGATCGCTCCACACCAGTCTCCATTCAGGTCCGACCTTAGACTCCGCCTCCTCCAGCAGAGCCAGCGCTGATTGGCCGAATTCCGTACTCTGGCCAATCAGCACTGGCTAATGCATTGTATTGGCGTGATGAAGCAGTGCTGAATGTGTGTGCTTAGCACACACATTCAGCTCTACTTCATCGGGCTAATAGAATGCATTGGCCAGCGCTGATTGGCCGAATTCCGTACTCTGGCCAATCAGTGCTGGCCAATGCATTCTATTAGCTTGATGAAGCAGAGTGTGCACAAGGGTTCAAGCGCACCCTCGGCTCTGATGTAGCAGAGCCGAGGCTGCACAAGGGTTCAAGCGCACCCTCGGCTCTGATGTAGGAGAGCCGAGGGTGCACTTGAACCCTTGTGCAGCCTCGGCTCTGCTACATCAGAGCCGAGGGTGCGCTTGAACCCTTGTGCACACTCTGCTTCATCAAGCTAATAGAATGCATTGGCCAGCGCTGATTGGCCAATGTATTCTATTAGCCTGATGAAGTAGAGCTGAATGTGTGTGCTAAGCACACACATTCAGCTCTACTTCATCGGGCTAATAGAATGCATTGGCCAGCGCTGATTGGCCAGAGTACGGAACTCGACCAATCAGCGCTGGCTCTGCTGGAGGAGGCGGAGTCTAAGATCGCTCCACACCAGTCTCCATTCAGGTCCGACCTTAGACTCCGCCTCCTCCAGCAGAGCCAGCGCTGATTGGCCGAAGGTTGGCCAATGCATTCCTATGCGAATGCAGACTTAGCAGTGCTGAGTCAGTTTTGCTCAACTACACATCTGATGCACACTCGGCACTGCTACATCAGATGTAGCAATCTGATGTAGCAGAGCCGAGGGTGCACTAGAACCCCTGTGCAAACTCAGTTCACGCTAATAGAATGCATTGGCCAGCGCTGATTGGCCAATGCATTCTATTAGCCCGATGAAGTAGAGCTGAATGTGTGTGCTAAGCACACACATTCAGCACTGCTTCATCAAGCCAATACAATGCATTAGCCAGTGCTGATTGGCCAGAGTACGGAATTCGGCCAATCAGCGCTGGCTCTGCTGGAGGAGGCGGAGTCTAAGATCGCTCCACACCAGTCTCCATTCAGGTCCGACCTTAGACTCCGCCTCCTCCGGCAGAGCCAGCGCTGATTGGCCGAAGGCTGGCCAATGCATTCCTATGCGAATGCAGACTTAGCAGTGCTGAGTCAGTTTTGCTCAACTACACATCTGATGCACACTCGGCACTGCTACATCAGATGTAGCAATCTGATGTAGCAGAGCCGAGGGTGCACTAGAACCCCTGTGCAAACTCAGTTCACGCTAATAGAATGCATTGGCCAGCGCTGATTGGCCAATGCATTCTATTAGCCCGATGAAGTAGAGCTGAATGTGTGTGCTAAGCACACACATTCAGCACTGCTTCATCAAGCCAATACAATGCATTAGCCAGTGCTGATTGGCCAGAGTACGGAATTCGGCCAATCAGCGCTGGCCAATGCATTCTATTAGCCCGATGAAGTAGAGCTGAATGTGTGTGCTAAGCACACACATTCAGCACTGCTTCATCAAGCCAATACAATGCATTAGCCAGTGCTGATTGGCCAGAGTACGGAATTCGGCCAATCAGCGCTGGCTCTGCTGGAGGAGGCGGAGTCTAAGATCGCTCCACACCAGTCTCCATTCAGGTCCGACCTTAGACTCCGCCTCCTCCGGCAGAGCCAGCGCTGATTGGCCGAAGGCTGGCCAATGCATTCCTATGCGAATGCAGACTTAGCAGTGCTGAGTCAGTTTTGCTCAACTACACATCTGATGCACACTCGGCACTGCTACATCAGATGTAGCAATCTGATGTAGCAGAGCCGAGGGTGCACTAGAACCCCTGTGCAAACTCAGTTCACACTAATAGAATGCATTGGCCAGCGCTGATTGGCCAATGCATTCTATTAGCCCGATGAAGTAGAGCTGAATGTGTGTGCTAAGCACACACATTCAGCACTGCTTCATCAAGCCAATACAATGCATTAGCCAGTGCTGATTGGCCAGAGTACGGAATTCGGCCAATCAGCGCTGGCTCTGCTGGAGGAGGCGGAGTCTAAGGTCGGACCTGAATGGAGACTGGTGTGGAGCGATCTTAGACTCCGCCTCCTCCAGCAGAGCCAGCGCTGATTGGCCGAATTCCGTACTCTGGCCAATCAGCACTGGCTAATGCATTGTATTGGCGTGATGAAGCAGTGCTGAATGTGTGTGCTTAGCACACACATTCAGCTCTACTTCATCGGGCTAATAGAATGCATTGGCCAGCGCTGATTGGCCGAATTCCGTACTCTGGCCAATCAGTGCTGGCCAATGCATTCTATTAGCTTGATGAAGCAGAGTGTGCACAAGGGTTCAAGCGCACCCTCGGCTCTGATGTAGCAGAGCCGAGGCTGCACAAGGGTTCAAGCGCACCCTCGGCTCTGATGTAGGAGAGCCGAGGGTGCACTTGAACCCTTGTGCAGCCTCGGCTCTGCTACATCAGAGCCGAGGGTGCGCTTGAACCCTTGTGCACACTCTGCTTCATCAAGCTAATAGAATGCATTGGCCAGCGCTGATTGGCCAATGTATTCTATTAGCCTGATGAAGTAGAGCTGAATGTGTGTGCTAAGCACACACATTCAGCTCTACTTCATCGGGCTAATAGAATGCATTGGCCAGCGCTGATTGGCCGAATTCCGTACTCTGGCCAATCAGTGCTGGCCAATGCATTCTATTAGCTTGATGAAGCAGAGTGTGCACAAGGGTTCAAGCGCACCCTCGGCTCTGATGTAGCAGAGCCGAGGCTGCACAAGGGTTCAAGCGCACCCTCGGCTCTGATGTAGGAGAGCCGAGGGTGCACTTGAACCCTTGTGCAGCCTCGGCTCTGCTACATCAGAGCCGAGGGTGCGCTTGAACCCTTGTGCACACTCTGCTTCATCAAGCTAATAGAATGCATTGGCCAGCGCTGATTGGCCAATGTATTCTATTAGCCTGATGAAGTAGAGCTGAATGTGTGTGCTAAGCACACACATTCAGCTCTACTTCATCGGGCTAATAGAATGCATTGGCCAGCGCTGATTGGCCAGAGTACGGAACTCGACCAATCAGCGCTGGCTCTGCTGGAGGAGGCGGAGTCTAAGATCGCTCCACACCAGTCTCCATTCAGGTCCGACCTTAGACTCCGCCTCCTCCAGCAGAGCCAGCGCTGATTGGCCGAATTCCGTACTCTGGCCAATCAGCACTGGCTAATGCATTGTATTGGCTTGATGAAGCAGTGCTGAATGTGTGTGCTTAGCACACACATTCAGCTCTACTTCATCGGGCTAATAGAATGCATTGGCCAATCAGCGCTGGCCAATGCATTCTATTAGTGTGAACTGAGTTTGCACAGGGGTTCTAGTGCACCCTCGGCTCTGCTACATCAGATTGCTACATCTGATGTAGCAGTGCCGAGTGTGCATCAGATGTGTAGTTGAGCAAAACTGACTCAGCACTGCTAAGTCTGCATTCGCATAGGAATGCATTGGCCAGCCTTCGGCCAATCAGCGCTGGCTCTGCCGGAGGAGGCGGAGTCTAAGGTCGGACCTGAATGGAGACTGGTGTGGAGCGATCTTAGACTCCGCCTCCTCCAGCAGAGCCAGCGCTGATTGGTCGAGTTCCGTACTCTGGCCAATCAGCGCTGGCCAATGCATTCTATTAGCCCGATGAAGTAGAGCTGAATGTGTGTGCTTAGCACACACATTCAGCTCTACTTCATCAGGCTAATAGAATACATTGGCCAATCAGCGCTGGCCAATGCATTCTATTAGCTTGATGAAGCAGAGTGTGCACAAGGGTTCAAGCGCACCCTCGGCTCTGATGTAGCAGAGCTGAGGGTGCACAAGGGTTCAAGTGCACCCTCGGCTCTCCTACATCAGAGCCGAGGGTGCGCTTGAACCCTTGTGCAGCCTCGGCTCTGCTACATCAGAGCCGAGGGTGCGCTTGAACCCTTGTGCACACTCTGCTTCATCAAGCTAATAGAATGCATTGGCCAGCGCTGATTGGCCAGAGTACGGAATTCGGCCAATCAGCGCTGGCCAATGCATCCCTATGGGAAAAAGTTTATCTCACAAAAATCACAATTACACACCCGATAGAGCCCCAAAAAGTTATTTTTAATAACATTCCCCCCTAAATAAAGGTTATCCCTAGCTATCCCTGCCTGTACAGCTATCCCTGTCTCATAGTCACAAAGTTCACATTCTCATATGACCCGGATTTGAAATCCACTATTCGTCTAAAATGGAGGTCACCTGATTTCGGCAGCCAATGACTTTTTCCAATTTTTTTCAATGCCCCCAGTGTCGTAGTTCCTGTCCCACCTCCCCTGCGCTGTTATTGGTGCAAAAAAGGCGCCAGGGAAGGTGGGAGGGGAATCGAATTTTGGCGCACTTTACCACGTGGTGTTCGATTCGATTCGAACATGGCGAACACCCTGATATCCGATCGAACATGTGTTCGATAGAACACTGTTCGCTCATCTCTAATGGTTAGGGGTTCTAAGGAGTTTATTCCACCTTAGTGTGGTTAGGGGAACCTGTGGGTCTCCTTGGCTTATGGACCAGATGGAAGCTGCAATCTCAATACTGATGCCAGTGCTTATGGGCCCCCTAAGGCTCCTGCGGCCTGGTGCTACTGCACCCTCTGCACCCCCTCAAATTACGTCCCTGACCCCTTCTATTAGAGTGGCCTAGGTGGCACAAAATCAAAAAAGTCACAAACTTGATAATGCCTTTTATACAACATCAGTGGCATATAAAGGATGATAAACCTCACCCACTGTCTTGTTAATGTCTATGAAAATTTTCCTAAGATTTTGAGAGACCAGACACTATATTTTAAGCAGCTAAAAGGTCACTCGGAGTAAATTTCATATATTTTACGTTCCCTACTTTAGCGCAGGCCCTGAGGGATGGTATAAGGCCTCATGTACCCACAAAACAGCAGTATGATGACAGGTTCTTTAATGGCCGTCAAGCAGCCATATTCAGTACAACGAAAGTCCATGATTTAGGATCTGCTCTATGTATAGAATAGTGCATCATTTTTATCTGAACTACTCCTTTAAATTTTATTGTGGCCCTAGAATGCAGTAGTCTATAACATGGCCCTGGAAGGAATAATGGCTGTACAACCGTGATGTAACATCATGTAAATATCTACAATTTTTTAGAACCGTTCCATCTCCCCAAGTTTCCCAATTAATGTGCAAAATCTTCGATACGCCATAAATCATCACATGACTGGTCAATTTTCTCTCCCAGAATTCCCTGCTTAGCGTGAAACAGAACATTTATTCTACAAACATAAATTTACCTTGGCCTGCTTGAACTCACATTGGTGAGAAGCACTCTGCCAATAAAAGCATTTGCTGATCTATTGCCGTAGTCTATCCCTATGTTTCTCTTACTTTGTCTCCTTATAGAATAATACGCGATTAATTGATTTCCTGTCGCTCGTTTAGTAGGGAAAATTAATTTCCCAGCAAACCCAGCAGGGCCGTCCTACACGGAGAGCAATTCAGCTCTAAATTATTCATGGGAGAAAATAGTGATGGACTGCAGGAATGTCATGCTCAGGGCCAGAGACTGATAACACCATGTTATTGATACAACAATATTCCTCTGATGCTTCTAAATTATTCAGGTCCACGTCTAAATGACGCTTGTGCTCCAACAAACACCTGCAAATATGTGAACGAACCTTCTCTGCATGGGCTGTGAGAGCTGAGGAAAAGGGAAAAACACAGCAAAGGCAAATGTTTTAGGCTGGGTTCATACTGGGATTTTTAGACCGGCCGCCTCAGAATCCGAACCAAAAACGGTTAGCCGCGACTGGTTGCCGGTGTAGTGCATACAGTGCACCGGCATCCAGTTGTGGCATTCTGCTCCGGATTAGACCCAAATGAATGAGCCTACTCGAGAGGGGGTGTCGCGCCGCGGACGTCCACGGATTCAGCGTCAAAATCTTGTCCGAAAATAACGGATGAGGCCACACATAGTGTTTTACAGGCCAGGCAAAGTGAATGGGATTTTATTTAACCACTTCAGTACCGGCCAATTTCTCTGGTTCAGGACCGGACATATTTTTGTTTTTTTCATATGTGCAATTTTGAGGGCTATAACGTTTTTATCATTTGCGTTATTCAACTAATTCCTGCATCTTTTTTCAGTGACATGTAGGGTTTTATTTTATGTTGCGTTTATTTTCACCTATTTTTTTTTTTTATATCCAGGAAAATATAAACAAAAAAGGAGGAAAATAGGTCTGTTTTTCATTTTTCACTTTTTTAAATTTAATTGCACAAAGTGTTACTAAAAACGTTATAAATAGTTTTTCCTGTCCGGTATGGTAATTTTTATTTTGTACTGTGTCATCAGATATGGGTTTAGAACCTGTGATGTAGACGCGGTATTGGCTTATGATTTAAATTTGTTTATTATTTTCCTTAATTTATTTTTTTTTACTTTTCCATTCATTTTATTTATGTATTTAAAAAAAAAATATTTTACATTGTGTACTCATAAGGTAATAATAGACCTTTAGGAGCATCTAATCACTGTTTTTTGGAGGGAGGCTGATTCTCCCTGTAACTGTGGCTAGTACATGTAGCCCCAGTTACAGGAGGAATACAGCCTCCTGTCCATGACTGCAGAGTTGATCTGTGTCCTCTAGGACCCAGCAGCATTTACAGCCTCTGATCCCTGTCGGATCATGTGACCACCAGGTCAGGGGGAGCTGCAACATGCCAGCGCCCATGCAGCACTCATTGAGCGCTGTGCAAACAGCAATCGGGAAGGCAGGGACGGTAATAAGTGACTTTTTTTCAGGTCCATTTTTGTCGCTGTCTGCTAAAAAATAAAAAAAAAATGTTTTCAATTCTTAAAGGGAGTGTGTCACCAGAATCCAACATGTAACCCAGTCACACATACAGATAGGTTAGTGTTAGGTGAGAAAGAGCGCTATCGGAGATCCTTTCTTCCAACCGCGGTCAGGCTGTATAATCAACATCAGACTAAGCGAAGATCACTCCGCACAGAGAACTAAATGATCCTGAAGTCTTTTTCTTCTTAGTTGCTATGACTCCTGGTATCTTTTCTATCTGCTATGAGCTTGTATGTGTTCTTTCTTGTAATATATTACTGTATTATCCATGCTACTGTAACACACTGGATTTCCCCATGGTGGGAGTATTCAAGGATTATTTTATCTTATCTTAAATAAAACACATATATACAAAATAAGTACAATACTAACTTATACAGAGGGAAAGGGGGCTACCTGCAAGGACTTACAATCTATGAGGGAAGGGTGACTAGTCAGTATAAGCTTATACAAATGTATATCTGTGCATACCCTAGCAGGGGATGTTATGGCCGCCTCCATTATTGACAAAGAATTGTACTATATGTACCCACTTTCTGCAGTACAGGTTGCATCGGGCTGTAAAGCAGAATGCCATATTTAATATTTATTTATATATGTTGCTTACTTATATAGCACCATCATATTCCGCAGAGATATAGTTAATAATAAAAGGGACTCCAATTATAAGAGCCCCCCTTTAGTATGGACATAGATGTTTGGGGGTATTAATAGCACTAAATCATGGGACCCCATATCATATCCATTATTTTATTTTAAGTGTATTGCTGCAAACATACAGATAATGAAGTGCTGTCTCTGCCATCCATAGACACAGGGGGAGAAGTGTTATCGGAGCCATAATATGTGAGCGATAGCTTGTTAGCGCCATTAAACGTCTCATTAACTGCGGGGACAATGAATTTTTGAGGGGCTTATTGCTGTTATAAACTTTAATCAAGGTTTACAGCAGAGATAATGTGGCCTTTGTGTTTAACGGCCAGTAGGGAAGCTCCGGAGAAATTGTTTTATTGCTGATAATAAGGTGCTGACTCTATTTTTTCTTCCATATCATTTTCTTGCTGTGGCCTAATGGGACCGGGCCAGTCTGGACATCGCTGTATGAAAAGGGAAGTTTGATGTCGGAAAGCAGATAGAATCAGAAAAAAACATTTGCCAACACTGCAAACGATTTGCCCTGATGTAAAAAAAAAAAAAATTATTTCGTCCAAATCTATATTTAACTGGCTGGGACTTGATACATTCTGTGATAACACAAGACATATGGATCACAGACACGTTCCGGAATAAATTAGTCCTGTATTCATTAGTCAAATTACATTGGGATATTTGCATAAATGCGGATGATCTACTACAATACAATGTAATAATAAAATACTCTAATGTGATTTCTGTGTAATTTTCTATTGGTTGTTTTATTTTTGAGTTCCATTGTTGCAGACTGAAGCTACGCGAGAAGTAAAAGCCACATGGGGATCAAAACACAAAGACATTGTCACTAGAGATGAGCGAACAGTAAAATGTTCGGGGTTCGATATTCGTTTCGAGTACCCCTCAATATTCGACTACTCAAATCGAATATCAAACCCTATTATAGTCTATGGGGGGAAAATGCTTGTTTCAGGGGTAGGCAACATTCGATCAAATTACACTTACCAAGTCCACGAGTGAGGGTCGGGCTGGATCCTCCGAGAAGTCTTCTCCGTGCAGCTTCCCCGCGGCATCTTCTGGCTCTTCATTCACTCTGCCAGGCATCGGGCCTGGGCAGAGCCGACTGCGCATGCCCGCACTACAAGCGGACATGCACAGTCGGCTCTGCGAAGGCCTGATACCTGGCAGAGTGAATGAAGAGTCGGAAGACGCTGCGGGGAAGCTGCACGGAGAAGACTTCTAAAGGTAGGAGAGGAATCAGCGTTGATTGGCCGACGGTATAGCATTCGGCCAATCAATGCTGGTTCTGCATCAAACTTTTACATTCGAACAGCGAGTGGTACACGATCGAGTACGGGTATTTCGAATACCGTAGTATTCAATCAAATACCTACTCGATTGAGTACTACTCGCTCATCTCTAGTTGTCACCATTGGTCTGGGGTTTTGCTGGTTAAGTACAATGAAAGTTGCTGCATTTTGACTGTTTTAGGGCTGATGTTTTTATCATGGGACAAAGTTAGCCTACTGTACCACAAAGGAAGCTCTGGGCTCTATAGTGAAACTTGGAATGAGGATTCACTTAACCAGGACCATCGTGAGTTCAGTATATGGAAAAATTTAAGATTAGATTGGTTATTTTATGCACAGGGAAAATGCTCAATGTGTTACAATGACAATGAAGTTACAGCATAGGGATAATATGCAGACACTGGTATCATAATAGTAGGATGATTAGCATAGTGATGTCATAGTACATGATCATGTACATTGTGATGTCACACTACAGGTATAATGCTCACAGTAATGTAGTGGTACAGGGACAATAAACATAGTGATGTCACAGTACAATGATAAAAACATGGTGATGTAACAGTACAGGGATAATAAACACAGTGATGCAGGGATGTTTTAATATATTGGGGGGTCCTGTGCACACTTTATGAAAGTAGCCGGTGAGCAGTTTATGCGCTCCGTGGCGAAACTGTTTTTTTTTAAAACCAGACACAGAGTCGGACATGCAGTACTAAGTGTCCGGTTTAAAAAAAAAACGGTTTTGCCGCGGAGATCATAAAACGCTCACAAGCATGACAGGTTTCCGTCTTCTGCATGCAGAAGATGGAAACCTGAAAACGGAGTTCAAGCGTTGGTGTGAACCCAGCGTCAACCACCAATGTTACATTAAAAAAAAAAAGAATACTCACCAAACCTTGTTCTCACAGACCTGCAGCGTCTGGCTGTAATGTCTGAGACTCAGCGCTCATTGAGCTTCCTTGCTACAGACATCATCAACCACAGGCTGAATAATGGAGCACAGATAGCTTCGTGTTCCATTATTGTATTCAACCTCTATCTGTGTCTTAAGGACAAAAGTAAAGTTGAAATCATTGCCTGCCGCCTGGAACATCAGGAATGCACTGGAATGTGGGACTGTCCCGCTTGATCCAGGGCTGCACTATTGGCCCTATGGTTAAAGTGTCTCTGCAGTGATGTCATAGCAGAGGAACAATAAGCACAATGATGTCACAGTACAGATATAATGCTCACAGTAATGTCAAAGCTCAGGGATAACACTCACCGTGATGTCACAGCACATGGCTAATGTGCAGTGTGATGTCATAGAAGATGGATAATAAACACAGTGATGTCACAGATGCTTTAGTCCCGGTCTGGGAGGAGATCCCTGAGGAGACCAGCCGCAACCTCATGAGGAGCATGCCCAGGCATTGTAGGGAGGTCATACAGGCACGTGGACGCCACACACACTACTGAGCCTCATTTTCACATGTTTTAAGGATTTGATTACATCAAAGTTGGATCAGCCTGATGTGTGTTTTTCCACTTTAATCTGTTTTTTTTTTTTTTTTTGGGGGGGGGACTCCAAAACCAGGCCTCCATTGATTAATACATTTAATTTCTATTGATGCTTTTTGTGTGATTTTGTTGTCATCACATTTGACTTTGTACACAACAAAGTATTCACTTTAGATCTAGGATGTGTTATTTGAGTGTTCCCTTTATTTTTTGGAGCACTCAGGAGCAGAACACAAGGTTACAGGGAAAGAGTTAACTCCAGTTCATTCACCACGTCCCAGTCCAATCCTATAAATGAATAGAAGAAGTCAAGAAGAGAAAGAGACAGATGTTCATGGTTATACAAACAACTCGTAAAAATGTGTTTCATTTTCCAGATCTAACAAACATGCCCACAGTTTGGACTGATCCTGTCACTTGTATATAATGCTCATAAGAACTTTGAAATGAATCACCCCATTAAAGTGATGTGTGTCATATAAATACAGGGAGGTCAGAGACATTGCAGCGGTGGTTTATCTGATGTGATGTGGATGGACAGCACCTGACAACACCTAACGTATATATGTAGAACTGTCTTCTGATAGATTGCAATAAACATGTAGTCCTATTACCGCCTACAGTAACGACATGTACATTTACTTCCACATGGCGGAAGTGCTCGATGGATTTGAGTTCCCCTAGTGAATGAATACAGCCTGTGAAACTTGGTCTGGGACCATATATTGACTGTGAACAAAATTCAGCACATACAAACTTATGTCTTACAGGTGTATCTGGATTGGAGATCCCTATAGGTGTTCTCCAGGACCTTATGGTGATTGAATTTGCTTAGGATAAGCCATCAATATCAGATCAGGATGAGTCTGAAACAGTTGAGTGAAGGGCTACAGCTCTGTACATGGGGAAGAATTTATTACAATTGCATTCCCAGTCGTATTTCATTACTTCGTATTTCACAATGTGCCTGAATTATTAAGCGTCTCCATCCAGTTAATAATTCTGGTACATCTTGCGAGGTCCAATGAGCCAAAATTGAATATCATAGGTTTCAAGTATAACGCACGCCAGTGTTCAGTAATTCTGTCTGGCTGAGGCAACCCTAACCAGGCTCACCTTGATCTCTACCCACTTTATTAAAAAGTTTTGAAGAGTTCAGAAAAGGGACGAAGCCAGACATTTTTAGCACAACGTTAACCATAAACACCCATGTGCCAAAAAGACTGTCATGACCTTTTTAACACATCCCCCCCCCCCCATAGTATAGTGGCTGTACCTGGCACTTAGCTCAGTCCTACTCACCTGGTTCGCTGTAAGCCACAGTACCAGGTACTCTATGAAATGGATGGAGCTCTGCCTAGTAATGATGATGAGATGATGCTTTACTGAGTGCTGTGGTCCCTTTAATTAGCTGACCAGTGGGGGGCTCAAGTAGGACCCCCACTAATCTGATGTCAATTAACTATCCTACAATTAGACTATTGAATGTAAAGTTCCATAAAACACCTTTAACTATGAGGATGTGCTGTCATGATGCTTGACAAACTTGTTAGGTCTAGGCCAGTGCTTAAATTGGGAACACTCTTTAGAGGGGACTCCTGGTCCCCCGGTCTGTGACATCACCAAGTAGGCTCGAAGCCTTCTGGAATCAGAAGAGGTAAGAGTGTTTTTTATGTTCCTTCACCTCTCCTAGCCCTCTGATCATTATACTTGCGGGTCTGAAAAGACTCCTGGGTATAATGAGAGTGGTGTTTGTGGGGTTCTTTATACCGAAGCGCTGAAAGACAGTTTGTCTTTATGCCAGAACTGAGTTTCAGTGCCCTGTGGCCCAATTTAAGCACTGGTCTAAGCAATAGAGATGAGCGAACAGTAAAATGTTCGAGGTTCGATATTCGTTTTGAGTAGCCCCCTCAATATTCGAATCGAATATCGAACCCTATTATAGTCTATGGGGGGGAAAATGCTCGTTTCAGGGGTAGGCAACATTCGATCAAATTACACTTACCAAGTCCACGAGTGAGGGTCGGGCTGAATCCTCCAAGAAGTCTTCTCCTTGCAGCGTCCCTGTGGCATCTTCCGGCTCTGAATTCACTCTGCCAGGCATCGGGCCTGGGCAGAGCCGACTGCGCATTCCCACACTACAAGCAGACATGCGCAGTCGGCTCTGCCCAGGCCTGATGCCTGGTAGAGTGAATTCAGAGTCGGAAGACACCGCGGGGAAGCTGCACAGAGAAGACTTCTAAAGGTAGGAGAAGAACCAGCGTTGATTGGCCGACTGTATAGCATTCTGCCAATCAATGCTGGTTCTGCATCAAACTTTTACATTCGAATAGCGAGTGGTACTCGATCGAGTACGAGTATTTAGAATACCGTAGTATTTGATCGAATACCTACTCGATCAAGTACTACTCGCTCATCTCTACTAGGCAACACAGAATAGCATGCTTTATCCAACTCTATGCTAAACATCTTTGCGGCAGGATGAACATGGGGGTTCTACTGTAGCCATTGATGATCAACATCCTCTCTGGGCTAAGCCATAACTTTAAAGAATTAGCATCTAGAAACAACAACACACTGGATTTGGGTAAGGAGTCACTTAAAGACAAGTATAGATTTTACCTGTTTCACTTTAAAGGTAACCTGCCACATTGAAAATACAGTCCAAGTCTACATCCATAGAAGATCTGTGCTTAGTTGTCCAATATGGCGGGAGCAACTTCCCTGCAGAGTTACTTCAAAATCTGTCTGCAAGTGTATCAAGAAGAACCAATGGAGGGTAAAATGTTTACAATACAATCGGTCCATGTTCTACCATGACAAAATACAGTTAATACACTTACAATGGAGATTAACATTGCAGCACTTTTCCCACACCTATACTATTACCCCAATGCCACAATGGTTACTTATACATTTCTGACTTCCTACAATCCCTAAGAAAATAGTGGAATTATATCATCTTCCCATGTAGTTGGCCCTTGAGTATGTGCATGTGAAATGAGATACTGAGCTTCATGGACACCAGGGCTGGATAAGTTAATAGTTAAGAAGTTAAAGTAGTTAGGTCAATGATATGAGCTGAACCGTATATACATACTGCGCCATCCAAACTTTGTCTTGAAACTAAGTTGAATTAATGATGTGGACTCTTGACAGTGAGGTGGATGTATCTGTTACCTGAGAAGATATCACCTGTTGGGAATCTATTCACTTTTAATAAAACTTCAGATGACACCTTCTAACAGGAATATTGGAAACTGTGAGTAATAATAAAGTTCTGTGTCAAAGCAAGTCAAATAGAAACCAGGGTGCCAGCAGACTGAATTATCCAGAATTTCATTTCCCATGAATTAGAGCGCTTTAATTGCTTATTATTTCCAGGAAGAGAAACTCAACATTTCTTCTCATTGTTTTATTGAAGCTCGTATGTCAAACCAGAAACTCTTCGAAGCGTCTTCTACACCATGTCATTCAATCTTCCGAGCGGAGAACTATGACATCCCCGCTCTCACCCCATCCGATGTCTGATATGTCCCATTTCGTAAAGAATTCCCTCCAGATCCAACAGGTTAACAGCCGCAAGAATAATAATAAAGAGAAACTCGTTCCAAAACTTAATGATTTATTTTATGGTTTCATTATCAGGGGTCGCATTACTCAACGGCATTTCAAACATGTCATTTGTACAAACTGTGGTAATTAAAATTTATAACATACTTTGCGGGCAGCATATGAATCTTTTAGTCTGCACTCGGCTGTCGCATAAACAGTGTAATTTCAACTGCAATTCTCCCTTTATTGGTTCTCATTTGTGATTTAACAGCCATCAATGACTGTGCTGTAAAGAATAAATTAACCATCCGTAAACCTGATGATGACAGGGACAGTCAAAAATACTTAAACTGCTTGCAGCAGATCACATTTAGCGCGTTGGAAGGAGGAAAAAGAGTCTAGCGGCTGAGTGGTTGGATATCGCTTCGCGTTAACCTCTTCCGATAGCGTTCCTGGCCACCGCCGATCAGTCCAAGAGACCTGACCAGTCAAAAACTTATTTAGGGCCAATGGGCCAATAAATGAGCAATTGACTATGTATGCATGAAAGCTATTACACGTAAAAAAAAAAAACCATAAATGTCACAAAAAGTTTACTAATAAATTACCCATTGAAGAAGGTAACGGTCATACGTGAGCTGTTCGTTTTTGGACTTGATACAAACATCTTTTCTGATCATCATCAATCAATAAAAGGAGAGAACTGACCAGCCTAAAAAAAAGCCAATAAATGACAAATTGAATATAAATATGTTACATTTAAAAAAGCATAAAAATGACAAAAATTCCCAAAAAGTTTGGAATTAAATTACCCATTAAAGAAGGCACCGGTCATTTTTGGATTTGATACAAAAGTGTCTTTCCTGATCATCATCGATCAATAACAGACCAAGCCCTAAAAAGTTTAGAATTAAGTTATCCATTCAAGAAGGCACCAGTCATTCATGACAGTTGTATGAAATATGGAAATTATTTTATAATTTTGGATTTGGTACAATCAGTTGTAGCATAGTTATGGGGGTATAACAGTAGAAATCCCTAACAGGTCCTAGAATCGAAGGACTATCTACAGCATAAGAAGACACCATGATTACAGATCGTACATGGAAACTGGGGAGCCCATTACAGATCTAGCATTGGGGCCCAGGACCTTCAAGTTATGTCCTTGACAAGCAGCTTTCTTGATTATCATCAATCAATACCAGAAGAGCAGCGATAAAATTATTTAGGGGTCAATAGACCACGAAATCACTAATGGAATAAATATGGATTTAAAATATTACTCTTAAAAAAAAAATCATAAATATGACAAAAACTCCAAAAAAGTTTAGAAAGAGAGAACTATTCATATAATCTAAGAGTTGTGTCAAATCTAGAAATTATTGTTATTATTATTTTTATCATTATTATTATTATCATCATCATCATCATCTTTAAAGTGCTATTAATTCCATGGCGCTCTACATATGAAAATGGTTTATTTCTAGAGATGAGCGAACAGTGAAATGTTCGAAGTTCGATTTGAGTAGCTGCTCAATACTCGACTGTTCGATTGAACATCGAACCCCATTATAGTCTATGGGGAAAAATACTTGTTTAGGGGGAAACCAATGTTCGACTCAGGAGGGTCACCAAGTCCACGGTTTTACCCCAACATCACAGCCTATCAACTACACACTTTCCACACTCAAAAAAACCACTTTGAAGGTGGAAAAATACCTGGAAACCTTTTTTTCCTCCCCAATTGGATGGACAGAAACTCAAATTTTACTCTAATGAAACCTTAACAAGCACCCCTTTAAATCACATTGCCCATGACAACCACAGATGGAATAGGCAATGGGAAGTCCAACATTAACTGTCATTGTGGATGTGTGTGTGTGTGTGTGTGTGTGTGTGTGTGTGTGTGTGTGTGTGATGTGGTAAGACCTTCCAAAATTCACTTTTAAGGCCCTTAACAGGAGCCCTTCAAAATTAAGTTACAGGCCCTTAAGTTGAGCTACCAGCAGAAATTGAGGCCCTTCAGGTGACTTCAGCCTTCTACCTGCAGAGTTTTAGGCCCTTTAACTTAGTTCAGCCTTGCACCAGCAGAGATTTGTTGGCCCTTTGGGTGAGTGGAGCCTTTAAAAAGCAGTGTTCTTGGCCCTTGGTGTGAGTAGAGCCTTGCACCAGCAGTGTTCTTGGCCCTTGGTGTGAGTAGAGCCTTGCACCAGCAGTGTTTTTGGCCTTTGGAGTGAGTGGAGCCTTTAAACTACAGTGCTTTTGGCCCTTGGCATGAGTAGAGCCTCGCACCAGCAGTGTAGAAGAATGAAGTCAATCTCTGCTGGTAGCTCACCTTATGGGCCTCTAACTTAATTTGGAAGGGCTCACGTTAAGGGCCAGGAAAGTGAACTTTGGAAGGTCTTACCACATCACACACATTCACAATGACAGTTAAGGGTGGGTAATGTTGGATTTCCCATTGCCTATTCCATCTGTGGTTGTCATGGGGAACGTGATTTAAAGGGGTGCTTGTTAATGTTTGTTGAGCTGCACCCCCTAATTCGGTGATCCAACTCGTACCAGAGATGCTCGATAGCTTTTAAGTCTGGGCTCTGGGCAGGCCAGTCCAGTCGGTTAACCTGATTGTCACTGTACCAAGCCATGGTAGACCTCGCTACAATGACAGCTGGCGTTGTCATCCTGGAAGTAACATTGGTCCGACACATAGAACTGCCATAATGTAGGAAGCACACTGTTATCTAGAATACTGTAGTGCAATAAGCGTTGAGTTTACCATGCACAGGGACCAAGGATCCCAGTCCATACCAAGGGAAACACCCCCAGACCATAACTCCACCTCCGCAGAACTTTACTGGTTTTTCAAATACTTATTAGTAGACAGTGTATAGATGTCATCCATACGTGCATTCCACCATCAGATTTGTGAAGTAACCTACAAAAGACTGTAAAATGGTATGGGCCTCAGTGTTGGGACTTGTGATACCATAATCCCTATAGCTATGATGTCACAGTGTACATGCTCAGCTGATTCTTATATCCAAAGAGTAGAGAGCCCAATGTTCTATTGTCACATTCATGTAGGGTCTGTGATGTCACATTCAAACATGAATGCCAATGTCTTAGAGGTCAAAGGAGGACACTTATGGTTTATTACGTAAAGAATGATCCTGAATATCATGTACATATCTTGATACAAATCATCAGAACATAGAATATGACATAAAATCCTAAAATAATATACAAACTGTTTGAAGACAGACACATGTTCTGGAGCAATTTTATACATTTTGAAATGCAAATTTAAGTTCAAAAGAGTGGTATATAGTGAGAAAAGGGGGGAATTTGAGTTAAAAGTAGAGGGACACCTAGGAGGTAGGCAATTGTCCAGTCTGTCCATGAAACATATTATTGTTTAACGCGCCCACATTTCTTACTTGTCCCATCAACATCTTCTATTAGATTCTGTGAAAAGCTAAACACATGACAGCATGAAATGCTCCACGGGCACCATGATGTACATAGCACATGAGCAAATGCCCCGGCCAGGACTAAGGGTAATTAGCTTCTGCTGGCAATCTATGCCAGTAATGAGTAACCGAGGTCACACCGTGTATGCAGAGGGAATCTGTGAGCAAGTGACACCAAAATGACAATTATTAGGCAAGTTTCTCCCATCGCTTCGTCCCTATTAGATTGATAAGCTAAACGCGCCGCTTGTATTATCACGCCTGACACCGCGCAGAGCTAATAAACCAAATGGATTGTGTTTGTTACCCAGCTATTTCGAAAGCAGCGGGGTCAGATAAATTGGCCTCATAAATTCATTGTGACACACAGGATTACTACAGCTTTCTCAGGTCACCTTCTGAATGCTGCAGGAGCTGATGTATCGGACGCTGGCGTGTTATTAACACTGCCTCCTTTTTGTTTTTGTTCCCTCTGTACATATCCGCAATACATCACAGTCACAGTTCTCTCTCTTTTGTTTTCAAAGCATCATTTTTCTGCCTCGCATTGTGTCCTACCGTAGCAGCTTAGAACAGCAAACCCAAGAGAAGAGATGTCATTACCAGAAGCTTTGCTAGGAATTATACAAGATCGCATTATATATTTCAGATTTCGCCTCAACCGCTTACAAGCCAAGATTTTAGAACGCGCCTGTCATCGCCATACTGTAGCAGCCATTTTGTGGTTGTCCTTTTTTGTTCTTTTTTATTATGTTGTCTAGTCATTTATTATTCATTTATTTCATTGGGGCATACAAATGTGAAATTTTAGATTCATGACAACGATGTTGTTCACAACATATTTATATTACTATAAATTATTCATATTCGGTAGGTTCTTGAGAGGATCAAACTGATGCAGAGGTACTAATCCCCTGCATAGGTATAGAACTCAATGATAAAAATGTAGTCGCCCTCAGCTAAAAATAGATGGATCATAGGAGCGTCCTGTTTAGAAATAGAGCTCAATAATAAAAGAGTATGCGGTAAGCTCCTAAGCTCCCCCTAGTGGTGAATGTTTCAACACCAAAAACCGGAGGCTACAATTAGTGCTGAGTGAATAGTAGATTCGAATACATCGCTCCCATAGGAATGTGTGTTAGCGATTGGCGCCGCTGGTCGGCGCTTAACCCCTTGGTGTTTGGCCGTTTGCATGCATTCCTATGGTAGCGGAGGTATTCGAAACTATTCGTCGAATACTTTTCACTCATCTCTAGCTACGATATGTTCTATGGATAAATATAAACAACAAAGACAGCAGGGTGTTCACTAGAGCACCATGGCTCCTACAAAGGGTATGTTCATACGACGGAATTTGCCGTGGTTTGGGTGGTGGAATTTTCCCCCAAATCCAGGGTAGATTCCTATCAGGATTCACCTCCCAGCAGCAGGACATGGAAAAAAGAAGCATCCTTTTCGATCTTGCCATGGATTTCATGGCTGATTCAGTTTCGTGGCAGCTAGGCCCCGGTGAAAATACAGGTGGCAGAAAATAAAGAGGAATCCCTCTTCATTTTTTGCAGTGTGAACATTCCCAAATAACTGAAGAAGGTCAGATTTCCACCAATATGGTATTGATGGCTTGTTGAAAGGATAGGCCATCAATATTGTTATCTTAGAAAACACATGTAGTAGAATGAATATCAGATCTATTCCAGAAAAGTGCCACCTGCCATGAAGAAAACTGCCTATATCTTTGGAATGGTTGAACACATTTGGATAGACACAACTCCAAAATGACAGTGACAGTCCCTATCCAATGATGTACGACATAGGATTTTTGAGATCTTTAATGTAGATTAGCACCTGACCAAATGGAAAAGTATTAAAGACAACTATCAATGGTGTTGCCTTCAATCCAGTTAGTGGAGGAATGTCTGAAGGATTCATTGCAATGTACAAGACAGTGAAACCCCTTTATGATGAACAATCAAAATTGCATGAAAAAGGGGGAGGGGTGTCTTCCCACAGAAGGTGATTAATATTGAAAATTGAAAATCTGTGACAGAAAATATGGTCTGAGTAAAGGGAATGGTCTTCTCAAAGAAGTAGCCTTTTTGGAGAGGTCTCAGTGTATTCTTTATTAACGCTGCCGTATAACCCCTGGCCTTAGTCAGGTACAATATAACACCCGCAGTTAACAATATACAGTACATAAAAAATAAAGACTGATCATTTACTGCCATAATCTATATGGATTATAAAAGATATTTAGACAGATAATTAAAGAAACCTGAGAAAGGACAAGGCCATTCCAAGACCAAGATGTGTTGTTCAATAACTTCAATCCATTGGACAACCCTTCTCACTCTGGGTACCAAGCCGTTCCATTGATAGTCATCACTTTTTTTTTCCTGCACTTCCATTTGAATCCTTTAGGATTATATTGGAAACCGCCTTGGGTGGTCCCACTGATGTAAGATCTGACATGATGCTTGTTAGGTCCTACCGACAATAGTCATAACGGTAAGCTGTACAACTTCATCAGGTGATAAAAATTTCAACTCTCACCCTGTCTTTATTCCATCCTCTATTTCTGCAAATTTCCCCTGGGAAGGTCATTATACCATTAAATGCTGTGTATAGTATTGGGACCACTGGGATAAAACCATTGCAGCAAAGAAAAAAGTATAAGTGTGGATGGTGACCTGTACCGCCTGCCGACACTGTGCTGTCCTGGTGCAGCCCCCTGCATGTGCTTGCTTCACTTTCTGGAAGCAGGTAGCATGTGTTTCTGATCTAAACTCAAGGAGGGAGAATTTGGCCTTTTCTCCTATATCTGCTGCTTTCTATTACATCTCTCTCAGCCTTAATGTGCAGGGACAGGTGCGATGGGCTTCAAAAGAGCGTAATCATATTTTAAATGGAAGCGAATCGCGCGCATTAGATGCAAATTACCCAAGTATAGAAGGACAATCACTATTGGTTAGGGACTGACACCTCTTCTACCTGAGCTTTTCCCAAATGCCACAACTCGTTTACTTGCCCGCTGCAGAAAGCTTCTAATTATGAGGCGGCCGACTGCGACCTGCAGAGGAATATTGCATCCTGGTATACTCTCTATTTATCTTACTGATAACGTGCTTCATGCCAGTCCTGAAATACATTCATGTACCTATAGAGAGTAATGAGCCATGGAACAAAGAGCTCACAGTCTAACCATGGGCGTACAAGGAGAGATGCAGCCTTCTCTGCTCGTCTTATATGTCATTACTGTGTCTCAATAATTGGAAAACAGATGAAGTCTGAATTCTTTTACCACCATCGTGGCCACTCCCCGGGTGCACCTAATAGCTAATTTACATACAGATTATTTATATTATAATGTATTTTCTTGGCAACAAGGTTGAACTTTAACACTAAAAAGGTATGAATGTCTACTAGGTCACTATCAGCTTTTACAACAATATACACTCACCGGCCACTTTATTAGGTACACCATGCTAGTAACGGATTGGACCCCCTTTTGCCTTCAGAACTGCCTCAATTCTTCGTGGCATAGATTCAACAAGGTGCTGGAAGCATTCCTCAGAGATTTTGGTCCATATTGACATGATGGCATCACACAGTTGCCGCAGATTTGTCGGCTGCACATCCATGATGCGAATCTCCCGTTCCACCACATCCCAAAGATGCTCTAGGCTTTGGCGTTGCAACGATGCTCAATTGGTACCAAGGGGCCCAAAGAGTGCCAAGAAAATATTCCCCACACCATGACACCACCACCACCAGCCTGAACCGTTGATACAAGGCAGGATGGATCCATGCTTTCATGTTGTTGACGCCAAATTCTGACCCTACCATCCGAATGTCGCAGCAGAAATCGAGACTCATCAGACCAGGCAACGTTTTTCCAATCTTCAATTGTCCAATTTCGATGAGCTTGTGCAAATTGTAGCCTCAGTTTCCTGTTCTTAGCTGAAAGGAGTGGCACCCGGTGTGGTCTTCTGCTGCTGTAGCCCATCTGCCTCAAAGTTCGACATACTGTGCATTCAGAGATGCTCTTCTGGCTACCTTGGTTATAACGGGTGGCTATTTGAGTCACTGTTGCCTTTCTATCAGCTCGAACCAGTCTGGCCATTCTCCTCTGACCTCTGGCATCAACAACGCATTTCCGCCCACAGAACTGCCGCTCACTGGATGTTTTTTTCTTTTTCGGACCATTCTCTGTAAACCCTAGAGATGGTTGTGCGTGAAAATCCCAGTAGATCAGCAGTTTCTGAAATACTCAGACCAGCCCTTCTGGCACCAACAACCATGCCACGTTCAAAGGCACTCAAATCACCTTTCTTCCCCATACTGATGCTCGGTTTGAACTGCAGGAGATTGTCTTGACCATGTCTACATGCCTAAATGCACTGAGTTGCCGCCATGTGACTGGCTGATTAGAAATTAAGTGTTAACGAGCAGTTGGACAGGTGTACCTAATAAAGTGGCCGGTGAGTGTATAACTGGTTTAGACTTCCTTTGACCTTTCAAAATTTAAAGGAGATTTCCAGGATGTATACACTATATTAATGAACTATCCTTAGGGCAAGTCATCAATATGTGATTGGTGGTAACCAGTAAGGCTAATTTCTTTCCTGGAGAGACAGATATTGTAGCTCTTTTAGACAACCCCAAGTAATCATCCATAGGCAAATATGTTATCCATGTACATGGAAGACTAACCAAGACATCAACTGCAATGAATTGCAATGCCAAGCAAAGTCCCTACATAACATATGGTTCTGTGCTTGCTATACAGTGGAAAAACCACAGTTATTACCCAATCTAACTCTGCTCAACTCTTCAACCAATTAACCTTTGGGAGTCCTTGTTGTTGGACCACTACTGTTCACAAATTGATGACTTATCCAAAGTATACGTCATCAATATCTAAGCCCTGGAAAACCCCCTTAATAACATTTTAAACTTATTTTACTGATGAAGAGGATGCATCGAAACGTATCTTGTACCATGCTGCCCTGGAGGACAAAACAGCAGCACATGAATTTTAGACTATTAGACATTGGTGGTATAGTCTAGTGCAGGGGTAGGGAACCTTCGGCTCTCCAGCTGCTGAGAAACTACAACTCCCAACATGCTCCATTCACTTCCATGGGAGTTCCAAGAACAGCAGAGCCAGTATGCATGCTGGGAGTTGTAGTTTTGCAACAGCTGGAGAGCCGTACGTTCCCTACCCCTGGTCTAGTGGTATGTCACCACTGTCTAGTTGTTGGGGGAACAGCTGCTCTGACCCAGACACAACAAACACTGTCTTCTATAATTTCTACTCTTGGTCTACTCAACTATGGTTGGCCTATGAGGGTTGGTTCACACAGTGGCAGGTTTGTCTTAAAGCTGCTGCCACAAAACTGGCAGAAATTGTGTGACTTTTGAGTTGGGATAGGTGAACCAATTTGTTTAGAAATGGATTTGACCCAAAATTTCCAAATGTTTCAAGCCCTCCTGTACAAGAAGTCTTTGGATTTGTCAATAAAGATGAAACCTCTAAGCATTCATTTTCCTCCATGTTAGTATAAAGCAATCCTCCACTTCATTTTGGTCTGAAATTGTTTGGATAGAACCGGTAGTGAAATTGCTGTACTCTGGGCTCTCTTCAGACCTCATAGTATAATAGGTAGAGGCCCAGGGGAGTTGACAAAAATAAAACATTTATTGTCATGTTCCGTCACCTCTTTTGGGCCTCCTTGAGGTGTCTGGCACTCTGTCTCTGCCTTTTTGTAGCGCTCTTCTGTAATGTCAAGTGTCTGGGATCTGACATTATACTGCGGTGTTCCCAGACTCAAGAGTATAAGTGGTGACCCAGGGGAGGCGAGGAAAATTTGCGAAGACTTACACTCACTTTTCTTCACCTCTCCTTTTCCCTAGAATCCTCTTGATGCCTCTTTTGGCCTCTGTCTGATGTAACACCTTCCGGGGTCATGGCTGAGACCCATGACTGGACTTCAGCAGTCCCATGGGGCATTCTCAGTGTCATGTTGCTCGGCGTTCCCCATGTAACTGCTGAGGCCCAATCATGGGCCTCAAAAGTGACCTTCACAAAATGGCAGACGGAGGCCTGAAGCGGATGCTGGGAACTGCTGGATACTGTAAAGATGCCCTGGAGAGGTGAAGCACAGTAAGTAGAAGTGTTTGTTATTTTTCCTCACTTGCCCTGGGCCTCCACTTATTATAGTCTGGGGTCTGAAGAGATTTCTTAATAGATTCTCCAGACATATACGTTTAATGGATCCCACTGAGTGGTAACCTTAAGCCACAGACACTCATATTAAGACAAGTAACGGGACATCTCAGTATGAACTAGCACAAGGGTGCTGTCTTATTCCTTACGGTAAAATGTCCTCTTTCATCTGTAAAGGTTAATCTCTTTCCTAAAGAGGCAACAATTGTAAGTCTTTTAGTCAACCCCTAGGAATCCTCCATAGACAAAACGCATTATCCATGTACATGAAAGACTAACCAAGACATCAACGTCAACCACAAGATCAAGAATAAAATACCAAGGCCATGAGCTTAATAACGTGTTTGCAGAAAGTGCAGAAATTTCTAAAATAATTCAAGAAGCGATACATAATAATAAAATTTCCATACATCTGGTTACATTTTCAAATGGTATAAAATAACACAGAATTTACGAGAGGAATTGACAGTCATTGATACATCATCCCAACGTTTAAGATTTCAGCTCTGGAAAACTGCAATTAAATCTGCTTAGACACAAAATGGTGAGATGCCTTATTGCAGAATGTAATCTGGAGACAGGAGCCCGAGTCACTAAAGTGCTTAAGTTATCTGAATCACAGGACAAATGAGAGCTGACAGATCAGTCTCACAAGGCCTAGTTCAGTAATACTGTTTGATCAAACGGTGCAGTCCCACTTAGGGCCAAATTGAACTAATGGCAGCTATTTCCAAAGTCCATGTTTTTCAGCAAGGAGAAAACTTACTTTGATTTTTCTCTTCTTTTGCTATTAATCTTTTCTTTAACCAAACCTTCTTTAAAGATCAAAGATAAGTCAATGGGTTAACGGTGTGCTGATTCTTGGCCAGGTCTTCATATCATGGTGTAATATCAGGTTGTGTAGGTACCTTAAGTCTTCGATTTTGGTAAGAAATAACCCAACTATGTGGCATCCTTTTTATAATGTAGTTATTGTTGATAGGTACATAATACATTTATTTTAATTTAGATAACTCTACTGTCCCCATGTGATGGTAAGGATGAAGTCATGTGGAGGTGAAATGTCTTTGTATTGGAGCTATAGATCTTTGAAGGTCAAACTGATCTGAGTAACACAAGTGTCCTACAAAGGAAAAAGAAGGGATTGGGAATGACATGGTAATAATACTAAGGACTAGAGATGAGGGAACAGTAAAATGTTCAAGATTCGATATTCGTTTCGAGTAGCCCCTCAATATTCGACTATTCGAATCGAATATTGAGTCCTATTATACTCTATTGGGAGAAAATGCTTGTTTCAGGGGTAGGCAACGTTCGATCAAATTATACTTACTAAGTCCACGAGTGAGGGTCGGGCTGCCCAGGCCTGATGCCTGGCAGAGTGAATTCAGAGCTGGAAGACGCCACGGGGAAGCTGCAAGAAGAAGACTTCTAAAGGTAGGAGAAGAACCAGCGTTGATTGGCTGACTGTATAGCGTTCGGACAATCAATGCTGGTTCTGCATCAAACTTTTCCATTCGAATAGCGAGTGGTACTCAATCGAGTACGAGTATTTCGAATACCGTAGTATTCGATCGAATACCTACTCGATCGAATACTACTCGCTCATCTCTACTAAGGACTAAAGCTATCCACTGTTTAATCGACCCATGTACAAAAATATCAACATCATATGCATGGATAAGTTGAATACTATTGCACCATACCATTTGAGTAGAATGGTGCCCATGTCTCAGTTTCTCTACCATGGGACCAATGTCGAAAGAGACATCTTGTCCAACACCTCATATAAGCATTTACACTTGAGATTTCAGAAAACACTTGAGACAACAAATATTTTTCAATGTTTTACATTATGATTAGCTTACCATGTAGCCTAGGCTGTAACAAGATGCCAGCTCACATCTCCCAAATCGTGGCATACTCCTCCTGGCTGCCAGTCTCTTCCTTCACTTCCATTAGTCAGACACTCTCCACAAGGGTGTACCCTGGGAGAATCATCACTACCTTCATCTCTTCAGTACACCCCAACTTATTACTGATCCACCCCAGGGGCCTGAAGAGAGGTTTGGCATATTCTACATAGCTACCATCCAGAGGGAGATAGCTAGAAGGTCAGTCACCATCTGCCCCTTCACATGGCTGATACGCTGGCTGCTTTAGAACGTGTAAACGTTCCGTAGCAGCGGCGTCTAAAGCAGTTCCCATTGTTTTCTATGGGAGCCGGCAGACGCGCGCTCGCCATAGAAATGAATGGGCTGCTTTTTCTATTCATTTCTATGGGGAGCGCACGTATGCCGGCTCCCATAGAAAACAATGGGAACTGCTTTAGACGCCGCTGCTACGGAACGTTTACACGTTCTAAAGCAGCCAGCGTATCAGCGATGTGAAGGGGCCCTTAGAGTCTGGGTAGCTGCAGGGGTTATGGATGGGAAATGCACAATCACTCCCTTGGTTTTGCTTCCTGGCTTGGCCTCAAGTGAAATTCAGTAGTGACCCCATAGGTCCACAGCTCTAGTCGGCTTTTGTGTTACATTGGGCATTATTGATTAATAATGTTTGGCCATTGTATGACTGTAGTGAAGACCCTTCTTAAGTCTATAGCAGTGATAAGAGAACACTATTGGGTGGATGGAGATGGAGACGAAGATAGATATATATCTATAGATATATGTCTATATGTGTGTCTATAGCACAGAACCTACTAGCTATCCTTCCACCTTGGGGTGGAATCAGGTTTTATAGATTTTGAGGGACCAATTTCTTTTCCCATTGTCATGTCCCAGAGGCATATCGGTCGCAGTTGGCCACCACACCTCTATTGTTAACTATACTGAATGTGCATGTTAATTTGGAGATCGCAGAGTGATAAGTGGCGAATGAGAAACGCTCAGTCAGCAGTATCAGACGTACGGGCAGCTTTATTGTTTAGTCTTTACATTAACATTTAACGCTATAGCACGATTGCATCTTGAGTATAGGTCTGCACTCTATAAATAATAGTTAACAATCTGTAAGCACCCATTTTGCCATTAATCCTTAAAAAAAGCAATGAGGTCTCCACATGAGGCTATTACTAAGAACATTTTTAGTTTATCGTCTATTGCGCCATTCTCTGTCAGCCTTGTAACATGAATTTCCACCAGTGTGATTAATTGTCTCAAGGCATTGAGAAATAGCAGAGAACAAGGCATGCGGCCTGTCAAGGGCTGATTAAGATGTGTTGGTAAATATGATTAATAAGGCTGAACGAGTGGGGTGTGCAGTAAACAAGGAATAACCAGATGGCAAATGGTTTCCCTGCGAACCGTGGAAAATAGTGAGAGGAAAATCATTTCCATTATATAGAGAGAAGAGACTGTGTTAGATCCTAAGAGAAATGCAAGGCAACTGCAACAAAACTGTTACTACTAGAGTTGTGTGTAACCACATTATTCTTCTTTGGAAGTCCTGTAGATGTCCAAGACATTAGAGCTGTGAAGACAGTTGTTGAAGAAGTTGTAATATTGTCATGTAAGATTCTATGTCCTCCTAAATCTCTTCACCGCCATTCATTACTCCCATGGTACCTTGCAGTTGTGAAGCACTACCTTCTACCAAATCAGTAGTTTCTGCTTTTTTTGTAATTCAAATCTTAATAAGGTACCCAAACAGAGATAGTAGGACCTCAAACATATATCCTCAAACTTTGACCTCCAGTTTTAGGTTGGGGTAAAAGTAGATGTTGGCTAGAGCTGCGGTGTCTCGGTTGACTGGTAGTGCGGTGGTATGAGTGTTAGGCCCAAGCTGGCTCTTGGCCTTCAATGGCTTTATTATAGCCTGGCTGAGGGTACAACTGCCTCTTTCCCACCAAACAACTCAGAGTTGGTTCAGTGAAAAGGGAGGGTGACCTGGTGTGGAAGATGGTGGTTATGATTTCTCAAGGGCACACCCTGGTGGTGGTCTTTGGCTGGTCGATGGAGTTAGATGTGGGGTGCCTTTGATGTTCAGTGCAATAATGAAGCAGGAGATCCCATGGCATTTAACAGGTGTAGCAATAATGGATACACTTCTAGTCAAATATGGAGGCTCAGTCTTTTTAGTTCTAAGATTCATTGGATATGTTCCTGTGGCTACTCATGAACAATCACAGGTCCGTACCCAAGTTTCTTACTGGTTTGCTCTCTTTGCCTATTCACTCCAAGTTTCTTACTTGGCAGTTCTCTTGGGCTATTCAATCCAGCCTATTTTCTGGATGGTGAGGACACTTTAGCTTTGGGTGTTAGCATTAGAGGTTTTCTTTAAAAAAGGATATTCTCTGACAGTTTCTTGAGTCTAGATAATATGGGAAAGCCTGACTCAAGAAAACAGACTGCCCCACAAACTGCTAAGCACAACTGCTCTCTAACTTGCTTAGGATACTGGAGATCACTCTCATTCTCATAATGGTCTATGTATTACATTAGGCCCACTCACTTTCTAGAACAAGTCCAGAGGGAATGTCATAAAACACTGTTGTTCATTTACATACTTATTACTATAGCACTTATGTTTTCATCTTCTTTAGCTTCATGACGCCATTATGTATGGTGACCAACTTTCTTGAAAGATTAAAAACAGCAATATGATAAGATGACCTAATCCTTATACCATACATACAGTATATTACCATTTTACAATCACTTGATCTGTAGATCAGACAACTAAGGCCCTTGCTTTAGTCGGCAATATGAAGGATAAAGTCTACTTGAAGATGGAGGGGTGAACAAATTAGATTAAGGGAATAGGATTCAAAGATGGGAATACTACATTAATATTATGTCAGAAAATGGATGAATGGATTGTTGTGATATATCTTGATTTGCTGCAACTCAATTCCAAAACCATTACAAGTCTGAGCAGAATAGACCAGAAACAACAGACATCCTAGCCATACTCTTTGCAGCGTTTTCCTAGAAACATTATAAAGGATCATTGTTGATATTGGTCTTGGAATGTCAAGCCATCAGTTGCAATGCCACGGTTGTCGACAATAGCTGGATATATTATCTTGCCAGTGTATCGCTGTATAGTTGTTACCCGGCAATTTTCTCCTGTAATGATAGACACACAAGTCTAATAGGGTCAAGGCAACAGTAGAACCTCAGAACCATTCCCACGCTGTTAGAACAGAACTTGCTGCGCAGTATTATATATATATATATATACAGTATATATATGGTGCATTAGTCAATTGGTAGGTCTTGTTGTTTCAATTTGCACCTATTCAATGCTGTATGCTGCACTATAATATCAGAACGTGTCGTATAGATCAATACAGTAGTTAATGGGAGACAATTGCTAGGTAGTCGCTCTACCATGGAAAGCATTTATAAAATAATTTTCCTGCAGAGGTGGAAGAGAACAATACATAAAAAATGTTAAAAGCCATTGGAAATTATAAGGTTGGAAATAAATTAATGTCAAGTGTTTCATAACGTTTCAACTATCATTATTTGATCAGATGTTTTCAGTGTGTGGCACGGCTGTCATAGTCTACATTATGTGATTTTATAAGACGTCCTAGATGAAAGTACCGGGTGGGTAATAAGGTACTGAGTAGTATGAGTCCCTGATCTGCATACAAAGGAATACTGAAGCTTGTGTATTCACGGGGAAGACGGCTCCATGGACGGCTTTTTATCATCCAATCTACTGATTTGTACATGCCATTCTGCGGAGTTTAATAAATGTCTTCTGCTTCACTTCTGGCTCATCTTAGTACTTTTGAGTAAAGGTTTTATAGCATCGAGTGTGTATTGTTGATTTGTTATGTCCTTGGATGAATTTGTATCTGCAAAAGCAGTTATATGATATATCAAATTCATCCATGAATGTCATATCCAAGGGCAGATAAACTATCCCTAAATGATTGAAAGCATTGTGCGAAAAGCATATAGTCATACAAAAAGAGTAGTAAATATGCCACAGTCATCTTGGCCATGAATTACTGTATGAATTCGCAGTGAACTTCCTGTAGCTATTGTATCCACCGTGCAAGGCGGAATATGACAGCTGTAATTGTTTTCATCTATAAAACAAAAGTAAGAACTCGGCAAAAAGTTACGAGTCATCAATCATGATCAGCGGATCAGTTCACACACGAGTTACACAACCTGCTGATGCTCACCAGTGAGGAAATGATGAAATGGAAGGTTTGTTGAGGGATGAATGGTATCTAATCTCTTCATGTAATGATAATGGATGCTTCAGCTCCTAGAGGTGCTCAAACACCTTCAACAGCTGGTGGATGAATGTTCGTTTGGCTGAAATCTATTTCTCCTGACCTTCTTGAGGACTAAGCTGGTGCTGGCCAGTTTGGTGGTGGTCTATCTCCATGGAAGAACAAATGGTCAGGCATGATCAAATTCAGCAATGCCTAATTAGATTGATAGAAACCCCATTGAATTGGTAGAGGTTTTCTCATGTGTGTAGGGGGAATTTTACTTAAAGAAGATTTCCAAGTGTTTTTAGAAAATCACATCCCATCAGGGAATATTTAGAGAGTCCATATCCTACAGAGGG
Source organism: Leptodactylus fuscus (assembly GCF_031893055.1). Classification (NCBI taxonomy): domain Eukaryota; kingdom Metazoa; phylum Chordata; class Amphibia; order Anura; family Leptodactylidae; genus Leptodactylus; species Leptodactylus fuscus. The sequence continues at coordinate 47,441,523 of NC_134269.1, forward strand.
TATGGACAATGGCTTTAAAATGAACTTTTGCCAAACTATTTACTTATTGGAATATTCTCTATTAAATTACATTACTTTACACGTCTGGAGTCACCCAATGCAAAATCTACAATAAGGAACCCCATGTATATATAAAATAGAGGGACCTTTGGAACCCAAGTAAGGTTCCCATGTACATTAGATTAGTATCGGCCAACCATGCCTACTATGGTGGGACTGGCCATTCATCTCATGTGTTTGGAGTTCTCCTGGTCTCCCAACAGATGATGCCAAGTGAAAGAAGGATCGGATAGGCCAACACTTAAAGGTGATTGGTGGAAGCTTAATCCAACCTTGATTCATACCAAACATACATGTGTATGGGTGAGACATTTGGCCGCTATTGAAGGTCACTTTTGGGCTCCAAGTCTTGGGTGACAACAACCTCTACACACCTTATAATCATATCACTGTCTGCAGTACAGCTGCCCGCTATTAATACTAAGATAATGCCTCGGCAACTATCACCATTCTGAAAATCTATTCACTCTGTTGCCATGCAGAGAGCAAAAGCAGATTTTCCTAATCATCATAACTCAAGTCCAATGTGTCTCCCCAGTTTGGAGCTTTCTGCTAAGATGCAGAAACATAATAAAACATTGCCAGTGCACCTGGTCATGTTATTTTGTTGGATAATAAAACTTTAAAATGACTTTTAGTCTGATTTGGAATTTTTGTTTCTAATTTTGTTGATTTGCATTGGATACTGATAGACCCAGTACCCAAAGAAATAGTGGTTTGTATACCCATCATGCTCTGATGTATCTCCAGATTACTACAGGAATATAATGTTTCTTGTAAGATAAGATATATTGATCTATATTTGAACTGTGCCTACTGATGAAGAGAGCATAGAGCTTGCCCAAGCAAAATGGACCCTACAAACAGATGGTGGGTGGAATTCGTAGTCAGAATCTAAGTTATGGAGTTGGTGCCAGGTTTGGGTATAGTTGGAAAAAATATCTTAATTCTGGCTTCATAATGAAAAAAATATTTTTATGTATATTAAAATAATAATAATAATAATAAAAATATTACATTTTATTACTTTTGTCTGACCATGGCTGCCAGCTATCATTAAGGACTCAGAGTTGAACCAGATGTCACAGTCAAGCAGTGGAAAAATAGAGAAGTCGGAATCAGTGGTTAGGCCTTCAGAATAGCTGGAACCCCATGATCTAATATTGATGACCTACAGTATCCTATGGATAAGTCATCAGTATTAAATGCCCAGAAAACCCCTTGTACTGTCTACCAAGCTTGTCAGCTAAAATGGCTTTGTTAACGCAACTACATTGGATTGTCCACTGGGTCTAGATTTATCTCAAGGTGATAGTCATATATGAAGATACATATTTGATCCATTGTTTTCTAGAAGTTCTTTTACATTTACAATTATATCAACATCTAAAAAATTTTGTGGTCAACTTAAAATTTCCTAAACCTCTAGTATATTATTCATCTTTATCTTTGAACTTTAAACAATTGGGAACAATAGTCATAAGTAAGGGCTGTATGTCCTTATGCCTCAAAAGTTATTGTAGGGAAAAGATGCACATACCGTACTAATTTACAGCTTGAGGAACATCATGAAGTTGGTCAGATTGCTGCAATGTTGCTATTCTTCTAACAGGGTTTGAAAGCTATATTTTGTTGCTATCATCAATTCTGAAATAGCTATTAATGGCCACAGAGGCTCAGAACAGCTCTCTAGTAATGGGACCTAGCCAACAAGATGGTCCCTTACCGGATGGTTCGAGGTTGTGTGAACCTTCGAAAACAAGATTCACGACCATGAACCTAAGATTGCCAACCCACCGATACTTGGGAAAAACCAGGATCTCAACTCTCTGTGCACTGAAAAATCCATTAAAGATGTGATTTGTTGAGGGAGGCTCTGCCACCGTCTCAGCACACAGCCACTTCCTCTTTCTTTATGACCTCGTAAAGTCCCAGCCGAGAGGCCAATTTGGAAAACAAACGGCTTGGGGTTGACAGGTAATTAGATCCGGGGGACATATTACAAGCCTTTGAATATCAATGGACTCTGAACACTTTAGCACATCTTCAGCAGTATAAAGGCAGAGCAGGTAATACTGAACAGCATTAACAATGTTTCCTAGAAAATATCCTGGTACCAAACAACCTGAATTTGTAGACTCAATTTCCCACTGCGTTGAAGTTCTCTACTCAGCACAATCTGGTAACGTAACTCCACGTTTTATGAATCCAGCATTTTTTCTTAATGGGATCCTTGAGAATTTGCTTGGGACAAGGCAAATAGATAGCCCAGCTTTTAAGAAAGAGATGTAAAGATGTGTATATTCTTAATTGGTCTCTCAATAGCTTGGATGAGGTTGACACCTTCATAAGGTGCCTATGCGCAAAGAACTCACTAAGAATCTAATGGTCATAGGAACTTAAATTGGTTTTAGGAATGTTCTGGTGACTCTGTCCAAAAAGTTGCCATAAAATTTTACGGTCAATACCAGAGACAACTTGCCTCATCTTTTCCTTCAATAATTCAATTTGAGAAGATCTATGTGAGACTTTCCAATCACAGTTTTTCATTATATCATGGAAGAACTGGTTTTCTTTGTACCTATGACATTAGACATAATTATTTGTATTATTATTAGTACATAGAGCACCACCATGTTCTAAATAGCCATATAATACCTACTCTCTACAATGTATAAGTATATTAAAAGGAAAGAAAATTGGGGAAGAGGCCTAGAGCCTCAAAAGCCTGTAATCTGTCATCATTATTAGTTGGCGATTAAGAAAGGTATCTACTACTGAAGACTCTCAAGTTTTTGTTTTATATATATTAAAAAGGAGACATATGTTTTTGTTTGGGGAAACCCTCAATTCTAGAAGAAGACCATCCCAGTGTAGGCCAGATTCTTCTATGTATATACAGTATGTGACTATTCAATCAATCTAACACTGAAAGTGTAAAGTCTAGGTGGATCTCCCTCTACTTCCTTTTCCTTAGTTCACGTCCTTGTCGAACCATTTATCCCTAAAGCTGTTGAATTAAGAATCATTCATTTAATTGCCTCTTGTCGTCCGCACCAATCCCAAGTCATCTTATTTGCTATAGATATTCAATTTTCCCTTTGCCCCATCAACACACATACATGTCTCAAGGTACGACATGTTGGCTGATCATGCTACCATCAAAATGCTACAATTCTGCCCAAACTATTCAATAAAGAGTCCCCTGCAGTGGGAAACTAAATTTTGCCACAAGGATGTTCCTATAGGAAAAAAGTTTATGATATATCCATAGGATATGCCATAAATGGATGATTGATGTGTTCACCATATTTGGAGACCTCATATATTGGGTCTTGGTTTGGCTTTTTCTAAATCTCCCATAGACTTGAAGAAAAGAAGGGCTGAATGAAACATGGCAGTTCTGGATAGACTTTAAAACTGACAATAGGAAGAATAACATACCAGAGGACATTAGTAAATTATAGTTCTCTATATCATTTATGTTTTATGCATGTTATACATAGATTTGTATTGTTTTGTAACAGTTATTTTCCCTTTAGAGGCTGTTCCACTGCCAAGGGGGAGCTGATGATTTGGACTAGCCTATTCATAATTGGTTGTGGGAGGAGGCACATAAGATTTTATCCTGCTTCCATGGAGGGAGGTAAGTTTTCTGCCATAGAAGGAGAGCTAAGCCCATGGTACTTATACCACAGCCCTGAGACAAGGATAGAACAAGTTGCTGCTATCTATAAAGAGGAGATTCAAGTCAAGTTCTGCCACTTGGTAGAATCTAAGTTCAGATCTGTCCTTAGAGTATAGACCCTGTAGTGCCAACTGATTGACAGATATAGCCTTGGTATTTAGAGAGTGAGAGAGAGACTGGCGCATATACTTCATTTTGGGAATAGAGCACTCAACCATCAACAGGCTCATCCCAAGTCAACTGTGCAACTCCTGTGAAGATGTATTCACCATTAAGGGCCTTTCCAAATCCCACCAGATCAGGAAGGTTGAAGACATCATGACTTGCCCTGGAGGAATGACTATGACCATCATATACTCTGCAGGTCTGCTCAGCTCTGCCTTAGCCCAGGAGGTTAGCTGGACGAGTTGGGTGAGTCTACTGGCCACCATTGATAACTTCCATCATAACGTCTACTACTCCCATGTTCCAGGTCCCTCCATTGAGTTTCTACAGAAGAGACAGTTCACTATTAGAGATGAACGAGTAGTATTCAATCGAGTAGGTATTCAATAGAATACTATGGTATTCATAATACTCGTACTCGTTCGAATACTACTCTTATTCGCAGTAAAGATTTGATTCAGAACCAGCATTGATTGGCCGAATGCTATACAGTGTATAGCATTTGTCAAATCAACGCTGGTTCTGCAGCAGGTTCTTCTTTGCTATTTGAGAGAGCTGGCAGCTTTCGGTTATGCAGGAGCTGACTTTTTCTCATAGGAATGCATTGACCAGCGTTGATTGGCCGAATGCTATACAGTGTACAGCATTCAGCCAATCAACACTGGTTCTGACAGAAACTGGTCTGTGATGAGGCGGAGTCTAAGATCGGACCACAATGGAGACTGCTGTGGTTCGATCTTAGACTCCGCCAAGCAGACGAGCCTCCGGCAGAACCAGCGTTAATTGGCCAAATGCTGTACACTGTATAGCATTTGGCCAATCAACGCTGGTCAATGCATTCCTATGAGAAAAAGTCAGCTCCCGCATAACCGCAAGCTGTAAGCTCTCCCGACTAGCAAAGAAGAGCCTGCTGCAGAACCAGCATTGATTGGCCGAATGCTATATACTGTATAGCATTCGGCAAATCAATGCTGGTTCTGCAGGACGAGTAAATTCACATTAGCGCTTGCCTCCCATCCGGAAGGAGTCCGCAGGAGGATCCCCCCGAACGGAATATCAGCGCAACTGCAAGCACTGTACAGTTAAAGCGCACGGACCCGTTATAGTCTATGGGGTCCGTGCGCTTTAACTGCACAGCGCTCCTCCCAAACACTTTCCTCCTGCTACTCGTGGACTTGGTGACTCTCCTTTAGTCGAATAGTGGTTTCCCCTGAAACAAGCATTTTTTCCCATAGCTTATAATGGGATTTGATATTCAATTGAGTAGTCGAATATTGAGACTACTCGAAACGCATATCAAATCTCGAATATTCCACTACTTGCTCATCTCTATTCACTATGCATTGTAATAAATACTTTGGTTTATATACAAAAAAGTTATGAGATTTTGAACACAAGTTACTATTTATATACTTCTATGATTTCAAATGACTTATCTGTAATAATTATAATAGAAGAATACCATGTATACTAAACTGGCTAGTATCATTTACTGCCATTCATGGTTCGACTACAATTAAACGTGTAAACAGAACAATGTAATATTTCTCAGCCTATGGTACCCATACACTGCTCATTCAACTAATTATTAGTTATTTTTTATGTATTTGGCTTACTTGTATAACACCATCATAATCCACATAGCTTTACAGATATTGCCGCTGTCCTACAATCTATATCCCCTATCAGTATGAATGTGGAGGAAACCAATGCACACACAGGGAGAACATACAATATGTTTACCTGCTTATGCTCACTCATCATATTCTTGATAACAATGGTCATAAATACTACAAAGTTTCTAAAAGTCTATGGAACACTGCTTTGGTACTTTACAAGTCTATGGGACACTGCTTTGGTACTCTACAAATCTATGGGACACTGCTTTGGTACTCTAATCTACAAGTCTATGGGACACTGCTTTGGTACTTTACAAGTCTATGGGACACTGCTTTGGTACTCTACAAATCTATGGGACACTGCTTTGGTACTCTAATCTACAAGTCTATGGGACACTGCTTTGGTACTTTACAAGTCTATGGGACACTGCTTTGGTACTCTACAAATCTATGGGACACTGCTTTGGTACTCTAATCTACAAGTCTATGGGACACTGCTTTGGTACTCTACAAGTCTATGGGACACTGCTTTGGTACTCTACAAGTCTATGCAACACTGCGTTGGTACTCTACAAGTCTATGGGACACTGCTTTGGTACTCTAATCTACAAGTCTATGGGACACTGCTTTGGTACTCTACAAGTCTATGGGACACTGCTTTGGTACTCTAATCTACAATTCTATGGGACACTGCATTGGTACTCTACAAGTCTATGGGACACTGCTTTGGTATTCTAATCTACTATTGACACTGCTTTGGTACTCTACAAGTCTATGGAACACTGCGTTGGTACTGTACAAGTCTATTGACACTGCTTTGGTACTCTACAAGTCTATGGAACACTGTGTTGGTACTGTACAAGTCTATGGGACACTGCGTTGGTACTCTACAAGTCTATGGGACACTGCGTTGGTACTGTACAAGTCTATGGGGCACTGCGTTGGTACTCTACAAGTCTATGGGACAGTGCTTTGGTACTCTACACGTTTATGGAAAACTGCGTTGGTACTCTACAAGTCTATTGGACAGTGCTTTGGTACTCTACACGTTTATGGAAAACTGCGTTGGTACTCTACAAGTCTATGGGACACTGCTTTGATACTCTAATCTACATGTCTATGGGACACTGCTTAGGTACTCTACAAGTCTATGGAACACACACTGCTTTGGTACTCTACAAGTCTATGGAGCACTGCTTTGGTACCCACAATCACCACTATCAATAATATGGTGAACGAGCAGCACAAATATGGACAGAACATACAAACTTCATGAAGATGTAGTCCTTGGTGGGATTCAAACCTAGGGCTCTGCCTTTTCATGCATGCTTAAATTATCCAAGTGTGCATGTGTTCTGAATGGGGAGAAAGCTACTGTCAAACAAATCTGCTTGCCGCCAACTCTGATATTCCCTGTTTGTCAATAGAGTCAAGTTCTCAGCAATATTTTTATGGACTTCTGGTTAACTGTAATAACTAGAGATGAGCGAACACTAAAATGTTCGGGGTTCGAAATCCGATTCGAACAGCCGCACACTGTTTGATTGTTCGAACGGGTTTCGAACCCCATTATAGTCTATGGGGGGAAATGCTCGTTTCAGGGGTACACAACATTCGATCAAATTCTACTTACCAAGTCCATGAGTGAGGGTCGGGCTGGATGCTTCTCCCTGCGTAGCGTCCCCGTGTCCTCTTCCGGCCTTTAATTCACTCTGCTAGGCATCAGGCCTAGGCAGAGCCAACTGCGCATACCCACACTACAAGCGGACATGCACAGTCGGCTCTGCCCAGGCCCGATACCTGGCAGAGTGAATTTAGAGCCGGAAGACGCCGCGGGGACGCTGCGCAGGGAGAAGACTTCTAAAGGTAACAGAAGAACCAACGTTGATTGGCAATGTATAGCATTCTGCCAATCAATGCTGGTTCTGCATCGAATCTTAACTTCGAACAGCTAGTAGTACTCAATTGAGTACGAGTATTTCGAATACCGTAGTATTCGATCGAACACCTACTCGATCGAGTACTACTCGCTCATCTCTAGTAATAACTGTAAGTAAAAGGTATGTTCACAAAACAAGTTATTAGGGTTGTGTTGCCCTCATGTAGAATATTAAAGGGATTATCAACCTTTTCAAAATGCATCCTTTCCTTTACCTTTACTAATCCCACCATGGAACTATTTATGTCCTTTACTTAAAGGGAGCCTATTACCAGAATCCAGTATATCAAGTTAGCCCCACAGACAGATAGGATAGCTTCACCTGAATATCTCCTTTTTATCAATATGCAATAAGCTCTTTTGGAGCAATGAGGGCACTGTAGTTGCTCCAAAGAGGTAAGTAGCAATGCCCTCATTACAAAGAACTAATTTGCATGTTGAAAAAAACTGAGATATCTTGGGTTGTCATGTTTTCTCGTAACAAATTCCCTTTAAGATAGCTGATCAATATTAGATTGGGTGGGTCCAACCATTGGGACCCTACAGATCAGCTGTTTTCCCAGGTGTCAACCTCTCAGCATTGTTTACATGCTTATGCTCACACATCATGGGTCATGGAATCTGCTACATTTTTACAAGTGTATGGGACTCCGCTTCAGTACCCACAATAAGCACTATCAATAAAATGGTAATGAGGAGCACAGCATGCAAAGAATTCCTGGAGCACTGGAGAAAAAGCTGATCTGCAAACCACTTGCAATTGAATCAAATAAAAAAAAAGCTTTATTGGCAGGTCTGAATAGACATTTGGCATTGCCAAAGCAAAGAGAGTGGTGGGTATGGGGGGGAGGTTGGGTTGGCAAGGAAAGTGGTGGGTATGGGGGGATTGGGGCATATGGAGGTGGCTGGGTAACTAGAAGGGGAAGTAGTGTGGTATAACAGTCCATGGGGCCTCATCTTCCCCTCAGTTAGTGACAGGTGGACATATATTGGGCATCGATCTCCACAGTGGACTCCTCTTCCTCCAGTAGGATGTAGGGTTTCCTCATCTCATCTACGGAGGTGAAATCCGGGATGTGGGCAAAGAGTCTATGGAAGTAGACCGCCCTCATAGCTATCTAAAATGTCAATACTAGGCCATCAATTTTAATAAGGTGAATAATTTCTTTAAATATTAAATACACAACCTGTAAAATATATCATTTATCAGTTTCAGAGTACAGGTAATGATCATTGTCATATCCAATGGACCTGAAAAATATGCCCGCCCATAGACATTGGGCTGTCATTTGGAGAGACATACAGGTGATAAGAAAGACTGTCATATGTAGAGATGACAAGAAACAAGTGCGAGATGGAGAATGACCCGTATTAAACGCCCTTGGTTGAAGCAGGTCTATTTTTTGTGTGGAGTGTAAGTAATACTCGGGTGGGGGGGACAGTGGTTTGATTTTCCTAGGTTATATTGTTGCATCGGAGCCCAGGGGCCTATACTGTAGATGCGCCAGTGATTACAAAAGTAAGCATTTCTGAAACGCCAACCTCTATGTAGTTAGTCTTTTCCATACCATTAAATCGGAAAATGTTCATATATGGTGACAGGTGCATTTTATGATTGTCATATTCTTACAAACAACATGCCACTTCTACACTGATGATCCCACATAAGCAAGGAGAAGGCGGTGCTGACTTATAATGGGGTCACCCTAATGAAGCTGATAATGCAAATCATCTGGACAGACACGGAGAGGGATACATGGTTGTGTGATTTCTACAGTGCGTTCTCATGCATAGTCCTGAAGATGTCAAGTTCCCCTCCAAAGCACAACACTTCAGCCTTATTCTGTGTGACACTGATGGACACAGAGGACTAGTGAATATGAGAGCTCAGGACAAGTGAGAAGATTGTGTTTATGTGAGAGTGGGCAGGGGACAGAACGAGAGACAGCCGAATAAGGAGAACAAAGAAAGAGATAAATGTTCTGGTGTTTGAGGTGTTTTGTTTGCTCTGCAATGTTACAAACAGTAGGTACAGCATCTCTGCAGTATGATTTATGGGCCTTGTCGCACTCTTTGTTTGCTGTAGCATGGAGAATGAATGCGTCGCTGTCATCCTGGAAGGATACCTTCTCTCGCTCTCCGTCGACACTTTCTCTCCCCTCTTCCGCATGCTCTCCTCATTTCACGCCAGAGAACATAAACAATCTTTCATAATCCTGACAGTCACACACGTAGCCCTTGGAGACAAAAGGTGTTTGCTAGTCTCCTCTGCTGGTGAGAGTTTACGGGAATGAAAAAATGCAGCAAAACGCAAGGCCAGGACAAGCAATAAGCCATTCTCTTTGACTACATGGAGATTACATTATTATTATTATTATTATTATTATTATTATTATTATTATTATTATTACAATCATCATCCATTTTGTACAGTGATGTGCAAAAGTTTGAGGCCGGTGGGAAAAAATGCAGCAAAGTAAAAATACTTTCAAAAATAGAAGTGAAGTGAATGAACAAAAGACAAAAGAAAAATCTAGATTAAATCAATATTTGGTATGACCACCCTTTGCCTTCAAAACAGTGTAAATTTTTCTACATACGCTTGCACACAGGAACTCCGACCTCCAAACATCTTGGAGAACTAAGCACAGATCTTCTGTCAGTGTAGACTTGCTCCAATCCTTCTGTCTCTTCATGTAATCCCAGAAAGACTGGATGATGTTGAGATCAGGGCTCTGTGGGGGCCGTATCATCACTCCCAGGACTCCTCCTCCAAAGGGCGATCACACCAAATATAGATTTGATAGAGATTTCTCTTTTGTTCATTCACTTTGCATTTTGTTAATTGACAAAAATTCTTACTTTCCAGCATTTTTCCACACCCAGATAAAATTTTTGCATAGAGTTGTATATTACACAGTGTGGCATATAAGGCATTGGTTATGGAATCAATGTAGATACATTCATTATAGGAGTCACCTGAGTATAAAATATACTCATTATTATGACCAAAGTCAAAGTTTGAGGAGTAAAATTTAGTTTTTTTAGAGTTTTGTAAATTATAATAATATAATATAAGAAAAAACTCAAGGTAGTTTTTTGGGAGTTAAATATTGATTACCTATACAGATTGGTGGAGGCCCAATTCCACCGATCAGCTCTTTAAAGTGGCCAAATTTACTACTGAGGGCGGGTTCACATCTGCAGTCTTGTCTCCGTTTTCAGTTTCTGTCTTCTGCTGACAGGAGACGGAAACCAGGCAGACCGTGTGTCCCCGTGGGCGCCCGTGAGCGTTTTGTGGTCTCCGCGGCAAAACCATTTTCTTTTTGTCTTTCTGTTGTGCGACTTTGTGTCCAATTTCCTTGTGGAGACCATAAAACGCTCACGAGCGCTCACGGGCAGACACTTTGCAAACCAATTCAAATGAATGGGTTTGAAAAATGACTGCCGATTTCTGACTTCTGTCCAGTTGTTTTGGGCAGAAGACGGAAACTGAAAGTGGAGACCGGACGCAGATGTGAACCCGCCCTGAATGAGATCCAACAGAACAATGGGTTTATCAAACCCTATATACTGAATGTTCATCTTAAACACTAGTAATGGGGTAGTCCTAGATTAGCACCAAAAGGCCTGTCCATTACTGGGTGCCTTGAGAGTCCACTGGAGTATAAATTTTACAGATATGAGCAGAAAATTGACTCACCAATTTAAAGCAATAACACTAGTGAAGAGTAAAGTCAAGTGCAGACCTTTATTTGCTTTATAATAAATGAATAGAACACTTGTTTTCAAGGTTTTGCTATAACTACTCTTAATTGACCTTGTTTGACCATATTATGGCTCCGTCTTATATGTGTTTTATTTGATGTCATATCCATGCATTTTTTTTTATTATTATTAGATTGTATATGAAACTGATAGAACAAAACCAGTGGTATGCTTCACTGGATTTGTATGTAAGGATATTTATCTCCAACAAATGAGGAATTATTCTTCCCTAGAAGCATTGCTTTGTGGCAGATCCTTAATAAAAGTTATGTGTGCATGAGGCTTTCCAAGTACAGTGCTAAAGCTATGTTAAATCACATCTTACATGGCCTACTGCAGCAACCACATGAAGCAGCAGTACATACGGGAAAATGTCTGTGAGAAGGAAGAGGAGTCATTGAATCTGAAGGCCTTTACATTGGTAATCCCACAAAAAGCAAGCCCTGGTAGCATGAAAAGAAAGGTTCTGCACAGAGCTGAGAAATCTAATAAAAAATACCTAGTTCTAAGGTATGGTGGCATAATCTGGTGAGGTTGAGTCCATATGACACCTGGTGAGATTGAGTCTATAGAGATATATGTACACCTACGCCTGATTTCCGCTTGGGGATTCTGTTCCCTATTCCGCTTTAAAAATGTGACTCAAAGAAACAAAAAACAGACACCGAGCAACCATATAGTGTAGAAACTAGTAAAAAAAACTTTTTTTGAGAGTAAAAAATGTGTTGTTATTGATCCGGTGGCCTCTCACCTGCTAAAGTTGTGAAAATCCGTTCACAACCACGTATAGGATTCTATATCAGGTGGAGGGAGCCGTTCACTCTACATTCACCGACAAGGCAAATCGGGATGAACATTAGGGTAGAAGGGACAGTAGAAACAGCGCTCTTGGGTCAATAAAAGTTCATTCAGACAAAACTCACAACGTTAATGTAAAGAACAAATTTCGGACCTCAATGTCCTTTCTCAGGTGCATTTAACTTAGATGGACTTCGAGGTAATGATGATCGTCTATCAATCTTTTGGGGGAAATCCTCACAGAAACAGTCACACGTTCCGGCCTCCCTCTCCTCAGGATGAGTTCACATATTACATGGCCATTTCCAGTCACCTCACAGCTGCAGTTCACCTCACAGGCAGGTCACAGCGCTTGAGGAGAACCAATGGGTTTACCTGCCGCCGCCGCCGCTTTAAAAATGTGGATAGAAGTTTTCTCTCTACATTTTTTGGTGGAAATTTGGCGGACTCCATCATAGTCAATGGTTTCTGTGGGTAACCACTTTTTAAGCACATTAGGTTTCTGTTCTTTGGGTCCGCTTTGGGACCCGAGGAACGAAAACCCTGGCACTGGTGTGAAACTAGAATCACATGTATGGGCCAAATTTTCAGTTGCAGAAAATTTCCCAAAAATCTGATGGATATAACATTCCATATCCATAAGCCAAATAGAAGAATATAGAAGAATTGAGACTCCTAAATTCTACATTATCGGCCACTGGTACTTCTATGCAGATTTGATTAGGAAACACAAAAAAAGTATAATAAAAGAATCGCAGCTGTGTCTAAAGAGGACCAAAAGTTTCATGGCTTTGGATAGACTTCAAGCAGTATTAACATCTCCCACATCCCAATCACACTGGAAATATTTCTGTCCTAGCGCGGTTTCATATACCGAGTAACGAATGGACCATTTTGCAGCACATTTTCAACTTGTAAGTCCTTCATTCTTTTACCCATTATATTATTCATGCACTTTCCTGAAATATTTCTCCTGTGAATGGGGCTCTAGGGTAGGCAAAGATGGAGGACATCTGTGAGATACACAATATAATGAGTTTGACTTTACAAGAGAAATCAAAATGTCTGCCAAAACCATTTTTCAGCTGGAAAAAGTGGTTCAGTGTTAAGGTTGCCAAATCCAAAATCTCTTTTTCTTTTCTATTCAAAAACTCTACAGAGAACTTACAGCTATGGCTAACACATTATTTGTCTCACAAATGTCACCAGAGTCAGGTAGTATATTGCCAAGAGAAGCTAAATGTACATAACTATCATCATCATGTATTTTATTTATTGCAGGACTTTAATATGGTTGCAATATTATGGTCTTACCACTTATCCTCCGCGTCCCATGATTGTACTAAACTAAACTTGGTAATAGTGTTTCTATAAAGATGGGCAATTCGCTTTGTCTGGCCCCGGTTTTGACTAGAATATCTCAAAATGTTTGGCTATTAACAAAACAATTTGTCATTGGTCTAGTACAAATTAAATTAGCTGCCATGACATGTATTGTGGCACATTATTATATTCTGGGGTATCTTCAGATTCCGGAGTATAATAGGTGGAGGTCCAGGGGAGGTGAAAAAAATAGCATTATAAACAAAGACCTCAGCAGTGACCTGGGGTGCATGACGTCAAACTTGAACCTGTACCCAAAACTAAATGAATCTTGGAAGGTTCACCCACCTTTAGTTGTTGCCTTTTGACCATTAAATAGCCATCTTTGTGACAATAAGCATCATGTGACTGTGAACTGAAAAATGAAATGTTATGGTTATTGGAATGTTGGGAGGAAAAAAACGATATGCAAAAACAAAAAGCTGGTAACATCCCTCTCCATGGTCTTTTCACCTACTCAATTTTGGGAACTAAAAAGAAGAGTGAACGGTAAATAACGTAGATAGTGATCATTTATTAGTAAATATATCTACAAGTCTCAACATAACCCAGATAAACCAAGGTAAGGCCGGGTTTACACGGGAGTTTTTTGGACCAGGTTTTGACGCAGTGGCCGCCACAAAATCCGGTCCAAAAAACGGCTAGCCGCGACTGGATGCCGGTGTATACAGTGCACCAGAATCCAGTCGCTGCATTCCGCTCCGGACTAGGCCCAAATGAATGGGCCTAGTCGGGAGTGAGGTGTCGCACCGAGAACTCTGCAGTGGATTCCATTGTGGAATCCGCCTGAAGAAAGGGCATGTCCCTTCTTTTTTCCGCGAGTGGGAAAAAATAAATTACTGGCTCCCATTGATTTCAGTTTTTGAGACAGATTTTGATGCGGATTCCGCATCCAAACCTCTGACGAAAAACTCCCGTGTAAACCCAGCCTAAATGCACAGGTCCCATCATAGCCAACAAATAAATAAGACTACAGTGGAGTATGAAGGCCGTACAAGTCTCAGTATAACCCAGTAAGGAGGAAATATACAGTAGGGCATTGAGATACTACAAATACAAGCAAAGAATAAAAAATATCATTTGCAAATTATAATATTAATGTACTACAAGTCTCCGCTGGACCTAGTAATACTAGGGAGTAAGTTGGGAATCACAATTGAATGAATACAAGTAGCTGTTTTCTCCCAGCATTTCCTAGACTGCATTAGTGGTGGCACATCGTGCCGCTATACCACTTAATATTTTGTAACTCTTGTATTGTCTAAGCCTACAGTCACATGACCGACATACAAGAAGGGACATTTCATGGCCATTTTGCATGCTAAGGGCAGCCGTTATCCTAAGGTCCCTGATAGATACAAAGGGCATAGATATAGGGTAAAAATAGACCATGACCTATTTTTTGATGGTCGGTTAAAACAGACATAAAATCGGTCATGTGAATAGCTACATTCACATATATGGATCTTAACACAGCCATGTGATGACCACTAAAAAAAGGCTGTTGTATGAATGTAGGCTACGGTAATACATGACTCCGTAACTGATGTAGAATAACCCGTCTCATCACCTCTTGGCAAATAGTCACGTTTCCCAAACTATTGTGCAATATAAGAGAACAATACTAATAGAAGAACAGTACTTATATGGTGCATACATAGTAAGGCATTAGATACTATACTGCCCCTCAGACTACGTTAGAAACATGACAATATCACATGCCATTTACAACTGCAAGGTTATACTGCTGACTCTGGCACCAATCAGATTTCCAGTAGACCGAAAACACAAACAGTAATTAAGCTGTATAGACCCCGGTAATTAAAATAAACGGCTACATGAAGCCTGGTAATTTACCACTGCAATAATAATGGAATCACTAATAATGGTGTTTATGCCAACATGATACTTACAAACACTGAAAGAACACTTGGGTTAATGTGCTTCCACATAATGACTCTTGTGATATATAAAACCTCAGGCTCACTATATGTTTAGGTATACAACAGAGGATTGTACAAAAAGATTGGAATATGAGTTAAATAAAAAATTGGAAAGAAATTAGAAATTGGTTTAAATTTAAACTAATAACTATATTCTAAAATAATTGTATTACACATCTTGCCAAAAAGTTGACTGCTCTTTGGGGTCATCGGTAAGAATTTTCAAGCTAGCCCTCTCATACACATAGTTTACTAAATCTCCATTTTTTTTTTTAAATGTAGAATGTGAACCCCACATAGAGCTCACAATGTACATTTTTTTCCCTATCAGTATGTCTTTTTGGAATATGGGATGGAAATCCATGCAAACACGGGGAGAACATACAAACTTCTTGCAGATGGTTTTTTGCCCTTGGTGGGATTTGAACACCAGGACCCAGCGCTGCAAGGATGCAGTGCTAAACACTGAGACACTGTGTGGCCCCTTAAATCTCCATTTTGAACTCCATGGGCTTCACAGGGACGAAGGTGCCCGATTTTTCATAGTCCAAGGACTCCAATGAGGAATGAAATGTGGGGACCCCAGCAAAAGATAGGAGATAAATTACCTTTGTGGGCCAACGCCTTTAATGGCATCAAGCAGAGAGTTCTTGAAATTAGATAAAGATGGAAACATAAAGAATATTTCAGAATCAGCTTTTTCTCATAGATGGAAAACTGAAGAAATCAATATAGCTGACTTGACGGTCTTGGATATTACGCCATAAAAATAAGACATGTTAATGTCATGTAGATGTCATGAAATGATATCAGATACAAGCCAACGCTGACATGGTTTTGTGGCAACTGTCATTGTGCCAGTAGGTAGGTAGAAGGTAGTAGAGTGGCGTCCATAACAAGATAGTGTCTGGTGCCATGGTGGGCATAGGGTGGTGGTTGTGACTACATGAGATGCCTGAGAAGCCTTGTATATGTGTGCGAAAGGAGTAGTTCTTGATTTAGCCACCAAGGAACATGCCACTAAGATGGAGGAAAAGTAAAATGACTCTGACCTTGAGTGGAACTGCATAGAAAGTGCCATGAGTAGTTGCCCTGAGACTGAAGGTGTCACATATGATAAGAGATCTTAAAGATCTAAATAGCCTGAGTGGTGTAACATAGTCAAAATATGATAAGAGATCCTAAAGATTTATATAGCCTGAGTGGTGTAACATAGTCAGGCCTGACGTTCTAAGGGCCTGAGAGACTGTCAAAACTTAGGAACTTCTATCTATGTGGGCTGAGAAAGTGACAGCCCAGAGAGAAAAGTTGGCGAGTCAGTCTAAATATTTTAGAGACCTAGTAAAATCTGCACTGTAACCATCACCTAAGTTCATACCACGCTGCTCTTGCAGATAGAAGTTCCAGGTCCACCAGAAATCCAATGCTTGTCAACCACCCAGCAATGGTGTTCGCCTATTTGTCAGGGGTCTTTTTGGGCCTTCACAAATGCCTTAATGTGATAAGAACTTCTGCAAACCCTATTACAACTCCACAGGCCTACAATCTGCCTATACACTTTTATTACTCTTCACCGCACCATAAAGGATTTTTCTAGGGCATAGCTACAGAATGAATTGTCCGCTTGCTGTGTAGTAAATTTTCTGAGGAATTAAGGTCTATTTGTGTTTATGGCAAGTTCCAGGATAATGATGGGAAAACACCTTTTGGCCATTTTGTCCCCGTTGTGCCATTTCAGCAGGGAAGAGGTTACACGCGACCTGCCGCTCTACACAGATATCCTTGTGAAAGGGAAAAAAAAACCTCATTTGCAGAAGAACATCTCTCCAGCTTTCACCTTGTCAGTCGCTGATCCATTTCCCCGCCTGGGCTCATCCTTACCATTAATCTGCAGGCATTTTATCACTACTGCCTGCACCCTGCTCCTGCTCCCAGCTCCAGATATACAAGCAAGATTTGTCTGCTTCTTCCCCTCTCTCCTTTAGCGGAGTCTTTTCTGCTTAAGTTAGCAATTCTCGGTTGTGCTGACGAGAGCTTGTCCTAGAAATTACCCTTATCTCCCAGGCATAGCGCTCAGGCTGCCAGACACTTAGTGTCAGGGCGTCCCCTCCCTGAGCGCACTTAATGCTTAGCAATAGCTTCCTCAAAGCATACATGTAGCAAACACAAACCTTTTATATACACAACAGTGTGCTTGCGCAGGACAATGAACTTGATGCCAATGACAATGTCAGGAGAATTCTTTATAATGTAGATAATACAGAAACTCTAACAATACAACAATAGATGAATGATCATATATTATAGTGTTCTTTACCCAAAAACCTAAGGACCAATTAGCCAGTGGTACTTAACCCATTCTTGGGAATTCATATCTTTGGTGGCAGTGTCACTTTTATAGCTTTGCTGGGCCTATGATACACAGTACTTGCAAACGTTCCAAAAATCACATTGTATGCGGCAGCATACAGTAAATACTTCTTATGTAGGACATGAGTTGGGTCATTGTAACATTTGCGCTACTGACAACCAGGTCTATACATTACATCTAAGGAGAGAAACTGTGCAAAAAATGTAGTCAACAGGAAGTTTTCATGTCAAGTTGACTTAGAGTTGAAGGGTGATGGGACGCGGTACTGAATGTTTTGCGTTATGTCATAGTGTGAAGGTTGATCACTAGCCTAGTCCTCAAAGCATGCAGTTAGCAAGAGATATGATCATATCATAGGAAGGGCAAAGGGACCAATTATCTAGGGCCCCCAAACATCGCTCAACTTCCAGCCCTCCATAGATATTCCTACCATCAAGTTGTGGGAGTTGGTTAAAAATTAGTAGGATACTTCCAACAATAGAAAAGTTTCAATATGTGGCAAATAGACGATAATGCATTTTTCACTAATATGCTTAGCTTTAATTTGTACATGAAGCTAATACCTCAAGGGCATTATATTGCAATGTGCCCACCCCCCCAAAAGTATATAAACCCTACGTTTTATGTTGCAGGCCGGCTCCTGCGCGATGAGATTGTAGGAGCTGACCTGTTCCTATGGCAGTCAGGACCCTGTTGAAGGCTCCTAGGCCTTCAATAGGAATATAACTTTTCAATAGGAATATAACTATTGATGCCGTCCATACCCAGCCTCAATAGTAATGTAGTGAAAGTCTCATAGACTGCAATATAGTTATATTGCAGTCTATGGGACTTGCAATCAAACGATTGCAGGTTCAAGCTCCCTGAGATAAGATAATCCTTTAATAGTCCCACCTTGGGAAAATTTCAGTGTGTTACAGCAGCAGAGTAATACAGATACAAGATAATACACAGTAATATATTACAGAAGCTGAGAAAAATACTTGCAGTCCATAGCAGCTAGGAAGAAAAGAAATAAACAAGACTTCAGGATCATTTAGTTTTCTGTGTGGAGTGATCTTCGCTTGGTCTGATGTAGATTATGTAGCCTGACAGCGGTTGGGAGGAAGGACCTCCAATAGCGCTCCTTCTCACACTTGTGGGGGGGGGGGGGCTAATAAAATAAATATAAAAAGTTTAAAAAAAAAAAAAACATAAAAATCTAAAAATTCAAATCACCCCCCTTACCTAGATTTAAAATAAAGATAAATAAAAATAGGCATAAACAAATTATACACACAATGAATGCCATAAAAACAAAGACCGTAAGAATTTTGCACAAACGCAGTTTTACTCAAATTGCAGCCCAATCTGAATTATTTTTCAGTTTCCCAGAATATTGTAAAGAATATTAAATGGTACTGTTACAAAGTACAATTTGTCCTGCAAGCATTAAGCCCTCATATGGCTCTGTGAACGGACAAATAATATAATTATGGGGTTTGGATGACGTGGAGTCGAAAATGAAAATGGAAAAATGTCTGTGGGTTAAAACTCTTCAAAATATTTCATTACTTATATTTGCAAACATGTTTAATTGTCTACAAATTTAAATATGGTTATGTTCATGGCAACTCCATTTTTCTCTAAGCACTGTGTTCAATTCCCATGCAGTACCAAGGAAAGGACGTATTACAGAGATCCCAATTTGGATTCTGAACAAGGTACTTTAAGGCTGAGGCCCCACGTTGTGGAACACAGCTTTTTCGTTGCAGATTTTTTTTGATGTTTATTGAGCCAAAGCCTACAATGACTAGAAAAGAATGGGAAATATAATGGATTTCTTACACTTCTACCTTCTGCTCAATCCATTCCTTTCTTTGGCTCCTAAAACCACCACAAAATCTGCAACAAAACAAGCTACAATTGCGCAACGTGGGGCTTTAGCCTTAAATTGGTGGCCTTACCTGAAAAATAAACAGAGTTCCTTTTTCCGCTAGTGGTAAAAGGAACCCGTTGAAGTCAATGGGAGGCTTTTTTTTCCACGTGGATTCTGACACAGATTCAGTGCCAAAATCAGCGCCAAAAAAACTCAGTGTGAATGGTCCCTCACGGCTCCTCCATTCCAGCACTGGTAGTCCAGTCTGCGGCAGCTGATCATTGGTCTTAGATGTGTTCATTACAAAAACAGCATCTAAAGGCAGCAGACAGACAGACATGCAATGTTCCTGCACAGATCTGTTTTAATACTTTAACTACTTGCAATCCATTTAATTTTTTTTTATTTTTTTTCGTGCAACCCCTTTTAATCAATAAAAATTTCCAGCAAAATCTAAAGAAGTCTCATTAAAAAATGTTTCCATCAGTCAAAAACATATCTTTTACATCCATGACCAGGGCAATCATCATGAAGGATCCTCTCTTATGTTTTTTGGTAACTTAATGCCATATTATACAGACACTGTAGTACGCTTAATAGTATTACAATCTGACTTGTGTGTACTGTAAAGGTACTTTGCCATGAGATTAATATTAAGCTTCTACAAGAGAAATATTATTGTATACATCACTGGTATATACCCGTTGAATAGGAATATATGGAAACATATGGATGTGTTTTGTATAGGAATAATTCCTAGCAGTACATCAAAGAGCCCTACATCATGTCAAAGTTAAAACTTCAAAAATATTTCCATATGCCTTGTGATCTCACCAGTGCAGGCGTATACATGATGAACCGGATTAGGACAATGTCCAGATACTGTATCTCATTCAGAGTCTGCATTGTGGGTATTAAAGGGAACCTGTCAAGTGGTTTTTCCATCCTAAACTGACCTCAAATGCATCAAGTAATGGCCTTTCCTTTGGTGCCCCTAATTAAGATTTCTGCAACTTCATCTAGTCATATAGCCATTGTGCTAAATCACACTCTGTGCAGCGTGACTGACAGGTCCCTCAATGTCAGACCTCATCCTGATACCCTACCTAACTGGTCTTAGAAGACATCAGTCCCTTTAAGATTTTATGTCTTCTAAGGAAAAAGTCCAAAGATAAGATAATTCTTTAATAGTCCCACAATGGGGAAATTTCAGTGATACAGTTTCATAGATGGTACAGTAGTATATAACAAGAGAGAAACACACACAAGCTCATGGCAGATAGAGAGATACTAGGAATCAGAGCAACTAAAATGAAAAAAAAAATACAAAGACACACTGCAGGATCATTTAGTTCTCTGTGCGGAGTGATGTTGATAATACAGCCCAACCGTGGTTGGAGGACATGAGGAGGGGTCACAGCATGTAGATATAACAGGCAGAAATGTTTTTTTGCAGAGGTGGGGGACATATGCAGCTATCATGATAACATGTGATAGTTTCTTTGGTAGGTAGTGATATCTCATGCTCACAGCTGATAGTTCGGTATCTTGTATCAGCACTATTGTCCTTTTAACCACAAAAAATGCCCCAAATGTCCTTCATCACAAGCCCTCCTCCTTTCTTCTTACCACTGTGTTCTACTGCCCAAAGAAGTATGAAGCCATCCAGGTATACAGGGTGCTGCTCTCTTGCCAAGCTTCCATAAGCTCATGGGGTAGGTGGGTGATGGTAGGTTCCCAGGTTGTAACACAGTCACACGTGTCCACAGTAAAAGAAAGAAATACCAGTCAGCTGTAGCATCTTCACACATCAACAATAGAAGCTAAAAATCATCTCCTTGAAAGAAGAAGTTCACACTTCCATGCAGGTTTCTCCTTCAAGCTTTGTCTGCCTCATGGTGACCATGCTGTTCTTAGCTCGTGGGGGGATGGTAACAGGTACATGTCCACACAGGAAAATCCAGCTCATCAGGTCTTGAGTCTTGTCCATGCTTTAACAATAGAAACAAAAGGAAAAAAAAATACTCCACAGGGTTTTCCATTCGATTTATAGCCACTAATTTATAGTGCTAGGTTGCTTGAGTAGAGGATTCTTGAAGATACAGACAAAAAGAGTGAAAAGGAAAGATAAAGGTTGCTCTCAGATTGTATCGAGGCTGCCACTCATGCGGCGCCATCTTGGACAAACACATTGTACATTTGTCTCAAATCATGTGTGCTTGTTTTTTGGCACAACTTGAACCAGAATCATGGTGTACTTAACGTAGTAGATTGTCCCCACTGTCTCCAAGATTAGAAGCTAGCTACATGGGGTGAAGTCCTCATAGTCATATCTGAGCCTTGTAGCCTTAGAGGATCCTAATGATTCCTCTGCTAAGAGTATGGGAGTCCTCTAAATAAAGTATGGTAGTACTAAGTGTCACGAGTTGCAACAGCTAACCTAAGCTTTGGGGACCCAAGAGCACCAAAACTGATCTCTTAGAGACCCTTCATGTTGGGAAAGGTCTGGTTAAATAATTAGAAAGCATCTAATGATCTGTTGGTTAACCAAATCCAAATATATTTTTACAGGGTACAATGGCCTCGTGATACAATATTTCAGCATACAATGGACTTTTCTGCACATCTGTAACTATAAAGTAGACTCTACATACAATGGCTGGAGGTCCCAACAAATGATTTGGTCATTTAAGTGTTAAACCCCTGTATTTGTTGACTAGTAGTGCGGCTACAATATAGTACAATACTACATGTTGTTTTTTTGTTTCCCTATCAGTATGTATTTGGGGTGTAGGAGGAAACAAACAAAGGGAGAATGCACAAACTCCTTGTAGACATTGCCCTAGGCAGGATTCGAACCCAGGACTCCAGCGCTAACCACTCAGCCACTGTGCTGTCTTGATACTACATGCTCTGTACTTTTTTGTACCTGTACCTGGATACAGGCTCCAGGTTATATTTTGGGTACACTGTGTTTACTTATCAGAAGTCCCTAAAAAAGTTAAAAAGTTCTTATCACCATCATAGAAGTGATTTACATCTTCCAGCAACACTTTCCAACTTTTATGGGTAAGAATTTTCTATATCTATATTCTTTCATCTTCATTGTTTTGAATGACTAGTTTTTCACAGAATTATCTCAATTTACAAAAGTTTCAATATACAACGGTCATCCCAAAGCCATTTCCTACTGTAACTTCACAGACCTCTGTATTCCCCTAAATGTATCAGATATATAGTCCGGCTTATAGAGCTTCGCCAGATGAAGAAGTGCTCATTCAAATGTCAGTATGAAGGAAACCTCATGATACCTTCTGTCCAGGGGTCTAACCATATTTATCCACCCCTGATACTTCTACAGTTCTCAGTAAGTACTAGTATTCTGTTCCAGTGATCAAACAGAGGGGGGCTGACATCTCGGCATCATCCATTGCTTGCTAAGTGAACAGTTTGACTTTGCCAGCGTTGACTGTAGACACCACAGGCTTCCAGGTGAGAATGGCAACTCTTAGTGATAAGATTTAGCAATCTAACTCAGGTAGGTTATTCAGTAGCTGGAAGCCCACGGTTCAGCTCACCAGGGGCACACGTATTTTCTCTCCAAATAACAAGCACAGGAAAAGTCCCAGTTCCCCTTGAAATAAAATATAGACATCAACTTCAGAATACTTGTACAGAAAGGCATGACTTATTTTCCTTGAGCTCATTTCCTTATGTCTGTCCCCTGAATAATACCACCTAGAAAGCAGTCTGTTTCCCTCCTTACAGGATCGGGGCTCGCTTACTTTCCCCACTATTAAGAAGTGTGGTTAATTCCTAATTAGCACTGACAGATGCTTCCCCTGTAATCCTATTCCCAACATGCCCTGCTTGCTTTTGTTTGCTGGTAGAAGATATATTGTGACACAGTAATGACCCTTCAATGCAGTTCTGGAACAGTTTAATGACACACTAATGATTTATTACATGTTCCACTTGATTAGTTGGTCGTTTGTCAGCATTATATTTCCCTGTCCATAAACCTGTCACAGGTTTTATAGACCTTTCCCTGGAAAAAAAGAAACCCAAAATAAATTTAGCTTTTTATTTCTACTCTTGTTTTTGCTGAGAGGGTTGCACAGAGGCCCTATTATTGAAATGTCCTCATCCAACCAACCTCATTGCGGGATGGAGTGAGCTAATGGCTGTGGTATGTTTAGTGGGTTTAATGAAGGTAATCATATAGGCTCGCTAGATCTAAATTAAAGGGAGAAATATAGCACAAATCTGCTTTGTGACTACAGAAAGCATGTGCAAAAGGTTAATAAAACATACAAGCTTCGCCTCTCTGTGGATACTAATATATGCACAGTGACATAGAGAATAGAAGGGAGGCAATACTTTCCTCCTCTGATTGGATTACTATACCACAAATTGCTTCCTTCCCCATCCCATTCATTTTGTGGGAACGATGGTGTGTTAGTTGGGGCAAGTCGTACCCTCTTGTCTGCCAATATAGCTGTGTCTGCGCAGAAGTGGTAGAGCATTCAATAGTGCGTACCTTTGGTCTCTTAGGACTGGTTCACGTCTGCATTCAGTATTGTCCACTTGGGGACCGCCCGAATGGAATAAGTGGTGAGCAATGAAAGCACATGGACCCCATAGACTATAATATAGTCCATGTGTTTTCCACATGATGTCCTCACGAATCATGCGGAGTGAAAAGTATGTCAATTTGGGGAACACCCAAACTGAAAAAGCAGTGAGTTTATGACACACACATGGACTCCGTAGACTATAATGGGGTCCGTGTGTTTCCAAAAGGTGTCCTCACAAATCATGCAGATAAACAAGTACTTCAAGAACTACTTTCCCCTCCGCATGATTCATCAGACACCGCACGGAAAACACAAACCCCATTGTAGTCTATGGGGTCCATGTGCTTTCATTGATCACCAATTTGGAATATTCAGATCGACTTCCAATTTTTTATAGAAGAGATCAAAGTACCTGTGAAAAGGTAGTAATAATTTGGTGACAGCTAAAAAGTAATTGAATAATGGGATTTAGAGTCTTGAGAGGGAGAAGTTAAAAGGAAATGGGGTAAGATTGGTGTTACTGAAACTGTTACAAAATCGGAAGGCAGTCAATTACATGAGAATGGGTTTGTCAAACTTCAGTCACTTCCCAATGTAAAATTTATCATTGGGTTCCCAAGTATTCAAGATTATAATAGCATTGATCTAGCTTGTTATATGGAGGAGGAAGAACTTTTTAACCCCATATAAACCTGTAGTTCAGTCACTAAAGAACAGAATGATTACTGCAAACAAGGAGAACAGTCAGAACTAAAAGACCTATATGAATACCTCTTAAATTTTTCATTAAAGTAGATTATTTCAAGTTTTTTTTACAAATGTTTCCACCAAATCTTTCTGAAACCAAATATTTATATCTTTATCTCCATTTATGGAACAAGATGTAAATATCTGAACAATAATTTATCACTTCATTAACATAATCTGACACATCATTAACATAACTTGGCACTTCATTAACACTCAGCAGGGGCGGTGCTATGGGACTTATGGAGTTAGTATTCACGCCCCTGAGGGATTGCCAAAATCTGTTTCTGCCATATAAAAAATTGTCAGTATTAAAAATATCACATGATAAGGGAAAAGTTCAGTTGCAGATTTTGCACTGGGTTCCAGGGGAAGTTAATAACTTTATGGGGAAGGGGGTTTCTGAAGAGATTGAGCTGATATATGTATCATAGCCCCTTCTTTGCACTGACAAGGGTCAAGCACCCCAAAATAGATTTCTACAGAGAGGTGTCAGGTTTGGATAATACGACATTGCTTTCATCCTTTAGGAGGATGGGAAAAAAAAGCTGTGTCAATTTTTGTAGATTTCCGTGCAGGTGCATGAGCTAGGAGAACATTAAGAGGATAAGTTCAATTTGTGTATTGGCACATATGACAAGGGTTTATAAGATACACCTTGTATACGAGCAGCCATGAAATTGCAACAGTATGAACAAAGAGTGCGCCCATTACTGAGCCAAGGTGATCTGAACTGGCTATTGGCTGTCTCGCAAGCCCTAATTCCTGTAGAAGACCTGGAGGCTAAACACTGTCTCTCCACATGCCAACCTCCCAAACATTTGGCTGGGATATTAATAAACACCCCTCTCCTGGGCTCCAGGAACCTATCTAGCACATCTCATAAATTGGCTCTACAATAGAGGGAAAAGAAAGGGTTTAGTGCCAACATTTGCTAAATAATATCATTATCTATCCTTGGCATCTACACAGACACTTCTCCTACAGAGACAAAGGTTCAGGATATTAACATTTCACAGTATAGCTCCCAACACAGTCAAAAGAGGAGAGACATTGTCGGCGGTTATGCAAGAGGCAGGGGGCATGAAACAAGTTACCTGATATCTCCCTATATACTTGTAGGATCTTGGCAGACAGATGTTATATTGTCTAACAATAGAAAAGGTGCTAAACTGTAATAGTGAGCGTACAGAGAACATGGAGCGCACAGGAATGATATGTCAGGCCTTCATTATTGACATGTGGCTTCACTTGCCAGTCACTGATATAGCAACTTCTGCTCCGGTAACTTTCACGGAGACTGTCGTCGGAGTCAATCTGATCTGCCCCATGTCAGCCCTAAAAGAGACACACAACAGCCAATGACACGGCAATAAAATAGGATTTATATAAGAAAAGACAACTGTAAAATGTTATAATCTCTCTTAATCCCTGAGCATTAATTTGTAGCATGATCAGCAACATTCTGGATGAAGGTAGAAGCAAGAGTTTTATGCATGTATTATCCATTTATATAGCACCATGAACAAAATGTACTCACTCAAAATCTATGCTCTTGCGGTATGCGTACAAAAAAGGATCTCAAAAAGGTATAAGCTAGGGTAGACTTACAAATACCCCGATTGAAATTGTACCATAAAAATATTATTTCAAGAGCTTATAAGGGTATGTTTACACAGAGTAGTTTGCAGGCGGATTTTGACTGGGAATCCGCCTCAAAATCTGCCTAAAAAATTGCCTCCCATTCATTTCAATGGGAGTCACTTGCAGTTTTTTCCTGCTAGCCATTTTTTTCAGCTAGTGGAAAAAAATGCGACATGACCTATTTTCACATGGATTCCGCGGCTGAGTCAGTCACGGCATCCACAGCTAGAGACTCCCTCCTGATTAGGCCCATTCATCCAGACCTAAACAGGAGTAAAATGCCGCGATGGAGTGCCGATGCACTGAATCGACATCCCATCCCATGCTAGCTATGCAAAAAATTTGGTCGCGGAAAGTGAAGAGGAATTTCTTCTTCACTTTCCACCGTGTGAACTTACCCTCCTTAAGGGGTATTCCCTTCTTAGACAGGACACAGGATACATCATGTTTTCGGGGCACCCACAAAATGGAGAGCAAAGAGTGAAAGTAGAGGACGAGGAGGGAAATAACTAGGTAAGGGGAATTTCCATCCGATACGAAATATTATAAAGTTTCTTATAATCACCTATATTATTCATTTATGCAACATTTGTTCCATAAATGAATAATTTACACCAAAATGTGACAATCTGATTAAAGGGTTAGGCCACAAATCATATTCATCCTCTACATGATAGAGGTGGTGGTCTGACCACTGAGACCACCAACAGTCCTGAGATCAGGGGTGTTTTACCCCCAATTGAACTGGTGGGCTGCCATTCAATTTAAAGGGAGTGTCACCCTACCAATTTAGGATAAATATGTTTTGTGCCAATCCCATTGAATAAATGGACGCCTATGTAAGATGTGCATCCACACACCACAGATTAGTCTGAATGAACACATAGACTATAATAAGAATTTCTGGTAGGGCAAGTGCTGAACCATATGAGCCCCGGACAGCATCTTTCCGTCACAATCCATAGGCCAAAACTGACAGAAACCCTTCAGTCTTGAAAATAACATATAACCTGACAGATGACCTTAAGCCAAAAAACCGAGCTCAATCTTCAAGAGCTATCTTCCAAGCCAAGCACACAACGTTCCCGTAAACCAGCGAAAGAGACGTACTACTAGAGACAAAGCCGAAATGTTCACCTCGTATTATAGAGCGTGGCTTTCATCCAGAGAGACCAAATCCACAATGCTGACAAAACAGTCAATATTAAATACTGTATGTATACAATTCCCCGTAGCCAACATAACAAAGCATTCAATATGACTCTGCTCACAAAGGACAAGAAAATCTAAAGCTGCAGACGGCAATGTAATAAAACTGTGTAACATCCTGTAACATTCCCCTGCTCATCTGTAAATACACCCAACCAAATTCAAGGCGAGTTGCCATCTCGTACCTACATCAGTAACCGCCAAGAGCACATCCCAAGTATATTGTAGTTTACGTGATGGAAACCCTCGTTCGCTCTTTCAGAAAGCTCTGCCACTTGTTCATTGCTTTATGAATTGCTGTTGCCAGCTACAGTAAAAAAGAAGGTATTGTTTCAATGCAGGATATATAAATAACGTTTCAGTGCAGAGCCTCGGAGGCAACCTTTACCTGCAAGGATTGGATGAGCCGGGAGGGGAGAGTGTCTCTAAATGTCCTTGTGTCACTGTAATCCGCCTTTAATGTATGGCTTAATTTCCTCTCGCATTAGACACTTGATAAAAACGAGAGGGTTGTCAGTTTTCCATTGCCTGGTTTTATAAGGGTTATAAAGCAGGACCCACAATGCTTTGCACGCAGCCGTTGGCTTGGACAGGTACCTGTGAAACAACTTTATCACATCCTGGACGACAAACAAATTGCAAATACTGATTAAGCCATAAAGTTACAACAACATTAAAATATAATGAGAGGTTATTGGAAAGGCAGTTAAAGCGGCAGCGAGGAGCCTGGAAGTTTCTTTTTGACACTTATACTGTTACGTGGACATTATCGTCGTACATGTCTGCAGATATTTATCCTTGAAATGTTTATTGCACAGATATACGGCTTGGTTGCTGCAGCTGGACTTTTTTGAAGATACTGTAAAACCCTGGGCTATGGACTACGCGGGGTGTATATTATCACACACTATTACGTTACTTCCACATTCCTGTATCGCTATTCAGGTGTTTTTCGGCAAAAGACAAAGGGCATATTACGAGTTCATCGAGGCACCTGCTTCTTCACGTTTCCTACCCACATGTGTAAAATCTCTTAGGTCTAATTGACACAAGTGTATGTAGAAGGATCTGAATATGTCAGCAATATGTTAGGCAATGCAGCGATTTACAATGTGGTTTTTGCTTTTGTATGTTCTAACACAGGCTGCATTTTGCCTATAAAAAACGTGAAAAATATACATTTTCTTATTTTGATCCATATTGAAAGAAAAACAACTGTAAAAACACCATCTGGACTCCATACAGACAAAGAGTCTGGACATATTGAGCTCCCTTACCACACATTACTAGTTTTCTATCTTGTGATCCAGGGGTGTAACTTGAGGGGGTGCAGAGGGTGCAGTCGCAACAGGACCAAGGAGCATTAGGAGGCCCATGAGCACTGGTATCAGTATTGAGATTGCAGCTTCCATCTGGCCCATAAACCAAGGAGACCCACAGATTCCCCTAACCACACTAAGGTGGATTAAACTCCTTAGCACCTGTAACCATCACTATCAAGAATTCACTGTAGGGATGAGGTAGGGGGCCCCGGTGGACAAAAGACTGCACTGGGGCCTACAAGACTTTAGTTACACCACTGTTGTGATCCATTGGGAGTTACAATGTACCAAGAGACAAAAGGGCATAGATGTAGAGTCCAATAATGTTTAGACTGAAGGGTCCAGTCATAGGCTCTATGGGGAATATATATGCCCAATATACCATGGACCAAGTGCACTATGGTAGTAAATTTAGGGGCTGTTCATGGTAGAAATTAATGGGGAATTAAAGTCAGACATCTGCATCCCTCAGAAGAAGAGCTTTGGCTTTCCACAGCGGTGTTTACTTCCGGTTTAGGCACAGATGAATGAACTTTATTATAGGAATGGCTCCCGCCGTCGGTTCTGCAGCTGAATCAGCATCCTGCTTCCATTTCTGCCTGCTATTGGATGCAATGGGAAGCCTATTCAGGACAAAATTTGGTAAAAATCCATTTAAAAAAATCAGTGCCAAATTTACGACATCTGCAAAGTGAATGGAATTCTGGCTAATCCCATTTACATGGTTTACTAAAGCATCAGAGGTGGTAATAAAGAGAAAAAGTATCTAATATATCATCAAGATGCATCAAATGTATCATATAGTATACCAGTATATCTCACTGTGATGTATTTGGTGTGCTTTCTGTATCTTCTAGTTCCATTGTGATTTATTTGGTATGACCTTCTCCTTCAGTCATCCATATACTATAAGGGTCCATTCACACAGAGTAAACGCGTGCTCATTTTGGCACAATACACGTGTAAAGAATACACATGTAAAAATAAGACTCCCATTGACTTCAATGACATTTTTTACAGTGATTTTCACTAGAGTAAAATATCCTGATCTATGTTGATGTAGAAACCTTCTACCTCTAGATGCAGAGGAAGCTCGCTTGTTATTTTTTATGGTCTGCTCATCTCCATTCATGTTAAATAGATATGATGAAATCTGTGATAAATTTGCCTTGTAACTGTTCCACCAATGGGCAAGTTTTCTATTAAAGAACTGTATTTACCAATGAGTTAATGGACACTGAAGTGCTAAAATACATCCATACATTATCTTTAGTGTCTTATATGATGCAAATAGAAAATTCTCTATAGGTGAAACCCCAATAATTGCTAATCTCTGAAGACAAAACAAAAACAAGCTCTCTGCTATCTGCTGCCCCTGAAAACTCATAGGGTTAACGGTTCTGCTGAAAGGACCGGCGTGTATTCCATTTTGGATTTATGGAACACTAAGAGGAAGGTTTCTAAATTGGAACTAATAACTATTTGCTTGGCATTTGTAGGTTTGTGCACACATACATATATCATCCATGAAGAATGTACGGCTATGTAACAATAGTCGGGGATGGAATGTTGATGTGAGTGTCTGACATATAAATAACCTTCTGTGACACTTTCATTTAATTTAAGAACATAATTTATGCTGCGGACAAACTTCATAGAATGGTCAAACCTCTCTGTTACCAGTTACATCATATTGGGAAATACTTAGCATGCTGTGAAATTCTATGGGAGTTGAATAGGGCAACGCTATAGTACGTACATTAAGGCCTGTATATGTATATTAAGATGCTGTATATAATTTAAAGCAACCAATAGATATGTTATGGAGTGTAGCATGGTGGCTCAGTGGTTAGAACTGCAGCCTTACAGCACTGGAGTCCTGGGTTTGAATCCTGCCAAGGACAACATCTGCAAGGAGTTTATATATTTTGCCTCAGTTTCCTCCCACACTCCAAAGACATACTGTTAGGGAATGTAGATTGTGAGCCCTATATGGTTACAGTGATTGACAATGTCTGCAATGCACTGTGGAATATGATGGCGCTATACAAGTAAGCATAATAAATTGCGAGACCTGAAATAAGTAACTCAAGCAGAAGCCTACCTGACTAACTTAAATCATACTTCCAATTGCAACCTTAAATAATAAAGGTGAATATAAGAAACTTTGTAATATATCTTATTAAGGAAATATGTTTCTTTTCCAGTTATCAGCCTGAGTTATTTTTTTACAAAGAAGTCTATGGAGAGGGAGGGGGGAAGAGCAGACTGCTGGAAAAGAAACAAATCACTGGAGCTGCTAAAGCTCTGTTATACTGTGAGTGAGGGAGAGAGCTGTGTATCTTGAACTTAAGACTCTACCACTACCACAATAAATCAATTACAAGTCTTCTCCTTTCCCCTCTCCATAGATTTGTGTGTGTTTTCTGAAAGCAGACATGAATTCTTTGTAAATAAATAGTCTGAATAAAGATAAGGAGTAGCAGCCTAATAATTGGAGATGGAAACATATATTACAAAGTTTCTTATATTCACTTACACTATTCATTTATGAAAGGTTGTTTTCTGAGTGCTTTGAAGCAATTTTGTTATGAGGAATTGTAGTAGTTTATCATCTACAATGTGGCATAGTAATGATGCTAACCAGTTTGGATAAAGACACCGATCCATCAAGTCCAGTTCATAATCCTACCCTGCTGATCCAGAGAAAGGCAAAAAAAAGACAATGAGGCAGGCAATGTCATTTGCCCATACTAAGGTAAAAAAAAAAATTCCTTCGTAACTCTAAATAAGACTACATCCTTGGATGAACACACCATCCTAAGATTCTAATTTCCATAACCTGTGATATTTTTACTTTCAAAGGGCATTCTGACCCCTCTTATTCTATATCAAATTAAGGGAAGTGCTTTGAGGAAGTTGTTCTAGGAAGATGGTGCAGATACTTACTAAGTTTACAGGAGTCAAAGTTAGAAGCATTTCATTGTCTAATACCTATATGGTTTTTTTTTAATGCTGGGTAAGGGGCCTAGCAAAAAGGCTAAAAGACAGTCCATAGTATCATCCCTTCTCAAACAAATGTAACAGGACATGATATGTATTCCAGTTGGTACGATTAACATATACGTTTAAGGTTCATTCTCATGGCTTGCCATTCAGGATGATATTCATATGAACTGGATTAAAAATGAGCATTTTCATATATAAGGTGCTTAAAGAGGACCTTTCACCCCCTCCACCATCTGCAGTTCTTAGCATATGTTCCAATGATTCCAGCACAGTTGGAATTTTCTCTCTAGTAACTAATGCTGTTAGCTGTGGTTCCTGATATACTAGTCAGTCTCTGTACTGTACTGTACGTATAGAAACATATATTATACTGTAATTATATCTCTCCTGGATCTCTTCATAACTCACCAACCTCAACTTCTCTTTGTACATGTCCCTCAAGGCTCTGTCCTGTGACCCCTATTGTTCTCCATCTATACTTTCGGCCTAGACCAACTCATTGAATCTCATAGTTTTCAAAACCACTGCTATGAATACGATACTCAACTATATCTCTGTGGCCCAGACATTTCCAGAGTTACAAAGTGTCTAGCAGCCATAATCTCCTTCTTCTTCCACTTTTTGAAATTTAATATGGAGAAACTGAGTTCATCATCTTTCCCTCTCCTCACGCTGCTCTCTAACCTGACCTATTTATCCAAGTTAATGGCACCACACTTACTCCAGTCCCACAAGCCCATTGCCTTGGCCTTTGATTCTGCCTTTTCCTTTGAGCCTCCGATCCAAGCCCTCAACACTTCCTGCCGCCTCCAACTCAAAAACATCCATCATATTTGCTCTTTCCTCACCCCTGAAACTACAAAAATGCAAGTCCATCATCATTTTCTGTTTAGACTACTGTAACCTCATTCTCCATGGCCGCCCAGCAAATGCTATAGCTTCCCTTCTGTCCACGCTCAACTCTGCGGCTCACTAATCCACCCCACCTCTTTTCCAATCCCTTGAATTCCTACCCATTGCCCAGCAAATAGAATTTAAAATGATAATTCTGACATACAAGACCATCTGCAATGTGTCCCCTCCAAACATCCCCGACTTAATCACTCGCTACACAGACAATCTCCAATCCTCTCAAGACCTCCATCTTCATTCTGCTCTTATCTGCTTTTGACACAACCACCTCAAAGATTTTTCCTTTGAATCCCTATGTTCTAGAACTCCCATAATACGTAAGACTGTCCACCACAATCACAACCTTCAGGAAAGCCTACAATCTTCAGTAACCTCCGCTATCCCCCTTCCCTTATAGATTGGAAGCCCTTGTGAGCAGAGCCCTCTATTCCACGGGAACAATTGGTCGTGATGTTAGTCTATCGTGCTTGTTTGTGTGTATTTTTGTGTTTTGTATGCAAACGCCTCCACAAATGTAAAGCACCAATGGTGCTGTAAAAATAAATAATAATAATGGGTCCTTATTAGAGATGAGCGAGTAGTGTTCGATCGAGTAGGTGTTTGATCGAATACTACGGTACTCGAAATACTCGTACTCGATCGAACACTACTAGCTGTTCGAAGTTTAAGGTTCGATGCAGAACCAGCCTTGATTGGCAGAATGCTATACATTCTGCCAATCAACGCTGGTTCTTCTCTTACCTTTAGAAGTCTTCTCCGTGCAGCGTCCCCGCGGCGTCTTCTGGCTGGAATTCACTCTGCCTAGGCATCCAGCCTAGGCAGAGCCGACTGCGCATGCGCGGGCATGCCCTCACATGCGTAGTCAGCTCTGCTCAGGCGTCGAGCCGGGCAGAGCCAACCGCGCATGCGCAGTCAGCTCTGCCTAGGCCCCGATGCCTAGGCAGAGTGAATTCCAGCCGGAAGAAGACTTCAAGGAGAATCCAGTCCGACCGTCACTCGTGGACTTGGTAAGTATAATGTTATCGAATTTTGTGTATCCCTGAAACGAGCATTTCCCCCCATAGAATATAATGGGGTTCGAACAGTCGAAAAGTGTGCGGCTGTTCGAATCGGATTTCGCAGCTCGGACATTTTAGTGTTCGCTCTTCTCTAGTCCTTATCAATACAACAGGTGGTCATATTCTACATCATAATTAAACTGCACAAACTGTCTATTTAGCACAATAGCAACTTTCTTAATATAATTTCCTATAAGATATGTCTCACACTTTTGATCAGGAGTAGCATTAGCTTTGTCCGAGCCCTAGGGCAACTGGGCCTAGAGGGCCGCTTTGTAACGCAACTCAGCAGTAGTTGGGTGTTCTTCTAAAATCTGTTGCAGCAACGTGGGTGGATTTTGCTGCTGCCCATTTGTTGGAATAGTTGTAGGTCTTCTGTAAGGTTCAATCCTTGCATCATAAAGGTTAAAAACCTTGGGTGAGATCTATAGCTATAAGTGACATGCTCTCACACAGTATAATGGCTCCCTAGGCCCTACAGTATGATGGCCCCTTGTGCCCCCATACAGGCAGGGATTTCAGGGAGCTAAGAGCGGTGAGTAACTATGAAATCTCTACTCATCGCTCACCAGTTTATCGGGCACTGCCATCTGTATTGATGAAAGTGTTCATTGCAGAAATAGTGTGGGCTCCCCAGGTTCTCTGGCACTTGCCCACATTTGTCTAATGCTGGTGCCATCCATAGGAAGACACTGGATTGTGCAATATGAGCAACTCAATCCTTTTGCACTGCACCAGTATACTCTAAACCTGTTGATGGTTATCCTCTATATCAGTCAGTGGAATTTATAAATGTTGCACAGAGAGAAAAAACTTTCCTGACTTCAAAGTGTGACTCTAGTTGTGCGACAAGCACTATGTTACATTCTAGCCATAGCCTTAAGGAACCGGAGCAGAACTGGAAATAAGGAGTCGATGTGACACCCCAGAGTCCATAATGGAGGAAAAATGAAAAGCTACCTAACAAGTCTTCTTCCTTTCCTGCTTACAGAGTTAAATTATGCATTTCTGGTTCGTTGTTTGCTGGATTAAATATAAAACTACCTTAGACAACGTTAGGCAGCGTAATCCATCACTTGATCACTGCCAGGACGGATAAAAGCAAGGAGGAATATAAAAAAATACACTTCTACTACTCTCAGCATCTGTTTTAGGGAATTGGGCTCATAAATCAAACTGTCTTGTCAGTTTCAGTGGCACCATCAGAGTGCAGTGTTTAAACGCCGTATGCCCTATGCATAAATGTAATTTCCCCGAATGTCAGCGGGAAATGCACCGCAAAGTATAACACATTGTGTATCTTTGACCCTGTAAGTGCTGAAATCACAGATTCTTATTATTCTGACATGATAGAGAGAGAAAAGGAAAAAAGACTCTTGTCCTGTCTCATGCTCTTGCTAGATGTTGTTTCTCGCTAAGTCGCCTGTGCAATTGTAATGGAGAAGCGGTGGGATATTTCACAGATGACTGGGAAAGGAGGGTGCAGAAGGATTAGTTTGGATTTTTCATGTTTAGGTTAAATATACAGACAATTGCCAATATACAAGGATTTAGGCAGAAAAAGAAGATGTAGGGTGGGTTTATGCTAAATCTATACCTACCACAACGAGTGCACTGGAGATGGGTGGCAATCCTTATTACTATGTTTGTGACAAGGGAAGACCTTTATATGTTCACAGATGGGAAAGGGTCCTCATCATTTGAAGAGCTACCCAAGGCTAAGGCCTCGTTCCGTATTCCGTTCGGGGGAGTCCGCGTGGGGACCCCTTCCTTCCCCCCCATTGTGGCCTTCATTTTTCACCTTGTGAACTTACCCTTAAAGTTACAAACAATTTTGTCAAGTGTGTGACTAAAGATGACTACACACATTAGATTATTGTTGGTAAAAATGGCTGATTTTGGAGCGACTGACCAACCATCTAATTTGTAGCAGGTTCTCCCGACTTCCCTCTGATTGCAGATGGAAGAATTAGGAAAGAAGGATCAGGAGGTTGAATTTCAACATGCCCAATCCATTGTTCTGAAGGGAGATAAGCCACCACCAGAGGTTCCTATGAGTGGCTTTCCACCCTCTTCCCATTCAGTAAACATGCACTTCTGATCCAGTATATTGGACAGAGAAGGGGACGATGTGGATAGCTGTCAGCCAAATGTCTTGTAAGGGCAATTTTCTGTGTTTGGTTTTACAACGTAGCATCACTGGGAGCCATAGACAACCTTCTGACGTCTATTTACCAGCAGTATTATCACAGTATTCATTATATCTCTCCATTACCTTAAGGGCTTGCCCTTATACTGTAACCTTTGCACTCTAAATGATCCCACGGAGATAACCTGTCACTCTTTGGGGCACATTTTACTTTTAAAATGTCCCAAGTTGTCCTAAATAGCCATGTCCTACACATCTATCTTGATTATTACAACCTCTCACGTCATGGCTATACCTTAGCAA
Source organism: Leptodactylus fuscus (assembly GCF_031893055.1). Taxonomy (NCBI): domain Eukaryota; kingdom Metazoa; phylum Chordata; class Amphibia; order Anura; family Leptodactylidae; genus Leptodactylus; species Leptodactylus fuscus. The sequence continues at coordinate 47,478,045 of NC_134269.1, forward strand.
CCTTCACAAAAACTTTTGGGCCCATTCTGTAATATTCTTTAAGGCGACATGACACTATCATATGTGTGTCACCAGGCCATGATTAATTGGCACAGATGGCACATAGATGACAACCATGTTCTACCCATGCCTCCATGGCCACATTTATGGAGTTTCGTGAGCATGGCCCACAAAAAGGACAGGAATACAATCTGTCCTGAGTTTTTCTCCCAGCTCATGGGCCCATACAATGGACCATTAAAATACTTGTGAACAAGTAGACTACTTGTGAACAGATAGACTAATCAAATCAAATAGGCTTTATTGGCACGTCCAAATGGATATTTGGCATTGCCAAAGCTAGTAAAGTGTGTGGGGGGGGGGGAGTTGGAGTCGAGGGGTAGAGTATGGGGGGGGGGCTGATTTGGGGTATAACAGTCCGTAGAGTCTCCTCTTCCTCTTAGTTAGTGAATGGTGACCGCTATATGGGGAGGTGGGGTGGGGCGGGTGGTTTGCACAGTGACAGTGCCTAGCACAGTGACAGTGCGCACGGTTGTCCGTAACCTCCGTCGCTCAGAATAAGGCTACATACACACAGCCGAACCCAACTCAGCTGAATGGATCTCAGAATATTAGTTGAGTTCAGCTGAACTCCATTTGGGTTGGCAATTCGTGACTACTAGAAAATTGCCACTCCAGTGTTCCCACCAGTTCTGTCGCGATGACTTCACGTACGTCATTCACTTGAGTGCTGGAGCTAGTCTTTGCCCTAACTGTTCAGGTGTAGTAAATACAGCTACCCATCCTGAGGCTAATGATTGGTTGCAGTTGTCATGTGACTGATGTACATGATGTCATCACTGTAGAATTGATAGGGGCATCAGAGCGTTGGCACTGGAGTTGAACTGAATTGAACAGTGGGCATGGCTTATTTTTGATCCTGGTACCAAGTTCTGGAGATGGTATGTTGTTACTAGTGCACGGGCTATTAAATGGGTTATGCAGGAGTATTATATTATTTGAGGTGACCATTTCACTTCTTACCTAGCACATTACCATACTTTATATAGTGGCTGTAACTGGTATTGCAGTTCGGCCCCATTTATTTGAAGCATGGTTTTTTGACCAGTGGACGTGATATCAATGGCCTCAAAGAAAGACGTGGAGCTCAATATCATAATCCCCCTAATTTATATATGGCCCCCAAGTAGCTGGCTCGGGTGTTATAAGATATTCATGGAAGTAATAGCAACGACAACCAACAATACTTGTAATATTTGTTCTGAGATACAATACAATAAAGATGTGAGGTTTATATTTGCCGTCGTTGCTTGGAATGAATGATTGATGTAGTAGTTCTAGTATTATAAATGTAGATGTCACCGCAATGACAGTAGAATTAATCTTCTCCTCTAGGTACACTAAATGGTCTGAACTGTCAAAGAAAAAGTCGTCTTTTAACTGCAGATAATCCTGATCTATGCACAACTCTAACAGCATATAAAAGTAATACCAAACAGAGAAGCCACAGAGAAGTGTCTAGAGCAGATTTATTATGGGTGAATACAGTTCAGCGTATAGCATGTACGGGAAAGCAGCGCACACATTTGTATAGGATATGCCCTTTAATGTCACAAACAACCCTAAAGAAACCGAGCAAATGTATTTTTCCTAGAATCGGTGCTACCAGCAAAAGTTTAGCACAATAATTTCAATCGGCATTTACTTTGTAACCATTATGCTTTCCTTCTCGCTAGACACAAGGTAAATGAATGGCCGTGGGCTGGACGGCTCCGCACTCCCTTCTGCATGCATCTTGTTCAAGGAAATGAGGTTGAACGGCTAAATTCCCCATCGCCACACTGGAGAGCCTGTAATGTGTGTAGCCTGGGGTGAAAGCCACGATGGATAGGGAGACCAGGCCGATGCAAATAGCATTGGTTTAATTAGGCCAAACGTCTGGAGAATGAAAAAAATGAGCTGCTATCAAAACCTTGCTACTCTAGGCAAAAACATTGAGGCTCGATACAGTCAGACAATGGGTGAACAAGTGTTAGAAGAGCTTTCATAAAAAAAATGTGAGCTTGCTTCAATTCACTGAAAGCATAAACGATAATAATAATTATGATCTAGTGGTCTGACAACGTTGTCAACAGATTTCCGCAATCTAATTGGTCAATGCAAAAAAGTATTCGGCTAGGAATTGAATGAAGCATGAGTTCCTTCTTAAATATAAGAAAAAATGACCATGGACTAGGCCGGATCTAGGACTTATTACAGAAGCAACGCTGAATGAAAATACTTTATGGCAGGAAATTATCAGGGTACACCCCACTTCTACATGGCTATATGGGCAATATGGCACCTTGTCAGGAGCAACCATCAGTTTTCACATGTGATGGGTTAAGCCTAAGTCCACTGTTAAGTCCAACAGCTCTGCCCATCCTATCATGGTTAAGGTGGCCATCCACATTAGACACAGTAGAAGTAGGTTGATGGTTGAATGAGATGAGATGAAAATGTAAAACATAGATAACTTCTTTCTAGTCTCTTATTATTTGGTTCTTCAATTATTAAATTTCACCATTTAGGTAATTTTTGTTTGAAATTGTCCCTTTTGATCAACTTTAGGGTAGTGATGGGAAAACCATGCAAGATTCCTTTTCATGAGGTTCACCATGAACATTTGTTTTGGTCCAAACCAGAAGGGCAATGTGAAGTTGATTATTACAAACCACGGGCCTAGGAAGATGTGGAAAAATAAAACAAAGACATTGTCACAGGATGGTTAGAATCTATACTATAGGCCATGTGTAATATATATTTGTGTGGAATGTATTCTCTAACCTGTTGTATACATCAATGTGTAGTTGGCTGATTAGGGTCTAGTGTGTTAGCACATTGTATGCAAATACCTCTAACTAGTGAGGACAATGGGTGGAGATAATCTGATCGGTGTCTCCAAGAAGATGTTGGACGGTGCATTGTCCACAGGAGACAGGGAGTCTGCTCTCCTTGGTATAGGTGAGGGGGGAAGGATCTGTGACTCAGCCCTTCCCACCCACAGATATAGGATGTAACAGTCTTAGTATATAGTTGTAGCTGGAGTTAGTATGTGTTAGCCGGCCTGTGCACAGCTCTGCAGAGAGCCAGGATTTAGTTACAGGACCAAGGAACCAAAGTTATCATTGGATTGTGACTTCTGTGGACTTATTGTTATTACGGTTGATGTGACCGCCGCCGGCTACTAACTTTGTGGATTACAATAAATTGCTGTTGTCTCCCGACCTCTTGCGTCCGTGTTGATTCAAAAGACCATCCGGAGGAAGACGTATACCTTTGCTCCATGACAGACATCCTTTCTGGCAGCCTCCTCAGACTTTCCAATCATGACAATGTCTTCACGCTTAGATCTTACAGTGTCAAAGCATGATGGCCCATTGATCTGTACACACCTTCCCTGATCTCTGTTTATTATAGTCTGGAAGATGAAGAGACCCCAAGGTATATTAAATAACTTTGTTGGATTTATGGGTGGTGAACCCCAAAAATTTCAGGTTAAGCCAAACCTGAAATATAGAGAAAATTTGTAACAAACTGGATTCATTAGGAAGCAGTCTGCCCACCTCTACTTTAGAGCACTGTATTTTTTTTTTTTTTCAACAACTTCTGTCCCACCAAACATTCTTGACTATTATCTGCATGTACTGTGGTGGCCAACAAAAGATTGTCCTTCATTTAGGGTTTTCATATTGATATCTAGTTGGCGGGATATTCTCTGTTATTTCAGGATGTTGTCGAAAGAAAGGACCTGTTGGCAAAAAAAACTATCTGAGGCTATGGCCTTACGTGGCGGCCTGAAATGGCATTGCAAAAGTTGAAAGCTTCTGAGAAAACCTGCAGCATGAATTGACATGCTGCGGGATAAAAATCTTTGTCAGTGTATGCATATTATTTGTTAAAATTTCATCCGCTATGCTGCTACTGTACATGGTAGCTGGCTGATCCTTCTGAGGACCGGTTCACATCTGTGTTCATTGTTCCATTTGGGGAGTCCACTTGGGGGCTCTCCCAAATGCTTAACTGAGAACTCACAGAAATATCCTAACAGCTCAGGCCCGGTTCACATCTGCATTTGGTATTCCATTTGGGGAGTCCGTTTGGTGACCCCCCCCCAACAGAAACCTATACGCATTAAAAAGTGGTTAGCTAAGAAACCACATGGACCCCATAGACTATAATGGGGTCCGTGTGTTTTCAATGTGGTGTCCACACAAATCATGCGGAGAGAAAAATACTGCAAGCAGCACTTTTCTCTCCACATGATTCATGCGGACACCATGTGGAAAACACACGGACCCCATTATAGTGTATAGGGTCCGTGTGGTTTCTTAGCTAACCACTTTTTACTGCATATAGGTCCACAAACGGACTCCCCGAACGGAATACCAAACGTAGAGGTGAACCGGGCCAGGGCTATTAGGATATTTCTGTGAAGTCAGAAAAATATATGTAAACTACTAAGAGACTGGTGACCACGTGGTTGTTAACAATTCTTGCTAACATTTACATCATTCGAGTTCATCTGTTTTTAAGTCTTATATATTTTTATGTAATAAACTAGATATTTCTATTATTTGTTACATTTCCAAAGCAGTTTTCATGATACTTGGACTGTGTTCATTTCTTTACAACATTTGGCCAGAATTGTTGTATAATGGATACCAATGGTGCCCAATGGACTTCCTTCTTAAGGCATGAATGCTTCTGCACGCTACACTGGTCTGGCCATTATATGTGATGGAATTGACGAAAGAAGCTTCAAAAAGAAATTCCGATGCAAATGTGAACAGAGTCATAAGTAGTGTAAGTGCATTATGGTTTATGTATAAGCAAAAAGATATCCATATATCTTACATATTTATTCTTGGAAAAATAAAATAATGGGTTATGTGATAATAATACTGGAAAATACAAGGTGAGGTAATAAAATACCACTGCCAACGCTATTGCCAAGTCACTCTGATATATTACATTAAGAATTCTGCCGTCGTACAGTATTGTTTGAAATGTTAGCACTATATGAAGGGTAAAAAAAAATAATTATGGTTTAAAACAAACTAAATATAGGTCCAGTCAAGAACTTGGTCTATTTGTATAAATGGGATTTGGCTTCTGCTTTCTACAGACAGAACACTAATGCTGATATAACGTTAATGTTCTCCCATCATGACCTCCACGTAGACCTCATCCACCGCCCTTCACTCATCCTTGCTGAGGAAGGACGTCTTTATACTTGTCTCCAGCAGTCAACCGTGGATTTCATATATTTATTTCCCTTCTCTGCTTCATTTCCCTCTTCTACTTTTTTTTTAACCATTATTTATATACTCCTGTTATATAGTTGATTCCTTTGTTGCCTTCTCTTGCTGTAACATCTCTGCCTGTTCAGGTTACTGCGCCACCCTCTGCTCGCATACGGCGGTGTAGGAGGCATGTGCAGTTTAGTTCCTTGCACTGTGTGAACACGGCTCTAGTTCTGTAATTGAATTTGCACCACACCCGTCTTCTGCCCTTGTCTGCCTCTGTCGATGTAGTAGTTAAATTTGTTCTTGCCCTGTGATTGGCAGCCTGTCTTCTTGTCAGGTCCAGGGCAGGTTCTTCCTCCCCTATTTAGTCTTGGCTCACATTCACACTGGGGCCTGTTATTGCTTTGTGCGTGCTGGCTTTCTCTTGCTGTTCTGTTACTTGTATTCTTAATCCTGACCTTGTCTTTTCCTATTGACTATTCTTTTGGACTTCGATTTGACACTGCGTTGCTTGACTGTTACTGACCCTGGCTAGCTGACCTCCCTTTGTTGTTGTTTGTCTTGTCTGCGTTTTGTGTGTCACATATATAGGAAGGGATCGTCTCCATGTTGCCGCCTATTACATAGGATAGGGACTGGCAAGAGGAAGGGACAGTGGGGGGCTTCAGCTTAGGGCCTACTGTCTCTTGTGCCCCTTCCTCCAGGGTTCTTCAGCAGCTACTGGGGAATTGTCATCTAAGCAATTCCCTTACACTTGCCTTCAATGTTTGATAAAGTCTTCAAGCTTTTCTGATAGGACATAAGGTTTGGGTGTTCATTGCAGAAAAAATAAGCATAACAAGATGGTTGACAGAAGCGAAACCTAAAACGTTATTGGAGAGACTAATTTTGCCTCATCTGGACCATTTTTAAGTATTTTCTGGATAGGATATTGGATTTTGCTATGTATTTGAGGAGGCTAAATGTTATGGGGGTTTTTTAAGATTTGTTTTATATTTTTACATTTTTCACTATTTTCTTTTAAATGTGTTGCAGATTATATTTTAAAAAAAATCTGAAATCCCTGCAATGTTCACAGTGACCACTAGTACAGTAATCCTTCGACACTTCTTGTTTCTGATAAATCTCTTTCCAGCTGTCACTTCATTACTACCACAGGCAGGATTACAATGTGAAGTAACACCTATTTATAGGAAAGACAGGAGCCTCCACTCCAATAGGTGATGGTCACAACTTACCCTCCCTAGACAGGTCACATACCTAGAAACTCTCCCATGGATGTCGATGAACATCTCCAGTCTATTGTGCCTAAAGTCCATGTGACTGCTGTAAAGCATATCTCAATAAAAGCGTTAACAAGATGGTAATGTCATATTGATGTACAAAAAATAGAATTAAAAAATGTGTAATCAGTAAGTAAAAACAAGATTAGAAAAGGAATATCTTTTACCATCTGGTTTTAATTAGTAAGAAAATTGATAGACGATAAATTCTTTTTACGTTGTTGTGCCCATAATTGAGAACTGAGACCTTAAGACTGTGTTGTGCTCTTATTCTTTGAGGACAGAAAGTCTTCTGGTTAACCCATACCATCTGCAACAACAAGGGGAACCCTCGACTACCACATTACATGTAGTCCTTGCCTTAGAACAGTCTATAAAACAGATGCTTTCAACATAATCTTATTTCATCTACATGGTAAACTTCCATTTACGTATGTACAAGGGATCTACTTTTATTGTGCTATTGCAAAATGAGCCCGACTATATACACAAAATCCATTTGTGCGTTTCTGTAAAACACTTGTTCATCCACAACCCAAGAACATCACATTAAGCCACATGAACATGTTATAACACTGCTATCCACAAGTGCTGCTTCTCCATTTTTCACTCACGATCAGCAAAATTTTGCACCTCTTCAAATCTGCGACATTTGGATCATTTCTTATTCGGAGCAATCTCCTGCTGTGTATGAATGGGATCTTTGAAAATCCAAGTTATTAGAATTGTACTCTACTCCTTTGATAAGATCCGCAACAAATCTGCTATGTCTAAACATAGCCATTAAAACCCTGCACAGAGAAAGCTATTTATTTCAATGACCATTTAGTTTCTCTGCCCGTTTCACCTTTAAGCTTGTGGAGCAAGTTGTTTTTCTCCTTCATGATCTCTTTCCTTAATCAGAATAATCTCTTAGTCTTGCTTTCAAGCTGCTCATTCAGCTGAAAGTAACTTCCATGTTTCTTAAATCCTAAAACCCATAGTTCTCGCTAAATCTACCTGGTTGGTCTGTGCACCACATTCCAGTGATGTAGTCATTTGTTTTGTACAAAAAGATCTATTCAGTTAGCAAAGGCAATGTTTAAGATACAGAGGTGTAACTGGAAGTCCCTGGGTCCCAATGTAAAATATGTAATCCCCCCAATACCTTGTGCCCTTTAGAAAAGTGGCATATTTTATTGGACAGTGAGATCTTTGGGGCCATCTCCTATAGCTAGGCTCCCGTTACGATATATCACAATGGCTAAAACATAGCACGTGACAACATTATGAATTCTAAATATGAATATAAAGGGATCAAACTATGTTTATAGTAGTCATGGTGGGTGCAATAGGACAGTTGGGCTGCATAAGAGTGTTGGCAGATGCCACTAAAAAAAGTCTGAAAAAATGAATAATGACCATGAGATACATTGGAGGAAGGAGATGTGAATTCCAACAATCTATATACAGCAAAATACAATAGGAGAAACAGGAGATAATCGTTGTATACAGTCCTATGAAAAAGTTTGGGCACCCCTATTAATCTTAATCATTTTTTGTTCTAAATATTTTGGTGTTTGCAGCAGCCATTTCAGTTTGATATATCTAATAACTGATGGACACAGTAATATTTCAGGATTGAAATGAGGTTTATTGTACTAACAGAAAATGTGCAATATGCATTAAACCAAAATTTGACCGGTGCAAAAGTATGGGCACTCTTATCATTTTATTGATTTGAATTCCCCCTAACTACTTTTTACTGACTTACTGAAGCACAAAATTGGTTTTGTAACCTCAGTGAGCTTTGAACTTCATAGCCAGATGTATCCAATCATAAGAAAAGGTATTTAAGGTGGCCAATTGCAAGTTGATCTCCTATTTGAATCTCCTCTGAAGAGTGGCATCATGGGCTACTCAAAACAACTCTCAAATGATCTGAAAACAAAGATTGTTCAACATAGTTGTTCAGGGGAAGGATACAAAAAGTTGTCTCAGAGATTTAACCTGTCAGTTTCCACTGTGAGGAACATAGTAAGGAAATGGAAGACCACAGGGACAGTTCTTGTTAAGCCTAGAAGTGGCAGGCCAAGAAAAATATCAGAAAGGCAGAGAAGAAGAATGGTGAGAACAGTCAAGGACAATCCACAGACCACCTCCAAAGAGCTGCAGCATCATCTTGCTGCAGATGGTGTCACTGTGCATCGGTCAACTATACAGCGCACTTTGCACAAATAGAAGCTGTATGGGAGAGTGATGAGAAAGAAGCCGCTTCTGCACGTACGCCACAAATAGAGTTGCCTGAGGTATGAAAAAGCACATTTGGACAAGGCAGCTTCATTTTGGAAACAAAAATTGAGTTGTTTGGTTATAAAAAAAGGCGTTATGCATGGCGTCCAAAAAGAAACAGCATTCCAAGAAAAACACATGCTACCCACTGTAAAATTTGGTGGAGGTTCCATCATGCTTTGGGGCTGTGTGGCCAATGCCGGCATCGGGAATCTTGTTAAAGTTGAGAGTCGCATGGATTCCACTCAGTATCAGCAGATTCTTGAGAATAATGTTCAAGAATCAGTGACGAAGTTGAAGTTACGCCGGGGATGGATATTTCAGCAAGACAATGATCCAAAACACCGCTCCAAATCCTCAGGCATTCATGCAGAGGAACAAGTACAATGTTCTGGAATGGCCATCCCAGTCCCCAGACCTGAATATCATTGAACATCTGTGGGATGATTTGAAGCGGGCTGTCCATGCTCGGCGACCATCTAACTTAACTGAACTTGAATTGTTTGTCCAAAATACCTTTATCCAGGATCCAGGAACTGATTAAAAGCTACAGGAAGCGACTAGAGGCTGTTATCTTTGCAAAAGGAGGATCTACTAAATATTAATGGCACTTTTCTGTTGAGGTGCCCATACTTTTGCACCGGTCAAATTTTGGTTTAATGCATATTGCACATTTTCTGTTAGTACAATAAACCTCATTTCAATCCTGAAATATTACTGTGTCCATCAGTTATTAGATATATCAAACTGAAATGGCTGTTGCAAACACCAAAATATTTAGAACAAAAAATGATTAAGATTAATAGGGGTGCCCAAACTTTTTCATAGGACTGTATATAAAAACATGAAATGAGGTTCTTAGCTCACATTTTGATCAAATTGTGTGAGCCTACCTTCCAGAGACTAAGCAACCTTTTAAGATAGGACCCTATACTATGAAGAAACCTCTCTCTGGTCTCCAAATAAATTCAGGGAAGTGTAGTTCAGTCGTCTTATGGTTACCATGCATTACATATACTCTCCTCTCTCTGGGCCTCCAAACGAATCCAGGAGAAGTATAGTTCAGCCATATTATGCTTGTTTACCCTACACTACAAATAATCTCCTCTCTCTGGGACTCCAAATAAATTCAGAGGAAGTGTAATTCAACCATATTATACTGGCAGATGAGCTCACACAATTTGGTCAAAATGCACACTAAGAACCTCTTCATGCAACTTGCACTTTCTTAAAATGGTAAAAAAATGAGGAAGAGCGATAAAAACAAAACCCTTTTCAGTCTTATGCCACTTCCGCTCTGTTCATCTCAGTGAGTCTTTGCTTACTGCTTTGAAGCATTGAGGTACTCTATAACTGGCCTGAGCAGTAATGTTGGCACTTGATAGCTAAAGTCAGCGATTGGCTGCATTGGTCATCTGGATAAACATGATGTTAATACTGCAGGACAAGAAAACAGTCAAGAATCACCATAGGCAGCTTTGGATTTTTTTAAATTAGACTATCAATTTTTCCGCTCTTTGACTATTTTTGGAAATACTGGACACCTCCTCTTAAATTTGGTCTCTTGGACTTGACTGCCCATTTGTGCATTAGCAGGAAATGGACCAACCCAATCCAGAATCAGGCCAAAGGACAGCGCTCACCCAAATTAGTCAGGAAACCTTCTTTATTGAGATTTGGAAAGTGGATATGGCACAGGTCAGTAAATTTGCTCTTGACAAAGGTCCATATGAGTCCAAAATGCGTTGTGCCATATCGACTTTCCAAATCTCTATAAAGAAGGTTTCCTGACTAATTTGGGTGAGAGCTGTCCTTTGGCCTGATTCTGGATCAGGTTGGTTCATTTCCTGCTGGTTTATCTCATGACTCTGTGATGTCCATCAGCTTCTACTAGAGATGAGCGAACAGTGTTCTATCGAACTCATGTTCGATCGGATATTAGGCTGTTCGGCATGTTCGAATCGAATCGAACACCGCGTGGTAAAGTGCGCCATTACTCGATTCCCCTCCCACCTTCCCTGGCGCCTTTTTTGCTCCAATAACAGCGCTGGGTAGGTGGGACAGGAACTACGACACCGGTGACGTTGAAAAAAGTAGGCAAAACCCATTGGCTGCCGAAAACATGTGACCTCTAATTTAAAAGAACAGCGACGCCCAGCTTCGCGTCATTCTGAGCTTGCAATTCACCGAGGACGGAGGTTTCCGTCCAGCTAGCTAGGGCTTAGATTCTGGGTAGGCAGGGACAGGCTAGGATAGGAAGGAGAAGACAACCAACAGCTCTTGTAAGAGCTAAATTCCAGGGAGAAGCTTGTCAGTGTAACGTGGCACTGACGGGCTCAATCGCCGCAACCCAGCTTTCCCAGGATCCTGAATGGAATACACTGTCAGTGTATTCCCGTATACCCGATATATACCCCGATACCCGTTCCAACGGTGTGCCCCCCCACCTTCACCCCAGAAATACCCTGCAAGTCCCCTAGCAATAGAATTGGGGCTATATACACCCACAATTTTTACTACTGGTATACAGTGCCATTGTCTGACTGGGAATTCAAAGAATATATTGGGAATACAAATACCCTCATTTCTTGCTACTGCCATATAGTGCCAGTTTCTGACTGGTAATTCAAAGAATATATTGGGGTTACGTGCACCCACAATTTTTACTACTGGTATACAGTGCCATTGTCTGACTGGGAATTCAAAGAATATATTGGGAATACAAATACCCTCATTTCTTGCTACTGCCATATAGTGCCAGTTTCTGACTGGGAATTCAAAGAATATATTGGGGTTACGTGCACCCACAATTTTTACTACTGGTATACAGTGCCATTGTCTGACTGGGAATTCAAAGAGTATATTGGGAATACAAATACCCTCATTTCTTGCTACTGCCATATAGTGCCAGTGTCTGACTGGGAATTCAAAGAATATATTGGGGTTACGTGCACCCACAATTTTTACTACTGGTATACAGTGCCATTGTCTGACTGGGAATTCAAAGAGTATATTGGGAATACAAATACCCTCATTTCTTGCTACTGCCATATAGTGCCAGTTTCTGACTGGGAATTCAAAGAATATATTGGGGTTACGTGCACCCACAATTTTTACTACTGGTATACAGTGCCATTGTCTGACTGGGAATTCAAAGAATATATTGGGGTTATAAATACCCTCATTTCTTGCTACTGCCATATAGTGCCAGTTTCTGACTGGTAATTCAAAGAATATATTGGGGTTACGTGCACCCACAATTTTTACTACTGGTATACAGTGCCATTGTCTGACTGGGAATTCAAAGAGTATATTGGGAATACAAATACCCTCATTTCTTGCTACTGCCATATAGTGCCAGTGTCTGACTGGGAATTCAAAGAATATATTGGGGTTACGTGCACCCACAATTTTTACTACTGGTATACAGTGCCATTGTCTGACTGGGAATTCAAAGAGTATATTGGGAATACAAATACCCTCATTTCTTGCTACTGCCATATAGTGCCAGTTTCTGACTGGGAATTCAAAGAATATATTGGGGTTACGTGCACCCACAATTTTTACTACTGGTATACAGTGCCATTGTCTGACTGGGAATTCAAAGAATATATTGGGGTTATAAATACCCTCATTTCTTGCTACTGCCATATAGTGCCAGTTTCTGACTGGGAATTCAAAGAATATATTGGGGTTACGTGCACCCACAATTTTTACTACTGGTATACAGTGCCATTGTCTGACTGGGAATTCAAAGAATATATTGGGGTTATAAATACCCTCATTTCTTGCTACTGCCATATAGTGCCAGTTTCTGACTGGTAATTCAAAGAATATATTGGGGTTACGTGCACCCACAATTTTTACTACTGGTATACAGTGCCATTGTCTGACTGGGAATTCAAAGAGTATATTGGGAATACAAATACCCTCATTTCTTGCTACTGCCATATAGTGCCAGTGTCTGACTGGGAATTCAAAGAATATATTGGGGTTACGTGCACCCACAATTTTTACTACTGGTATACAGTGCCATTGTCTGACTGGGAATTCAAAGAGTATATTGGGAATACAAATACCCTCATTTCTTGCTACTGCCATATAGTGCCAGTTTCTGACTGGGAATTCAAAGAATATATTGGGGTTACGTGCACCCACAATTTTTACTACTGGTATACAGTGCCATTGTCTGACTGGGAATTCAAAGAATATATTGGGGTTATAAATACCCTCATTTCTTGCTACTGCCATATAGTGCCAGTTTCTGACTGGGAATTCAAAGAATATATTGGGGTTACGTGCACCCACAATTTTTACTACTGGTATACAGTGCCATTGTCTGACTGGGAATTCAAAGAATATATTGGGGTTATAAATACCCTCATTTCTTGCTACTGCCATATAGTGCCAGTTTCTGACTGGTAATTCAAAGAATATATTGGGGTTACGTGCACCCACAATTTTTACTACTGGTATACAGTGCCATTGTCTGACTGGGAATTCAAAGAGTATATTGGGAATACAAATACCCTCATTTCTTGCTACTGCCATATAGTGCCAGTGTCTGACTGGGAATTCAAAGAATATATTGGGGTTACGTGCACCCACAATTTTTACTACTGGTATACAGTGCCATTGTCTGACTGGGAATTCAAAGAGTATATTGGGAATACAAATACCCTCATTTCTTGCTACTGCCATATAGTGCCAGTTTCTGACTGGGAATTCAAAGAATATATTGGGGTTACGTGCACCCACAATTTTTACTACTGGTATACAGTGCCATTGTCTGACTGGGAATTCAAAGAATATATTGGGGTTATAAATACCCTCATTTCTTGCTACTGCCATATAGTGCCAGTTTCTGACTGGGAATTCAAAGAATATATTGGGGTTACGTGCACCCACAATTTTTACTACTGGTATACAGTGCCATTGTCTGACTGGGAATTCAAAGAATATATTGGGGTTATAAATACCCTCATTTCTTGCTACTGCCATATAGTGCCAGTTTCTGACTGGTAATTCAAAGAATATATTGGGGTTACGTGCACCCACAATTTTTACTACTGGTATACAGTGCCATTGTCTGACTGGGAATTCAAAGAGTATATTGGGAATACAAATACCCTCATTTCTTGCTACTGCCATATAGTGCCAGTGTCTGACTGGGAATTCAAAGAATATATTGGGGTTACGTGCACCCACAATTTTTACTACTGGTATACAGTGCCATTGTCTGACTGGGAATTCAAAGAGTATATTGGGAATACAAATACCCTCATTTCTTGCTACTGCCATATAGTGCCAGTTTCTGACTGGGAATTCAAAGAATATATTGGGGTTACGTGCACCCACAATTTTTACTACTGGTATACAGTGCCATTGTCTGACTGGGAATTCAAAGAATATATTGGGGTTATAAATACCCTCATTTCTTGCTACTGCCATATAGTGCCAGTTTCTGACTGGGAATTCAAAGAATATATTGGGGTTACGTGCACCCACAATTTTTACTACTGGTATACAGTGCCATTGTCTGACTGGGAATTCAAAGAATATATTGGGGTTATAAATACCCTCATTTCTTGCTACTGCCATATAGTGCCAGTTTCTGACTGGTAATTCAAAGAATATATTGGGGTTACGTGCACCCACAATTTTTACTACTGGTATACAGTGCCATTGTCTGACTGGGAATTCAAAGAGTATATTGGGAATACAAATACCCTCATTTCTTGCTACTGCCATATAGTGCCAGTGTCTGACTGGGAATTCAAAGAATATATTGGGGTTACGTGCACCCACAATTTTTACTACTGGTATACAGTGCCATTGTCTGACTGGGAATTCAAAGAGTATATTGGGAATACAAATACCCTCATTTCTTGCTACTGCCATATAGTGCCAGTTTCTGACTGGGAATTCAAAGAATATATTGGGGTTACGTGCACCCACAATTTTTACTACTGGTATACAGTGCCATTGTCTGACTGGGAATTCAAAGAGTATATTGGGAATACAAATACCCTCATTTCTTGCTACTGCCATATAGTGCCAGTGTCTGACTGGGAATTCAAAGAATATATTGGGGTTACGTGCACCCACAATTTTTACTACTGGTATACAGTGCCATTGTCTGACTGGGAATTCAAAGAGTATATTGGGAATACAAATACCCTCATTTCTTGCTACTGCCATATAGTGCCAGTTTCTGACTGGGAATTCAAAGAATATATTGGGGTTACGTGCACCCACAATTTTTACTACTGGTATACAGTGCCATTGTCTGACTGGGAATTCAAAGAGTATATTGGGAATACAAATACCCTCATTTCTTGCTACTGCCATATAGTGCCAGTGTCTGACTGGGAATTCAAAGAATATATTGGGGTTACGTGCACCCACAATTTTTACTACTGGTATACAGTGCCATTGTCTGACTGGGAATTCAAAGAGTATATTGGGAATACAAATACCCTCATTTCTTGCTACTGCCATATAGTGCCAGTTTCTGACTGGGAATTCAAAGAATATATTGGGGTTACGTGCACCCACAATTTTTACTACTGGTATACAGTGCCATTGTCTGACTGGGAATTCAAAGAGTATATTGGGAATACAAATACCCTCATTTCTTGCTACTGCCATATAGTGCCAGTGTCTGACTGGGAATTCAAAGAATATATTGGGGTTACGTGCACCCACAATTTTTACTACTGGTATACAGTGCCATTGTCTGACTGGGAATTCAAAGAGTATATTGGGAATACAAATACCCTCATTTCTTGCTACTGCCATATAGTGCCAGTTTCTGACTGGGAATTCAAAGAATATATTGGGGTTACGTGCACCCACAATTTTTACTACTGGTATACAGTGCCATTGTCTGACTGGGAATTCAAAGAGTATATTGGGAATACAAATACCCTCATTTCTTGCTACTGCCATATAGTGCCAGTGTCTGACTGGGAATTCAAAGAATATATTGGGGTTACGTGCACCCACAATTTTTACTACTGGTATACAGTGCCAATTTCTAACTAGGAATTCAAAATGCGCAAGGCTCCCGGAAAGGGACGTGGACGAGGCCGTGGGCGAGGTCGGGGGAATGGTTCTGGGGAGCAAGGTAGCAGTGAAGCCACAGGGCGTCCCGTGCCTACTCCTGTGGGGCAGCAAGCATTGCGCCACTCCACAGTGCCAGGGTTGCTTGCCACATTAACTAAACTGCAGGGTACAAACCTTAGTAGGCCCGAGAACCAGGAACAGGTCTTGCAATGGCTGTCAGAGAACGCTTACAGCACATTGTCCAGCAGCCAGTCAGACTCTGCCTCCTCTCCTCCTATTACCCAACAGTCTTGTCTTCCTTCCTCCCAAAATTCCGAAGCTTTACAGAACAATAACCCAAACTGTCCCTGCTCCCCAGAGCTGTTCTCCGCTCCTTTCATTGTCCCTCAACCTGCCTCTCCACGTCACGATTCCACGAACCTAACAGAGGAGCATCTGTATCCAGATGCTCAAACACTAGAGTCTCCTCCATCTCCGTTCGATTTGGTGGTGGATGACCAGCAACCCACCCTCATCGACGATGATGTGACGCAGTTGCCGTCAGGGCATCCAGTTGACCGGCGCATTGTGCGGGAGGAGGAGATGAGACAGGAGTTGGAAGAGGAAGTGGTGGATGATGAGGACACTGACCCGACCTGGACAGGGGGGATGTCAAGCGGGGAAAGTAGTGTGGATGTTGAGGCAGGTGCAGCACCAAAAAGGGTAGCTAGAGGCAGAGGCAGAGGTCAGCAGCTTAGGCGAAGCCAGGCCACACCCGGAATCTCCCAAGATGTTCCAGTTCGTACCCAGCCCCGAAAAACTCCCACCTCGAGGGCACGTTTCTCGAAGGTGTGGAGTTTTTTCAAGGAATGCGCCGAGGACAGATATAGTGTTGTCTGCACAATTTGCCTCTCGAAATTGATTAGGGGCTCTGAGAAGAGCAACCTGTCCACCACTTCAATGCGCCGTCATTTGGAATCCAAGCACTGGAATCAGTGGCAGGCAGCAACGGCAGGACAAAGGCCGACTGCCGTTCACGCCACTGCCACTGCCTCTGCCTCTGCCTCTGCCACTGCCACTGCTGACTGTGCTGGCGATGCACTCCAGAGGACGAGCCAGGACACCACTTCATCTGCCTCCGCCACTTTGTTGACTTCTACCTCATCCTCCCCTGGTCCTGTCTTATCTCCTTCTCCTGCACCATCAAAGGCACCATCAGGCGTTTCTTTACAACAACCCACCATCTCTCAGACATTGGAGCGGCGGCAGAAATACACTGCTAACCACCCACACGCGCAAGCCTTGAACGCCAACATCGCTAAACTGCTGGCCCAGGAGATGTTGGCGTTCCGGCTTGTTGAAACTCCCGCCTTCCTGGACCTGATGGCAACTGCGGCACCTCGCTATGCCGTCCCTAGCCGTCACTACTTCTCCCGGTGTGCCGTCCCCGCCTTGCACCAGCACGTGTCACTCAACATCAGGCGGGCCCTTAGTTCCGCGCTTTGCACAAAGGTCCACTTGACCACCGACGCGTGGACAAGTGCATGCGGACAGGGACGCTACATTTCACTGACGGCACACTGGGTGAATGTAGTTGAGGCTGGGACTGCTTCCCAAACTGGCCCGGTGTACCTCGTCTCCCCGCCTAACATTCCTGGCAGGGACACGAGAAGAACACCCCCCTCCTCCTCCTCCTCCTCTACCGCCTCCTCCTCCGCCACCGCCTCCTCCTCCGCCACCGCCTCCTCCTCCGCTGTTAGATTGACCCCAGCTACGAGTTGGAAACGTTGCAGCACTGGCGTTGGTAGACGTCAGCAGGCTGTGCTGAAGCTGATCAGCTTGGGGGACAGACAGCACACTGCCTCCGAGGTGAGGGATGCCCTCCTCGATGAGACGGCAATATGGTTTGAGCCGCTGCACCTGGGCCCAGGCATGGTCGTTTGTGATAACGGCCGGAACCTGGTAGCAGCTCTGGAGCTTGCCGGACTCCAACATGTTCCATGCCTGGCCCACGTCTTCAACCTAGTGGTGCAACGTTTCCTAAAGAGCTACCCCAATGTTCCAGAGCTACTGGTGAAAGTGCGGCGCATGTGCGCCCACTTTCGCAAGTCGACAGTAGCCGCTGCTAGCTTAAAATCTCTCCAGCAACGCCTGCATGTGCCACAACACCGGCTTTTGTGCGACGTCCCCACACGCTGGAACTCAACGTTTCAGATGTTGAATAGAGTGGTTGAGCAGCAGAGACCTTTGATGGAATACCAGCTACAAAACCCTAGGGTGCCACAAAGTCAGCTGCCTCAGTTTCACATCCATGAGTGGCCATGGATGAGAGACCTTTGTGACATCCTACGGGTCTTTGAGGAGTCCACAAGGAGGGTGAGCTCTGAGGATGCGATGGTGAGCCTTACAATCCCGCTCTTGTGTGTTCTGAGAGAATCCCTGATTGACATCAGGGATAACTCAGATCACACAGAGGAGTTAGGGATAGCATCCGATCCGTCACAGCTGGAGAGTAGGTCCACACATCTGTCCGCTTCACTGCGTTTAATGGAGGAGGAGGAGGAGGAGGAGGAGGAAGAAGAGTTGTCCGATGATGTGATGGTGATACAGGAGGCTTCCGGGCAACTTCGAATCGTCCCATTGTTGCAGCGCGGATGGGTAGATATGGAGGATGAGGAGGAAATGGAGATTGAACTTTCCGGTGGGGCCAGAGGAGTCATGCCAACTAACACTGTGGCAGACATGGCTGAGTTCATGTTGGGGTGCTTTACAACCGACAAGCGTATTGTCAAAATCATGGAGGACAACCAGTACTGGATCTTTGCTATCCTTGACCCCCGGTATAAAAACAACATCTCGTCTTTTATTCCGGTAGAGGGGAGGGCCAATCGCATCAATGCTTGCCACAGGCAATTGGTGCAGAATATGATGGAGATGTTTCCAGCATGTGACGTTGGCGGCAGGGAGGGCAGTTCCTCCAGTAGGCAACCAAGTTCTCACCGGTCCACACAAACGAGGGGCACACTGTCTAAGGTCTGGGACACCTTGATGGCACCCCCTCGCCAAAGTGCCGCCACGGAGGGTCCTAGTGTCACCAGGCGTGAGAAGTATAGGCGCATGTTGCGGGAATACCTTTCCGACCACAGCCCTGTCCTCTCCGACCCCTCTGCGCCCTACACGTATTGGGTGTCGAAGTTGGACCTGTGGCTTGAACTTGCCCTATATGCCTTGGAGGTGCTGTCCTGTCCTGCCGCCAGCGTCCTATCTGAGAGGGTGTTCAGTGCAGCCGGTGGCATCATCACTGACAAGCGCACCCGTCTGTCAGCTGAGAGTGCCGACCGGCTCACTTTGATAAAAATGAACCACCACTGGGTAGAGCCGTCATTTTTGTGCCCACCTGTGTAAAGCACCCCAACATGAAACTCCATGTCTGTACTCAACCTCTCCAATTCCTCCGCATCCTCATACTCATCCACCATAAGCGTTGCACAATTCTGCTAATACTAGGCTCCCTCCACCCTGATTTCCCCCAACTCTGCTGGTTAGAGGCTCCCTCCACCATGAATTTGCCCAAACTGGGCTGTTTAGAGGCTCCCTCCACCATGAATTGGTCCAAACTGGGTTTTTTAGAGGCTCCCTCCACCATGAATTTGCCCAAACTGGGCTGTTTAGAGGCTCCCTCCACCATGAATTGGTCCAAACTGGGCTGGTTAGAGGCTCCCTCCACCATGAATTTCCCAAAACTTGGCTGTTTAGAGGCTCCCTCCACCATGAATTTGCCCAAACTGGGCTGTTTAGAGGCTCCCTCCACCATTAATTGGTCCAAACTGGGCTGGTTAGAGGCTCCCTCCACCATGAATTTGCCCAAACTGGGGTGGTTAGAGGCTCCCTCCACCATTAATTGGTCCAAACTGGGCTGGTTAGAGGCTCCCTCCACCATGAATTTCCCAAAACTTGGCTGTTTAGAGGCTCCCTCCACCATTAATTGGTCCAAACTGGGCTGGTTAGAGGCTCCCTCCACCATGAATTTGCCCAAACTGGGCTGTTTAGAGGCTCCCTCCACCATTAATTGGTCCAAACTGGGCTGGTTAGAGGCTCCCTCCACCATGAATTTGCCCAAACTGGGCTGTTTAGAGGCTCCCTCCACCATGAATTGGTCCAAACTGGGGTGGTTAGAGGCTCCCTCCACCATGAATTGGTCCAAACTGGGGTGGTTAGAGGCTCCCTCCACCATTAATTGGTCCAAACTGGGCTGGTTAGAGGCTCCCTCCACAATTAATTGGTCCAAACTGGGCTAATTAGAGGCTCCCTCCACCATGAATTGGTCCAAACTGGGTTTTTTAGAGGCTCCCTCCACCATGAATTTGCCCAAACTGGGCTGTTTAGAGGCTCCCTCCACCATGAATTGGTCCAAACTGGGCTGGTTAGAGGCTCCCTCCACCATGAATTGGTCCAAACTGGGGTGGTTAGAGGCTCCCTCCACCATTAATTGGTCCAAACTGGGCTGGTTAGAGGCTCCCTCCACCATTAATTGGTCCAAACTGGGCTGGTTAGAGGCTCCCTCCACCATGAATTTGCCCAAACTGGGGTGGTTAGAGGCTCCCTCCACCATTAATTGGTCCAAACTGGGCTGGTTAGAGGCTCCCTCCACAATTAATTGGTCCAAACTGGGCTAATTAGAGGCTCCCTCCACCATGAATTGGTCCAAACTGGGTTTTTTAGAGGCTCCCTCCACCATGAATTTGCCCAAACTGGGCTGTTTAGAGGCTCCCTCCACCATGAATTGGTCCAAACTGGGCTGGTTAGAGGCTCCCTCCACCATGAATTTCCCAAAACTTGGCTGTTTAGAGGCTCCCTCCACCATTAATTGGTCCAAACTGGGCTGGTTAGAGGCTCCCTCCACCATTAATTGGTCCAAACTGGGCTGGTTAGAGGCTCCCTCCACCATTAATTGGTCCAAACTGGGCTGGTTAGAGGCTCCCTCCACCATGAATTTCCCAAAACTTGGCTGTTTAGAGGCTCCCTCCACCATTAATTGGTCCAAACTGGGCTGGTTAGAGGCTCCCTCCACCATGAATTTGCCCAAACTGGGCTGTTTAGAGGCTCCCTCCACCATGAATTGGTCCAAACTGGGTTTTTTAGAGGCTCCCTCCACCATTAATTGGTCCAAACTGGGCTGGTTAGAGGCTCCCTCCACAATTAATTGGTCCAAACTGGGCTAATTAGAGGCTCCCTCCACCATGAATTGGTCCAAACTGGGTTTTTTAGAGGCTCCCTCCACCA
This sequence comes from Leptodactylus fuscus, assembly GCF_031893055.1. Lineage (NCBI taxonomy): Eukaryota > Metazoa > Chordata > Amphibia > Anura > Leptodactylidae > Leptodactylus > Leptodactylus fuscus. The sequence goes on from NC_134269.1 coordinate 47,499,217, forward strand.
TGAATTTGCCCAAACTGGGCTGTTTAGAGGCTCCCTCCACCATGAATTGGTCCAAACTGGGCTGGTTAGAGGCTCCCTCCACCATGAATTGGTCCAAACTGGGGTGGTTAGAGGCTCCCTCCACCATTAATTGGTCCAAACTGGGCTGGTTAGAGGCTCCCTCCACCATTAATTGGTCCAAACTGGGCTGGTTAGAGGCTCCCTCCACCATGAATTTGCCCAAACTGGGGTGGTTAGAGGCTCCCTCCACCATTAATTGGTCCAAACTGGGCTGGTTAGAGGCTCCCTCCACAATTAATTGGTCCAAACTGGGCTAATTAGAGGCTCCCTCCACCATGAATTGGTCCAAACTGGGTTTTTTAGAGGCTCCCTCCACCATGAATTTGCCCAAACTGGGCTGTTTAGAGGCTCCCTCCACCATGAATTGGTCCAAACTGGGCTGGTTAGAGGCTCCCTCCACCATGAATTTCCCAAAACTTGGCTGTTTAGAGGCTCCCTCCACCATGAATTTGCCCAAACTGGGCTGTTTAGAGGCTCCCTCCACCATTAATTGGTCCAAACTGGGCTGGTTAGAGGCTCCCTCCACCATGAATTTGCCCAAACTGGGGTGGTTAGAGGCTCCCTCCACCATTAATTGGTCCAAACTGGGCTGGTTAGAGGCTCCCTCCACCATGAATTTCCCAAAACTTGGCTGTTTAGAGGCTCCCTCCACCATTAATTGGTCCAAACTGGGCTGGTTAGAGGCTCCCTCCACCATGAATTTGCCCAAACTGGGCTGTTTAGAGGCTCCCTCCACCATTAATTGGTCCAAACTGGGCTGGTTAGAGGCTCCCTCCACCATGAATTTGCCCAAACTGGGCTGTTTAGAGGCTCCCTCCACCATGAATTGGTCCAAACTGGGGTGGTTAGAGGCTCCCTCCACCATGAATTGGTCCAAACTGGGGTGGTTAGAGGCTCCCTCCACCATTAATTGGTCCAAACTGGGCTGGTTAGAGGCTCCCTCCACAATTAATTGGTCCAAACTGGGCTAATTAGAGGCTCCCTCCACCATGAATTGGTCCAAACTGGGTTTTTTAGAGGCTCCCTCCACCATTAATTGGTCCAAACTGGGCTGGTTAGAGGCTCCCTCCACAATTAATTGGTCCAAACTGGGCTAATTAGAGGCTCCCTCCACCATGAATTGGTCCAAACTGGGTTTTTTAGAGGCTCCCTCCACCATGAATTTGCCCAAACTGGGCTGTTTAGAGGCTCCCTCCACCATTAATTGGTCCAAACTTGGCTGTTTAGAGGCTCCCTCCACCATGAATTTGCCCAAACTGGGCTGTTTAGAGGCTCCCTCCACCATTAATTGGTCCAAACTGGGCTGGTTAGAGGCTCCCTCCACCATGAATTTGCCCAAACTGGGGTGGTTAGAGGCTCCCTCCACCATTAATTGGTCCAAACTGGGCTGGTTAGAGGCTCCCTCCACCATTAATTGGTCCAAACTGGGCTGGTTAGAGGCTCCCTCCACCATGAATTTGCCCAAACTGGGCTGTTTAGAGGCTCCCTCCACCATGAATTGGTCCAAACTGGGCTGGTTAGAGGCTCCCTCCACCATGAATTTCCCAAAACTTGGCTGTTTAGAGGCTCCCTCCACCATTAATTGGTCCAAACTGGGCTGGTTAGAGGCTCCCTCCACCATGAATTGGTCCAAACTGGGGTTTTTAGAGGCTCCCTCCACCATGAATTGGTCCAAACTGGGGTTTTTAGAGTCTCCCTCCACCATGAATTGGTCCAAACTGGGGTTTTTAGAGTCTCCCTCCACCATGAATTGGTCCAAACTGGGGTTTTTAGAGGCTCCCTCCACCATGAATTTGCCCAAACTCTGCTGGTTAGAGGCTCAATCCACCCTGATTTTCAAAACAAATGTTGGTGCCAACCTCAACTTACTACAAGGGCCAAATTCACTGCTGGTGACAAGCTCTCCTCACTGCAAGTGCCAAATACACATGTTTCAAGGTGTTTTCCTACTGTCAGAGAGGTGGTATTGAGTGTGTAAAGTGTGTAGTTGTTAGGCTGTGATGTTGGGGTAATAGAGGGTCTTTGGTGTGTTAGATGCCCCCAGACATGCTTCCCCTGCTGTCCCAGTGTCATTCCAGAGGTGTTGGCATCATTTCCTGGGGTGTCATAGTGGACTTGGTGACCCTCCAGACACGGATTTGGGTTTCCCCCTTAACGAGTATCTGTTCCCCATAGACTATAATGGGGTTCGAAACCCGTTCGAACACACGAACATTGAGCGGCTGTTCGAATCGAATTTCGAACCTCGAACATTTTAGTGTTCGCTCATCTCTAGCTTCTACCCCTTCCTTGGTTGACCTTCCCATGATCTTTATGTTTTGATGTTTTTGGGTTGTTGTGACTGCCTCACAACCCTTCAAGGTGAGCCGACATCTGTCTGTCTGAATCTCTCTCACTTTTGACCTTGGTATACTACACGAGGATTGGCTTGGTATTCCCTTTTGTCTTTCCATTTGTGAATTAGGGCAGTGCCTGTGGGTGACCAAAATTCCTTGGTCAGTTAGAACACTCACGCAGGGTGTGAAAAAAAGAAATGCAAGTGATACATCCTCCTCAAATGTATCATGGCTATAGTTATTGTAAGAGGCGCACAAGACGAAACCTGATTTTGCTCTATAAACATGAACAAAGAAGGTTAATATGGTCATGTCACATATGCATGTAGTTCTAGAGTTATTTAACACAGGACACAAAGAAAAATAAGAATCCCACCACATGTCAGTGGGTGGAACATAAAGATCCACATCCCCATGATGATATAGGTGTTGGTCCATGTGGACAATAGTGCCAAAGGTTAAATAGGCAACAATCTAGATATTTCTTTAGACTTATGAATTTTATTTTCTACATTATTCATTTTGAAGCTTTAATAGAAATTAATGAAGCTTCTGGAAAACCTCTTTAAATATCTTCCTTGAGTATCGGAAATGTGGGCAAGCAATGTAACCAGATGAGTCTTTCTTTCCCGAAACAGAGAAGAAAAGTGCAGCTTCACCTGCCATTACCACCAAGCCTCTTTGAGAAACAACAGTGGTGATGAGACAAGATGTGTACTTTACACAGTACAAGAAATTTCATCACATTAGGAATTTTCCATCAGCTTCGATTAGTCTCTTTATTCCATTAGGTTTCAATTTCTGTGACATGATGTGAAAAGCAGTAATGTGGTTCTCTTTTAATTGCCTCACATTACAGAAAATAAATACTAATATGGCGTGATCGTAATACACTTGGATGGGGGATGAGAATGTAGCAAAGTTATTTTAAAAAATAAATGGAAGCAGGACCTCTTGTGCGTCTGCAGATTGTTCTGGAACAATGACAGATGGAACACATTTGCCTGATTAAAATGCGCATTAAAGGGAATCTATTATTAAAAATGTTATAATCCAATGTAATACTTTATAAACAGCTTTAATCTGTGTTTGTAGTTCACGGGTTTTGTGTAGAAGAATCTATGAATTCTTTGCTGTACTTTAATGAAGCTGTCTGGACATTGTACAGGCTATGTACTCTCTGCATAGCCAGCGCTGTACAGTGGCAGACTAAGCCATAGTTAGTGGGTTCATTGGATTAGGAGCAGTAATAAACCACCCTTTAGATGGGCGGATATGGTTTGCCAAAACCTCTGGCTTACAAACTCTGCAACCTACTTAGGTGAACTGTAGACTAATGTGGTGTTGGGGACCTTTGCTATAAATGGGAGCACAACCTAATGAAAAAAAAAAAAAAAATATATATATATATATATATATATATATATATATATATATATATATATATATATATATATATTATAAATGGGGATACAGGGATAACCAGTAGGATAATCTTGATTTTTTTTCTGCCTGGCAAGTGATGTTCACCTGATCATAGAATGATTTCAGAGTATTTTCTTGTGTGTCAAAATTTTTTCTTAAAATCATATTCCGTATATACTCGAGTATAAGCCTAATTTTTCAGCCCAGTTTTTGTCCTGAAAAAGCCCCCCTCGACTTATACTCGAGTCAGCAAAAAAAAAAAAAAAATATATATATATATATATATATATATATATATATATATATATATTTATTTTTTTAGGAGGGGGTTCTATGACCAGCCACAATATTAATGTATAGAATCTCCCATAAAATAGTGCAAAAAAAAAAATAAAAAAAAAGATAAAAACAATACAAATAAAAATAAAAGTTCTAAATCACTCCTTTCCCTAGAATACATACAAAAGTAGAAAATGACTGTGAAACACAAACACATTAGGTATGCTGTGTCTGAAAGTGTCCGGTCAATGGAATATAGGGTATCTGCATACCCTATATTCAACCAGACTGAATTCCAAGTGGGGGAAGAAAAAACAGTCCTCAAGCTCAGGGAAGGGGCAGACAGACAACCAAAACACCCCTTCCCCTTTCCCAGCAATTACTGCACCCAAAAATACCGACCGTTTTAATTTTTTAAATTTTCCAGTAGCTGCTGCATTTCCCCCCTAGGCTTATACTCGAGTCAATAAGTTTTCCCAGTTTTTTTCTGGTAAAATTAGGGGCCTCGGCTTATACTCGGGTCGGCTTATACTAGAGTATATACGGTAATTGTCTCTCATTGGGGCTGTGGCTTCTCCTATAAAGGGATAATATTTGGTGGCTTTTTTATAAAGTCAATTCTTTATCAATTTACATTTCTAGTGGCAGGCACCCTGACAAGGTGCCACAAATTTTATAGTTTAATGTGCCACTTGCCACTACCACTCTGTGGTAAAAAGAAGAAAAAACAAACAACCCCACCAATGCTTCTTCCAACACCAATGAAATGTTGGTGTGGCATTCCTTTCCCATAAAGGGATAATCTTCATCACTTTCACTTTGAAATACCTTTGTCTGTATCTGCCTTAGAGAGCTAGAAATTGGATAAATAGTTTCCTGACAGTGTTATATACTATTATACTATGGTTTAAATGAATTTAAAGTGTGGTTCATACCAAACTTGTTTGAGCCAATCAAACTCAAAATGAATCTTTAGAGGTTTGTTCTTCTCTAGTCATCTGTATATGTTGAGTATAGCCTTATTGACAGCAGTTTAGGGGTTTGGTTTGCTATCTTTTCAAAAAAGGTTAAGGGCCCCTTCACACGGCGTAAGCGCTCGGCTCCTTCCAAGCCGTACATGCGAGCGCTTCTAAACACTTCCCATTCACTTCAATGGTAGTGCGCGTAAAGCCGGCTTTATGAGTGCTCCCACTGAAGTGAATGGGAAGCGTTTAGAAGCGCTCGCGTGTACAGCTCGGAATGAGCCGAGCGCTTACGCTGTGTGAAGGGGCCCTTAAGGTGTTTTTTTTTCTAATAATATGTACTGTAGGTCACCACCAGATTTCCTTACTCAGTGTCTGTGGCAAAAAAGTCAACCAAAATTAAGCTAGTCATGCACCCTAGTTGACAATGTATTTTCATTTTAATAAGAATGAATACCAGTCAGTACCAGACACTTCCCGGGAAAGGGTCAGACGTGATGAAATCCAACGTGCCCGGTCTTTATTTTCTTCACCTCTGAGAGTGCTTCATTACTTATGTAAACTGTAGGGTGACAGCCGACTGGCTTTTCCAACTTTTATCCATTGTGGATGACCAGATTTAGATGTAGCTCAGCAAGCACAGCGCTTTTATCAGGAAATTCTGAAGAACTCCCTTTATGAATATTTTAAATAAGAAACTCATACAGTGTCTTTACCAGTTCCTCTTTAATATTTCTCCCTTTAGGTTTATTAGGGTATAATAAATGATTAAAATCTGTGCCTCCAGGCTTAGGGCTGCAGCTGGAGTCTTAGCATCCTATATTAATACCATATCTAGTGGCTGAGGACATACATACATGATTCATTATATACTTACAGGGACACAGTATATGGGTACATACAACAGCTTCAATACTGATAAGTCAATTGGCTTATCAAACTAGCCCTAGTGAGAGTTTCTAAAATAGTCAAATTAGATTGTAAACTCAATTTGAGAAGGGACTGATGCAAATGGTAAAAATGGCGGAAAACAGTACGTTGGCACACTATAACTATCAGGAATAAGTAAAATTTCCTAATTTTTTTTTCATTAAGATTGATGTATTTACATTGGGTATATATGTCATTATGAGACATTCATTTTGATACATCCTGTGTTGAACAATAAAATATATTATATGTCTGTTATGAGACACTAACTTACCTCACCTGGTGCCCAGTAGTTTCTTCTTGGCTGCCGCTCTGTCCCTACATTGTGGGGCTTTAGCCGTAGGTTGTGTACTATTCAGCCCAGCCAATGCCAAAGTACTTAAGACTACTTACCCCATGATTCTGTGCCAAAAGGTTCTTTTAGTATCAGCCCAACATGTGTTTATTACCTTATATGCTTGTCCGTTGGCCAATACCTGATCACAGATAATGATTAAACCCTGCCATCCTAGATCCATACTCCCTCTGACCAGGATTCCTTACACCACTGCTCTCTAACCATGATTCCTTACGCTACCTTCGTACCATCACTTGGTGTCTTCAGCTTCTTGTCACCTGTTGTTAAAAGATTACTCCAAGGAGAGAAAACCTGTAGATTCCCAATGGGAAAGGTAACAGTGAAGAATGGCCAATATCTAAGACTCTGCCCTATGACTTAGCCCTACGCCAAATCTGTTAGCGATCTAGCTGTTCCAGATCCAACAATATCTAGGCCTCATCAGGACCTCGGGACTTCACTAATGCTCGATCAATGGTGATACAAGTTATCTCTTCCCCAAAAGGAAGACAATTATTCATATTGGCCAAGCCAAAAACCTTCCTGGTTTGTCTAATATGAGACAGTTTTTTTCACCTTTTAGAGAAGAGACCATTTGCATATGTTTTCCCACGGAGCATTGGCTGTACATCTTTATATACCAACTGGACATCTTCTCGGACAACCAGTACCCACCAACATTTTTGAGAAAAGCCATCTCCAACCACTTTGATTCACAGCAATGAGCTGGTTGCATACCGTATGTCTACCTCCAATCCCTGTCGGGCTGGTGGGCCTCACTGGTGCTCACTGGAGGGTGGTGTGTACTTTGGACTTTTTGTTTCCAGGTGGGATAACACAGTAATCCTTACAATAAAAAAGAGGTTATCTGGCTGAGTGCTTTCATTCAGACACTCAATAAAAGGGAAGCCCATGTTATTGTTGTTATCTCAGCTGTGTCTGTGAGTTGGAAGAGTCGGACTGGGAATAGATGAAGTATGCCGCCTGGGGGGGATTGTGGGGGAGGGAGGAGGCTTGTCTTTCTCTTCTACCTACATGTTATTCTTGTGATAAATCCATGTGACAAGCTTGAACTTTCTCAATTGACATGTTTACAAGGAAAGTCCAGCTTTGACAGGAAAATTACGCATATCAATCACTTAACGAAGGCTTTAATGAATGGCATGCCCCCTCCCTTTCCTAATCCACCCCCCTCCACTTCTGCCCACAAGCTGATTAACCCTTGGACTGCAATTGTACTCAAGTCATTGGCAATGCATTGGGTTCTGTTTTATACAGTACAAAAAAAAAAGTGCACCTATTGTGCTTCACTAAAACAACATACTATCCCCGCCTGTTAGAGCCCTATAACACACAGGAAGCTGTTAAATACAATGGGCCAGTCTTGTGATCTGTCAATGAAACAAACATTAATAGCACTGCCTAACCCATAAAAACCATTCACTTCAAGCCTTACCATTTACCTAGAGACTCTTACACTTTAACTGGCGCTATAAACTAGTGGTCTGCACTGTTTTACAATCCCTATATTACCATCATATTACAATCAAAAGGGAGAAAAACCTGGGAAGAAACCCTCAAAAATTCCAAACATTTTGCTCAATCCTAGGGAACTTTACACCACGCAGAGCCTTAGGATTCCTACTTGCTTGTGAATACTTTCTCTTTTGCAAACACTTCTTTTTGGGGAGTAAGACTCATCTTCTGGTTGGTCACTTGTGGAAAGTGAGACCAATGGGTACAGATATTGGGGGTACACGGTAACAATTGCTATATGTCATGGAGCCCATGGGGGCCCATGGGGATCCAAAGGCCTTTCTATATCATAAAGAAGAAACTAGCATTTGGTAAATGGGGCACCCATTATATTTTTGGTATTGGGGCCCAAGAGTTCAAATTACACCTCTAAGTGAACCTCTATATTATTGATATTCATGACCCATCTGTACTGAGTCCATGAGGTTGAATATGACTTTACACTGGATTTACATTGCAATTAGCATTACATTTGCAATTAGTATTCCGTTTGGGAATTTCACTTGGGGACACCCAAATGGAATACCAAAGCATTAAAAAGCAGTGAGCAATGAAAGTACATGGACCCCATAGACTATAATGGGGTCCATGTGTTTTCCACGCGGTGTCCACACGAATCATGCAGAGAGGAAAGTAGTTCTTGAAGTATGGAAAACTTCACGGAAAACATACAGACCCCATTATAATCTATGAAGTTTGTGTGCTTTCATTGCTCACTGCTTTTTAATGTGTCCGGTATTCCGTTACCGAGCTGACTCCCCAAAGGGAATACCGAACGCAAATGTGAACCAGGTCTCAGTTCCATAGGATCAGATTGGTTCTCCATACACCAAAAAACAAAGTTTAATGTATCCTTCATTACAATAAGGGTACAGGGCTACAGAATATTTTTGGCAATATAAATAAATTGAAAGCATATTTCTGAAACTTAGCAAGAAGATGTTCTAGACTGACTATAATAGGTCAGATCAGAGAAATAAAAGTCTTGGAACAGAGCTGTGTACACTGCTAATCTCTTTCCGGGTTTGCACATTTCCCTTCTTCTATCCAGATGATGGAAGTAATGGTGACCCTCGGTGTCATCATAGTGTATAGGGCAGTCAGATACATCCTGCCTCCTCTTTGTTCCTCGCAGAATACAGGTGCTTAATATGGTCATATAGAATATGGAAGGAAAGCACCACTATATAATAAAATACCCAGAACAGAGTTATACATGACAGGATATTAAGATTGCCATAGATTGCGAGATTATTATATTATTAATTTTTAATTATATAATTAATTTTGTCATCCATCTCTGCTGTAAAGCCACTATCGATCATACTATCTTATGGTCCACAAAGAATTTACCAGTGAATTTGGAGGAATTGTGACCATTTTGTCTATGCAGGTAGCACCCACCTGTACTGGGGCAACGGGGATGTAAAGCTGGCCATACACTTTTAATAGCTGTCAGCTGTCATGTATATTGCATAGTAAGAATACTTTCAAAATTAGAAGGGTTAATAGTTTACTTTTGTCAATTAACAGAATGAATTGAATGAAGAAAAGAGAGATGTAAATCCCATTAATATTTGGTGTGACTGCCCTTTGAAGGAGGAGTCCTGGAAGTGATGATACAGCCCCCGCGGAGCCATGATCTCAACATTGTCCAGTCTGTCTGGGACTACATTAAGACAGAGAAGGATTGGAGTAAGTCTACATCCACAGAAGATCTGTGCTAAGATATTTATTGTTTGGAACAACCACCCTACTGCGTTCCTTATAAAAATCCTATTTTTAAAAGCATTCTTACTTTGCAGGATTTTTTCATACCGTACTTGTCTAAAGCTCAGCTACACGTGAAGGAGAAGACAGAACTTTCTAGTGGAGGTGGTTCATCAGAATAAAGCATCGGACATGTTAGAATTTAACCTTCTTATACTGAATGAATGTCACCATGCTAAGGCTATATTAGGGATCCTCATTGAATGAATCTGTAATACAGTGCCCATAGACTATTAGTAGTAGTAACCCATTCTGCACCTTCATGTTGCTCCGAATTTATAGAGAGGTCCATACACAAAGGAGTGCATGTAGAATAGATGACAAGAGGACAGTCCATCATGGAGATACTGGGCTCGGGCCCATACATGTTTGCTTTATGTTTTTGGAGCAATAAATTAACAAAATGCATTTCTCTGTTCACTCTCCATATGTAAGATTACGCTCCTTGTTACAGTATACTGTATATATGATAAATTGAGCTATGGGATACCTTTTATTTTAAGTAGGCCATTTTGTACTTTCGCAGCCATACGTCTAAAGACTACTGGGGATTTTTTTTTTCTTTTGTACTTTTTCTTAAAAATGAAGTTGAGTTTAGTTAAGTTAAAATGATTGAATTGTCTTTCTTTGAAGAATGTGATTGTATTTCTAATGCAAATGATTTCCTAACAAAAAAATGATTCCGAAAGTTTTTGTTTCGCTATCAGCTATTTATAGAGAACTCTAATAGATTTATTGTCTGGATGCTGATGTGACATCATTAAAATTATTAAAGTCGCACTAGTGAAAAATTCCCCTCCCTCCTGAGTTAACACTCTGTCCCATTTTCTACAATAATTACAGAAAACCTGCAAAATCTGCCGCTTCGCTCTTTCCCATAGACCAGCGCTTTCTTACAACGGCCATTCGTTACTGTCTCCAGGCGCCAAGGGTTTAATTAACCTGCCTGCTCATTAGCATGCCCGTGGAGTATGCCAGGAGGTACGGGGTCCCTGATTATTTTGTGCAAGAGTCTCAGCCAATTACATCCCCTCTACAGAAGGCCATTAATCAATTCTTTAGTACGATGGCAAATTTTAAGATATCAGATAGCAAGAGGCAGCAATACTAATATGTCACTGTCAGAGCAGAGGCGCAGGCATTTAGAGATTGTATGAAGTAAAGCCAATGTAGTGAGAGGACGTGGATGTACTCCGCAGATCAGATTGACTGCTCATTAATGAGATGTGCCTTACACTTCTCCTATGGGTCATTTGGAGAAAAAAAAATCTGCTAGATACTCAAACCCTGAAATCCAAATCCCTACATGATAACAAGTATATGAAAATCACCGCAAACCGGCTTATCTTAGCAATGTCCTTTTCAATCAGACGATCATAGATTTTAGTCTGTCTTATTAACCGGGACTGTCAAAGTCATTCCCTCTGGCTTTACATTGTATGTATTTGACTATATGATTTATATGTGCGTATGGAATACACAAGATATCGCACTAAGAGAGGAAATTAGAATTGGCCAATGAACAGGTTTGGAAACGTGAAGAAAAATGATGATGGTAAGAGGCGCTCGGTGGCTTACAGTACTGGGAGTATGGGTTCCAATGTAACATGGTCAACGTACGCTTTGGGCTTGTCTGTTGTGTTGGCATAGACTTTCTCCAGAAGTATAATTTAGTTTTGTGGCTTTCTGTGAACTTTATATGGTTGTGGTTGAAAATTGTAATATAAGAGCTGAGGTAAGTGAATATTTAGACATGGACTGGATGACTCTCACCAACTGGACTTCATGTGAAGTAGCCACCTTGGCATGCTACTATATCAAGGTGACTGTGCAAATACTGCCACTGCCCCCTACTATCACCAATAGAGTCACTCTACCATTACAGTATTCAGTGTTATAATCAAACCTGCAGATTTTTTATGTGCAGGCACAATATACTACATACGGTAGTCACGGTAGTATATTGTGAGTAAAGAAAATGGATGAAAAAAGTAAAAATAAAGTATTATAAAGTATTGCCAAAAATACAAACATAGACAAAAAGGCATAAAGGCATAACATTATACAAACACAATTTTTAACAAAATTAAATTTATTGACTATATATATATATATATATATATATATATATATATATATATATTGGAGTTACATTGAACGGGGTCATCCTTTTCCCATTGGTGAGCTCCCTATGCTGGTGTGGTTACATATATATATATATATATATATATATATATATATATATATAGCCCTGACATATTCCTAATAAGTATTACAGTATATACTATAATATATATACTATGATGTTCCAACTAATTTTAAGTATATATATATATATATGTTCTTCTCAATCAGATATCACAATACATCATATGTCACTATAGTATTACTATAATAGAACTAGAGGAATGGATAACCCTGTAGATTCAGGACAATGTCTACAAAGTGATAAAATGCTGAGAACTTAAGCTGGCTGTACATGATAAGATGTCTTACAGTTCCTTATGATGAGTTCATAGACCTCGGTGTTAGTGATGCCTCGGCTAAACTTTTCCTTTTCCATGAGTAAAAGCAGGTTTGGGAGATGAGTAGATAAACAGGCATTTGTGAAGCACTATGTGTAAAGTCTCTAGTACAAAGCCATACAAGCCACAACTGTCCAACAGATTCCCTCCAGTCCAGTTATAAAACGATAGCCAACGTCCATTCGAGTTTGGTCTATTCCATGAAAATAAGAGTATTTGGCATGATCGTCCACTTTTGCCCCATTTTCAACCAATTTGCACAGACTCAAAGTATTGATAGCTTATTTGTCAATGTTGATGGCGGAATTGTTCCTATGCATCATAGCTGTCCAAAGTTAAACATGTATACCCAGCTTTAGAAGGTATAGAAAACAAGGGGAACACAGTGGCCTTGCAGCACTGGAGTCCTGGATTTGAATGCTGCCAAGGACAACATCTGCAAGGCGTTTGTATGTTCTCCCCGTGTTTGTGTGGATTTCCTCCCATATTCCAAAGACATACTGATAGGGAAAAATGTACATTGTGATCCCTATATGGGGCTCACAATCTACATTTAAAAAAAAAAGAAAATGGATCAAAGCACCAGAACAATATTCTAATATAATCAGATATTGATATTGTCAGTTGCTGAATATCAAGGGTTCACGTCCATTAGGATCCTCCATTGCAGATTCCTTGATATGATGCATGCTTCACTGTGCTGTCTGCTAATATAACAGGCCCATGACAGAAGCCCATTAAACCCAATTATAGTCAATGGGTTCTGTCTGCTCCTATAGTAGCCATCATGTCAAGGATCTGACATTTTGGTTACATTTGTTGTTCTTACGACAGAGCAGAACAATGGAAATAACCAACACAGATGTGAACAAAGCCTTTTTAGACAGCATTGAAAAGGTTAGTCTTCTAGTTTTTGTGGAAAATATGATCTTAAATACCTATGAAACTGTGATTGCATTTCCATAAGCAGTTGCCACTTAAGGATGGCCTTCTGTCTACATCCCGTTGCAATCATCCATACTATACCTCTGGTAGGATAACATCCTAAGAGCGTACAATGTTGTTTATTTACACTCCTACCCTTTTCCTTGACACAAGGTCCTATAACAAATTCCTGTTCTTCCCAAGGCCCCTCCACAGGGTTATAAGACATTAAATTAGCTAAATCAAAACTGCATTAAGGGTGTATTTACTTGTTCACATAGCAGAACAGAGATCGCTCTTTGAAGCTAATTGAAGTAAAATATTTGTTCTGAAGAGCTGCAGATACAGAGAGCAGGGCGTCGGAGCTGCGGCTTCAATTAAAAGCATTACTTGTGAATAACAAAACACTACAGTGCAGTACACTAGAACAACAAAGGTTAATGGGAAAATTTCAACTCTGCTCAGAAACACTAAAAGAGTTGCTTGAAAAAAGTAGAAACTTACAAGTGCGATTTACTGATCAGAAAAATGTGCAAAATGCAAGGTTACAAAGATACAATGTAAATGTAGATGCAGGGCTCATGGCATCACATAGGAGGGAGTAATAGAGGTTGATATTAAGAAAGTACGGTGATGTTATAAGATTGATCGGACCATGACGCAACAACACAGATTCTATACAACACGGTGGCTTAGTGGTTAGCACTGCAGCTTTGCAAAACTGGAGTCCTGGGTCCAAATCCAACCAAGCACAACATCTGCAAGGAGTTTGTACATTGTCCCATCATATTAATGTGACCACCGCCTATTTTTGACATCAACGTTAAATAACCAATCGCAGAAGGCACGTGTCATCAGCCATCTGGGTGCGCTCATCACTGTGGAAGCCACGATGGATCAACACATTTATGGAGCTATCCTTGGGGACCATGTTCACCCCTACATGCAAAATGTTTTTCCTCAGGATGATGGCATCTACCAGCAGGACAATGCGACGTGTCATAAAGCTCACAATGTACGTGCCTGGATCAAGGAGCACCAGGATGAGTTTACCGTACCCCCTTGGCCAGCAAATTCCCCCCATTTGAACCCAATTGAGAATCTGTGGGACCACCTTGATCGATGGATGCTCAACCGCTTAACCTAGCACAGCTGGCCACCGCACTGGAGTTGGCATGGCTCAACATCCCAGTGACATCATCACAACATCCCCTCTCTTCCTGCACCTCTCGCAGCGATCCGCTCTGCCAAAGGTGGTTACTCTGGATTTTGACAGGTGGTCACATTAATGTGACTGGACTATGTATGTTCTACCTATGTTTGCATGGGTTTCCTCCTACACTCCAAAGACATACTGATAAGGGGGGAAGCAATTATTATACAACAAACCTGAATATATAAAATAATGCTTATTTTTTCAGTGTATAAAGTATTAAACTATATAGAAATTACAATAATCTACCTAATATTGTATAAGTCCCTCTTGTGCCACCAAAACAGCTCTGACCTTCGAAGCACAGGTGCAAGAGCGAGGAGTTGTCCAGTGGTATCTCGCAACTAGCGGAGTACAGTAAGTTGTGAGTTGGGGCCTCCATGGACTAGGTTTGTTGTTCTAGCACATCCTACAGATGCTCAATCCGATCTGGGGAATTTCGAGGTCAAGTAAACATCTTGAACTCTTTGTACTTTCCTGAATAGCTTTTGCAGTGTTTCACCATGTATTATTCTGAAAGAGGCCACTGCTAACATTCATGTAAGGACCCAAAATTTCCAACTAAAAAACTGCTCAGGTCATCGCACTGTCTCTTCTACGTTTGCCTTCCTTCAGCAAAACTTAGTGCTATTTCATCCTTGGGTAAATGACGTGCATACTTGGCCATTCACATACTGTAATTGAAATATAGACACCAGGTCTTCTTCATTCATAGTTCCATGGTCCAATTCTGATTCTCATGTGCAGAAACAAAGGCTCACTTACATTAATAGACCTTGGATTCCATGTTTTTCCTATCTTGTGCACTGTTGGTAAGTAATATGACGATTCCACAAGACCTGCTGTTTTGTTGACCCAGTTGTTGATCCATGTTCACCAAATCCTTTCACCCCTTTCACCATTGCTCCTGCTCCCAACATGTTAACACATTAGCCACCATTGGCAGGTGCTATCATCATCACAAAATGATCAATGCTATTCCCCCTCCACATGTCAGTGCATTATGTCAGAGAATTATAGCTACTCTGTGCTTAGAGCCCACAAATATGCAGGAGACAACCTATGACCAATGGCCATCATGGGCAGGGGGCTTCAGATGCAACATTGGCCGCATCATATGTTCTTACCCTCAAGCAAAACCTGTAAATGGGTCTTGTTCCAAGTTTAGATATCACGTACAGTACTGAGCTATGTGTATGTGTGATACAGACTATGATGTACTATCATATTGTACAGTATATCTGTACCACACCGCATTAGACATGTTTTTCCATATGAACAATGCTGCTAAGAAGGAATATGTCTTTTCAAGGTCATCTGTTGGACCATGCCACCATATTTTCAACCTCTATATGCAACGCTATGGATTTGGTAGGCCAAACCACAGACTCCAACTTCTCCATTTCGCCAAAACTGACTCTGATTCCTACATAATGCTCTGACAGCCACGCTATGCATGAAAGATTCTCTAGGTATGTATTTATTAATTATATAATATTGATAATTTCATAATATAAGTAAAAATGATCATTTTATTTGTATGCCAGAGTCAAGGTCAGTAACATTTTTCAGACTCCAACTCCAGCCAAAGTTGGTACCGACTTCAGCTCCACAACTCCAAATCCACAGTCCTATCTGTATGACTTCTCATCAAATTGGAGGCATACAATGGAACATTACGGCCCCACAGATTTGTATGGGTGCTATATTATGGCTCCTCACCACTTAGACTTGTACTTCTAGGATGCATTGTAGCTGACCATGTCAGTATCTGGTCATACTAATAGCATAGTACTCAATGGAAAACAGGAATTGAGACAGGTCAAAGGGTTAACCCTAGCTCATTAGCCATATAGATAAATGGGTATAGTGCTAGGACAGGGACAATTGGGATATTGCTAAGGATATTTATGATTCCATTGATAATGGTAAGAAACCATCGGAGGAAATTTCTCTTGCAGGTCAGATCATTTTCTGATCCAGTGGAGACAATTTTTAAGCATTGATTATTCTGACAATCATTAATCTCCTGATAGATTGTCCAGAATGTCTGAAAACATTAAGCGGATGAATAACCGTCTCTTATAAGTGCAACATATGCATCCTCTTAAATACTCTGTGCTGCAGGCTAAGCATTTTATTGACTGTAAATTTGTGTCACTAATTAAAAGTCAGTAGATAGATAGATAGATAGATAGACGGATAGATAGATAGATAGATAGATAATGATAGATAGATAGATAGATAGATAGATAGATAGATAGATGATAGATAATAAATAGATAGATGATAGATAGATAGATAGATAGATAGATAGATAGATAGATAGATAGATAGATAGATTGACGGATAGATAGATAATGATAGATAGATAGATAGATAGATAGATAGATAGGAGATAGATAGATGATAGATAATAGATAGATAGATAGATAGATAGATAGATAGATAGATAGACGGATAGATAGATAGATAGATTGATTTATGGTATAATATGTTGAAAGAAACACAAAATGTTTGTCTTCTATATGGACAGCAGAGCAGAATATTCCACGCTGCATGCTCACGCGCTTATCCATCCCATGATGTCTGGAACCTAATGAATGGCATTTTTAATTCCACGTCATCAGGAGATTTCCATCTCATCCTTGTCGTCTGACTAATCTTCTCGACAACCGTGTATTCCTGATAATCAAAATGTGGTGGTGAAGGAATTAGACATGAGGCACAGAAGAGCTATAGCCCCCTCCTCTTTACAATGTCCCTCTTTATGTATTCCAAAGCTCCTCCGGGCTAAGTGACAGCCGCTGACTGATGTTTCCTCATACCCGGCTTCTGCTCTTACACAAACTGCTGTTCTCAGCAATCTTTGGAAGCTATCAGTTAATGTCCCGCTGATGGAACAACGCAAGTACAGCACTGCATATTACCGCGCTTGTGCATCTATCTACTGCCACAGATACTTGTCCTCCAGCAGTGGCCCTGTTGAGAAATGAAAAAGATTCTTTAGGTGGCAAAAGGATTTCAGATATTCCCTGTCACAAATGCCCTCCCCTCCTACATTTTGTGTCAGGACGCTTCATCATCTCCCTGTAAATAATGAAATAAATCATTAGAGATCTGTTTCTTCTCCTAGACATCAGAATTCGTCAGCAAATATAAAACCCCAAAATAAAACAGCATAAAGATTTACCTAACTAACCATTTTTACTTATATATGTATTTTTTAGAATCAACATGGTTGATCATCTATAGAGAATTCCGCTCCATTCATTGTACAATTTGATGTGAATATTCTCAATGTATACCTCCGATGTGTCTATAGGACTCGTTGAACCCATCTTTGGCCAAAACACACAAAACCTTTATTCATTGTATAGGAACAGTCTACTGCACTTTTCTATGCAGAATGAAAAAAACAACATATCATATACCCAGTGGTATACTCTTTTTCATATATATTGGTTTATGGGCAAAGAACTGTATCCCAATGAGTCTCTACAGTGGCGTACATCTGTAACATACAAAGTTTTTTTGTGTATAGTAACTTGAAACAATATGCGTTAGCCTGTGCAAAGGGAGTCTCCCTCTCCTCTGCATGGGGTTAACTCAGACTGCTCCTACTTCACAGACTTCGCTATCTGGGTACTGGGAAATAATATGCCGCCATATAATCCCTGTCTTATGCTCACTTTGCTTTACTGGACTCCTTGGTACAACCAGCTCTCAAAGAACAATGGAGTGTGCACCAAAGCTGCTTTTCTTAGACTCCTCCGCTTAGTGGGCCAAACACTATGGAAGGACCATCATCACTTAGTACACCGTGGGTTTTTACCCTGCATTATACATCTTCCAGCCAGTGGCGTAACTAGGAATGGTGGGGCCCCGTGGCAAACTTTTGACATGCCCCCTCCCACCCCACATGATGTGAGGGGCAGGGTGTGTATGAGCAAGAGGGGGAATGGGAGTGCAAGTAAGAGTGGGGAATGGGGGTGCAAGCTGTGTGCGAGCAAGAGGGGGGAATGAGGGTTCGAGCAAGGGGGGGAACCCCCGTTCCACCACACTCTTTCTCACACACAGCCTGTGCCCCCACGTCACCCTCTTTGCTCACATACAGCCTGCACACCCATGTACCCCTGTTGCTCACAGTCTGCACCCCTCATTCCCTCCCTTTGCTCACAGTCTGCATCCCTATTCTCACAGGCAGCCTGCAACCCGTTCCCCCCATTGTACACTGACCTGTACAATCTGGAATAGCTCTGCCCATACAAGAGTTTGATCATATCTTAAGATAGAAGTTTCTCAAGTCTGCTGACATCATGCAAGTGTTGCGAGGCAGGGGCCAAGACAGCAGGCGGCCCCTGCTTGGGTACAGTAGTGAAGCCAGCAATTGCTGGCTTCATTACTGTTAAAAGATGGACAGTGGAGGAGGCAGCCGGGTGCTGCCACATTTATCTTGAGTCGGCACCCCACGGCGTCCGGCGCTGCAGTAAATAGGGCCCGTTACCTGCTGGAGTAACGGCCTATTAAAAAAAAAAAATCTGCAGCAGTAGCGGCTGCCGCCAGGCCCCCTGATCTCCAGGGCCCTGTGGCAGCCGATGCCGCTGCTATCCCAGTAGTTACGCCCCTGCTTCCAGCAGAGGAAGAGATAGCAATGATTCAAAATGAGATACTATATGAACAGCACCTTAGTTGCATAATGTTCTTAGACTCAATGACACGGATGTATTACCACATAGTTATGCATATAAATACATTATAAAAGTAATAATTATATTTTGTAATGGAAGTAATATAACTATTACCTAATAAATTACAGGTCTTATGCAAACGGCAGTGTTATGGCTACATACAACCACCATGTAGTATGGTATCATAATACAATATCCTTTAACTTGTATGGGCCGGTCTGTATCACCATATGCTTTAATATGTGTTTCTTAAGATAATAGATGCTTAAAGATGATAATTAAGAGCACTGAACATAGCATACACTTAACTCTGCTAAAACAGATTAGCAATTGGCACCAATATCTGCAAATATTACATGAAAATCATCTTTATCTCCACTGTATATAGGATACGCATATTTTTTTACGCCATAATGATAATCCCCCATTTAAGTACATGATACTGCACTTTGTGGACTTTCAGTGCAGATTTGCAGCCTAAATTCTGCAACAAATACACAACAGGACATATTTAAGTAGTGTCATAGATCTTTGATGTGTCAAACCACGGATGATAAATTTGGTGCATTAGACACTGTTGTCTGAGTTTACATCATCACATGGTTGCCTTACTTTAGACCAGTTTTAGCAGTATGCCTCTTTCCCTAAGTCATATTCCTTTTTGTTTTATCCACGCCTCCTTGTCTAATAAAGCAATTAATAAATTTGGCGCACGTCTAATCATTGTTTATACGTCCTCTCTCTTTGGTTTTGGCTTCCACATGGAAACCTAGGCCCACCGAACAAAAGATGACTTGTTTTAAAATGAAATAAAAAATAGAATAAAAACAAAAAAAGTAAAAAAAATCTTAATTGCTTTTATATTGTATACACCATAATCTAATTCTGAACTATGACAGAGCCGCATGGTTGATCCATAATTTTATACCATTCACTGGATTTACAGTCGGGAAGGTATTTTTATCCCAGACATTGGGTACATGGCATCAGTCTCATGGGGAGGGGAGGGGTTGCCTTCTTCTCGAACAATACTATAGGATTGTAGGTTGGACTTGATGAACCTATGTCTTGTTTTAAATTCATCTACTATGTTCGAAGCCTACTTATATCTGAATATACCAATCCTTTAATGTCGGTTATGTTTTTTGGGGGGTTGTGGGTTTTTTTGTGGTCGGGGCACTCTTTTGTAATTTTTATATCAAAACCGTCTCCATTGTCTATAAGCAACCATCCCATTTTGTCGGCTTATTTTTACACATCAGGATCAAAATCCATAGTGCTCAATCATTCCGAAATAGCATCGAGCCTCAATGATGTCACGCCTTTCAATGTAATGAATAGCCTGCGTTCTCATGAATATTCATCTGGCCCATATTAATTTGTTAATATAACACTAATGCAAATCATTAATGATAAATGATGATGTGACGCCTGATGCTACACGCCTTATTAATAAGAAGTACATAAGATACCTGTGTTATAAGAAGTATGGTGTCAACAAAATAGGCCCGAAATTACCTGTCAGAGCAGAAATTAATGATGGCGATACCAGACGTACCACTGTAATACGCAGAGCTTGCATTTTACTATGTTATTGAGAATAGATGTAAACAAAAAAAAACTGGCGTCAAATTGTGCTAGCACTGACACATATATAAGGGATTATCTAGAAATACGGGAGCTTTGCCTGATGATGAAGGGGCTGTTACTGCTAGTCGGGTATTTGTAAGCATGCATGGCAGCCATAGTAAATTATTCATGTGAGAGTCCATGGAACAGAATGCACGATATGTACGGTAGTATATTATGGGGAGGTTACTAGAAGCTCCTTCCCATGGGAAGAGGAATGAACAGCTGTGATGGGCCACAAGGTGCAGCAAGTTCAAGCTTTTCCCCATATCTAACTTCTTCTAGCTTTGGAAAGAGAACATTACGTCCCTGGCTCGGGCAAAGGACATCACAGATTTCTCTATTCCAGGTGGCGCCTGTGACAGAATTACGATCTGCTGATCACAAGAAGGTCAGTCTTTGTGATAGAGTTTAGCCCTCCAACGGTAACCAGCAGGCAACCATTTCCTCTGGATGACAAATTTATATGATGCGTATTATTGAAATTCATAAAATGGTCACATATGCGGCATAGAATAAAATCGTTCCTATTGTTTCTTTTCCAAAGTGGATTTTATAGTCTAGGTTCACAACCATACAAAACACAAGCTACACAATAAGATATTTTACAGCACCATAGAATGCAACAGGAAAATGAAGACACTGTAAACTGACCATATAAACACCATGCATATAGCACCATCCACACCCATATGGTATACAGCTGTACCATGAAGCTTCTGAGCCCCTACTTATCTTGTGCTATTTGGAATAGTGGTATATTTTAACTTTGGGACCTCTTCAGAGTTCAGGGTCTATTGATTGCTACCACTACACCCCCTATATCTATATATCTATGCCCTTGTGCCATACAATGTAGTAACATCTTGTTAGGAGTAGGTGTGGAGCCTCCACAACACTGTTCCTTGCTTCTGGGTCTCAGAAGGCAGACCAGAATGATGTGCGGGGATTGCCAGTCTCCTCCTGAGCCGGACTATTAACTTACGGTATTTTAGACCTGGCGGCGGGCTGGAGCCTATTTAAGATGGGCTCTGTGCTCTGGAGCGCCGCTGGCTGTTTAGTGTTTCTCCTGTAGTTCCTGATAGTAAGCGTTTTTTCTCCTGCTGTCTGATTGCCCTAGTTTCTGACGCCTGCTTTGACCTCTGACTCTGCATTTGC